>NC_139707.1:44195801-44873301 GCF_964188405.1 Protomyctophum parallelum | reverse complement strand
TACTTAACTTTTTCTCTTCTATCTACGATTATAATCGTAGCCTATAGGCTAACTACGTACGTAGACAACCGTATATATACTCCATGGGTGACCGGTGACCGTCAATTTACCTCCTTAGCATCGCTCCGGTTGACATGGAGAGCCTCCCGCCCTCACCAGCTATGGGATTTTGAAATCCATGCTCCATTGAGCCCTCCATTATAATAACAGGGTTTTCAAAGCCTTGCATCTCTAAAGCCTCGAGCGCTGTCCGTGGTGAGCATGGTCGCGCATCCCGACGGTCGGAAAATCATTTGTGAGTTTGTATCGCATCGCTGTGCACATGTAACCGTTTGTAACGAGAGCTAATTATGGGGTATATGAGTTTACGGCTAACGGTCACTGTCCTCACGACAACAGATCGACAACAGATCGTAGAGGTTAGTTGTGCTTATGCTACCACCTAGTGGCAATAATGTAGTTAGCAGTAGTATAAGTAAAGGACAACAGCAGTGTGACAATGAAATGGCCGTCGTGTGAATAATAATGGTCTAGTTAGTAGCTTATGCTACAGTGTTGTTTTTGGCAGCAAATTTCTATTTTAGATTTAGTCATTAGTCTCTTGAATAGTTTTCACTTATAGTTTTAGTCACATTTTAGTCACCTGGAATGTTTTAGTGTTAGTCTAGTTTTAGTCGACTAAATGTCATGAGATTTTAGTCGACTGAATCTACAGGTGATGTAGTCGACTAAAAGTTTTGGCGTGTAAAATGACTTGTCTTTTACTTATACGGGATTTCTCGTCCACTGGTCCCTTCCGAACATTTTACTCTAGTTTTTATCTGTTTAGTCTTAGTTTTAGTCATCATAGCTTATAGTTTTCATTTAGTTTCCATGTAGTTTTCGTCGGTGAAAAAAGGTAAACATTTTTCGTCTTGGGTTTTAGTCGACGAAAACAACACAGCTATGCTATCTATATGCATCTATTTGTTGCGTTCATTTTAATTATCATTATTTTTTGTTCATCAATCTGTCATCAGTTGTCACATTACACACGGATCCATACGACACGATATGGTTCTGCTCCCCGTCTTTTTTATTTCAACGTTTCGCCCTTCCGGGCTTTCTCAACTTGAGAAAACGTTGGGCACTGATGACGTGGCCTGGAAAAACCACTCCCCCTGCTGGACAACATATGAAAATCTAGGCGAGGGGGGAGGGGTTTACCCAGGCTACTGATGACACGGGAAAGGAAAGGTACCATGTTTACCCAGGGTAACTGGACTAAGGAAAGGAAAGGTACCATGTTTACCCAGGGTAACTGGACTAAGGAAAGGAAAGGTACTATGTTTACCCAGGGTAACTGGACTAAGGAAAGGAAAGGTACTATGTTTACCCAGGGTAACTGGACTAAGGAAAGGAAAGGTACTATGTTTACCCAGGGTAACTGGACTAAGGAAAGGAAAGGTACTATGTTTACCCAGGGTAACTGGACTAAGGAAAGGAAAGGTACTATGTTTACCCAGGGTAACTGGACTAAGGAAAGGAAAGGTACTATGTTTACCCAGGGTAACTGGACTAAGGAAAGGAAAGGTACTATGTTTACCCAGGGTAACTGGACTAAGGAAAGGAAAGGTACTATGTTTACCCAGGGTAACTGGACTAAGGAAAGGAAAGGTACCATGTTTACCCAGGGTAACTGGACTAAGGAAAGGAAAGGTACTATGTTTACCCAGGGTAACTGGACTAAGGAAAGGAAAGGTACTATGTTTACCCAGGGTAACTGGACTAAGGAAAGGAAAGGTACCATGTTTACCCAGGGTAACTGGACTAAGGAAAGGAAAGGTACTATGTTTACCCAGGGTAACTGGACTAAGGAAAGGAAAGGTACTGAAGTAAATATTCCTACTTCAAGTACACTATCTAACTTGACTAAAAATAGACAAATAAGGACGAAGAGTTTCTCGGCATCAAAACCCTCAGACGATCAGATGAAGGAGCACGCAGAGAGATGTGAATTGAAGAGTTGATGGATGGTATTTATTGCAGTAAGTCAGACAAAGACAGAGGGCTTCCCGTGGACCAGGCGAGCTGGCCCACGGGAGCAGGACACAGCCTAACCACCTCTCGATGGCTAGGCCCCCATAAGACTAACTCTTTCACTTACAAAGTCACATTTTATACAGTTCCATCAAATAGAGGTGTTTTACACTTTTGCATATCAACAGTGGGGGATTGCATATATAGTGACATCTGATTTTAACCAACGGCCCTCTTGGTGGAAACAATAGAGCATGCTAATTCCTGTCACACCGGCAGAGCCGGCCACTTACTATGCACCGACTGAAATATTGATTCCCACAGTGACTTTAGCCTAGGTAGAATTATGCGTCCAGATACGACAGTACCATGTTTACCCAGGGTAACTGGACTAAGGAAAGGAAAGGTACTATGTTTACCCAGGGTAACTGGACTAAGGAAAGGAAAGGTACCATGTTTACCCAGGGTAACTGGACTAAGGAAAGGAAAGGTACTATGTTTACCCAGGGTAACTGGACTAAGGAAAGGAAAGGTACCATGTTTACCCAGGGTAACTGGATTAAGGAAAGGAAAGGTACCATGTTTACCCAGGGTAACTGGACTAAGGAAAGGAAAGGTACTATGTTTACCCAGGGTAACTGGACTAAGCTCAAGAACTTGTTTACAGCCAGGCCCTGCTCATAGAACATTTCATGGTAGGGGTTCAATGCCTTGTCCAAGGGCACTTCAGCGGTGGTAATTTTAACGTGCCGGTCCGGGGATACAAACTATAGCGACCTTCACGATATCAAGACCGCTCCACAAACCGTTCGGCCACCGCTGCCCCTGGAAGAGAGAACACGCCCCTAGCGCCAACAGCATCGCCAGCGGGAATAAATAAAGAATGGAACATTACACAACTTCAAAATGTATAAAAAATCTGTTTGAAAATAGCCTTTACGCATTGTGAGCTTTTAGATCTGCTAATTTCCAATGCTCGTATACAGTATATAAGTATAGGCTAATTGTAGTCGAGTAATACTACAATATTTTCATCAGAGATAAATAGATTTGTAAATACTGAAGAAAGATACAATACAAATATATATATATATATATTTTTTTAACATATTTTTTTAGTCTTAGTCCTAGTAGTACAAAGTAGTAGTAAGGTTGAAATCAATTTTTTGCAAGTAGAAATTAATGCGGGTCTTAGAGGGTTAAGTACTTTATTCATTTTTCCGGCCCTGTTATATTACCAATACAATATTGGTGTGTTTTTGCCAATAATTTGTGGGCCCACTTGCAAAAAAACCCCACAAATCTTCTATGGCAGCTTAGACTATTCTCATATGGTGAGTCTGCGGCCAAATACATATTAATCTGGGGCCCGGGGGTCCCCGGGGGTCCTTGACATGAAAATGTTTCAAAACCACATCCATGGCCCCAGGGTAGGCTTATAGTAGGGTTTGAAAAGAAAGGGGGAAAAAGAGCATTTTCAGTAGCCTACTTTTTTTGTAAACTTTTCAACACAAATCTTTCCATGTTGGTAAATGGTAAAATGTTGGGGTCCACTGGGGGTTGTTGACTAAATAGCCCACTGAGCATTTTTTGCTAATATTCATCTAAATTGGGCTGTCTAAAAATGCGATAAAAAACGTCTAAAAATGATCGTTTTTTTTTAGACGTCTATTCTTAGACTGTCTATATAAGCAAAGCAAAGGTACTATGTTTACCCAGGGTAACTGGACTAAGCTCAAGAACTTGTTTACAGCCAGGCCCTGCTCATAGAACATAGAACAAATGAACATAGAACATATAGAGCATTTCATGGTAGGGGTTCAATGCCTTGCTCAAGGGCACTTCAGCGGTGGTAATTTTAACGTGCCGGTCCAGGGATACGAACTATAGCGACCTTCACGATATCAAGACCGCTCCGCAAACCGTTCGGCCACCGCTACCCCTATATATAGATGTTTAAAGCCGTTTTTTATCGCATGTTTAGACGCACAGTCTAATAGCCGGCTATTGCTCAGTGGGAGGCGACGATGCACCGATTCCCACCGCCCGCTCCCGTCTATAATGGCTGTCAACACACGGAAACAAAATAGTCAGCCTCGACTCGGAGAGAGAGAGAGAGAGCATATATTGTGCTTATTCCATCGTTCCCCGGCCCCAAATTGCTTGTGACTTGGGAGGAGGGTCACACCGTCGTGGGGCTAAAGCTAAGCTGTTGTCCTGGGCCAGAATGCTGAGCTATGGGGATGAGGCAGCGCTATTAGGCCGATAATGAGCCCGCCGGTGTCGGCGACGGCGTGTGACTGTGACAGGGTCACCCGGGGCCAACGGAGGAGCTGCTAATTTCGGGGAGGGATTGTTTGTTGTTGGACTTTAATCCATTCTGGGCGGGAGAACGCCCTCTTTTGGTGTTTTAAGCGTTATACGTTACGCTTTAGCTGTTGAAAAATAGCAGATCTACAAGCTCGTACAAGCTCGTAGACCAAGCTTGTAGGTCTGCTATTTTTGAAAAGTTGTGGAAATGTGGTGCAAATCTTTGAATATATATTTCAGAGCGAACTTCTTTTTTTTTACTATAATTAGTAAAAAAAATATTATTTATCCCACGATTTTGTAACCCATTTTTCAACCCTATGTCAATTATCTAATGTGATCCTGGGCTCTACACACCCTCCGCCAACCTGGGGAGAGCAACGAACATTTTTAACTAAAATATTAGCTTATGGGGGGGTCCCTGGAACTACATATTTTGAGATGGGGGTCTGTGGCCCCAATAGAGATAATTTTGGGGGTCCTTGACATGAAAAAGGTTGAGCACCACTGACATAGAACCATGGGTTTTTCAGAAAACTATTAGAAGCCTTTATTTTTAAATCGACATCAGTCCAAAATGGGTTAAGGGGGAGAGGAGGAGGAGGAGGAGGAGTGTATCGACTAAAGCTGGCGGGTTCAAGCAGTGAGAAAACTGGCACGGAGTAACGGCGGTGCCATCACTCACTCACGTCACTCTCAGGGGTTTAGGGGCCACGCCAAGGTCACGGGCGCCGAAGAAAACTACACACCGCGCATCACTCCGAACCACATGACAGCGCCATCGACCAGGCCAGAGGTCATGTGTGGTGTATGAGAGTGTGTGCGCGTGCGTGCGTAGTGTGTGTGTGTGTGTGTGTGTGTGTGTGTGTTTGCGTCAGCGTGCGTGCCTAGGCGACAGCCATGACAGGCTCCCATCCAATCTTGTATGTCAGGACCCGTAATGCGTGTGAGTGACACACAATGGATGTGGCAGCCCCCTTTAAAGCCCTGTGGCGTGCAGTCAGCTTATACTGCCCATCCCTCAGTAAAACCCTCATGGTTCTTCTCTTCACACCATACTGACTGGGCTGTTGTTCCACTCTCTCTCTCACACTACGGCTATACGACGGGCGCAGGCGAGGCTACCGGAGCTCCGTGCAGGTTCTTCAGAACCCACTGACTCATGGGTTTGTTGTTCCACTCTCTCTCTCCCTCTCTGACACACACTACGGCTATACTCTGACACACACTACGGCTACACGACGGGCTCAGGCGAGGCTCAGGAGCTCCGTGCATGCTGAGCATTACCCTTATTGACAGGTGCAAGCCCTCGCAGCACTCATTATTTGCATAAGGGCCTCGCGTTAAGCTGACGTGCTTGGTGCTCAGGTGGACGGCTGTTGCTAATTAGGGGCTAAAGGTGACGGGGGGGGGAGGGGGGGGTATAGGGCGGGGGGGGAGAGGAGAGCGCGATGTGCTGATAATGCCGTGACGTGCCGTGGAGAGAAAGTGCACATGAATCACATGCAGAGTGAAATAACAATGTTTTTCTGTCTGTTGATCCCATGCAGGCACGTGTTGAGAGTGTTGGAGAGGCAGGGGCTGAAACCCCATAAGAGCACTTTTGCCCCCAAAATATCTAAAATAGCAGATCTACAAGCTCACTAAGGCGCATTCTGAACATCAGGTGGCCCCGATACAATCTCAAATGCCAGCCTGTTGGAGAAAACAAACCGATGTGAAGAAGAGAAAGTGGGGGTGGATTGGACATACCCTCCGAAAACCTACTGACAACATCACTATAGGCAAGCACTGGACTGGAACCCACAGGGCAAAAGACAAGTGGGGAGGCCAAAACAGACCTGGAGAAGATCAGTGGAGAGTGAGGCAAATTAAAGACGACCGGATTATCCTGGGCCCAGCTGAAGAAAACTGCTCAAAACAGAGTCCGATGGCGGGGTGTGATTGCGGCCCTATGCTCCACCTATAGGAGCCTACAGGAATAAGTCAAAGTAAGTCAAGCTCACAACGCGTCGCAGTGCAACGCGTTGTGAGCTTGTAGATCAGCTATTTTTGGGGGCGCACAACCCTGCAGTCTTTATCTACTGGAGATGCGGTGTAACGACATGACATTCCGAAACAAATTAGTTCAATGCAAAAATGCTGCGTTCAAGTTCAGGAGACCCCAAATAGTCATCGTGACTCTTTCCTGTCGAAAAAAGAAACAGTCCTCTGTCTTCACCAAAATGTGTCGCCTTTGATTTGATTTGATTTGAATGATTGCGGATGTTATTTATTGGCCCATGAAGGGACGTTCTGCTCAGCATAGGACAGTGGTGTCTGTGTCATTAATGTGAGTTTTAAAATGATGTCCTTGAATACTTACATTTTCCAATTATCTGTAATAAGGCAATAACAAGACCTAACCTCTATATCCCCAATGACAATTTGTCATTTAGGAAAGAGAGGGGATATGCCACAGACTTTATCGCCTTTATCTCTTTGTCACCTCAAACAGCTCTTGGCTTTAAAACAATGTCCGACGTGAGGTTGCTTTGCACACGTTAGCTGTTCACACCCCGGTAAGGTGACGTCGTGTGAGAATGTGACTTGCATAATATATAGTCTAGGGGTGGAAACCTCATATGTCCACAAGTGTAACTTTAAATATATGGAGATAAGACTAGGAGGTTTCTGCCCCAACATGATATAATGAAATATTGATGCTGCGGTAACAAAGCTAAAACTATTATGTTGAAGGTTGTATATATCCCATTTTTGGGTGGGGACCCCTTTTGGTGTTAGCATTATGTTATGCTTTAGCTATTGAAAAATAGCAGATCTACAAGCTCATAGCGCGCCACTCGGTGGCGCGCTATGAGCTTGTAGGTCTGCTAGTTTTTACATGGCTTTTAGGTCGCCAATTTTAATCATAGCTTTTTCAGAAAACTGTCAGGATGTCGAAGACATTTTTTAGAATCTGATCTCAGGTCAGAATGGGATATATATATGGGACAATGACATGGATATACTGCCTATACCTGTATTGGCAGGACTCAATCTTTGTCTCTACTTCCACTAGTACATAACGGAGCATCCGAGGACGAGTTGGCCCAGACGGTGGAGTATGTGGGCCGCTTGGGAACGGTTCGATCCCGGTTCTCCCCCGGAGTTAGTTCTAGAAGTGTCCTTGAGAAAGACACCGAAAACCTTCTAATTGCTCCCGATGTGCAGGTTGGTTATACCTAGCACGATTTCCTCTGCCCAGCCAGCCAGCGGTGTGGGGAAGGTACGTGTGTCTGACTGCATGGGTGAATGTACTGTTAAAGGGCCTTGGATAAAGGCACTATAGAGGGTATGCGCGTGACATCATCATCAAACCCGGTTTGTTATGCAGGAACGCCTACTGAGTGTCAAAAAACTACTTTCTGGCCTTGACAGCTCATACATCCACACAGAAAAGTCCTATTTCATTGCATTAAACAACGTTAAACAATGTTAAACTCACTGTGCATGTTGCTTTGCCACTCGATTTGCCACTCGACGTGCCATTCACTTTAAGCATGCGCAAAATTACCCTCTATATAAATGCACCATTTGTCATTTTTAACCCATTCTGACCTGAGATCAGATTCATACAAGGTTTCCGCCGGACACACACTGGTCTGATGAACCCATTTTGACCTGAGATCAGATAAAAAAAATGTCAGTCGCTCTTCGATTTTTCAAAAATAGCAGACCTACAAGCTCGTATCGCGCCACTCGGTGGCGCGATATGAGCTTGTAGATCTGCTATTTTTAAATAGCTAAAGCATAACATGATGCCAACACCAAAATGGGTGCCCGGTCAGAATGGGTAAAATCAGAGAAATTACAGCGTAAGCGATCGATTGTAGAATCGATGGATTGATCATCGACATAGATTTTGCTCTGAAGACACACACGGACGGGAACCTAGCGGACCACTGAACGTTCACGGGGTCAGATGGGTGGGCCGTGAACTCGTTTGGACCCAGGAAATGGCTGTCAGACTCAGAACCACTGGTCCAAACGGCCCGCACACTTTTAGGTACTCACCGTTTAGGTGAAAGGGTGACCAGACTAGATCACCTAAAATGTGATTTTGATACCCGACGCTCAAAATCAGCTTCTCCAGGTGATCACGCTTATTTCACCCAAAAGGTTTAGGTTATCACCTAAAATGGTAGCATGCACTGTGTATATTTGTACTGTGGGAACCAACACACTGGCATCGATGGGAGAGGACGTCCCACACCTATACCTACGTGGACGTACTAAAGAAAGATGCTGCTGCAGAAAGCACAAAATAAATGAGCTGGCCAGACGTAAAGTTTTTTGATTCACGTGGGTTTTGGATTATTGTTTGGACCCATAATGTTTTATACATTTGTGTCAATAAAGTAACTAACTAACTATGGAGAACCGAGATGACTGGAGACGCCGAGGACGACGTAGAGAGATGCAGCCACATTTTACGTGCATGCATTCCTGAGTGTACATACTGTAATATGCAGTTCATGTGTTCAGTGTGTGCGTGTGCACGTGCATGCCGCCGTCAGCCTATTTGTTTAGCCCATTCTGACCTGAGATCAGTCGCTCTTCGATTTTTCAAAAATAGCAGACCTACAAGCTCATAGCGCGCCACTCGGTGGCGCGCTATGAGCTTGTAGATCTGCTATTTTTCAATAGCTAAAGCATAGCGTGATGCTGACATGCAAAAGGGGTTCCCGCGCATAATGGGTTAGTGTAGTGGCTGCATGGCAAGCTGTGTGGATAAACACGCGTCAAATTGATTCGGAAGAGGCGACCCGTAAACAAAACCCCTGGATGGTTTCTGCAGGCTTCTCTGTGTGAGTAAATCCTCCTGGCTATACCAATAGCTTCTTGCTTTCATTATAGCTCTGATTCATCTGTAGTACAGTAGTATCTCTGCCGGGTGGAAAGCAGCTACTGTATGTCCAAACACGCAGAATATTCTTTACAGTAGAGGAGGGAAGAAAAAGGGTAAACTGTGTTCCAATGGATCCACATTGAGTGTAGTTATTATTTAGTTAAAAGGGACCCAAAATAATATGTTAATGACGTTTAGAAGATCTATAGAGGGGTCTGTGTGTGTGTGTGTGTGTGTGTGTGTGTGTGTGTGTGTGTGTAATATGTGGTTTTAGATATTTTAGATTTCAGCAGTGTCTATGATGTCATGGACTCTGGGCTCACTTCCTTCCTGGACTACAATTCCCATAATGCTTTGGTGCACTGCTCCTCCTTGTGGATAAGGGGGGAGGGGCTGTCTTACTGAGACAACATGTAGTCCAGGAAGTAAGTGAGCCCAGTGCCCATGACATCAGAGTCACTGCTAAAATATTTTGCGAAAAGGGTGTAGTGTCCCTTTAAAAGCTCTTGTTAATACTTTTCATTCAAGGTTCACCATTTATAAAAACCCACACACACAAACCTAAAGGGCCACTTCACCCATTCTTCATATATACCGTAATTGGTCCTCACCAATGCTCATTATAATGATGGCATATACCACTGTGTCTGTGTCTGGGATGAGGGCTGTGTGGACAGTCACTACAGTTCACAAACCTGCCTACCATGCAGTTATTATGGAGTTTCGATGAGCTTGGATTGGAACTGTCCACACTGGCCCTCCTCTGAGACCCAGACAGATAGATGATGAGCTCCAATTAAAACAAGATAAGGCTGAAAGATGAGCGTTCCCATCTAGTGGGCAGCGGTGGCCGAACGGTTTGCGGAGCGGTCTTGATATCGGAAGGTCGCTAGTTCGTATCCCCCGGACCGGCACGTTAAAATGACCACCGCTGAAGTGCCCTTGGACAAGGCATTAAACCTCTACCATGAAATGTTCTATGAGCAGGGCCTGGCTGTAAACAAGTTCTTGCGCTTAGTCCAGTTACCCTGGGTAAACATAGTACCTTTCCTTTCCTTCACTTAAAAAAACAATTTCAACAATAGCTAAAAGAGTTAATTTAAAAGCTACTGTATATGTGTGTGAATTAAATGTAGAATGTGCATTTCCCTGTGCCACACACACACACACACGATATGACAGAATGTGTTCCACGGACAGGTTGCTGTTTTAACACAATGAGCATCATTTATCACATCAGAATCTCTCACAGGGCTGCATGTGTTCTCAGCTGCTTATGCGTGTGTGTGTGTGTGTGTGTGTGTGTGTGTGTGTGTGTGTGTGTGTGTGTGTGTGTGTGTGTGTGTGTGTGTGTGTGTGTGTGTGTGCGTGTGCGTGCGTGCGTGTGTGGCGCACAGGGAAATGCACATTCCACATTTAATTCACACACACATATACAGTAGCCTTGTGTTGCCAGCCACATCCAGCACTCCAGTGCAAAGTTGTTTGAAAAACCCAAAGCAATTTCAAGTTAATTATACTTCTGATTTCACAGGGGGGGAAGGGGGGGGGAGGGGGGTTGAATGGAATGAAAAATCTTTGAACGTATCCAATGCAGAAAAAGAGCAACCATGATTTATTGTTAGAAGTATATGGAACAATATAAGATGATATTTCTAGCTTGTTTTCAATTTCATTTTAGTTAGATTTCTTCTAAATATGGTGACATATTGTCTCACCCCGTCAAGGTAGCACAGGCGCGCGCACACACACACACACACACACACACACACACACACACACACACACACACACACACACACACACACACCACACACACACACACACACACACACACACACACACACACACACACACACACACACACACACACACACACACACACACTCCAGGAATGGTGTTGCTCTGATGTGTAACTCACTACTGCCATCTATAGGGCAACACGGTGGCTTCTGGTTCAAATTAAATGCTGCTCAAAGCACCTCACTTCCACATTCACTGCATACATTAACATGCATGAATACATTAACATGGAACTGCACGAATACAACAGGCGGAAGAAAAAGACAAATGGAACAACAGAAAGGATCATTTATGTGTACTTGAGTGATTATGGAGGCCTTATCTTCCGGAACAAAATGAAATGTAAAAACACCAAGGCAGAGGTGTCATTTGAGAAAGAAAGAAAGGAAAGACTAAAACTAAAACAGCAGATCTACAAGCACACAACGCCTCATATAGTGTGGCGTGTTTGAGCTTGTCGATCTGCTGTTTTCGGGAAAGAGGTTTGGTGTGGAGGGAGAAGACAAAAAGGGCAGACCTTAAGCACAGAGCCGACGGTCAGGTTCACTTTGGTGTTGAGGGTTTGAGTAGTTATAAGTTAAACCTCTGAAAATACACATTAGCATGAATCCAACAAATGAAAAGGCACAGGCAGACTCTTCACATACTAGAGCATGTCTGAAATAAGTGTCAGAGCTGAAATCGACATGTAAATATGAAATAAATGCTTAAACATGTAGCTATAGGTGTAACGTTAGAGACCACAGAAGTGAACCTTTTCAAGCCTGTTTTCTCAACTCGCTGTTTCTCTGCAAGACATTACTCTATAAGCCATATCTCCAAAACTGGCGGGTCAAACTGAACAACCAATATGTCAATTTGAAGCTATGATTCCCTGCTTTCATAAGACATGAAAAAAAAAACGAAAATTTAAAAAACTCCAATGGCAGTCCCTCAGTCAAATTCGGTCACGTTATGTGCATATGTGGATAAATAGGAAATGTATGTCTCTAAGCAAAGCAAAGCAAAGTTCTTTGTTTACCCAGGGAAGTGGACTAAGCTCGAGATGCTTGCGTTTACAGTCACGCCCTGCTCATAGAACATTTCATGGTAGGGGTTCAATGCCTTGCTCAAGGACACTTCAGCTGTGGTAATTCTAACGTGCCGGTTCCGGGGATACGAACTATAGCGACCTTCACGATATCAAGACCGCTCCGCAAACCGTTCGGCCACCGCTGCCCTCTATATAGCAATATGCAATTTATATTTCCATGGCGGGGGGTGCGTCAGCTAGGTCAGGAGGTAACAGGGGGTGGTTTGGGAACCGCTGCTTGGCCTGAAAACCCGCTGCAGACCCCCTGAGACCCCCATCACTCTACTGCTGTAGAGAGTGATGTGGCTGGAGGCATTACTCTCAGCTGGAGTCAATCCCACTCCCACTCCAACTCAATCATGAACTTCAGGTCTATATGAAGCCATCTATGAAATCGATGGCAATGTTTAATCTGCAACACAATTTCATACAATGTAGTGGTTGCTCTACTTCATATCTCTCTCTCTCTCTCTCTCTCTCTCTCTCTCTCTCTCTCTCTCTCTCTCTCTCTCTATCTCTCTCTCTCTCTCTCTCTCTACACTAAGGGGTCTTTGGCCTGAAAAGCGTTGAAGACCCCCTGATGTACAGAGTGATGTGGCTGAAGCCATTACTCTCAGCTGGAGTCAATCCCACTCCCACTCAATAATGAACTCAGTAATCTCAGCCCCCCCCCCCCCCCCCCCACGCCTCACCGGGGGGGGGGGGGGGTCTCTGCTTATAGTGCAGTGGTGGTGCTTGACTGCCTAGTAAACACACATATGGATACAAAAAAAATGCATGTATACACAGATTGCATGAGCACACATTGGCACTGTAGACTTATACAGACGACATGCACGCACGCACGCATGGACGCACGCACGCACGCACGTCTCTCTCTCTCTCTCTCTCTCTCTCTCTCTCTCTCTCTCTCCCCACAGATTGGCAGAGGTCAAAGCGAGAAGTAGAGTGTGTAGTGTGGATGTGGCCATGGGAACCAGAAGAGCAGGGACGGGAGGGGCTGAAAGCGCCGCTCCGCCCCACACCTTCCAGGTACTGGGGGGAGGGGGGGGAGACGAGCAGAGAGAGAGGGGGGAGAGAGAGAGAGGGGGAGAGAGAGAGAGGGGGGAGAGAGAGGGGTGGAGAGAGAGAAATCGGCTGGATACCTGGCTAATGAGTAATCACCACACTTCTCCTCCCTGATTGAGATTTAAGAGGCGTGGGTAGGCGGAGCCGCGGGGGAGGGGGTTGGGGAGGCGAGTCAGACGACCTTTCCGGAAGCACCTTCAACCCGGGCCGGCCTCCACACAGAGCCCCCTACTAACTAACCGTCGTCGGGACAGCATGACAGCTTTTAATTGGATCTTAATGTAATTAACTGAAGCGTTGATGAGATTTGACCGGTGGCTGCTGTGTGCTTGACGGTGAGAAAAAAACAACAACAACAACAAACTAGGATATTAATATACGGCATGTGAAGTTTTTTGGAAAACATCCGTCAGACCCCAGAATATGCGGACGCACCCCGCCGACAGAGAGGGACCCCTATATGGTTCCCCCGCTCCTAGGAATAGAGGGTATGCGCGTGACATCATCGTACCTGGAAGTTGTGCGGGAACGCCCACTGAGTGGCCAAAAACTACTTTCCGGCCTTGACAGCCCATTCATCCAAACAGAAAAGTCCTGTCTGATTGCATTAAACAATGTTAAACTCACCGACATTGCAGCTCTACGAAAAGCTTGAATTATCCTCTTTCTAGCTGCAAAGTTTTTGTTTCATAAAAATCTACCACAGAAACGTTATGAGCTACTTTCTGTCAAGAAATGCCCTGCATTTGATTATGATGTGTCAGAGTTTGACAGGCGGTTGAGCGGGGGAGAGGAGGGGTGTTGTAGTACCACACGTGGAATTTCAATTACATTTATTACATGGCTTGGTGGAATGCTCGATTCTGACTGGTCAATCGCAGAATTCAGCGGTGTGTTATCATGTCTTGATAACGGACCGCTCCGCTCTATAACAGACCGCTTGCCTATAATCAAACCCTCTGAGCACCTGGCTATACAGCCGCTTGGTTTACTGCCGTTTCCAACATGACAGCCACGTGTAAACACACACACACGATGTCAATTACAGCTAAACATTGCTCTCAAAAATGTTTTTGAAAACATAACGATTTTTTCGCTTCCGATTCGATCCCGATATACCTCAATTTCTGTGTTAGCCGATACCGATAACGAATACCGATACCAGTGTCGTGATTTCATGTTGCGTTTATAGCTATATCTGGTGTTGTGTTTATAGCAGACTCCTCACTCAAATGTGCACTTGCAGTTTGACCCCTTTTTACCCCTGTGCCGGATCTGTGGTTAGACAGGCATATCCGCAGATACCGATATGACCCATCCTGACCTGAGATCAGATTCATACGAGGTTTCCGCTGGACACACACTGGGTCTGATTAACCCATTCTGACCTGAGATCAGATTCTAAAAAATGCCAGTCGTTCTTCGATTTCTCAAAAATAGCAGACCTACAAGCTCGTAGCGCGCCACTCGGTGGCGCGCTATGAGCTTGTAGATCTGCTATTTTTCAATAGCTAAAAGCATGACATGATGCCAACACCAAAATGGGTTCCCGTTCAGAATGGGTTAAGGGCCGATCCGATACTTTTCCCCGATACCGATACAGACATCTCTACTTATGGAGTATACTTTCATTATACCGTTGTTGTGTTTTGGGTCAATGTATTCATTTATGAATTAAGTAGCCGCTACCTACGCTAATGTCTGTGATTTATCTATAAACAACGACCACCCGGCCATACATTATAGCCCTCCCGTATATGAAATGTCTTTCCCTGCATGGGTCCTGAGCGTGGGAGCGTATTTTCGGAGTGGCACGCCTGCAGAACAGATTAGTGACGTCTGTGTTTCTGTGCTCAGCCTGTGGTCTATGTTAAAGCTTCATGGGGTGGCCGTCCTGTTTGTTCTCACGCTGGGCATCCATCCATCCATCCATCCATCCATCCCTCGTATACTGACTCATCCACTCCCTCCTGCTTCTTGTCACAATCGGTGGCACAACACCAACACACGTGCACGCCCGCACACACACACACACACACACACACACACACACACACACACACACACACACACACACACACACACACGGCCCGCATGTTCACACACAAACAAACATTAAACGCATGGCAGCCTAAAACTAAAGGCTACCGTATTATCTAGAATGTTGCTCAGTCAGCGGTACAATGAAGCACCCAGAAGAACACTCTGCTGTACTTCCATATTTTCCTTGATTTGAGTACTACATTTTGGTGATATACAGTATATATATAGGGTTTCAAACGGTATAGAAGCACACACAGTATAGCTTTTTAAACGCGGAAACCCAGCAAATCCCAGATTTGACCACCAGCCGATGGCAGCTTCTCTGTTCTATAGCGCAGTGGGTTCTGGGGGGCTTTTGGAGAGAGCATGTGGGCTAGGGGCTTTGGCCCCGTCTCACACTCCAAGCCTATCGACAGGCAGTAGGGGCTTTGGCCCTGTCTCACACTCCTGTCCACCATCAACAGGGCTTTGGCCCTGTCTCACACTCCAAGCCTATCGACAGGCAGTAGGGGCTTTGGCCCTGTCTCACACTCCTGTCCACTATCAACAGGCAGTGGTACACCAGCATGTAGGGGCTTTGGCCCTGTCTCACTCCTCAGTGTCACTCACTGTCTCACTCTCCTGTCCACTATCAACAGGCAGTAGGGGCTTTGGCCCTGTCTCACTCCTCAGTGTCACTCACTGTCTCACAATTGAATTCAATTCAATTCAATTCAATTCAATTCAATTCAAAGGGCTTTATTGGCATGAGAAAACATACGTTTACATTGCCAAAGCAGAAAGAACAATACAACAATACAGCAATACAAAAATTATGTACTTTGAAGGTCAGGATCTTCAATAGATCAACTTCTATGTACCAAGGTCACTCGATGCAGGTATAGTGCAGGAATATACACAGCGATTAGTCTTTAGGGTGGTTGTGTTCCATTTGATATCCTTCTCCTATCACAGCAGCTCACAAATCTTGCTGCTGTCTCACACTCCTCAGTGTCACTCACTGTCTCACACTCCTCAGTGTCACTCACTGTCTCACACTCCTCAGTGTCACTCACTGTCTCACACTCCTCAGTGTCACTCACTGTCTCACACTCCTCAGTGTCACTCACTGTCTCACACTCCTCAGTGTCACTCACTGTCTCACACTCCTCAGCGTCACTCACTGTCTCACTCCTCAGTGTCACTCACTGCCTCACACTCCTCAGCGTCACTCAACTGTCTCACACTCCTCAGTGTCACTCACTGTCTCACACTCCTCAGTGTCACTCACTGTATCACACTCCTCAGTGTCACTCAACTGTCTCACACTCCTCAGTGTCACTCACTGCCTCACACTCCTCAGCGTCACTCAACTGTCTCACACTCCTCAGTGTCACTCACTGTCTCACACTCCTCAGTGTCACTCACTGTCTCACACTCATCAGTGTCACTCACTGTCTCACACTCCTCAGCGTCACTCACTGTCTCACACTCCTCAGTGTCACTCACTGTCTCACACTCCTCAGTGTCACTCACTGTCTCACACTCCTCAGTGTCACTCACTGTCTCACACTCCTCAGCGTCACTCAACTGTCTCACACTCATCAGTGTCACTCAACTGTCTCACACTCCTCAGCGTCACTCAACTGTCTCACACTCCTCATTGTCACTCACTGTCTCACACTCCTCAGTGTCACTCACTGTCTCACACTCCTCAGTGTCACTCAACTGTCTCACACTCATCAGTGTCACTCACTGTCTCACACTCCTCAGTGTCACTCACTGTCTCACACTCCTCAGTGTCACTCACTGTCTCACACTCCAAGCCAATCAACAGGCAGTGGTGCATGGACCAGGCACTGAAGGCATTTTGCTGAAGGCACGCTGCGTCGCTGCCCAAGTGACGTCACTCATGCGACTCCTCCATGTCTCTCGCTGTCACTCAAGTGACTATGCCCAGTACTCGAGTCAAAAATACTCCGGG
Organism: Protomyctophum parallelum; assembly: GCF_964188405.1. NCBI lineage: Eukaryota > Metazoa > Chordata > Actinopteri > Myctophiformes > Myctophidae > Protomyctophum > Protomyctophum parallelum. The sequence continues at coordinate 44,856,132 of NC_139707.1, read as the reverse complement.
TCAAATATTACTCATCTAAAAGTAAAAAAAATATGTATTCAAAAGTGCAAAATAACATGCTTTGATTATAGGGTCGATTGATATGACATTTTCCGATTATCTCTCTCTCTCTCTAATCATCATCATCATCATGATAATAAATAATATTATTTAATACTATTATTAAAGGCAGCAACAGCTGGTGGAGGGAGGGAAGGGAGAGGATAGGAGATAAAAGGGGTTACTGGAAGAGACAATAATCCATTATACTGCAGGTCTTATCATGTACAGTGTGAGAGGTCAGAAATTGGTTTCTGGTGATCAGGAGGAGAAATCAAACCCAGACGCCCTGGTGATCTGGAAGAGAGAGAGAGAGAGAGAGAGAGAGAGAGAGAGAGAGAGAGAGAGAGAGAGGAGCTGCTCATATCAAAGCAGCTCCATCTGCACAATAAAGAATATTAGAAATGTGCCGTAAGCCAAGAGGCTTATCATGGTTGGCGTACTATTTTAATTTATGTTATCCTCCTGCTGTTGAATAGTGGAGGTGTCTTATTGATGTCTTATTGATGTCTTAGAGACCGCATGGAGCTCTACCTGGATAATTGCTCATTGAGAGCCCCCCCCCGCCCAAGCAATTTTGTAATTAGCTATGGTGTGTGTGTGTGTGTGTGTGTGTGTGTGTGTGTGTGTGTGTGTGTGTGTGTGTGTGTGTGTGTGCGCGCGTGCGTGTGTGCGAGTGCGTGCATCAAAAATTATAGTGAAAACATAGTGAAAATTCACAATGTTTGCCTCTTTCTTATAATCATTTGTTGTTGACCAGTATTTATTCATAATATAGTTTGATGGTTACCTTTGAAGCAGCAATAAACGGTATTTTAGCCCCTCCCAACGTCTGGCTTTCGGAAATTATATGGCAGCCAAGTCTATGGACTTTCCTAATGTTTGTTTAGAGAACTTTAACCCATTCTGACCTGAGATCAGATAAAAAAAAATGTCTATTACATCCTGACAGTTTCATTATTAACCCATTCTGACCTGAGATCAGATTAAAAAAATGTCAGTCGTTTTTTCAAAAATAGCAGACCTACAAGCTCGTATGAGCTTGTAGATCTGCTATTTTTCAATAGCTAAAGCATAACATGATGCCAACACCAAAATGGGTGCCCGTTCAGAATGGGTTAGAGAACTTTAAACAAACACAGAGTACAACAGTGTGTTTAAATATGTGAGGTGCCCCTCACTTCACATGAGTGTGATTTTTTTTTTTTTACTTTTCTACCTCTCTCTTTTATAGGTCTATTAAAAGTCTTAAATTGTCACTTCACTGTCACCCGAGGCCCCACAGGTTACCGAGTCACACCATGGGCCATGATGCTGGAGCATGTGCGTACTGTATATAGCCTACTGTACGTGTCTGGTTTGCGTGGTCGGTGCATCCGTGCTGATTGCAGGCAGAATAAAGCACAGAGATGAGAGAAAATCAGAGCGAAGAACAAACATACGAAACAAACAAACAACGCTCAGTCAATACGATTCATATTGACTGTGTCGTTGTTGTTTGTTTGTTTGTTTCGTTTGGTTGAAACTGAGCCTTTTGGTGCTTCGTATTATACGAAGCACCTCCGTTTCAACCATCCTGCAAGTTTGTTCATCACCTTGAAATCCACAGGGTTTGTGTAGTGCGGTGTCAGGGCCTGGCGCCCCCCTCGCCTTTCTGGCAGTCATCTAGCGGAGCTCCAGAGTTCAGAGGGGGGGCCAGATAAGGAGCGTGACCTCTGCTCCACCATGTCAGCGCCGCTGGCATGTGATGTGATATGATATTATGAGCACGATCATTCATGGAGACTTAATGTCATCTGATGACCACTAATGCACAGTGTCACTACCAGCTGTGTCCGTTACTGCCTCAGCGGTGAATTACTGAACCTGTCTGTCTGTCTGTCTGTCTGTCTGTCTGTCTGTCTGTCTGTCTGTCTGTCTGTCTGTCTGTCTGTCTGTCTGTATGTCTGTCTGTCTGTCTGTCTGTCTGTCTGTCCGTCTGTCCTCTCTCTCTGAAAAGGCAGACGGTTTTAAGAACAGCAGAATTCTCACAACACTTCACAATGCAGCTTGCAGATTTTTCACCGGAGATTCACTCTCAGAATATATAGGAACTTTTTGGGTTCCTGTGTTTAGGCGAGTGTTGCATAGCCTATGTGAAATGCAAAGAGCAAGTTCAGTCAGTAAACTCTACTCTCAACCAGCCATTAGAACAGGGACCATGGCCCTGGGAACTATAGTTGCCACGGTGGTCCTATGTATTAAAATAATTTAATCAATCAACAGAGCATTGAATATTAACACTTCAAGACATGTCGTGAACAAATACAAATAACGATATACCGCTCATTTCAAGGGGAGTTAATGTCTAGATCTCCACCTGTAGTTTTCTGGCCTGCTTTGCCAGGCCACCTTCCAGTTTACAACGGGAGATTATGAACGCATCGTGTCAAGATGACGAGACCCCGACAATGAACATCTCTACCACCACTACAGACATCGAGGCCCACGTTAAAAATATGAAACAACGGAACAAGAAGCGAGGCAACATCTTCATAGGATCACCTTGAGTGACTACCTGAGATGTCAAAGAATACCACGGGGTCTTTATTGCCTCCATCAGATGATATGAGGACATTATTCTTTGCTGATAGTTAGGCGGTCAGATCAACATGGGGAATGAATGCTGTACTGGCCATATATGGAGTGTGTCTTGAGTGTACAGGGTTTGATGAGGTCAGATTAGGGGCGTGACGTTCCGATGACCACTTGCCGTTTGTAACATGGAAAATGGCAAGTGGGAGGGGTTAGCCATTTTATTGTTATTTTTTTATTATGTATTTTATTTTATTTTATTATGTTTTGGTTTATTCGGCTGCTGTTGGTAGTCGTCATGGCTGACAGATCACAGTTTTTTTTACGGCCTCTGTTTTATATTTATATTCTTCTTTTTTAACATGGCTGCCAGTTCCCACCTGATGTTGTGTGTGAGTTCAGACTGCTCCAGACCGTACTGAATAACTGCCAGCTTGCATAATGTCTTCAGGCTAGGACTGAAGTCTAAGACATACAGGTCACCTGGTCTGTTCTCTGCTCCAAAGAGGATGACACGATCTCCCACCATGCAACAGCACATATTAAACCTCCCTGAACTCGGGCCTTCCCCTTCGGGCTCAACCTTCTTCCAGGAGAAGGTCTCTGGGTTGAATGTCCACAGATCATTGAAGTAATGGTCATAGTTACAGCCACCAAATATGTACAGCTCTCCATTGTAGGTAAAGGCTGAATGACCCTTGCGTCCTTCTGGAAGCAGCTGTGTAGAAGGTGTGTTCATCCAGTGGTTGGTCTCTGTGTCAAACACTCTGATGGTCTTGTAGTACTGACCCGACCAGCCCCCAAATACAAACATCTTTGTCCCGATGATGTTGGCAGAGTGACACCATGAATTAGGAGGTGGAGTTCCTCTGGTGTTGATTAAAGACCAGACCATTGTGCTGGTGTCTAACTTGTAGATGTCATTAGTGGTTGCAGAGGGGGTGAATCCTCCATGGATAAAGATAACCTTCCCCAAGACACAGGCTGAGTGGTAGTACCGCCCCTCTGGAACGGTCCCAGAAACCTGTGGTTTGAACCATGTGTGGGCGTCGACATCAAAGGCATAAAGCACTTTGCAGTAATCATAACCTTGTTTAGTACATCCTCCCCAGACGTAGACAGTATATTCAATCAGCACAGCTGTGTAGCCCTGACGCCAGCAGGGAACCTCAAGGTGGCGTTCTCCTCTTCCAGGGGTCACTGGGGTCAACTTCCTCCAGGTCAAAGACACTGTGTTGAAGACGTGCACATCAATGTGACCCTTGTCACCTCCAAAGGAGTACACACAGTGTCTCACTGTCACAGCTCTTTGATTGGCTGTTCCTGGTCCTCTCAGACGCACCGCCCAGCGTAACATTACTCACAGCAACACCACAGTGGATCAATCCTATTGGTCAACGGTATCCTATTGGTCAACGGTATCCTATTGGTCAACGGTATCCTATTGGTCAATGGTATCCTATTGGTCGATGGTATCCTATTGGTCAATGGTATACTATTGGTCAATGATATCCTATTGGTCAATGGTATCCTATTGGTCAATGATATCCTCTTGGTCAATGGTATCCTATTGGTCAATGGTATCCTATTGGTCAATGATATCCTATTGGTCAATGGTATCCTCTTGGTCAATGGTATCCTCTTGGTCAATGGTATCCTCTTGGTCAATGGTATCCTATTGGTCAATGGTATCCTATTGGTCGAGTCCTGAAGTGTAAATGCATGGAATATTCTGTGTCTTCACTTATATTCGTTCAGAGACACAAACACCACGCAAAGTTTGTCCAATCCGTGAAGTCGATGGTTTGGGTTGACCAATCAAGGAAGCCGATGCCGTATCTCCCTAATATGGTCACGTATTAAGCCCCGCCCAGAGAGACTCTGTCCAACAGTGACACCTAGTGTACAAACACCATTTAACACTTTATGTACACTTTAAAAAAAAGATCACACTGACCCCCCAATCCAACCCTTGATGCTGAGTGCCAAGCAGGGACTGACCCCCCCAAACCAACCCATTGATGCTGAGTGCCAAGCAGGTACTGACCCCCCCAATCCAACCCTTGATGCTGAGTGCCAAGCAGGGACTGACCCCCCAATCCAACCCATTGATGCTGAGTGCTAAGCAGGGACTAACCCCCCAAACCAACCCATTGATGCTGAGTGCATTGGGTTCCATGTTTAGAGTCTTTGGTATGACCCGGCCGGGGATCGAACCCTGACCTCCCAGTCTCAGGGCGGACGCTCTAACCACGAGGCCACTGAGCTGGTGACAAAACCTCGACAATAACTGAGACACAAGTAGGTGATAAAATAAGTTAGTCGTGTTAGAGTCGTTGCTGGGACTGCAGACTACTGTGTCTGCATGGACATGCACACACACACACACACACACGCACACGCACGCACACAAACATGCACATGCACACACACACGCACACACACGCACATATGGACCCACTCACTTACTCACTCACTCACGCATGCATGCACGCACGCGCGCACACACAAACACGCATGCACACATGCAGGGCCGGATTAACATCTCTGAGGGCCCCTGGGCACTGAAGCTCGAAGGCCCCCCCCCTTCACGCTCGCGCAACAATGTAGCTGTTTTGGGCCAGTTTTATGCCGTTACATTGGCCCCTGGGCACGTGCCCAAAGTGCCCATATGGTGGATCCGGCCCTGCACACATGGACGCACTCACGCAAGCACGCATGCACGCGCACACACACGCACGCACGCACACATGCACGTGCGCACACACACATGCGTGCACACATCACGCGCACACACACACACTGCAGGCATGCCAGTCCACTTCCACCTGGGGAAACGCTTTACCCAGAGAAGGGGGAGGGGGGGGGGAGAGGGGGGGGGCCATGGTGAGGAAGCAGAGCAGTCAAAACACAACAGAAGGCTCCAACGATTGGGAGAAATAATGAAGCATTCTGTCAAATGGTGTGCAGTGGCGTGCACAGACATTTAGAGGGGCAGGTGCTCAAGTAAAAAAAGGGCACCTTGTGCAGCGCATTTTTGTGCTTTAGCTATTGAAAAATAGCAGATCTACAAGCTCGTAGCGCGCCACCGAGTGGCGCGCTACGAGCTTGTAGGTCTGCTATTTATTTTTTAATCGAAGAACCACTGACATAGAAACATAGCTTTAGATTGTGGGGGGCCTAAATAATATAGTAGAAGCGTTTTTTATCAAGATTTGATCAATGTCACCACATGGTCCACACACTACAAATAAAGATTTTTTTTTTTTTTTTCTTTTTTTTTTTTTTTTAAGAGCAAAATTTTAAAAGGGCAGACCAAAATGGGTTCCCGTATAGAATGGGTTAAAAATATGAAACAACGGAACAAGAAGTGAGGCAACATCTTCATAGGATCACCTTGAGTGACTACCCGAGATGTCAAAGAATACCACGGGGTCTTTATTGCCTCCATCAGATGATATAAGGACATTATTCTTTGCTGATAGTTAGGCGCTCAGATCAACATGGGGAATGAATGCTGTACTGCAGGCCATATATGGAGTGTGTCTTGAGTGTACAGGGTTTGATGAGGTCAGATTAGGGGCGTGTCGTTCCGGAGACCACTTGCCATTTGTAACATGGCAATTGGCAAGTGGGAGGGGTTAGCAATTTTATTGCTATTTTTTTATTATGTATTTTATTTTGGTTTTGGTTTATTCGGCTGCTGTTGGTAGTCGTCATGGCTGACAGATCACAGTTTTTTTTTACGGCCTCTGTTTTATATTTATATTCAGGGCTGCACACAACTTTTTTGGTCTAGTACTCAGAAGAGCACCTGGAGGAGTTACTTGGTGCTCCTAAAATGCGGCGACCCGTCTTGCCGGATGGATAAAAGAGGGATGAATAACTTATAGCAAAACAATATTTATTGGATGAGTGGGGAGTCAATGGAGGGTATTGCAACTCTAGATTCATCCCATTATTTAAAAAAAAGTTGCAAATTGCAGCTATAGGTCCATGTGTATTCCAGCCCTATATGCATATTCTAATACCAGCTACCAGCTAGCTAGTCCAAAACTCAGCCGCTCGTCTACTCACAGGTACTCGCAGACGTGAGCATATCACACCTGTCTTGGCCTCCCTTCATTGGCTCCCAGTCCGCTTCAGAGTGGATTTTAAAATTCTTCTATTTGTCTTTAAATCTATAAATGGTCTGGCTCCTCTTTATTTGTCGGACCTTATTGAGGTTTATACTCCTGCTAGATCTCTGCGGTCTGAGGGCCAGCTAAACCTCAGGGTCACAAAGAAGACCCGCTTAAAGTCCAGAGGCGACCGAGCCTTTTCTGTTGTAGCCCCTAAACTATGGAACGCACTCCCCTCCCACGTCAAATTGGCCCCCTCCATCGAGACCTTTAAATCCCGCCTGAAGACCCACCTCTATACCTTGGCTTTTAACCCCGCTTGAGTTCCTTTGGTCCTTGTATATGTTTCGTCTCACTGTGATGCTGTTGTTTTTCTGTTGTTTTCTGTAATGTGTCTCAGTTGTTGTCACTGTTTGTACTTTGTTTTCTCGCTGTTGTTTTTCTGTGTGGTAGCTTTAGTGCACTTGTTTTTATTTTATTTTATTCTCCTGTACAGCACTTTGTAAACTCTGAGTTTTAAAACGTGCTATATAAATAAAGTGGATTGGATTGGATTGGAATACAAACTTCTTAATACTTCCTACGGATAATATGAGCATCAAAGCAATATTTAGATACTTTTTAATTTTTTAATTTAAATAGCCGATCTACTAGCTCACAACGTGTTGCGGAGGTGACACGTTGTGAGCTTGCAGATCAGATATTTATTTAACATACGACACGTCGTACGGCGAAGCATACGTCAGGCTTCCCTTTTGTTTTTAGCCGAGGCGACACAGTACACAGTCAACACAGAGTCAGACAGTCAGACACACATGGCTCCTCCGTGCAAAATAAATAATGTACACTAACCCGACTTTACGATAATAAGGGACAGTATGTCGGGACACGCTGTTGTCATGTTGATAAGCTTCATGTTGTGCAGCAGCAGTGCCAGTCCGCAATGCTTTGCACTCCTCCCACTCCACTATTGTTATGATAGTTATTCATTTTTTCAACAACGTGCTCTTTGCTTATCTCGTGCTTATGAAAAGCTGGGTGACTGAAATTATTTATCCCTGTATAAAGGTGCAGTTCTTATCGATGCTCACGGCATAGTTTGCACCACAACTCGCTGCGCTCAGCATTAGTTTGGAGCCAGCCGACATCATCCAACCACTTTTCCGCAAACACACGTTTTCTGTGCGGTTCAGGTGGTGGTTCCGTTTGGCGTCTCTTTGGAGGTGGTGGTGCTGGAACACCAAAATAGTTACTTAATGGCGCTTGCTTCTTGGACATTTTGACGAGAGTTTGGCTGTAATACTGTAAGAATAATGTGTCAGGTAACTTTCTCCGTAGAAAAATCCAGCAGCATTCATGGTTTGGAACCTCCCTCGTTGGAGTAAGAATGCGCTGTGATTGGCCACAATTGGCCAGAGCACTCTCGCAAGACGTGCTGTGATTGGCCAGTAGCCACTTTGAGTGGCAGTCGGTGGGAAACGCTCTCGCCACAGAATGTACTAGTATTCTGGCCATAATAATCATTCTGACCCGACAGATTGCCCCCAAATACAAACATCTTTGTCCCGATGATGGTGGCAGAGTGACACCATGAAACAGGAGGTGGAGTTCCTCTGGTGTTGATTAAAGTCCAGACCATTGTGGTGGAGTCCAACTGGTACATGTCATTAGTTTCTCCAGTCTGGGTTGATCCTCCATGGATAAACATGACCTTCCCCAACACACAGGCTGAGTGGTAGTACCGCCCCTCTGGAACGGTCCCAGAAACCTGTGGTTTGAACCATGTGTGGGCGTCGACATCAAAGGCATAAAGCACGTTGCAGTAACATTGGCTAGTCCTCCCTCCCCAGAGGTAGACGGTATATTCAATCAGCACAGCTGTGTGGCCCTGACGCCAGCAGGGAACCTCAAGGTGGCGTTCTCCTCTTCCAGGGGTCACTGGGGTCAACTTCCTCCAGGTCAAAGACACTGTGTTGAAGACGTGCACATCAATGTGATCCTTGTCACCTCCAAAGGAGTACACACAGTGTCTCACTGTCACAGCTCTTTGATTGGCTGTTCCTGGTCCTCTCAGACGCACCGCCCAGCGTAACATTACTCACAGCAACACCACAGTGGATCAATCCTATTGGTCAACGGTATCCTATTGGTCAACGGTATCCTATTGGTCAACGGTATCCTATTGGTCAATGGTATCCTATTGGTCGATGGTATCCTATTGGTCAATGGTATACTATTGGTCAATGATATCCTATTGGTCAATGGTATCCTATTGGTCAATGATATCCTATTGGTCAATGGTATCCTATTGGTCAATGGTATCCTATTGGTCAATGATATCCTATTGGTCAATGGTATCATCTTGGTCAATGGTATCCTATTGGTCAATGGTATCCTATTGGTCAATGGTATCATATTGGTCAATGATATCCTATTGGTCAATGGTATCCTCTTGGTCAATGGTATCCTATTGGTCAATGGTATCCTATTGGTCAATGCTATCCTATTGGTCAATGATATCATATTGGTCAATGGTATCCTATTGGTCAATGGTATCCTATTGGTCGAGTCCTGATGTGTAAATGCATGGAATATTCTGTGTCTTCACTTATATTCGTTCAGAGACACAAACACCACGCAAAGTTCCTCCAGGTCAAAGACACTGTGTTGAAGACGTGCACATCAATGTGATCCTTGTCACCTCCAAAGGAGTACACACAGTGTCTCACTGTCACAGCTCTTTGATAGGCTGTTCCTGGTCCTCTCAAACGCACCGCCCGGCGTAACATTACTCACAGCAACACCACAGTGGATCAATCCTATTGGTCAACGGTATCCTATTGGTCAACGGTATCCTATTGGTCAATGGTATCCTATTGGTCGATGGTATCCTATTGGTCAATGGTATACTATTGGTCAATGATATCCTATTGGTCAATGGTATCCTATTGGTCAATGATATCCTATTGGTCAATGGTATCCTATTGGTCAATGGTATCCTATTGGTCAATGATATCCTATTGGTCAATGGTATCATCTTGGTCAATGGTATCCTATTGGTCAATGGTATCCTATTGGTCAATGGTATCATATTGGTCAATGATATCCTATTGGTCAATGGTATCCTCTTGGTCAATGGTATCCTATTGGTCAATGGTATCCTATTGGTCAATGCTATCCTATTGGTCAATGATATCATATTGGTCAATGGTATGCTATTGGTCAATGGTATCCTATTGGTCAATGGTATCCTATTGGTCGAGTCCTGATGTGTAAATGCATGGAATATTCTGTGTCTTCACTTATATTCGTTCAGAGACACAAACACCACGCAAAGTTTGTCCAATACGTGAAGCCGATGGTTTGGGTTGACCAATCAAGGAAGACGATGCCGTTGATCTCCCTAATATGGTCACGTATTAAGCCCCGCCCAGAGAGACTCTGTCCAACAGTGACACCTAGTGTACAAACACCATTTAACACTTTATGTACACTTTAAAAAAAAATCACACTGACCCCCCAATCCAGCCCTTGATGCTGAGTGCCAAGCAGGGACTGACCCCCCAATCCAACCCTTGATGCTGAGTGCTAAGCAGGGACTGACCCCCCCAAACCAACCCATTGATGCTGAGTGCCAAGCAGGGACTGACCCCCCCAATCCAACCCTTGATGCTGAGTGCCAAGCAGGGACTGACCCCCCCAAACCAACCCTTGATGCTGAGTGCCAAGCAGGGACTGACCCCCCCAAACCAACCCATTGATGCTGAGTGCCAAGCAGGGACTGACCCCCCCAAACCAACCCTTGATGCTGAGTGCCAAGCAGGGACTGACCCCCCAAACCAACCCATTGATGCTGAGTGCCAAGCAGGGACTGACCCCCCCAAACCAACCCTTGATGCTGAGTGCCAAGCAGGGACTGACCCCCCCAAACCAACCCATTGATGCTGAGTGCATTGGGTTCCATGTTTAGTCTTTGGTATGACCCGGCCGGGGATCGAACCCCGACCTCCCAGTCTCAGGGCGGACACTCTAACCACGAGGCCACTGAGCTGGTGACAAAACCTCGACAATAACTGAGACACAAGTAGGCGATAAAATAAGTTAGTCGTGTTAGAGTCGTTGCTGGGACTGCAGACTACTGTGTCTGCATGGACATGCACACACACACACACACACTGGTCTGATTATAACCCATTCTGACCTGAGATCAGATTCTAAAAATGTCAGTCGTTCTTCGATTTTTCAAAAATAGCAGACCTATAAGCTCGTATCGCGCCACTCGGTGGTGCGATATGAGCTTGTAGATCTGCTATTTTTAAATAGCTAAAGCTTAACGTGATGCTGACACCAAAATGGGTTGCCGTATAGAATGGGTTAAAAATACGAAACAACGGAACAAGAAGCGAGGCAACATCTTCATAGGATCACCTTGAGTGACTACCTGAGATGTCAAAGAATACCACGGGGTCTTTATTGCCTCCATCAGATGATATAAGGACATTATTCTTTGCTGATAGTTAGGCGCTCAGATCAACATGGGGAATGAATGCTGTACTGGCCATATATGGAGTGTGTCTTGAGTGTACAGGGTTTGATGAGGTCAGATTAGCGGCGTGACGTTTCCGATGACCACTTGCCGTTTGTAACATGGAAAATGTCAAGTGGGAGGGGTTAGCCATTTTATTGCTATTTTTTTATTATGTATTTTATTTTATTATGTTTTGGTTCATTCGGCTGCTGTTGGTAGTCATCATGCCTGACAGATCAGTTTTTTTTCGGCCTCTGTTTTATATTTATATTCTTCTTTTTAATGTTTGCCAGTCATGGCTGCCAGTTCCCACCTGATGTTGTGTGTGAGTTCAGACTGCTCCAGACCGTACTGAATAACTGCTAGCTTGCATAATGTCTTGAGGCTAGGACTGAAGTCTAAGACATACAGGTCACCTGGTCTGTTGTCTCCTCCAAAGAGGATGACACGATCTCCCACCATGCAACAGCACATATTAAACCTCCCTGAACTCGGGCCTTCCCCTTCGGGCTCAACCTTCTTCCAGGAGAAGGTCTCTGGGTTGAATTTCCACAGATCATTTAACTGTTCTCCGTAGCCGTAGCCACCAAATATGTACATCTCTCCATTGTAGGTAAAGGCTGAATGATTCCTCCGTCCTGCTGGAAGCAGCTGTGTAGAAGGTGTGTTCATCCAGTGGTTGGTCTCTGTGTCAAACACTCTGATGGTGTTGTAGTTCTGACCCCACAGATTGCCCCCAAATACAAACATCTTTGTCCCGATGATGGTGGCAGAGTGACACCATGGATTAGGAGGTGGAGTTCCTCTGGTGTTGATTAAAGACCAGACCATTGTGGTGGAGTCCAACTTGTAGATGTCATTAGTTTCTCCAGTCTGGGTCCATCCTCCGTGGAAAAACATGACCTTCCCCAACACACAGGCTGAGTGGTAGCTCCGCCCCTCTGGAACGGTCCCAGAAACCTGTAGTTTGAACCATGTGTGGGCGTCAACATCAAAGGCATAAAGCACGTTGCAGTAATCATAACCTTGTTTAGTACATCCTCCCCAGACGTAGACAGTATATTCAATCAGCACAGCTGTGTAGCCCTGACGCCAGCAGGGAACCTCAAGGTGGCGTTCTCCTCTTCCAGGGGTCACTGGGGTCAACTTCCTCCAGGTCAAAGACACTGTGTTGAAGACGTGCACATCAATGTGACCCTCTTCACCTCCAAAGGAGTACACACAGTGTCTCACTGTCACAGCTCTCTGATTGGCTGTTCCTGGTCCTCTCAGACACACCGCCCGGCGTAACATTACTCAGAGCAACACCACAGTGGATCAATCCTATTGGTCAACGGTATCCTATTGGTCAACGGTATCCTATTGGTCAACGGTATCCTATTGGTCAACGGTATCCTATTGGTCGATGGTATCCTATTGGTCGATGGTATCCTATTGGTCGATGGTATCCTATTGGTCAATGATATCCTATTGGTCAATGGTATCCTATTGGTCAATGGTATCCTATTGGTCAATGATATCCTATTGGTCAATGGTATCCTCTTGGTCAATGGTATCCTCTTGGTCAATGGTATCCTCTTGGTCAATGGTATCCTATTGGTCAATGGTATCCTATTGGTCGAGTCCTGAAGTGTAAATGCATGGAATATTCTGTGTCTTCACTTATATTCGTTCAGAGACACAAACACCACGCAAAGTTTGTCCAATCCGTGAAGTCGATGGTTTGGGTTGACCAATCAAGGAAGCCGATGCCGTATCTCCCTAATATGGTCACGTATTAAGCCCCGCCCAGAGAGACTCTGTCCAACAGTGACACCTAGTGTACAAACACCATTTAACACTTTATGTACACTTAAAAAAAAAGATCACACTGACCCCCCAATCCAACCCTTGATGCTGAGTGCCAAGCAGGGACTGACCCCCCAATCCAACCCTTGATGCTGAGTGCCAAGCAGGGACTGACCCCCCAAACCAACCCATTGATGCTGAGTGCCAAGCAGGGACTGACCCCCCCAATCCAACCCTTGATGCTGAGTGCCAAGCAGGGACTGACCCCCCCCAAACGAACCCATTGATGCTGAGTGCCAAGCAGGGACTGACCCCCCAATCCAACCCTTGATGCTGAGTGCCAAGCAGGGACTGACCCCCCCAAACGAACCCATTGATGCTGAGTGCCAAGCAGGGACTGACCCCCCAAACCAACCCATTGATGCTGAGTGCATTGGGTTCCATGTTTACAGTCTTTGGTATGACCCGGCCGGGGATCGAACCCCGACCTCCCAGTCTCAGGGCGGACGCTCTAACCACGAGGCCACTGAGCTGGTGACAAAACCTCGACAATAACTGAGACACAAGTAGGCGATAAAATAAGTTAGTCGTGTTAAGAGTCGTTGCTGGGACTGCAGACTACTGTGTCTGCATGGACATGCACACACACACACACGCACACACACGCACACAGGCGCACACGCACACAAACATGCACATGCACATGCACACGCACACGCACACGCACATATGGACCCACTCACTTACTCACTCACTCACGCATGCATGCACGCGCACACACACGGATGCACACATGCAGGGCCGGATTAACACCTCTGAGGGACCCTGGGCACTGAAGCTCGAAGGGCCCCCCCCTTCACGCTCGCGCAACAATTTAGCTGTTTTGGGGCAGTTTTATGCCGTTACATTGGCCTATTTCCGGTCGCCTTTTATCAACATTTGATCAATGTCACCATGGTCCACACACTACAAATTAAGAAAAAAAATATTTTCTTTTTTTTTTTAGAGCACATTGCCAAAAGGGCAGGGGGTGCTCTAGCACCCCCTAGTGTCTATCTGTGCACGCCACTGATGGTGTGAGATCCTAAACAACAAGGCTTCCTTTGACCTGATGGCACTAGATCTGCATCCACGAAGGAACTTGAGAAGGCCCAGAGGGGCGAAACGTTGTTGTATCCATAGGTTGAAATAAAAAAAGAAGCCAGTGCGTTGCTCATTTACCTGCTTGCTGCTTTGTTCTGTTGCTGCTGCCCTCGACTGTGATGTCCCTCCATGAAGCCGTATCTTCTGCCCTCGACTGTGATGTCCCTCCATGAAGCCGTATCTTCTGCCCTCGACTGTGATGTCCCTCCATGAAGCCGTATCTTCTGCCCTCGACTGTGATGTCCCTCCATGAAGCCGTATCTTCTGCCCTCGACTGTGATGTCCCTCCATGAAGCCGTATCTTCTGCCCTCGACTGTGATGTCCCTCCATGAAGCCGTATCTTCTGCCCTCGACTGTGATGTCCCTCCATGAAGCCGTATCTTCTGCCCTCGACTGTGATGTCCCTCCATGAAGCCGTATCTTCTGCCCTCGACTGTGATGTCCCTCCATGAAGCCGTATCTTCTGCCCTCGACTGTGATGTCCCTCCATGAAGCCGTATCTTCTGTGAAAAAAAGAAGGGAAAAAAAAACAGATGTTTGTAGTGGAACGAGGCGGGATTCAGGCGGGAGCAGCAATCCACCTCTGTTAACCCCCACATCCCTGTGATAATAACTGATGACTATTGATCATATATCCCATTATTAGGCCTAGATTCTGCCTGCAAAATAATGCGGTCGCTTTCATTGCAGTTGTAATGGTAATTATGACGATGACAATACTAAACTGTCTCGACTCCATTCACATGCGTCATCACAGCTAGCGTCACATTTGTTACCTCAGAGTATACTGGGAAGCAAGGCTTCCACCTGTTGGTTGTCTGTCAGATGACCTATTCTTACATAAGACCCATGTTTGACCATGTCCACTGACCACACCTCCAACGTATTCTCTGCTCTGTCATTGTGTATAAGAGAGATAAGCATCGAAACAGCTCAGGAGGCTTGCATCCGTGCAGTCTACCTGGGCTGGCCCGGACCACTCCAATAAAAGTGACCAGTCCACTCTCTACCTTGATTAATTCTTAACCCATTCTGACCTGAGATCAGATTGTAAAAATGTCAGTCGTTCTTTGATTTTTCAAAAATAGCAGACCTACAAGCTCGTAGCGCGCCACTCGGTGGCGCGCTATGAGCTTGTAGATCTGCTATTTTTCAATAGCTAAAGCATAACATGATGCCAACACCAAAATGGGTGCCCGGTCAGAATGGGTTAAAGACTCTGAGGTGAGTCCTAAATAATCCATCACACAGCTTCCTCAGCAGAAAACCATACGTTCCCTCCTCCCCCTTTTTTTTATTTCAACGAATTAGAAGTTACAGCGTCTGACAGACTGCAGATGGATGGATCATGGATGCTATATTGACATTATTCTCATCATCACCAAATGCCTTGTCTGCTATTCTGTCATATCTCACGTGACGCGAGTAGCAAATACCGTACTCGTCACAACTATTATGCCAAGAACAAGAAAGGTACATATACCGCAGAGTGTGCAGGAAAATAGGACATGCATGAGAATCAGTGTTGATTTCGTCGACTAAAACTAAGACGAAAAATGTTTGTCGACTACCTTTTTTCACTGAGGAAAACTAAATGGAAGCTAAATGAAAACTAAAGCTACGATGACTAAAACTAAGACTTTGACAATTTTGTCAACAAATATAAACTAGACTAAAATGTTAGGAAGGGACTAGTGGACAAGAGATCCAGTGTAAGTCATTCTACACTTGGTTGCATGCTGAAAATAGCAGATCTATACAAGCTTGCGTTGATTTCACAAGCGTGACGCCCGCCAAACTGCACTTTAGTCGACTAAAATAAACTGTACATTTAGTCGACTAAAACTAAAACATTCTAGGTGACAAAGATGTTACTAAAACTAAATTAAGTTGAATTCCAAAGACTATATTTTCCTACAGCTTTATGTCAATTAGCTTCCCGGAAATGTAACGGCATCCATATCCAAACGCAGCTTACTGTATGTACAGTAATGCGAGGGAATTCAGAAGGCCTGTAGTGTACTGTGTGCTCCCTTCTGACTGTCAAAGCAGACCCATTTCATTGTCAAAATCTAATAAATGTATTGCACATTTTATATTCATTGAAATATGTTAATTCAATCTGCGAGCTGTCCTGCCTGAACTATAATGAGGCTGTCTGTCTGTAGATTGATTGATAGAATACATTATTAAGAGTAAAGTCTATGCTCAGTAGGTTCTCTTTTATGGTCAGGTTTTGAAGGAGATTAGGCGTCACACTTTATGATGGCTGGTGGTAGCTGGGCGTTCAACATTGTGGTGGCATAATAAGTAGAAGGAATTCTGATGGAGGGGAAAGGAACTGGTTGGAATAACGTGTTCCTTTCCACGCGCTATACGTCCAACCAGGGAAACTCCCCCCTGTCAGGTGTAAAGGAGAAACTTGGACACTCATAAATGGAGGAAGCATGAGTTCAAGTCCGTTGCTCTCCCCTTGTCCCCCATATATGGGGACTAGGTTGGTGGAGGGTGTGTAGAGCCCAGGATCACATTAGATGATTGACACAGGGGTGAAAAATGGGTTACAAAATCGTGGGATAAAATTTATTTAAAATAAAATAAGTAGAAGCAATTCATGCCCCCCCCCCCCCCCCGTGTTTGTGCCGAATCTGGGGGGAATGAGATCAGTGGAGGTCCTGCAAATAGCCGATGTGCATGTTTATATAGGTTTAAAGTGCTCATGTTCATGTTAGTCGCTGCTTTTGGGCTTGTTTTCATAGACCTGGTTGCTTATTTCTCTTGCTAAATCTGGCAACACTGTTCTGCAGTTACTACCCCCCCCATCCCTTTCTCCCTCTCTCTCCCTCCCTCTCCACAACCTCTCTCTCTCCCTCCCTCTCCACAACCTCAGCAGTCACTGACCTCTCTCTCTCTCTCTGCTTCTCTTAGCCACCATTGCATGTCTCATACTCTCAGTCGTCAGTCAATCGATTGTGAATTCATAAAGTTGATCCCGATGCGCCACAGCCTGTTAAGACCCAACGTAGGTAACAGTAGCCTATACAACGGCTGCCTGTTGCCACCTACTCCTCCCCCCCGTCATGGTGGTGGGGGTGTGGGTGAAAAGCCCCCCTGACTGACTGACTGATTGCTTTACAAATGATCCTCCTCCATGCTCCAGTAAAATCCTCAGTTAATTGAATCACTTCAACCCTCAGCATCCCTATCGTATACTGGAGGGAATAAGGGAACGTTCAACCCTCAGCATCCCTATCGTATACTGGAGGGAATAAGGGAACCTTCAACCCTCAGCATCCCTATCGTATACTGGAGGGAATAAGGGAACGTTCAACCCTCAGCATCCCTATCGTATACTGGAGGGAATAAGGGAACGTTCAACCCTCAGCATCCCTATCGTATACTGGAGGGAATGAGGGAACGTTCAACCCTCAGCATCCCTATCGTATACTGGAGGGAATAAGGGAACGTTCAACCCTCAGCATCCCTATCGTATACTGGAGGGAATAAGGGAACATTCAACCCTCAGCATCCCTATCGTATACTGGAGGGAATAAGGGAACATTCAACCCTCAGCATCCCTATCGTATACTGGAGGGAATAAGGGAACCTTCAACCCTCAGCATCCCTATCGTATACTGGAGGGAATAAGGGAACATTCAACCCTCAGCATCCCTATCGTATACTGGAGGGAATAAGGGAACGTTCAACCCTCAGCATCCCTATCGTATACTGGAGGGAATAAGGGAACCTTCAACCCTCAGCATCCCTATCGTATACTGGAGGGAATAAGGGAACATTCAACCCTCAGCATCCCTATCGTATACTGGAGGGAATAAGGGAACCTTCAACCCTCAGCATCCCTATCGTATACTGGAGGGAATAAGGGAACCTTCAACCCTCAGCATCCCTATCGTATACTGGAGGGAATAAGGGAACGTTCAACCGTCAGCATCCCTATCGTATACTGGAGGGAATAAGGGAACATTCGAAAATAGCTCATCCCATAAAAAGCTCAGAATGCGTCGTGTTAACATATAGCTTGTAGATCTGCTATCTGGGGTCAAGTGTACTATAAGTATAGGTGATGGTTTGAGTGGTTGAAGCTGCAATGAGTAAACCTGGGATTGGAAGCCAAGGTCACACAGACAGACTCAAGGAGAATGGAGGAATGAAGAACCAATTAAGAATGGAATATTATAGAGACATAAGAAGTTATTGTTGTGATGTATATTATGCTAGTTTTCATATTTTCATATGTTTTCCGGTAAAACGTGGAGTTGTTGGTTTCCGATAATAGATATTGTGACGAGCCCGGTAGGACCCAAAATCACTATTTTACAAGTTGTGCTGAACGCAAAAACTGAAGGCATAAGACTCAGCAGCATACTTAACTTCTGGGGGAGTGTTTATATGTTAATTAAATTAATTTTACCAGTAGGGGCAAAAGTGGCACTGTTGTGCAAGAAACAGAGAGAGAGAGAGAGAGAGATACTGGTAGTGCTGCACTGTTGCCTGCTTGCTAATGAATGAGAGAGAGAGAGAGAGAGAGAGAGAGAGAGAGAGAGGGGGGGGAGGGGCAGGGGGAGAGGGGAGTTGCACCACTCAGTGATCTTTGTATTCAGACCCCCCCCCCCCCCCCCCCCCCCCCACATCATAGAAGCATAATGATGTTGAAGTCAGCATGGGTGTGAACAAGAAAAACTGAGAGAAAACTTTTCCCTTGAACTCATAAAACAATAAAGTAAAATCCCATGAATGTTTTACCGTACGATCTGGATTCAGCTTCTACTGGAATATTACTGTCCTGATTTCACTGCTCTGCTCTCTATGCCGGGGAGCTAATGGAAGAATGGGACCAGTGGCGTGCACAGATAGACACTAGGGGGTGCTAGAGCACCCCCTGCCCTTTTGGCAATGTGCTCTTAAAAAAAAAAAAAAAAAAAAAGATTGTAGTGTGTGGACCATGCGGTGACACTTCGACATGTAGACAGGAGGAGGAGCCGGGATTCGAACCGCCGACCCACGGATCATTGGACGACCTGCTCTACCTCCTGAGACACAGTCGCCACTAAAACAAAAGGTGCTCGGGTACGTAACGTTGGCGCAGTGGCAAAGTAACCGCCCACCACCACGGAGTGTGGGAGTTCGAATCGTGCATCCAGCTTTTGTCGAGCATCGATGCGAACATTTTCAATATGTTCATGTGGGCCCGGATCCAGAGAAGGCTGAGTGAGAATAAATGGAGTTTATTTTTACCAAATAATACAGAAATAGTAACTGTTGTAATCTGATCGCCCATGGCTGTGTACTTATACGTACGTGAGAGCACAGTGTACTTGTTATGTATTGTGTACTGACTGAACTGTAGCATACTTTAATAGTTAGCTATTGGAGACATCTCAGACAGCAAGGTCAGCTTGCTGCAGTTAGCGGTTGTTCTGTCTCGATGTCTGTAAACCAGACGAGGGTTCAGTACTGTTTTACAACAGTAACAACTAAAGCATGGAGTGAGTTTCAAAAGCATGATGTACTCTATTCATAAAGCATGCAGCCTAACAGAACAGCTTCTAAAGCCAAGGTTCTTCATTTCGACCCGTACACCATAGCGTCAAAAGAAAGCATTCACAGCATACCGCCAAAACTCATTCTCTCTCTCTCTCCGTCTTGTGTGGGAGAGAAACCAGACCACTGTGTACTGTAGCTGGATGTGTTTCAACGTCTTGAACGGATGATAAATCTATACAGGCAAACAGACTTTGGGAAAACTGTATACTGCATGTCCTATTGATCAATTTGTGCAGCATAGTGTTTGGATAGGTTGATGGATGGAGAGAAAGTATGCAGGATATGCAGGATGCATGGATCAATGATGTATGATTCTATAAACCAACACGCCGCTGTGTAATCATAACATTTCAGAATCATTGGATGGATCAATTGGAGAGATAAAATGTGCCTATATGTACAATATGCACTCATTTAACCCATTCTGAACTGAGATCAGATTCATACGAGGTTTCCACTGGACACACACTGGTCTGATGAACCCGTTCTGACCTGAGATCAGATTCTAAAAATGTCAGTCGTTCTTCGATTTTTCAAAAAAATAGCAGACCTACAAGCTCGTATCGCGCCACTCGGTGGCGCGCTATGAGCTTGTAGATCTGCTATTTTTAAATAGCTAAAGCATAACATGATGCTGACACCAAAATGGGTGCCCGGTCAGAATGGGTTAAATACCAAATGCATACTGTACATACTGTTTAACATATGTTGGTATAGAGAGAGATCAAGGAACAGGCAAACATGCTTGCATTGCAATACTACAGTACATAATATCCCACTAACTGTATACGGTTTCAGAATTAACACTGTTTAATCCAGAGAGAAACCCAGAGGAAAAGACCGGCGCATATACTCATTACAGCTCACTGAGAGCGCTGGTCTTACAACAAGGTGAACTCTCTATCGCGGCCCCCAGACCACCGGACCCCCCCGGACCACCCCCCCCCCCCGGACCCCCAACATACTCATTGCAGCTCACTGAGACATCAAGGTGAACTCTTTGACCGGGCATCAACCAACCCCACTTTACAGGCATTTTGCTTGTAAGTATTTCCTCACACAACTTGGCTTCACTTCACTGGCTGCCAATTGCTTGCAGAATTGATTAAAAAAAGGGGCACGGTGGCACAGTCGGTATAGTGCTGTCGCCTCACAGCTATACGAGGTCCTGGCTGGGGTTCGATTCCCGCTGGGGACGCTGTGGGCATCAGTGCCCATAACTTGAGGCGTGGTTGGCGAAAGGGCCGTTCTGTGTGGAGTTTGCATGTTCTCCCCGTGTCCCCTATGGCAGTGTTTGTCAACCTATGTACCGCGGCACTTTACTGTGCCTTTGATTTGTCCAGGTGTGCCGCGAGATTTTGACCGAAAGTAACACTAGCCCTCCCCCCACAAAGCGATAGCTAGGCGTCCTATTGTTGCGTCGTTGTTGTTGTCACACGTCTAAATAGACGTGCGAAAACAACATGACGACGGAACAATAGACTCTTAACGACCATCGGCCATAGAAATGTTAATCGCCTGGCAACTTTACTGTATAAATGGGGCACAGCACAGACATGGCATTCACATTGTACAGCTACTACAAGATGGAACCAGCAGCAAAGAAGAGATGCATCCAGAAGACGCTACATTTCGTTCCCTCCAGAAAGACACCACCAGAACCCGACAGCACAGACAGCGCCGCCGTGTCACCTGCATCTGATGATGGCACAGCAAGCGCTCCCTCGCCGCCGGGGGGAACGGCGACTACTACCAACGCCTACAAAGAAAGCCCCTGCCAGACTGTACCGTGATGATTACATGAAGTTTGGCTTCACGTTTACTGGGGATGAAACGTACCCGATTCCGCTGTGTATAGTTTGTGGATTCAAGCTTGCAAACAGCGGCATGGTTCAGAGTAAACTGAAGCGCCACCTTGATACCAATCATGATGAACTCGCTACAAAGGACAAACACTTTTTCGTGAGCTTGAAAGAAAAAAAGGAGAAAGTCAAGGCAGGCAAGTCTCTTGATACGCAGTACTACTAAGACTTCTGAAAAAGGTCTGGAATTAAGCTACCAAATCGCAGAGATGTTGGCACAGTTAAAAATGCCACATACATTGGCAGAAACAGTAATAGCCAGAGCATTCAAACTCGCGGGGGGTGTGGGCTTGGTGGTAAATGGTAAATGGTGCATTTATATAGCGCCTTTATCCAAGGCGCTTTACAGAGATTGTGCATTACATTCACCCATTCATACACCGATGGGAGCGGAAACCATGCAAGGCACCAACTAGCACATCGGGAGCAATTAGGGGTTCAGTGTCTTGCTCAAGGACACTTCGACAGTAACTCTGGGGGAGCCCGGGTTCGAACTGGCAACCTTACGGTTGCCATCAAGGCACTCTACCCCTGAGCCACCGCCCCACCAGATGCTGCAAAGGAATTAGCAAATGTGCCGTTCTCAGATAGCACAATTGGGCGACGCATTGAAGAAATGTCTGCAGACATCGAGAGTGTTGTCATACACAAAATGATGATGATTGGTAAATTTGCACTGCAAGTGGATGAATCAACAGATATAAGTGGACACGCACAGCTGTTTGCAAACGTGAGATTCATTGATTGTGACGCGGTTGGTGACTTCATCAGAGAGAATTACCTGTTTTGCAAACAACTACCTGGAAATACAACAGGAGAGGAAGTTTCTAGATTATGAGTTTTCAAAAATAAATTGGTGAAACTGAGGCACTGTCTCTGTCCTTTTCTTTCTCTTTAAAGTTATTTGACGAGTGCTGTCATGTGTGTTTTTAAAAGTATATTGGGTTCATATATATATATATACACCGGTATATATATATATATATATATATATATATATATATATATATATATTATACAGTATATATATTATATTATATAATATATATATTTACTATATATATATATATATATATACACCGGTATATATACAGTATATACACACACCATATATCTAGGTGTGCCCCGAGATTTTTAGGCTATGAAAAGTGTGCCCCGGGACAAAAAAGGTTGAGAAACACTGTATGGGGTAGGTATACCCTCACAAAAAACATGCAGTAATCCTGGTCTCTAAAACTACCTCCCCCTGGCCAGCCGGGACGTCTAATGGAGGGGAAAGGAACTGGTCGGAATAACGTGTTCCTTCCACGCGCTACGCCCCCACATGTCAGGTGAAAAGAAGCAGCTTGGACGCCTCATGCATAGAAGGAAGCATGAGGTCAGTCAGTCTGCTGCCCCCCCAGGTTGGCAGAGGAAGTGTAGCGCCCAGAATTACATTAGATAATTGACACTGGGTGAAAAAATGGGTTGCAAAATTGTGGGTTAAAAAATAATTGATTACAAAAATAAATATATATATATATATATATATAAAAAAATAAATATATATATATATATATATATATATACACACACACACACATACCGGTATATATATATATATATATTATTATTTTTAATTATTAGGTTTAGTTTACTAAAGCATTACACCATCACAGGCTCATTGGCCCCACTTTGCATCCCAGAATTACCTCATCCACTATTCCACTTACCGGAGTGAGATCCCTCAGGCCTTCTCCGCTCCAGAAGGTCATAACCTGAACATTCTGACCGTACCTATTAAGTCTCCCTGCCTCCTGCAGCCTCTGGTAAACCATCCCGCTCGCAGAATTCACATTTCATCTCTGCTGAATGAAAACCAAATGAGAATTCCTGGATGGTTTTACTATAGGCCATAGCTTCTCCTTCTCCGCACACAAGCACGTGACCATCCGGCCTCACATTCTACTATGCTGACACCGAAATGTGGAATGACCCAGGCGCGCAGATAGGGGGGGGGGGGGGGGGGGGGGTCGACCCCTTCAGTTTCATGAGTAGGGGGGGGGGATTATCCCCATCAAATAAAAAAAGCCATGTACCGTGGCTGCATGTGTTTTGCTGTGTTCAGTGTGTTGGCAGTGTTTTGCCGTGAAATCTGCTAAAAAAATGCGGAAAATCTGAGTGATTATGTGAAAAAGTGGGGAGGATAGCTATCTGCGTGCGCTTTGTGCGCGCAGATAGCCCCCGAATATGCCCCCCCCCCCCAATTTATAAAATACTATCTGCGCCCCTGGAATGACCTACCAAAATACATTAACTTTAATTCTCGACTCACCTACCCAAACTCAAAACTAACTAGCATTACATAACCCTTAATGTGAACACACAGACACCGACCACGCACGCAGGCACGCACACACACACACACACACACGCGCACACGCACGCACACACACACACACACACACACACACACACACACACACACACACACACACACACACACATAAACCATGTGAACACACAGACAACGCACACAAAGCTGGACCCCGTTGTGCATCAGGATGAGGCAACAGCACTTTAGAAACCACTTTAGTACGAGTTATATATGTACTCAGTTGTGTGCCAACATTAGCTCACAATGCATTATGGATAGCGGAGCCTGAATTAGGCATTTATAGCCTCCGCGTCGCCCCTCTTCTTCCCAAAAAAAGTGTCATGTCAGCTGCTAATTATAGCGACTTAAAAAAATGCCATTTTGTTCTCAGAATTCATCCAGTGAGGCTCATATTAAAGTCCTAACAAAACCAACCAACCTACTTATGAAGTAACGATGCAACGGTGACAGAGGCACTTTTTCACAATTATGCCAAAGTCAGTTCACATTGTGATTGACTGAATATATGCACATATACTTGAGTGCCAATATCTCCCGTTAACCACACAGTTGGTACATCATTTCCTTTGCTTTCCAATCAAATATTAGCAGTAAGACGCCCTGAGGGTGAGAAGGGACCTCGTGCTGAAACAGCAGAGCTTCGGATTAGGGCACGGTTGAGACGTCGACATTTATAAAATGTCTTCTATATCCTGACAGTTTTCTGTCAGGATTTGCGACACATTATCACGATTTTTCAAAAATAGCAGATCTACAAGCTCGTAGTGCGGCACTCGGTGCCGCGCTATGAGCTTGTAGATCTGTGAGGTCAGATGTATAGAGTTTGCTGGCCGGCTCCATATATGCAGAGCTATAGTATGTCAAACCATGTATGGCTTTGATGACGTGATGTGACGCGAGGCGTGACATGACACGACTTCTGAGATATGCAGGTTTTCATAGCAACTGCCGACCTATACGGTCCCAACCATTATAGATACAGTATATTGGCACTGGCGTTCTGATCTAGAACGAACCGCCTCACACATATATATACCCCTGTAGCACTATATACTGCTTTGCATGATTGCGTAAGTGCGCACACACACAAAAAGTGACACGTTTAATTAAAACTGATTAAATGAAGCTTGTCAAAGTTAGATCTCCAGATGCCATTTTCTAATAAAAAGGGGGTTTGTGATTCATGAAGTTGTTCAGCTGTGCAAAGAGAGCGCCACAAATCCCCCCACCCCAACTTCCCCTAACCCATTCTGACCTGACATCAGATTCTAAAAAGGACTGTTTTGAAAATGACAGTTTTCTGAAAAAGCTGATGTTTCTAAGTCAGTCGTTCTTCGATTTTTCTAAAATAGCAGACCTACAAGCTTGATCCTATGTTTCTAGGCCTATATATCACTCAATATTTATGTTGTTCCATGGACCAGCAGAAGCAAAGATTTGAGTTAAAAACGTTTGTTCTGAAAAGATATATATTCCAAAAATTTGGGGCACATTTTCAAGATTTTTCAAAAATAGAAAACCTAGGCTATGAGCTTGTAGATCTGCTATTTTTCAATAGCTAAATTATAACATAATGATTAAACACCAAAAGGGGTTCCCGCATATCTACAAGCTCATCTCAGCAGATCTGCTCATCTCAGCATGCAGATCTACAAGCTCATAGCGCGCATAACCAAAAGGGGTTTCCTGCCCAAAATGGGCTAATATCCCAGTCTGTCCCGCGTGCACGCAACGATGCCAGACACACGCCTGCACCAGAAGTGGGTCCCCGATGATTAAGAGCTGCCTCTTTCCCCAGGCGGCGCCGCATCGTCCCCCCCCCAGGGACACATCATCTTCCTGATAGTCTCAGCACCGCCATGAGGCTTCGGCCCTCAGACGGATGACAGAGAGAGGGAGAGAGAGAGAGAGAGAAGCGCCTTCTGTTCCTCTGGCAGGTTCAGGAGGCCAGTCTGCCGCATCAAGGTTTATTCCATTCTGGGCAGGAACCCCTTTTGGTGTTAGCATCATGTTATGCTTTAGCCATTGAAAAATAGCAGATCTACAAGCTCATAGCGCGCCACTCTATGAGCTTGTAGGTCTACTATTTTTTTTAAATCTAAGAACGACTGACATAGAAACATAGCTTTTTCAGAAAACTGTCAGGATGTAGAAGACATTTTTTGAATCTGATCTCAGGTCAGAATGGGTTATTTATCTTTACAGACGACTCCTAGACACTGTAGACCTCGATCGGTGTTCCACGTCAGGAAAATGATGAGGGGGCGATCACCAAAGTATTTACTCAAGTGCAGTACTTGAGTACAAGTTTGGGGTATTTTTCCCTTCGGTATTTCCAATACTTCTATCTTCCGTCTATACTGTACATCTCAGGAGGAAAATATTGCATTTATTTTACCCCACTATAATTATTTGATAACTATAGTTGCTATAGATTCTTTTTAGGTTTTCATTATTATTACAAAACCGTAGCCATATATATATAGGGCTGAAGGTCCTATATAATATTTTGAGAGAATAATATCTACAAAGATGAAAGTCTCAATAATGCAATAGAAGTGAAGAAAGTATAGCCAGCATACAATATTCCATTCTGGGTCGGGAAAGCCGGGAACCCCTTTTGGTGTTTTAACTAAGCATTATGTTATGCTTTAGCTATTGAAAAATAGCAGATCTACAAGCTCATAGCGCGCCACCGAGTGGCGTGCTACGAGCTTGTAGGTCTGCTATTTTTGAAAAATCTTAAAAATGCGGCACAAATCTTTGAATATATATTCTTTCAGAGCTAAATGGGTTATTCCCATGGCCGAGCAACGGACGCGCTTCGACTTGATAGAGCTTCCTCAACATGCACTGAGGAAGGTCAACGCTGGGGAAGGCTATCAGGTCGGAGCGCGCTCGATGTCCATGAGAAATAATAACCCGTGTGACGAGGACATGTATTGTACAGTGTGCTGGCTACTTCTGGCTACTTCTTCACTTCTATCCCAGATACCTTTCGGCCATTTTGAAAATAGCCCATCTATCTGCGATGCGACGCGTTGTAGTATAGGCCGGGCATTAACCCATTCTGACCTGAGATCAGATTCATATGAGGTTTCCCACTGGACACACACTGGTCTGATTAACCCATTCTGACCTGAGATCAGATTCTCGTTCTTCGATTTTTCAAAAAATAGCAGACCTACAAGCTTGTAGATCTGCTATTTTTCAATAGCTAAAGCACGACATGATGCTAACACCAAAATGGGTGCCCGCCCAGAATGGGTTAAGCAATGGGTTAAGTTTACTAGTCGACTAGTAAATCCACTAGTCGACCTTGTTGTATAGTTGACTAGTTGACAAGACTTTTTTTTGTAGGCCTCAAGATCAGGTAGATAATAGTTATAGTCACCAATGTACACAGTTTCTGAATGTTTTTTTAAATGTACAAATATTTATTTACATAATAGGTAGTTAAACAACTAGTCGACTAGTAATAATGACTAGAAGTGAATGCCCTAGCGCGTTGTGAGCTTGCAGATGTGCCATTTTCTAAAATATTGTTATACATGCGCGGGCTTTTACTTTCTCTACTTTCTGATGATTTTACTTAACCCATTCTGGGATGTCGGGGTGTTGGGGTGGTCAGTCCCTGCTTGGCACTCAGCATCAAGGGTTGGATTGGGGGGGTCAGTCCCTGCTTGGCACTCAGCATCAAGGGTTGGATTGGGGGGGTCAGTCCCTGCTTGGCACTCAGCATCATGGGTTGGCTTGGGGGGGTCAGTCCCTGCTTAGCACTCAGCATCATGGGTTGGATTGGGGGGGTCAGTCCCTGCTTGGCACTCAGCATCAAGGGTTGGATTGGGGGGTCAGTCCCTGCTTGGCACTCAGCATCAAGGGTTGGATTGGGGGGTCAGTCCCTGCTTAGCACTCAGCATCAAAGGTTGGATTGGGGGGTCAGTCCCTGCTTGGCACTCAGCATCAAGGGTTGGATTGGGGGGTCAGTCCCTGCTTAGCACTCAGCATCAAGGGTTGGATTGGGGGGTCAGTCCCTGCTTGGCACTCAGCATCAAGGGTTGGATTGGGGGGTCAGTCCCTGCTTGGCACTCAGCATCAAGGGTTGGATTGGGGGGTCAGTCCCTGCTTAGCACTCAGCATCAAGGGTTGGATTGGGGGGTCAGTCCCTGCTTAGCACTCAGCATCAAAGGTTGGATTGGGGGGTCAGTCCCTGCTTGGCACTCAGCATCAAGGGTTGGATTGGGGGGTCAGTCCCTGCTTAGCACTCAGCATCAAGGGTTGGATTGGGGGGTCAGTCCCTGCTTGGCACTCAGCATCAAGGGTTGGCTTGGGGGGGGGGGTCAGCCCCTGCTTGGCACTCAGCATCAAGGGCTGGATTGGGGGGTCAGTGTGATTTTTTTTTTTAAAGTGTACATAAAGTGTTAAATGATACACTAGGTGTCACTGTTGGACAGAGTCTCTCTGGGCAGGGCTTAATATGTGACCATATTAGGGAGATCAACGGCATCGTCTTCATTGATTGGTCAACCCAAACCATCGACTTCACGGATTGGACAAACTTTGCGTGGTGTTTGTGTCTCTGAACGAATATAAGTGAAGACGCAGAATATTCCATGCATTTACACATCAGGACACGACCAATAGGATACCATTGGCCAATAGGATATCATTGACCAATAGGATACCATTGACCAATAGGATACCATTGACCAAGAGGATACCATTGACCAATAGGATACCATTGACCAATAGGATACCGTTGACCAATAGGCTTGATCCACTGTGGTGTTGTTGTAATTGAGTAATGTTACGCTGGGCGGTGCGTCTGAGAGGACCAGGAACAGCCAATCAGAGAGCTGTGACAGTGAGACACTGTGTGTACTCCTTTGGAGGTCACAAGGGTCACATTGATGTGCACGTCTTCAACACAGTGTCTTTGACCTGGAGGAAGTTGACCCCAGTGACCCCTGGAAGAGGAGAACACCACCTTGAGGTTCCCTGCTGGCGTCAGGGCTACACAGCTGTGCTGATTGAATATACCGTCTACCTCTGGGGAGGGTGGACTAGCCAATGTTACTGCAACGTGCTTCATGCCTTTGATGTCGACGCCCACACATGGTTCAAACCACATGTTTCTGGGACCGTTCCAGAGGGGCGGTACTACCACTCAGCCTGTACCTTGGGGAAGGTCATCTTTATCCATGGAGGATTGACCCAGACTGGAGTAACTAATGACATGTACAAGTTGGACTCCACCACGATGGTCTGGACTTTAATCAACACCAGAGGAACTCCACCTCCTGTTTCACGGTGTCACTCTGCCACCATCATCGGGACCAAGATGTTTGTATTTGGGGGCTGTGGGTGGGGTCGGTACTACAACACCATCAGAGTGTTTGACACAGAGACCAACCTCTGGATGACCACACCTTCCGCACAGCTTCTACGAGAAGGACGCTGGGGTCATTCAGCCTTTACCTTCAATGGAGAGCTGTACATATTTGGTGGCTGTAACAATGACCATTACTTCAATGATCTGTGGACATTCAACCCAGAGACCTTCTCCTGGAAGAAGGTTGAGCCCAAAGGGGAAGGCACATGTTCAGGGAGGTTTAATATGTGCTGTTGCATGGTGGGAGATCGTGTCATCCTGTTTGGAGGTTCCAGTGATGACCTGTATGTCTTAGACTTCAGTCCTAGCCTCAAGACATTATGCAAGCTAGCAGTAATTCAGTACGGTCTGGATCAGTCTGAACTCACACACGGCATCAGGTGGGAACTGGCAGCCATGACTGGCAAACATTAAAAAAGAAGAATATAAATATAAAACAGAGGCCGTAAAAAAAACTGTGATCTGTCAGCCATGACGACTACCAACAGCAGCCGAACAAACCAAAACATAATAAAATAAAATACATAATAAAAGAATAACAATAAAATGGCTAACCCCTCCCACTTGCCATTTTCCATGTTACAAACGGCAAGTGGTCATCGGAACGTCACGCATTTAATCTGACCTCATCAAACCCTGTACACTCAAGACACACTCCATATATGGCCAGTACAGCATTCATTCCCCATGTTGATCTGACCGCCTAACTATCAGCAAAGAATAATGTCCTCATATCATCTGACGGAGGCAATAAAGACCCCGTGGTATTCTTTGACATCTCGGGTAGTCACTCAAGGTGATCCTATGAAGATGTTTCCTCGCTTCTTGTTCCGTTGTTTCATATTTTTAACCCATTCTATACGGGAACCCATTTTGGTGTCAGCATTACGTTATGCTTTAGCTATTTAAAAATAGCAGATCTACAAGCTCATAGCGCGCCACCAAGTGGCGCGCTACGAGCTTGTAGGTCTGCTATTTTTTTTTAAATCGAAGAACGACTGACATTTTTAGAATCTGATCTCAGGTCAGAATGGGTTAATCAGACCAGTGTGTGTCCAGTGGAAACCTCGTTATGAATCTGATCTCAGGTCAGGATGGGTTAACGTGGGCCTCGATGTCTGTAGTGGTGGTAGAGATGTTCATTGTCGGGGTCTCGTCATCTTGACACGATGCGTTCATAATCTCCCGTTGTAAACTGGAAGGTGGCCTGACAAAGCAGGCCAGAAAACTAAAGGTGGAGATCTAGACATTAACTCCCCTTGAAATGAGCGGTATAGTTATTTGTATTTGTTCACGACATGTCTTAAGCACTAGCACTAGAACTAGTCGACTAGTCAACTAGTCGACTAGTAAACTAGTCGACTAGTAAATCCACTAGTCGACCTTGTTGTATAGTTGACTAGTTGACAAGCCTTTTTTTTTTGTAGGCCTCAAGATCAGGTAGATAATAGTCATAGTCACCAATGTACACCGTTTCTGAATGTTTTCTAAATGTACAAATATTTATTTACATAATAGGTAGTTAAACAACTAGTCGACTAGTCAAAATGACTAGAAGTGAATGCCCTAACGCGTTGTTATTTTCTAAAATATTGTTGTACATGCGGTGACTTTTACTTTCTCTACTTTCTGATGATTTTACTTAAAACGGGAACCCATTTTGGTGTCAGCATCATGCTATGCTTTAGCTATTGAAAAATAGCAGACCTACAAGCTCATAGCGCGCCACAGAGTGGCGCGCTACGAGCTTGTAGGTCTGCTATTTTTGAAAAAAATCAAAGAACGACTGACATTTTTAGAATCTGATCTCAGGTCAGAACGGGTTCATCAGACCAGTGTGTGTCCAGTGGAAACCTCGTATGAATCTGATCTCAGGTCAGAATGGGTGAAAAGATGTGTTCACACGGGCAGATGCAAAAGAATGCAAAGACACAGAGCTACTATACACAGCGTATTTGGAGCTTTGCATCTTTGTAGCTGAAGTTGAAACCAGCTCATCTTTGTTTTTGTAGCTTTGTATCTTTTGCATCAGCTTCTGCCCACGTGAACGCAGCATAAGAGCATTTGCACGTGGCGGTTATTGATACTTTTATTTAACCCATTCTGGGTGGGAACCCCTTTTGTTGTTTTAATTTAGCTTTTGAAAAATAGCAGATCTACAAGCTCATAGCTTGTAGGTCTGCTATTTTTGAAAAATTGTGAAAATGTGACACAAATCTTTGAATATATATTATTTCAGCGCGAACGTTTTCAACTCAAATCTTTGCTTCTGGGAGGGTCCCTGGAACTACATGTTTTCAGAGGGGTGCATATACTTATAGTTTAGACTAGTCATTGGTTAGACATGGGTTAAGGTTAGGTTTAGGTGTGCTGCCACGTGGGAGGTTAGGTTTAGACTAGTCATTGGTTAGACATGGGTTAAGGTTAGGTTTAGGGGTGCATAATTAGTATAGACTAGTCACTGGTTAGACATGGGCTAAGGTTAGGTTTAGGTGTGCTGCCCCATGGGAGGTCAGGTTTAGGTTGAGGGGCTGTAGTTGTAATGACTGGTCTAACCAATGGGGGTGCATACTTAGTTTAGACTAGTCATTGGTTAGACATGGGTTAAGGTTAGGTTTAGGTGTGCTGCCCCGTGGGAGGTTAGGGTGCATACTTAGTTTAGACTAGTCATTGGTTAGACATGGGTTAAGGTTAGGTTTAGGTGTGCTGCCCCGTGGGAGGTTAGGGGTGCATACTTAGTTTAGACTAGGCATTGATTAGACATGGGTTAAGGTTAGGTTTAGGTGTGCTGCCCCGTGGGAGGTTAGGGGTGCATACTTAGTTTAGACTAGGCATTGATTAGACACGGGTTAAGGTTAGGTTTAGGTGTGCTGCCCCGTGGGAGGTTAGGGGTGCATACTTAGTTTAGACTAGGCATTGATTAGACATGGGTTAAGGTTAGGTTTAGGTGTGCTGCCCCGTGGGAGGTTAGGGTGCATACTTAGTCTATACTCAGGGCTGCACACAACTTTTTTGGTCTAGTACTCAGAAGAGCACCTGGAGGAGTTACTTGGTGCTCCTAAAATGCGGCGACCCGTCTCGCCGGATGGATAAAAGAGGGATGAATAACTTATAGCAAAACAATATTTATTGGATGAGTGGGGAGTCAATGGAGGGTATTGCAACTCTAGATTCATCCCATTATTTAAAAAAAAGTTGCAAATTGCAGCTATAGGTCCATGTGTATTCCAGCTCTATATGCATATTCTAATACAAACTTCTTAATACTTCCTACGGATAATATGAGCATCAAAGCAATATTTAGATACTTTTTTTTTTTTTTTTTTAAATAGCCGATCTACTAGCTCACAACGTGTTGCGGAGGTGACACGTTGTGAGCTTGCAGATCAGATATTTATTTAACATACGACACGTCGTACGGCGAAGCATACGTCAGGCTTCCCTTTTGTTTTTAGCCGAGGCGACACAGTACACAGTCAACACAGAGTCAGACAGTCAGACACACATGGCTCCTCCGTGCAAAATAAATAATGTACACTAACCCGACTTTACGATAATAAGGGACAGTATGTCGGGACACGCTGTTGTCATGTTGATAAGCTTCATGTTGTGCAGCAGCAGTGCCAGTCCGCAATGCTTTGCACTCCTCCCACTCCACTATTGTTATGATAGTTATTCATTTTTTCAACTACGTGCTCTTTGCTTTTCTCGTGCTTATGAAAAGCTGGGTGACTGAAATTATTTATCCCTGTATAAAAGGTGCAGTTCTTATCGATGCTCACGGCATAGTTTGCACCACAACTCGCTGCGCTCAGCATTAGTTTGGAGCCAGCCGACATCATCCAACCACTTTTCCGCAAACACACGTTTTCTATGCGGTTCAGGTGGTGGTTCCGTTTGGCGTCTCTTTGGAGGTGGTGGTGCTGGAACACCAAAATAGTTACTTAATGGCGCTTGCTTCTTGGACATTTTGACGAGAGTTTGGCTGTAATACTGTAAGAATAATGTGTCAGGTAACTTTCTCCGTAGAAAAATCCAGCAGCATTCATGGTTTGGAACCTCCCTCGTTGGAGTAAGAATGCGCTGTGATTGGCCACAATTGGCGAGAGCACTCTCGCAAGACGTGCTGTGATTGGCCAGTAGCCACTTTGAGTGGCAGTCGGTGGGAAACGCTCTCGCCACAGAATGTACTAGTATTCTGGCCATAATAATCATTCTGGGCGGCCCCAGCTGTTGGTACGCAGAAGCGCTTCCCAACGCTTGATTGACAGCGCATTTTTAATTTTGACGACGCATGCGCCGTGGCGCACCACTTATGTGCAGCCCTGTCTATACTATAGTCATTGGTTAGACATGGGTTAAGGTTAGGTTTAGGTGTGCTGCCCCGTGGGAGGTTAGGTTTAGACTAGTCATTGGTTAGACATGGGTTAAGGTTAGGTTTAGGTGTGCTGCCCCGTGGGAGGTTAGGTTTAGGGTGAGGGTTTGAGATAGGTTGTAGTTGTAGGACTAATGACTGGTCTAACCAATGACTAGTCTAAACCAAAAACTGTCTAAACTAAGTAGGCCTACTGCACCCGTTTTCAGATGGGGGGTCGGCTGCCAATTACGTATATTTTTGGGGGTCCTTGACATGAAAATGTTTGAGAACTGATATAGAAAGATAGGGTTTTTCAGAAAACCGTCAGGATTTAGAAGGACATTATTTTGTAGAATCGTCCTCAGGTCTAAATGGTCTTAAGTCAAATCGGAGTGCTTTATTTTCCCACCACTCGGCGATCACCACCGCGCCGCCGCCACATTAACCAGTTTGCCGTTAACCAACCCTATTCATCAGCAATCCATTAAACTTAATTTTCTGCCAACAAAGTCTGCTCCATGACCGTCGTCTGCAGCATAACCCATTTAGACCCGACGTCTTCTAAATCCTGACGGTTTTCTGGAGGAAAAAAAAAACACGTTTCTATGTCAGTGGTTCTCAAACATATTCATGTCAAGGAACCTACAAATATATATATGACATTGGCCGCCGACCCCCATCTGAAAATATGTTGTTCCAGGGACTCCCCCACGTAGCAAAGATTTGAGTTAAAAACTCGCTCTGAAAGAATATATATTCAATCATTTCGAGTGCAGTACTTAGTTTAGACTAGTCATTGGTTAGACCAGTCATTAGTCCTACAACCTATCTCAAACCCTCACCATAAACCTAACCTCCCACAGGGGCAGCACACATAAAACAACCTTAACCCATGTCTAACCAATGACTAGTCTAAACTAAGTATGCACCCCAACCTAACCTCCCACGGGGCAGCACACCTAAACCTCCTAAACCTAACCTTAACCCATGTCTAACCAATGACTAGTCTAAACTAAGTATGCACCCCATGATTTCAGGCACATTTTCACGATTAAAAAAAAAAAAGCAGACCTGCAAGTTCATAGCGCGGCAACGCTATGAACTTGTAGATCTGCTGTTTTTCAATAGCTAAAGTATAACATAATCATGCATTGAAACACCAAAAGGGGGTTCCCGTCCAAACCGGGATAAAGGGACTTCCCTCCACATGAGAGGACGCTCCCCCTGTGATTTAAAACGCCCCATTAAAA
Source organism: Protomyctophum parallelum (assembly GCF_964188405.1). Lineage (NCBI taxonomy): Eukaryota > Metazoa > Chordata > Actinopteri > Myctophiformes > Myctophidae > Protomyctophum > Protomyctophum parallelum. Next base: position 44,821,135 of record NC_139707.1, on the reverse strand, counting down.
GCCTCTCTTTCTCCATACATGCATTATTCACATTTTACCTGCACCTCCTCTGTGATGTACGGCGTACGATAAAGAGCTATCCCTGCCTGGCATGTTTCATGTATAGAGAGAGGAGAGGAGAGGAGAAGAGAGAGGGGGAGAGGATTATGCAAACAACCCCCTCACCCCCCGTCTTCTAGTTCTCAGGATGATCCACCTGTGCATTGTTTCATAATTAATTAGCCAATAAACGGTTTTCCTTGAACAAAAGAAAGGGGGAAGAAAGCGCAGGGCCTCTTTTGAAACCTCAAAGGTAATTAACCCATTTTGGGCGGAAAAACCATTTTGTGTTTTTTGAAAGCCATTGAAAAATAGCAGATCTACGAGATCATAGCGCGGCACCGAGTGCTGCTCTACGAGCTTGTAGATCTGCTATTTCTTTTGAAAAATCGTGAAATGTGGCACAAATCTTTGAATATATATTCTTTCAGAGCGAACGTTTTTAACTCAAATCTTTGCTTCAAAATATGTTGTCCCTGGAAAAAACATATTTTGAGATGGGCATCAGAGGCCAAATACATATCATTTTCGGGGTCCTTGACATGAAATATTGAGAACCACTGACATATAGAAACATGGGGGGTTTTCCGAAATGATTTAGAAGACGGTTTGTAGAATCGTTCCCATGGTCAAAATGGGTTAACATCTCTCTCCTTCCAAGCGCAAACATCACAGCCTTCCTCAAATAATTGCCTCTCACCCGTAGGAGCTGCGTGGCCCCTGGAACCGTTTGTTTGTTGTATATCGCTAACAGGCAGCAGGTACTGCAGAAGACCCCGGACGGTTATATTTAGGCTATGTGTGGGAATGAGAGCTTCACATTTCAAAGACATTGGGCTCTATTTTTGTCCATTATCCCTCAACTACTTTGGCTATTTTAACTATTCAAAAATGTTTTTCAAAATAGTAAAAAAAAAAAGGCAGTTATAAGGGATGAAACCGGGGACGCATCTCTCTAATTGTTTTTTTTTTACTTTAACCACTTTAACCATTATTTTTATACTTTGGCTTTCAACCCATTCTGACCTGAGATCAGATTCATACGAGGTTTCCACTGGACACACACTGGTCTGATGAACCCATTCTGACCTGAGATCAGATTAAAAAAATGTCAGTCGTTCTTCGATTTAAAAAAAAATAGCAGACCTAGAAGCTCGTATCGCGCCACTCGGTGGCGCGATATGAGCTTGTAGATCTGCTATTTTTCAATAGGTAAAGCACGACATGATGCCAACACCAAAATGGGTGCCCGTTCAGAATGGGTTAAAAAATAGCAGATCTATGTATAAGCTGCACTATGGACAATCTTTGAACAGTTTTAACTCACATCTTTGCTTTTGGCGTCCCTGGAACAAAGATATTTGGAGATGGGGTTTCGACGGCCAAATATAATATATAATTTGGGGGTGTCCTTGACATGAAAAAGTTTGAGAACCACTGATATACAGTAGCAACACATACTGTACAGTGTACATGTTGCAATTTAGAAGAAATGTGTAGAATCGGCATCAGCAGGCGTACAAAAATATTATTACATTGGTCGTACAGAATGTCCATAGTTATGGACCTAAATATTAAAACCTAAATATTTTCATTGTTAGTCTCGGACGGTACCACTGGGATCCTGTCAGTGTCCTACTGTATAAACTAAACACACAATCAAAGACTTACATTTTATATCCACACAAATCTTGAAACTCACCAATGCAACTTCTTTGACTGCTTATGAGATATGAGCATAAAGCAGTAATCCTCTAGCTATGTCAATATCGCCAATATTCTCAGAAAATGTATTATAGCTACAGTACGTCTACGTCAGCCATACACAACGGGTGCTACATGACAAGTTGACAACGAACGGGTATTATTAGGTTCCCAAGTCGCATCGTTCTCAAGTAGGCCGGTGGCCGACAGGAACGTACTGTACAAGTCTAGCCCCTTCTGACCTGAGATCAGATTCTATAAATGTCTTCTACATCCTGACAGTTTTCTGAAAAAGCCATGTTTCTATGTCAGTCGTTCTTCGATTTTTCAAAAATAGCAGACCTACAAGCTCGTAGCGCGCCACCGAGTGGCGCGCTATGAGCTTGTAGATCTGCTATTTTTCAATAGCTTAAAGCATAACATGATGCTAACACCAAAAGGGGTTCCCGCCCAACATAGGCTAGTCTACTCTAATCAGAAAAATGTAGTCTTCGAGTGGTTTGATTATTAGTTTTGAGTGGAAATTGTCCATCTTCCAAGTTCCAATTTGTAAGCCTCCATTTGTATTTTTGGTTTTACAGTACACAGTATGTTTCATCCGTCTTCAATCAGTCCTGGGGCTGAATGACGGTCTTATAACTCTCCATTGTTGAGAACAAATCATAAGAGCTTGTGCCTTATCAGCCGCATGCTAAAATAAAACAGGAACACAAAGTCCTTAATCCATTTTGGACTGAGGTCGATTAAAAAAAAGGCTTCTAAATCCACAACATTTTTCTGAAAAAAACATGTTTTTATGTCAGTGGTGCTCAAACTTTTTCATGTCAAGGACGCCCAGAATTATCTCCATTGGGCCACGGACCCCCATCTCAAAATATGTAGTTCCAGGGACCTCCCAGAAGCCAATATTTTAGTTCAAAATGTTCGCTCTGAAATAAGATTTGCTGACCCTTTTTCACGACTTTTCAAAAATAGCAGACCTACAAGCTCGTAGCGCGCCACTCGGTGGCCCGCTACGAGCTTGTAGATCTGCTATTTTTCAATAGCTAAAGCATGACATAATGCTAACACCAAAAGGGGTAAATACGAACATGTAAGCACTTCACCGTGCCAGCCTGCAGTGCTTCCAATATCTCTCACAAAGACTCCTCCATTGCCAGAGAACCATGTATGCACAGAACACTGAAATATCTACTTTTCTATTTTCTCAGTATCCAATTCAAAGCCTGCGTGTGTGCATTAGGCCCTTAGGGAACCGGCAGAGATGGTCCTACAGTATTATGTCAAACATCAAAGGGCATGAAAGCAGCATGAAGCACTATAGGCCCTAATACGTTACCATAATGGACATCATAATATGTTCCATTGTACATCGTTGTAATAGTTGGTCAAATATCCTTTTAGCTGCCTTCCCCCATTCTCTGCCAGATAGATAGATAGATAGATAGATAGATAGATAGATAGATAGATAGATAGATAGATAGATACTTTATTTTTGTGCCATGCACCCAAACACAAACAAAACATTCTGCCTTTTTTCACATGCTTTGCATAAAAAGTCTGCTAAAGCAAAAATACCTTTCCTAAAACAAAATTCCAGTTTTTCGTGGGTCCTCTAACCAGAAAAAGTTATAATACAGATGGTTGTCATTTTACAAAATAATACATGTCTTAGTTCTTCATTATAATGGGCAGTAAAACAAAAAAATATTAAATTTCTTTCAAATCACACACTATAGACATACTCTGTCCTCCTCAGGAGTACCAATGAATCTACCCGTTTCTAAAGCTAATGCCATATGGTTTCTGGTAATACTATTGACCACTTATATTGTATGTCTGTGGCAAACATGTAATTTTGAGAAAATGTCCACCACAAGATGACATGGTGGTGACCCCTATATAGGCCTCAGGTCTTCATGGATTAAACTGCCTTCTGATAAGATCTACGATGGTGTTTAATTAACTTGTGTCATGGTTTCTGTGTTCTCTTTGCCCACGATAAAGATATCAATGAATGGACCATAAACTATGTGCGCGGCGTGCGCACACACAGACACACACACACACGCACGCACGCCCGTGAGCGCTGGGAAATAATCGGTTAAATCTCTTACAAATACAGCACGACGCCTTTGCTTGTCAAATATGTCAGCGTATATATCTGACTATCCGACACGTAGGCCTCTGAAACTTGGATTTGTCAGCCGCCCTCCCGGTGAGACTTGTCAGAATGAAATGGTTTAATGCAAAATAGATGCATCCCTCGTGTTTAGTTTAAAATAGCCATTTATACCAGCAGCCAGGATCCGACAAGAGGAGCCGAGCCAAAGCTAAGATCAAGGGAGTTCTAGCAGAGTTATCATCCACGCGCCACACTCTGCGCCTGGATACACACAGGGGGCGCCACCCGTTGGAACGTTGGCATGACCAATTTGATCTGAGAACACCAGCCTCCGAAGGCACGTCGACACATTGGAGTCATTAACTATTGACTATTTACGAGCGTTTAGTGTGGCCGGGTGTGACGTTTCTACCAAAAGAATGTAAAGCAGCTATGTTTAATATATGCTAAAATAAATGTGCCACGTCTCTGTGTGTGTGTGTGTGACACACAAGCAGACACACATGTATGTCTGCGTGTGTGTACGGTTGTAATTTTGTAACTCAAAATTGACACAAAATGTTCCACAACCCCGCTGGGAGTGCAGTGCCCGGTATCGAGTCGGTCTGACCTACGGTTCTCCAGCACAGTGATGTTTCCGTCGACTAAAACGAAGACGAAAACTAAATGGAAAACTAAGCTACAATGACTAAAACGATGACAAAAAATACGGTCGATTTTGTCGACAAATAAACTAGACTAAATTGTTGGGAAGGGACTAGTGGACAAGAGATCCAGTTTAAAGGACAAGTTTTGTGATCTTTTGTGGTCAGATGTAATTTCTTGGGGTTTATTAGGACTATAGTAAATAATACAAAAATAAATCGCCATAATATTTTGTAAAGAAATACATATTTAGCCCCATGCTCGAATGCCCCCACCCCCCTGTCAAAAAGAGCTAAAATCCCTAAAACGAAAGAAAGCAGCAAATGAAAAAAAATTAACACTATCGATCTACACGCTCGTGATGCGTTGTGAGCTTGTAGATCGGCTTATTTTCAGCAAGTATAAAATCAGCCATTGCGACGGCATCAAGGCCCAACAAAATACATTTTAGTCGACTAAATCACCTGTAGATTTAGTTGACTAGAATCTTATGATATTTAGTAAACAGGAAGTAAACGGAACGAAGAGCGAAGCGTATACTGTGGCCTAAAGGCTCAAACATACTCCAGTTTTTGGTGATGATCAGCTGTCACCGCTTCCCTACGACATGTGGACACGTCGGACGGACGGAACCCGTTAATCCTTATTAGGATTGGGTCTTTGAAACAGGCGCTCATATTAAGTGGAAGTTGAAAACCGCAAATTGGGCTTCGCAGTATCATTAATCAATCAATCAGTGCTTTATTTCAGTTGCACGCACTCAGTTCACACGTGTTGTGATTTTTTTTTTTTTTTTCTGTTCATGAACTTAGGGGCAATTCTACAAATGCAATGCAAACTGTTTGGTGCCAAGGACCCCAAACTGATTGTTACCCCTGTTATTACACCACTCTCACATCATTCTTTAACCCATTTTGATCAGGAACCCATTTTGGTGTTAGCATCACGTTATGCTTTAGCTATTGAAAAATAGCAGATCTACAAGCTCATAGCGCGCCACCGAGTGGCGCGATACGAGCTTGTAGGTCTGCTATTTTTGAAAAAAATCGAAGAACGACTGACATTTTTAGAATCTGATCTCAGGTCAGAACGGGTTCATCAGACCAGTGTGTGTCCGGCGGAAACCTCGTATGAATCTGATCTCAGGTCAGAAGGAGTTAAGCGTTATGATTAGACCGGTACACCCTGCCTCACTCCCCCCAGCCGTCCCCTGTCACGATGCGTGGGGATATGAGCGTTGCATCGCCAAGGTCAACCAGCCTATAACGCTCTTAACCCCGAGTGTGACCTCGTTTGGCTGCTCGTTTCACTTGGGGGACCGCACTTTGGTGGAGGCAATTTGTCATGTCCGCAACGCAACCGGCAATTACCCCCCGTCCGCACAGGCCTCATGTATCATTGACTCCCACAAACCGTCTGTGGACAACCCCAAATCCCAGCTGATCCAAACAGGCCAAACATAGACCACCACGTTAAGAGTCTGACCTCAAATATGGGATGTTTTTCAGCCCGTCGTCTTAACGGGAAAAGGAACTAAGTATATAATTGAATCATATAAAGTGATCACTGATTTATCGTCGCGTTGTAAATCCTTTTTCTTAATATTTTAACCCATTTTGATCTGAGATCAGATTAAAGAAAATGTCTTCTACATCCTGACAGTTTTCTGAAAAAGTTGTTTCTATGGCAGTCGATTTAAAAAAAATAGCAGATCTACAAGCTCGTAGATCTGCTATTTTTCAATAGCTACTGTAAAGCATAACATAATGCTAACACCAAAAGGGGTTCCCACCCAGAATGGGTTTTAAAGGACCTATAACATAAAATTCAACTTTTTCAATTTCTTTTGTGTTTTTGGGGCTCCCATGTGTGTTTTCTATCCCCACAAATAACCAATTTTGAACAATCAGGCCTTCATGTCATATGGGTGTTTTAATGGAAATTGCTCTCAGAAACAGCTCGACTGATTTTGGCCTCATCGTGATGTCATCAATGTCACCCTACTTTGTATAATTCCTCCTTTTCTTCAGTCTTCAGTTGCAAATTTGCATTTCCACTTTGTTTACAATGTCCACCATTGTTGATTTTCCAAGCTGGCATGGAATGGAAACAAGCCTGGTTTTATCTAGCATGAGTATTATAATGACTCAAATATTAAATAATCTGCATATCAGCACCCTCTCCACCTCAGGACAGTGTGGTACTGCAGCTAAAACTGCTTTCAAAGTCCAGAAAGAATTGACAAGGCCTGGTTATATCAGAGTGGTGATTGAGGCTCAAACCATTAGAAATAACTTTGAGGGACATAGACAATATGATTATTAAATATTAAAAGCAGTTTTAAAATGCATGTTATTTGCACTTTAAGTGACCGATACATAGTACTTTAATTTATTCTTACTTGAGTACTACACGACTTACCCCATTTTTGAGGGGCAATAGCCCCTCCTATGTCCAGTTTTCGATGTCTGTGTAAACACAAACATTGCGTACCACAAACATCGAAGACGAAGGGTGAGGGTGCAAATTCTGATCGGCCAGAATGAGTTGATGTATGATTTTATGTACGATGATAAAAGTGCCCCTCACTTCACACAGGTGTGATTTTTCTTAATATAATTGGTGTTCACTATAATGTTCATGATACAAATAAAAATAAACTACAGAAACCAGTGATATCATCATAGGATTTTCTTTATAAAGGCATGCCAACTTTCCAGAAATATAAAGCCTGCAGTTTCTATTAGCATTCCCACCATCGATGACCCGTCCACAGGTGTCTAATAGAGGGTATGCGTGCAGTGACATCCTCGTACCTGGAAGTTATGCGGGAACGCCCACTGAGTGGCCAAAGACTACTTTCCGGCCTTGACAGCCCATTCATCCAAACAGAAAAGCCCTCTCTGATTGCATTAAACAATGTTAAACTCACCGACATTGCAGCTGTACGAAAAGGTTGAATTATCCTCTTTCTATCTGCAAAGTTTTAGTTTCATAAAAAAGTGTCAGAGTTTGGAAGTGCTTGTTTTCAATAATGTTGCTGCCCCCTGCATTGTGTCATTTAGAAACAGGTGGTACGCAGGACGGTTGAGTGATTTCCAACAAGCGCTTCCAAACTCCAACACTCCATGCTGCTCAATGTTTTGCCACTCAGTCTAGATGAGGGGGGGGGGGGGGGGGGGGTCCTGATGGGAAATTCATGCATGTGCATACTCTCTATTGACACTGCACACATAGGGCCTCAAATCTGTCAGCAGGGAGTGTTGGGCAGGAAAGTAATGCATCCCACAATTCCCCATCAAACTTCCAGATGGTGTTCACCCAGTACGGAGGATGAATGCTTAGGATTTTTATTGTGGATTTATTTTTTTATTCTCGCAGTGGAAATTATGCAATCCTTGGTTTCTGTTGTGTTGTGTGTAAACTAGGGCTGTCAAAGTTAACGCACTATTAACTAGTTAACTCACAATCCTTTTAATGGCACTAATTTTTTCAATGCGCGATTAACGCACTGTGAAGTTTGACAGAATGGTTGAGAGATGCATGCATGTGAATGCAGGCAGTCAGTGAGCCCCGCCTCTCTCCCCCTCTCTCTCTCTCCCAGTGAGTCTACACAATTAGAAAACTTGTTATTTTGATCAACATGGCCTGTTATCTCTCGTAATGGTACCATTGGCCAACATCAATACAGTTCTTTAGTTTGGGTCTGGAAGGCTAAATCTCATCAAATGGTGGTCCGTGGCTCAAATGCAGAATAAATAATGGGCCTTGATATGAAAAATCTTGAAAACCACTGATTTAAGGTATATTTAGAACGTATACAACATATGCGATTAATTTGCGATTAATCACAGTTAACTATGGACAACCATGCGATTAATCGAGTTTAATATTGTAATCGATTGACAAGCCCTAGTGTAAACATTAACCCATTTAGGCCTGGCGTCGAAAAAAGAAAAAAAAAGTATTCTGAAACAATATATATTCAAAGATTTGTGCCGCATTTTAACGATTTTTCAAAAATAGCAGACCTACAAGCTCATAGCGCTGCTATTTTTCAACAGCTAAAGTACAACATAATGCTTAGTTAAAACACCAAAAGGGGTTCCCTTAACAGAAATTCAAAGCAGTTGTCCTCAAAACCACTCCTACAGTTCACTGTCAATAGAAGACCGAATCGGGTTTTGATCACGGCACCAGAACTGCCCATCAAGCCTAATTCATCAGTTTACTGCCCAGTGCCGCACAGCGCCCCAGGTCCACAGCGCCCCAGGTCCATCCCAGTTCTTTCATTTCCTTCTCCACAGATCTTTTCCAGGTCTCTTTGGGTCAGCCTCATTTTCTCTTCCCTGGTGATATCCATCTCATGGCTATACGCTTGGGGGTCCGAGGCTTAAAAAAAAGGTCTTTAAATAAATACTTTCTGAAACTTCTATGGGAAAAAAATGCATGGGAAATTATTTTCCGGGACCCTCGATCTTCATCATGAAAGGGGGGCGGGACTGCGACGGTCTATAAATGTTCATACTCGACTGCATCTCGGTGGTGAGTGACACGTATCGTTGACTCTAGCCCATTCTGACCTGAGATCAGATTCATACGACGTTTCCAACTGGACAACACACTGGTCTGATTAACCCCATTCTGACCTGAGATCAGATTCTAAAAAATGTCAGTCGTTCTTCGATTTTTCAAAAAATAGCAGACCTACAAGCTCGTAGCGCGCCACTCGGTGGCGCGCTATGAGCTTGTAGATCTGCTATTTTTCAATAGCTAAAGCATAACATGATGCTGACACCAAAATGGGTTCCCGTTCAGAATGGGCTAGGGGTGTCCCGATACACTTTCTTTGCTTCCAATCCGATCCCGATACCTCAATTTCTGCGTTAGCCGATACCGAATACAGATACCAGTGTCGTGATCTCATGTTGTGTTTATAGCTATCTAGCTATATATCTCATGTTGTGTTTATAGCAGACTCCTCACTCAAATGTGCACACAGTTTGGGGCAACTCCAAAGGAAACTCCACATGTCCCAACATTGTATTTACCTGCCATAGTGTCAACCCCTTCCTTACCCCTGTGTGGGGTCTGTGGTTAGACTGGCATATTCACCGATACCGATATGACCCGATATGACAAATAAGGGCCGATACCAATACAGTATCGGGACATCTCTGCATAGTTGACTCGCTGTTCTTTTGTTCGCCCGTGGTGGTAGTCAGGAGGAAACGAAGATGATGTGAACCCCACATGATAATTATCCTTGTGACAATAAACTGTGGCAATTAGATGTTTCTAGGGAACTCCCAGCAGTCTTTGTTTCGTTCAGATGTTTTCTCTCCTCATTCACTGCAGGCCAGGGCTCCCCACCATCCTTCATACATCACCTTCACGCAGCTCTTAATCCATTTAGGCCTTCTAAATCCTGACAGTTTTCTGAAATACCTATGTTTCTATAGGCCTATATCACTCAATATTTCATGTCAAGGACCCCAAAAATGATCTGTAATTGGACTGAAAATATGTTGTTCCAGGGACCTCCCCAGAAGCAAAGATTTGAGTTAAAAACGTTTGTTCTGAAAAAAAAAAAAATCCAAATTTGAGGCACATTTTCAAGATTTTTCAGAAATAGCAGACCTACAAGCTCGTAAGCGCGCCACTCGGTGGCACGCTATATGAGCTTGTAGATCTGCTATTTTTCAATAGCTAAAGCATGACATAATGCTAACACCAAAAGGGGTTCCCGCACAGAATGTGTTAAAAGTGGGTCAGCCCGTGCTCTCCCTCGTTGCCGCTGCGTTGCTCAATGAAAAAGAGCATCCACATTCATCATTGTGTTGTAAAGCTTCTGTGTTTCCAAGACACAATTATCCCTAAACAATGGTTCGCTTCCAACAAAGATTTCCTCTGGCTGTTGCTGGACATTTTTTACAATTGCCCAGGATATAAAAGCCTGGGCTGGCTGGCTAGTGGAGACAAAACTCAAACAAGCGTCTGAGTGAAGATTCAGAGGGCTTTTCTTTTTCTTTTTTTTTTTCATTCTCTGGGTTTCCATGTCTCTTTTCAAGTACGGTTACATGCTGTGTTTTCCCCATTAGTTGGTTCTGTTTCATGTTGCTTTAGACACTGATGGCCGTTCGATTCTACTGGACTGGGAAAGAATACTGTAGTACTCTCTCTGGCTCGGTCTTAGATTGGTTCAGGTCCGATCGGATCGGCAAGACCCATGTTTTTGGTTTCCATTGCCAGCTATACTTCCGAGTGAGCTAGTGAGACGAGTGTGGCTCCTCAAGGCTCAAGCCTGGGACCTCGCTTTATTCAACCCCATGCTACCACCAGGCCTAATTACCGCTGTGCAAAAACAACAAAGTACATTTCTGAACGAGGATGAAACAGATCATTTTCTTTGGTGCAAAAATAATAAATATAATTGAAAGTGGATGCAAATCTTAATTTCCTTCATTGGAAGCCTAACCCTGAGAAACCAATTGGTATTATTATTGACTAAAATCAGAATGCAAACCCCCACACCAAATCTATGACAAAATTGGCCTATTCTCATTTTAGAAATATAGCAAGGATTAGAGGATACATGCAGGGTCCAAACGAGAGCTAGAAAAACAAGGTTTAGACCAGTGGTTTTCAAATGCAACACCAACGGTCAAATCAAAAGCCCAGAGCACACCAAATAGTAAAAGTAGCTGATGCATTGTGAGCTTTTAGATTTGCCATTTCCTAACATTTGGGCAATCAGTCTCTGTATTGGGGAATAGCCACATGGGTGTGCACAAAGCAGGGCCTACAAACAGTGAATAACAGTAAGTAAGTTTCCTGTAATATACACATCCGTATTCCAAGCTTTTTGCGCAGTGTTTGATGCTTTTGTGTGATGCTGTAGTATGATCCAGTAGGGCATTAATTTAGAACACATGGATATGTAGATAAGGTTTCTGCCCGACAGTAACGATATTGTAATAATAATAATGTGTGGTTGTCACAAAATCCCAATAGGCCCACCGTTTGGTTTAGAGACTACTGTACTAGACTACTCTACCGAAAAAGCACTTGGCAGCTACAGTAAAGCTCATTCAGAATTCTGCTGCCAGAGTTCTAACAAAATTAAAAATTTAAATAAAAATTGCTGAACATAATTACCCCAGTTCTCAGGTCTATTTTAATAATAGCTGGGACTTATATAGCGCTTCTCATGATAACCTCAGTTTTACTCACCGTAGCTTAGTTTTTATTTCGTTTCCATTTAGCTTTAGAAAAAGATGGAAATTTTTCTTCTTAGTTTTAGTCGGGGAAATCAACACTGGTCTGTATTGCATGTAGTGATATTTATGGTATTTATAATACCCCTTTCTTAATATTATGCTCTTTATAGTAATTTCATTGTGTCTACTCCAGAGGCTATTTGAACCAGCCTCTATGTTGAATTAGCCTCTGTGTGTATGCAATAAACGTGCCTTTTGGTGTGGTTACAGAAACCCATTTATGCACTGTAGTCATTATCTATTGATTTAATGGACTGTATTTGCCACAGTGAGAAGTTATTTCCATTTACTTAGTGGACTGTGAAGCACAAATGTGCTTTAAAAAATGCTATTCAAATTAGTCTATTATCATCATTAGTAATAGTAGTACTCGTCAGGTATAAATAATTACCTGTGGTGGCCTTGTATTATTGTTTAATTATTATAAGTAGGGTTGGTACAGGTACAAATCAGTCTATCTAGTACAGTGCATCGAGTATACAGTGTGAGCAACACCAGAGGGAGTGCAACGAACTGGGAATGTACAACCCAGATTCGGCACAAACAAGGGACTAAATTATTTTCGCTCCTATGCCACCAAAATGTGGAACGCCCTACCAACAGTCATTAAGACATGCGAATCCCTTGACTCCTTCAAAACTGCTCTCAAAGGGCACCTACGGACGGCTGCAATTCCAAACTGGCCTCCTTAAAATCTGAATCCCCTAAATTCCCCTCATCTTTTCCCTTTTTGCCTCCTATATGATGAATTCCTGTTCTGTTCTCTGACTATATATAGAAGTGTCTATTTGTACGTCTCTAAATGTTTTGATGAATTGAACAAGGTGGACCCTCTTGTAATGTGTAATGCTTTATTGGGTCGTCCACTCACAGTTAACAGTTGTTGTATCGAGTTTGTGCTTGAAATGTACTGTAATTCTGCAAACTGTTATATTTGTTGTATATATATATATATATATATATATATATATATATATATATATATATATATATATATATATATATATACTACTACTACGTGAACTATAAATGAACTTCACAGTCCCTCATGGACACTACAGTCCAAGAGAAAACGACTTGACATTTGTTTTTGACACAAAACAAATTGAGGACTCGGGACTGTGTGTGTGTTCATCGTCCGTCTCTGTGTCTGTGTCCAGGGGGACATTATATATTAAATGTACTGATGCAGAATGTCCTATTTCAAGTTTTCAAATCGCGTTTTGTTTTTCAAGTGTAGTTGCTTATTTGTTGTTTAGAACAGGAGTAGTCCTTGACATAAATATCAAGGACCCACACATGCGCGCGCACACACACACACACACACACACACACACACACACACACACACACACACACACACACACACACACACACACACACACACACACACACACACACACACACACACACAATACTGTATGTTATCAAAGTCATTTTGATGCTAACAAACACGCTGTCTTGTCCACTACAAGAGAAGATTAATTTACAGTGATGTAAATAGGTTTTCAATGATTATTATAACTAAAGCTAGCAAAATAAACTAGAATATAAAAACAGTACAGTAGTGCATCCCGTGGATGCAGAGGTCGTCGTTTTATTTAACTGCGTTTTGGGATGCAAAATGCACCCTATATTGTAATCTCTGGTTACATTGAATTATTATCATTTTTATTTTGACTGAGGCTTGGATTGGAAGGGTTGTATTTGTCTCCTCTGCAGTAACTCTGCGCGTCGTAGACTCAGCTGTCTCATGGGGGCCAAAGGGCTTGCGCATCTGATGTTGCAGGTTAAACACTTTTTTTATTATCTCCTTTTTTATTTTCAATTTGTTTTGGAAAGATCAGAAGCATGTTGACCCGCATGGCAAACCGGAGAGCATTTTTTAAATTATAATTTTTTGATAGCGAGTTCCAAAGGTGACCTTCACCATCTAACCCCTCTGATATTGCCTCAAGTCAGCATTAATCCATTTAGGCCTGACGTCGAAATAAATAAAAAGTCTTCTGAAAGAATATATATTCAAAGATTTGTGCCACATTTTCACGATTCTTCAAAAATAGCAGACCTACAAGCTCGTAGCGCGCCACTCGGTGGCGCGCTACGAGCTTGTAGATCTGCTATTTTTCAATAGCTAAATAATGCTTTAGTCCGACTGGGAGGAGACCCCCGGGGCGGGGCAGACCAAGGCGCGGTTGGAGGAAACACATCGACTCACTGGCCTTGGAACGTCTCGGGATCCCCCCAGGAGGAAGTCACTAATGTTGCTCTGGAGAGGGAAGTCTGGAGCTCTCTGGTGGAGCTGTTGCCCCCGCGACCCGACTACGGATAAGCGGTTGAAGATGGATGGATGGATAAATAATGCTTACTTAAAACACCAAAAGGGGTTCCCGCCCAGAATGGATTAACCTTTCTGGGGGAGGGTTATTTATTGTTAAATTTGTTATTTATATCCGGGCCTCTAACGTGATGTCTGGGATACGGACAGGGCCCGTCCAAAAGCCTCTCAGTTTGCCGACACTTTTCTCGGAGGCAGCTTGTGTTGCACCGCTTGACATTTTATCAAAATGCTGTCTGAGACAATGTCGTCCCACTCCCTCACTCTTGTTAGAACGCCCGCGCAAATCTGTTCCATTCTAAAGTTCCATTTATCACCGGCTTCATATGCAAAGCCCCCCCCCCCCCCCCCCCCCCCCCCCCCCCCCCCCCACCCTCCCCTCCCCTCCCCTCCCCCCCCCCCCCCCAAAGCCCCTTACTAATCCTCAAATCTTTATGATTTTGTACTAATGATCATTTTACATTTCTGCCATGGAGAGATAATAGGAGAGCTGTTGATATGACTGTACTATTGGGCATTAAAGACCATAATTGCTCTCTCTCTCTCTCTTTCTCTCTCTAAAAACAAATCTAATCAAAAAATCTAATCTCTCTTTCCTGCTTCGTCGCCGTAGGGCGGAAACATCATGTCCAAAATTGTAACTTTTCAGGATTCAAATTCAAAAGATCCACAAGGTCCTAAACCAGTTGCTAAGGTCCCTTCAGAGCGCTTCTTTTAGATTTTTACTTTCCATACTGCAGGGCCTGACGTCGAAAAAAAAAAAAAATCTGTCTTCTAAATCCTGACAGTTTTCTGAAATACCTATGTTTCTATGTCAGTGCATGGTGTTCAATATTTCATGTCAAGGACCCCCAGAATTATGTGTATTTGAGGTAAAATCGTTCGCTCTGAAATAATATATATTAAAAGATTTGAGGCACATTTCACGATTTTTCTAAAAATAGCAGACCTACAAGTTCATAGCGCGGCACTCGGTGCCACGCTATGAGCTTGTAGATCTGCTATTTTTCAACAGCTAAAGCATAACAATGCTTAAAACAACCAAAAGGGGTTCCCGCCCAGAATGTGTTAAATATATTATCCTGTTTAGACTGATGATGATATAATAGGTTCTTAGTTTGCCTATGATCCTAGATTAATGTATTTTATGTAATATGTTGTGTTGTCCTTGCTTTACCGACTGTAAATCGCTCTGGATTATGATTGTCTGCTTAACGTAAATTAAATTGTAAAACGACAAACGACATGCAGGGTTCACCTAAGTCTCTGTTCTGTTCCAACATCTGCACGCTTCCCGCGGCTCAGATTAACCCATTCTGACCGGGCACCCATTTTGGTGTCAGCATCATGTTATGCTTTAGCTATTGAAAAATAGCAGATCTACAAGCTCATATCGCGCCACCGAGTGGCGCGATACGAGCTTGTAGGTCTGCTATTTTTTTTTTAAATCGAAAAACGACTGACATTTTTAGAATCTGATCTCAGGTCAGAATGGGTTTATCAGACCAGTGTGTGTTCAGCGGAAACCTCGTTATGAATCTGATCTCAGGTCAGAATGGGTTAAAGTAAACAACACATTATCTTACCGTAATTATGCAGACAACACATATTTACATAAGCATATCCGCCCCAGGGACTAAAGGTCCAATACAAACACTGAATAAATGCATTGGACAATTTCAACGATCGGATGTGCCATTATCGTCAGTGAAAGTCAAAGTCACAAAAGTGAAGTCATTGTTTTTGGAGCCGTGGAAGAATTATAAAACAACTATAAAGTGTCGTATAGTGTTGACGTAAGAATAAATCAAGGATTTGCATGAAGGATTCACGTCTCAGGCTCCGCAGGTTTCAGCAAAAACGTACAATTTATTACATTATCTTCAGTAGACTTGACTACTGTAACAGTGTCTTCACAGGTGTCCCTAAAAACAAAACGATCAGACAGGCCAATGTTGATTTTGTCGACAAAAAAACTAAGACGGAAAAATGTTCGTCGACTACCTTTTTTCACTGAGGAAAACTAAATGGAAGCTACGATGACTAAGACAAAATTTGACAATTTCGTCAACAAATAAAAACTAGACTAAAATGTTAGGAAGGGACTAGTCATTTTACACATTGTTGCATGCTGAAAATAGCCGATCTACTGTACAAGCTCGCTTGTAGATCGGCTATGTTCAGCAAGTGTAAAATCAGTCATTGCGACAAAATACATTTTAATTGACGAAATCAACTGTAGATTTAGTCGACTAAAATCATATTATATTTAGTCGACTAAAACTAGACTAACACAAAAAATTCCAGGTGACTAAAATGTGACTAAAACTAAATTCAAAATTTGCTGCCAAAATCAAAACCAAGGTGCAGTTGATTGAGAACGCTGCTGCTCAAGAGTAAGACCTTTATACCAAGTCAAAAAGAGTGGATCATAATCCAATACACTTCTCGGATCTTTCCACTGGCTTCCTGTCTGTCAAATAATTGATTTAAAAAGAATAACACTACTTTAGTTTATAAAGCATTGAGTAGTTCAGGGCCCACATTCATCGCTGACCTTCCTGCTACACGGTGAACCGTCCACAGCTCTTTGGCTGCCGTGGGGACCAGAGATCTGATTTCTTAACCCATTCTGACCCGAGATCAGATTCTAAAAATGTCTTCTACATCCTGACAGTTTTCCATTCTGACCTGAGATCAGATTCTAAAAAATGTCTTCTACATCCTGACAGTTTTTCATTCTGACCTGAGATCAGATTCTAAAAGTGTCTTCTACATCCTGACAGTTTTCCATTCTGACCTGAGATCAGATTAAAAAAAATGTCTTCTATGTCAGTCGCTCTTCGATTTTTCAAAAAATAGCAGACCTACAAGCTCGTAGCGCGCCACTCGGTGGCGCGCTATGAGCTTGTAGGTCTGCTATTTTTCAATAGCTAAAGCATAACATAGTGCCAACACCAAAATGGGTTCCCGCTCAGAATGGGTTAACCCAGAGCCAAAAACTAAACGTGGAGATAGCAGCCAGCATTCATTCATCTTTTATGCACCACATACTGTATCTGGAGAAAGTCTGCAACAACGCTGACCTCTTCAGCACATTCCTTGTGCTGAAGTGTACTTAATATTCTCTTATTTGTATGTTCTTATATTCTCTTATGTCTTTAATTCCCTCCCGTTACACCATATGTCATATCATATCACCATAACTCGTTATTTGTTATTTTTAAAAGTTAAAGTTGTTTTTGTTCACGCAGGAGATATAAAGAAGATATGAGCTGTATATACACACACTTACACAGATCCTGATATATTATGGTATTTGTGTTGATGTCAATGTGAAGACTGAATGTGCGAGAGTCCACAACAGAGATGGATGGACACACAGACAGAGACTCTGTGCATTTATAGATAGAGTGGTGCTATATTTATATTAATACAGGTAGTTGTTCTGTCCAAGAAATTGGTTGAAATAGGCTCTCTAGCCATGCTGAAATGAGCATGACAGCACTCCTAGCCGATATATTTTAGGACAAATGTAATCACATTTTCAGAGCAGCAGCAAAATTGTCTTAGAAAGGGAACAACAACCAAACAATTTAAAGAATAAATTACACTTTCCTCCTGGGTTAATAATATCTGAATAGGATGGGGCAGGTCTACGCTGCTGTATTTTAACATCAGTTATTGTGGCGGTATTTGGAGTGCCAGATATTTTCTGTGGTGGTATACTTCAGTATAAAAAGGTTGAAAACCCCTTGCTACAGAGGAAAGGCCATGTGGGGCAGTGTTGTTTTTGGCAGCAAATTTTCTATTTTAGTTTTAGTCATAGTCTCTTGAATAGTCTCTTGAATAGTTTTAGTCACATTTTAGTCACCTGGAATGTTCTAGTGTTTAGTCTAGTTTTAGTCGACTAAATGTCATACGATTTTAGTCGACTAAATCTACAGTTAATTTAGTCGACTAAAATGTGTTTTGACAGGCCTTGATGTCGTTGTAATGACATATTTTACACTTTGGTTGCATGCTGAAAATAGCAGATCTACAATCTGCGATTGTAGATCTGCCATTTTCAGCATGCAACCCAGCATAAAAATGGATCTCTTGTCCACTAGTCCCTTCCTAACATTTTAGTCTAGTTTTTATTTGTTGACGAAATTGTCAGTATATTTAGTCTTAGTTTTAGTCATCATAGATTCGTTTTTATTTAGTTTTAGTCAGTGAAAAAAGGTAGTCGACGAACATCACCAGTGGAAAACAACACTGATGTGGGGTCACCAGAATGAGTAAAGGTTAATTCATTCTGACCGGGCACCCATTTTGGTGTTGGCATCATGTTAGGCTTTAACTATTGAAAAATAGCAGATCTACAAGCTCATATCGCGCCACCGAGTGGCGCGATACGAGCTTGTAGGTCTGCTATTTTTGAAAAATCGAAGAGGGACTGACATTTTTAGAATCTGATATCAGGTCAGAATGGGTTAATCAGACCAGTGTGTGTCCGTCGGAAACCTCGTATGAATCTGATCTCAGGTCAGAATGGGTTAATTCCCACAGGGAGCATGAATAATATGCACGACAGCAAATTCCTCTACAAATCCAGACAGTTTCACGGAACGGTCAGGTTGCCGACATAGATTTAACAAGGGATCACATGCAGGGCTCAATGTGTACCCCGCTTCTCAAATGGTGCTGATTCTTCCCTTTAGTGGGCTTTGGAACAACATATACTTTAATGTTGGCTAAACATGAACGTGGTCCAGCTTGAGGACAGGTCACTAAAGTTGTAGCCTCGGAAAACCCAAACGTTTCTATTTCCAGGGAGAGAAAAAAAAGTCTGGGGCCGTCGGTCTGGGTCCACTTCAATTCGACATAGAGCAAGGGGCCAGAGAGGCGCTCCAAGTACGTTGAAGCGCTGGGCCCTAGTGGTAAGAGGAAGGACTGCAGGCGGACCCGTGGATTCATGACGAGGAAACCCTGTGCAGCTGGGCTTTAACATTGAGCGCTCTGTTGCACTTCCGCATTTGGGCACCAACATTTTCCCAAATCGAATAAAGGTGGAAATAGACGGTCCTTCCGGGTGCTTCAAAACGCCACTGTGCAACATACACTGACATGAATAGCGGGAAGGGGGGGGGGGGATCGATACCATAGTATATGGCATACTCTATGACATAGAATAGCAACCGTTGCTCGCTCTCTGCTGATTTCTGATCGTCTGCACATTTGTTAAATTGACGCACACACGTACACACACACACACAAACCTCTCTCTCTCTGTCGCTCTAATTAATTAGTCTCATGTCGCGCAGCTGCGATTTGCCGGGAGCTGCCTCTGCCATAGAAAGCATAGGTGGATCCCAGGCTACTGAAGTTGTGGCTTAAAGTTAATGTAAAGAAAGTGTCCAGGATACCAATGTGTCAACAACGCTGACTTATTCCATAAAACAAACAGAGAGCAGATGTAGGGCTGCAGTACATGCCCTATCCACCAGGGCTCCTCAAAGTGGAGCACCCTAGGGTGCTGTAATGAAAGTACAGTGCCTCAGAATACTTTGATAATCATCATCATCATACTATAATTAACCGAATGTCTGTGTGTCTGTGTGTGTGTGTGTGTGTGTGTGTGTGTGTGTGTGTGTGTGTGTGTGTGTGTGTGTGTGTCTGTCAGAAACATTGCCATAACTCCTTACTGCCTGCACCAATCACTCCCACTTTTCACATTAATGATTATTAATTAATGTATTAGTCAATTACAAACGCACCCAGGCGCAGTACCCTTCACGGCCACAAGGGGGGGGGGGCAAATATCTCGGGTAAGGACTAGTATTTATAATTCATCAGTTCAGTTTAACCACTTAGACCCTTTAAAAGAGTCATAAGGTGCATCCGTGCACGCACACACGCACACACTGAAACAATTTGTAGCAGGGTAGACTACATTGTTGTAATCATCCACATTTTGGTCCGTTTACAGTAGTCGCAAAGGAAGACGAGACTGTAGTTTCACAGACAAAGCTATTTTCTATATATATAAATTATGAAAGGCTATTTGAACTTCCCTCTACAAGCACTTGGAGTTGGAATGTAGTAGTTGAGGCATTCAAGGCAGATCAATATTGTGAAAATCTACAAGCGTATAGATTTTCTAAATTTTCTTTCTTATAATTTGACAATGTGGCCAATGTTACTTTTGATGTAGTAATGATTTATATCACACACACACACACACACACACACACACACACACACACACACACACACACTGAATGAATTAGAATATTGTGTAAAAGTTTTCTTCCATAATATATTTCAAAAAGTGAAACTTTCATATATTCTCAAGTATTTAAAACCTTTTTTTGTTTTAATCTTGATGAGGCGTACATCTCATGAAAATCAAAACATCCTATCTCAATGAATTAGAATATTTTACGAGACAAAACACAGTGATGATTTAGGCCATGTTATCAGCTGGTGTTGATCCACTGTGAAAACGTAACAATGGTTTCAACACAGCCATCTTTTTAGAGTACATTGTGCTTCAGTATGTTGACAAGCTTCATGGAGATGCTAATTCTCCATTCCAGTTCCAATTCCATTTGGAAACTGCACACAGCGCCAAAACTCTTTTGATTTCCATGAGCTGTACGCCATAGTCATCAAGATTAAAACAAAAAAAGGGTTTAACACTACGAAGTCTGAAAAAAAATCACTACTACTCAGTCGGCTGAAGGGTCAATGGGACCGTGTTTTTGGTGCGATTTGATTGGCCACTCTCTCCCCCACACGTCCCTCTCCAGCTGGAGAAGACATTGTTCAAGCCTGCATCCCATTTCCAACGAATTAAATCATAATATGTTTCTTAACACATGTTTTCACTCCTAAAATGTATAAAACTAATAATACATGTGAAAAATATATATTTTGCCGTTGCCCGTTAGTACTATATTGCAACATAGCCATGGAAGAGTGTCACGTTGCTGCCTTTTGTTGTTATTTTTTTCCTTCCAAAAGAGCAAGATCACTTGTCTTTTCTTGTGTGTTATCGATGTAATTAATATATGTCACCCCACGCGATGTACAGACTGCTTGACTAGGCATGTAAACATGACATAATTGTATTAATGTTTAAGTGTAATGATGTTATTGACCGGATTGTCCGTAGTCCTCCAGCCGTTAGCTTACAGTTGCTAATATTATAAGCTAACAACATTACTAAAGCCAATGTATTGCATTAAATGCGGCCTGTCCGCGGTAAATTACTTATACAAGTGAGTCGCGTTATATTTACCTAAAATACCAGCCAAAGTACATTCCAAATAAACAATTATTAGCCACGTTATGTTGTTATATCAGTTTAATTAATAAACATCGTTCATAATACGGCCGTTAGCACTGTGAATTCAACATCCGGTGAGGAGAGGATACGGTTCGTGTATGTGTTGTGTATGGAAGTCAGCGCATACAGTGGCTTACCGGATGTAAGCCTTGCACACTAAATAGAATAGAATAGAGAGAGAGAAAAAGTTTACAGATAAAGAAGGACGGACAGGCTGAACTCTTTTGACTGACAAAGAGCTGGCGATATTGAGCCTATATGCCAGAACAAATTAATCCACAGCAGCATGCCTACATAAGTTCCACGTCGCTTGCAGAAAGAACTGTTCTTTTGACTGACAAAACATTTAGCGGTTCGGGAGGTCTATCTGGTTGGAATTATTCAAACACTTTTTATGTTGTATCGCGCATCGGCAAGCGTTCTCGCTTCATGGAAAGTAAATGTCGGGTCGAGTCTAACCGAGCATGCAATAATAATAATAATAATAATAACAATGATAATAATCATTGTATTCATATTCCTATTATCTTATCAAAATAATAAACAAATTCCAAGTTAATTAACCAGCCAAACGTATATGATTTAATTCGTTGGACATGGAATGCAGCAACAACAACAACAATGCCGTCTCCAGCTGTTTGTGTGTTATTTTTTTTCTCCACCCCTACCACCATAACCACCATAACTCGCTCATTTTTTGCTCATTTAAAAAAGATCAAAATACCATGTAAACTATGGAATTGGGGCTTTCATTTGGTATATAAATCGGTTGTGTAGGCGCTCTCTACGAAACGATATCAAGTGAAAAGGAAATGTCGGGGAATCACCATTAACACCATTATCAAGCAGCGCAAACAAAAGACGAGAGGGGGAGAAAGGGTGACGGCGGTCGATTGGGCCGATTATAGTCAGACTGAGTAAGAGATATATGCCTAAAATCATATTTACAAAATGTTTCAAATGGAAAAAAAAACAGAGATGATTTCAACCGAATATTTAGACAAAGTCATGCAAGGGGAACTTTCTCTGGACTCCATGGGCTAAGAAAATAAACGTTGAAATTTCAAATTCGGTCAGAACGGCTGCTCAGACTTCCTAGTGTTAAATACTTTATGCACAATGAATTGAGAATATATGAAAGTTTCACTTTTTGAATTATATTATGGAAGAAAATGAACTTTTACACAATATTCTAATTCATTGAGATGGAGCTGTGTGTGTGTGTGTGTGTGTGTGTGTGTGTGTGTGTGTGTGTGTGTGTGTGTGTGTGTGTGTGTATATATATATATATATATATATATATATATATATATATATATATATATATCCCCCCCGGGGAACCAGTGCCACCAGTGCCATGAGATCTAACATACAGACAACAATGACCATTTGATTCAACTGAGAACAAAGGTTTGAGATAATTAGTTATTCCACGACCCTATATCCGTCTTTCATTCTTTATTGCTTTTTTGTACAGGTTTGAATATTAATCATCTTCGTTCAACGCTCACTGTAGTTGACATGAAACCGCTTTTTTTTTCTCATGAAAAACAATTTTTCAATTTCTGCATTCTCCATTTTTAATGAAATTGGTCTTTTATAATATGATGCCAAATGGCTCACCTGATAGACAGCCCTCTTCCCGTCTTTTTTTACAAAGAACAAAAAGCCTACTTCAGAGGAGGATATTCTTGTTCCTCAGAGGATATGCTCGCTGGGTTTTAGATCTGAGATATTCCGGGGCAAGTGCATCCAATTTCAACACTAGTCTCTTTAGCTTGGGGAAATTTGTTCAGTACAGAATATGTATCAATATGTATCAGTACAGAATACGGATATCAAAAAAAACATTTGCATATCAGCATCTTAAACCCAATATACTTTGTTGACCAGGGTGCCTCAGGGGTTTACAATCCACAAGCTCACAAAGCGCTGCAACACAATCTGCAAAGTTTGCCTATATCTTTGCAGACTATAGGTTCGCCTATTACGACATGACCAGGATATTGATGCGACTACATAAGCATATAGCATCCTTTCCATGTCTTGGCATTTGAGACATACATGGGCCCAGTATTGTAATACTGTAGGCCCTACAGTATTACAATGTCGGCATTTAGCAGACGCTCATATAACCCAGAGCGACAGTAAGTAAAGGATGCTGGCATACAGTATAGTGTTTGTTGACATGATGACTCATTGTAAAGGGCCAGTATTTGTCTCACCCTGTAGACGACTTTAATGTCAATGACAGACATCTGGACGCCGTTAGCTCCCATTTGCAGATTTATTCAATCGCCCACGTGACATTAGCACCTAAAATAGTAGACAACGTGAGCTTGTAGATCGGCTATCTCTGCCGTGCGACACCGCCGTATGGCGTAGTGGTTCTCAAACCTTTTCATGTCATGAGCCACTGCAACTCTACCCCTGAGCCACTGCAACTCTACCCTACCCCTGAGCCACTGCAACTCTACCCCTGAGCCACTGCAACTCTACCCTACCCCTGAGCCACTGCAACTCTACCCCTGAGCCACTGCAACTCTACCCTACCCCTGAGCCACTGCAACTCTACCCCTGAGCCACTGCAACTCTACCCTACCCCTGAGCCACTGCAACTCTACCCCTGAGCCACTGCAACTCTACCCCTGAGCCACTGCAACTCTACCCCTGAGCCACTGCAACTCTACCCCTGAGCCACTGCAACTCTACCCTACCCCTGAGCCACTGCAACTCTACCCCTGAGCCACTGCAACCCTACCCCTGAGCCACTGCAACTCTACCCTACCCCTGAGCCACTGCAACTCTACCCCTGAGCCACTGCAACTCTACCCCTGAGCCACTGCAACTCTACCCTACCCCTGAGCCACTGCAACTCTACCCCTGAGCCACTGCAACTCTACCCCTGAGCCACTGTAACTCTACCCCTGAGCCACTGCAACTCTACCCCTGAGCCACTGCAACTCTACCCCTGAGCCACTGCAACTCTACCCTACCCCTGAGCCACTGCAACTCTACCCTACCCCTGAGCCACTGCAACTCTACCCTACCCCTGAGCCACTGCAACTCTACCCTACCCCTGAGCCACTGCAACTCTACCCCTGAGCCACTGCAACTCTACCCCTGAGCCACTGCAACTCTACCCCTGAGCCACTGCAACTCTACCCCTGAGCCACTGCAACTCTACCCCTGAGCCACTGCAACTCTACCCCCGAGCCACTGCAACTCTACCCCTGAGCCACTGCAACTCTACCCCTGAGCCACTGCAACTCTACCCTACCCCTGAGCCACTGCAACTCTACCCCTGAGCCACTGCAACTCTACCCTACCCCTGAGCCACTGCAACTCTACCCCTGAGCCACTGCCACCCCCATTAATATGACATAAGAGCAAGGTGCTATATACTGAAAAGTACAGTAACAATATCATTCAGGGGTGCCAACAATGTTTGAGATTCACTGCGTTACATGTAGGCTATACAGTACACAATAACTATCGCTGCTGTGTTTCAAAACAACATTAAAAGAGACCAGGCCGCCTTCCCCTTAACTGTATACATTTTGTTTATTAATGCAACGTTTCGATCGCCCGACCTTCACGAGGCATCCTTTTCTAAATAAGCCAGCTCTTCCCCCTCTCTCTCCTGCAGAGCCTACCCCTTGTTTACCATCCCTTGTGTATTCAAAGAGAAAAACTAAAGAAAAACACCTTCACCTGCACCCGCCAGCCAAAGCATCAACAGAACATCATTAAACACTGTGGAGAGGAGAGACACTATAATTGTGGCTGCAGTGTTGATTTTGTCAACTATGACGAAAAATGTCCGTTGACTACTTTTTTCCCCCTGACGAAAACTAAATAAAAACAAATCTATGATGACTAAAACTAAGATATTAGTTCTATTATTATAAATAAGATAAAACTGGACTAAAATGTTAGGGAGTGGCTATACTAGTATACTGGTCTGGAGAAGAGATCCAGTAGAACTAAATGACAAGTCATTTTGTTTGGTTGCGTGCCAGTGTTGCACTCTGAACATAGCAGATCTACAAGCTTGGTCGACGTGTTGGGAGCTTGTAGATCCGGCTATTTTCAGCATGCAATCATGTGTAAAAATCTGGTATTACGACGGCCGCCGACAAAATATTTATTTAGTTGACAAAATATTTATTTAGTTGACAAAATATTTATTTAGTTGACAAAATATTTATTTAGTTGACAAAATATGTATTTAGTTGACAAAATAAACTGTAGATTTAGTGACTGAAATATGACTAAAACTAAATTACATTTTATTCAAAAGACTGACTAAAAACGACATGAAAGTTTGCTGTCAAAATCCACACTGGCCGCCTGGCTGTTGCCAGGATCACAATCAGAACCACTCCATTAGTGAGACATTTCACCATGTTCTGCAGTGTCCAAGATGAAGCAATTAGCTCTGGACTACCAACGAGGGAGGAGGACTCACACAGTGCAACAGAACACATTCATTAAAGCCCTCAGCATGACTCCTCAGAACAGCTGTTAGGAAGGCGTGGAGGCGTCTCAACTCTAAAAGCCTTCTTTCAGGCGGCCATGTCATGCAGGGGGACTCAGTACTTTAGACATTTTGGCCAAACTACGTTAGACCAGTGCTTCCTAGGCACTGTGTTTTTTGGGGGCCCATTTTGGGGGTTACAAACACATGTTTATGGGTCGTTAGTTAAATATCCCTATTTTTTTAAATGTTTCCTAACCCCCCAAAAGGAAACAATTATTTCAAAAAGGTTTTCAAAAGTTAATATTATTGTGACATTCTTTTCAGAATGGTGGAGCTGTTGCCCCCGTAACCTGACTCCTGATAAGCTGTTGAAGATGGATGGATGGATGGATGGATGGATGAAGTACTCGCATGTTTTACTTAAGTAAAAGTGTTAATACTGCAATGTAGAAATACTCTGTTACAAGTAAAAGTCCGGAAGTACAAACCTATTGGCATCCAAATGTACTTAAAAGTATAAAGTAGTCATTGTGCAGAATGTCCCACTTCACAAGTTAAAAAAAAAAAAAAAAAACAGCAGATCTACAAGCTCACATTGTGTCACATCGTGATGCATTGTGAGTTTGTAGATGGGCCATTTTTAAATGGCTGAAATATAATATAGGGCTGTTAATGTAATGTAATAATCAAAATCCACAAAGTAACTAGTATAGTAACTAAAGTTTTCAAATAATTCTAGTGGAGTAGAGTCAAACTTGGCAGTGTCAAACTTTGCATCTTTTGCATCTGCTCGTGTGAACGCAGCAGCACAACACCTGGCTGAGCGACAGCCTCCATGCAACGACTAAATGCAGCTGTTTTAGAGACTGGACAGTAATACCTTTTATCCTCCTCGATGTCTTCTCCGTCTTTCAGCCAGCCGACATCTGGAGGAGGCTCTCCGCTGATCTCCGCCCTGAGCGCCAGCGTTGTTCCCCTCTTCACCTTCATGTTGGCCGGGCCTTTGGTGACCTTGGCAGGAACTGGGAGAACAACAAACATGGGTTCAAAGGTTATTTTATTGACCTTCATGTTGGCCGGGCCTTTGGTGACTGACTTTGTCTCTTTGTTGCATGAACTGCTAAATAGCAAACTGCTACTAAATGGGCACAAAACCAAGGCCATGCTATTTTCTCCAAATAGCCCAGTCAATGTCCCCTCAAATATCACCACTCTGGATGGAGTATCCATCGAATGGGTTGAGTCGTATAAATATGTTGGGATTTTGGTTGGACAAAAAGTTAAACTTCAAAGTCAAACACCACATTGACGCCTTGGCAAAAAAGCTTAAGTTCACGCTGAGTTTCTTCTACAGAATGAAGTGCTGTTTTTCTAATGCTTCTCGCAAAAAGCTGGTTACAATACAGGCCTCTTCCTGCGGTCTACCGCTTTGCTATAGTTCCTCAACTCTGAGCAAACGCCACCCCCCAGTTTCATGCTGCATTGAGGTTCATAAGCAACTCCCCCTATAGAACTCATCACTGTACTCTAGTCTGTACGCCCTAGTGGGTTGGTACTCCTTAGGAGTGATTCATGCTCCTATTTTAGAGCCGAATAAAAGTCGTTTCGGCTCTGTAGAGCCTACAATGTGACGTCATTTGAGGTTCGGGGGGGGGGGGGGGGGGGGGGGGGGGGGGGGGGGGCGGGTACCGTCCTAAAGTCGGCTCTTCGGTGCTACTGAACATTTCTGACGAGCCGAAATCATTTCGGCACTACATCACGAAACGGCGGTAAAAAAGGAGTATGAATCGGCCCTTAACGTCTCGCAAGTAAAGTAAAAGTATAATATTTGCCTCAGAGATGTAGTACTGACAATTGGAAATGCTACTTTGTACTTAAGTACCATAGTTGAGTACCTAGTTACTTTACACCACTGACAAAATGTAATGAATAATAATTGATGAATTGAACAAGGTGGACCCTCTTGTAAACAAGTGTAATGCTTTATTGGGTCGTCCACTCACAGCCTTTGTATCGAGTTGTGCTTGAAATGTACTGTAATTCTGCAAACTGTTAATAAATATTTCAATCAATCATTAAAAAAAAATCAATCAATCAACCAATCACTAATAATAAGCCCCAATATCATGGCATCATGTTATAATTTAGCTATTGAAAAATAGCAGATCTACAAGCTCGTAGCGCGCCACTCGGTGGCGCGCTACGAGCTTGTAGATCTGCTATTTTTGAAACATCGTTAAAATGTGACGCAAATCATTGAATATATATTTCAGAGCGAACATTTTTCACTAAAATATTTGCTTCTGGGGGGTCCCTGGAACTACATATTTTGAGATGGGGGTCCGTGGCCCAATAGAGATAATTCTATAATTATTGAGTTGTGCTTGAAATGTACTGTAATTCTGCAAAAAGTTAATAAATATTTCAATCAATAAATCAATCAATCGCTAATAATAAGCCCCCAATATCATGGTATTAGTTGGAGTCTTAGCTGGAGCTTCCTTCCCACTCCCCAAGTCGACTCAGCTCATGTCATCTGATGTCATCGCCGCTTACATAAAAAAGCTTGAACTGTCAGAGCCGATGATGATGTCGTTGACGGAAGGCCATGAATGCCAATGAGGGCTGATTGCTGCAGAGTTGCATCAAGAATGATGTGTCCCAGAGAGAGAGAGAGGCAGATCGTCTGAATAAATACATTTAATCATTCCAGTTGTACTGTGTTTTTATTTTTCTTTCTTTCCTTCCTTTTGTAAAAGGGGAGTGGGGTGGAGGAGGGGGTAATTCAGACTAGGTTAGACTGATAGATTATGTAGTGGTGCATAATAAAGTACATTTACATTAGACGCTTTCAATACATTATCCCATTTCGGTCGGGAAACCCCCTTTTGGTGTTTTAAGCGTTTAAGCGTTTTAATATGTTGTACTTTAGCTGTTGAAAAACAGCAGATCTACAAGCTCGTAGCGCGGCACAGAGTGCCGCGCTACGAGCTTGTAGGTCTGCTATTTTTGAAAAATCGTGAAAATGTGGTCGAAATGTTTGAATATATTCATTCAGAGCGAACTTTTTTTAACTCAAATCTTTGCTTCTGGGGGGGGGGGGGGGGGGGTCCCTGGAACAACATATTTAGAGATGGGGGGGGTCGACGGCCAAATACATATAATTGTGGGGCTCCTTTGACATGAACAAGTTTGAGCACCGCTGACATACAGTAGAAACATGCGGTTTTGCAGAAAGAAGACATTTGTATATAGAATCAAGCTCAGGGTCCAAATGGGTTATTACTTGAGCCCGGCATGACAATGCTGGACAGATGATGAACCGGTAGGCTGTCAGTGCTACTCTGGCGTGAACCCTGCAGCTTGTCACCACCACCAGCGCCGTTTCTCAGCTCATTATAAACCCGAGCTGCAAATGTCTCTCTTCGTTTAAGTAAATTGCATCTTGTGAGAGACGATTTTCAAGAGTCTCGCTTGTCAATCACGGCGATGATGCAACCCGGCGTCAACAATGTCGGGGGAGTTATTTCAAGCTCTCCTGTAGATTAATTACGTTATTTTCCCCTTTTTTTTATTTATTTCTTTTGTTTGGAATTTTTTTGTAACTGTAACAACTGTCAGAATAAATCATTGTACACCAGTGATTTATCCCATTCTGGACGGGAACCCCTTTTGGTGTTTTAACTAAGCATTATGTTATACTTTAGCCATTGAAAAATAGCAGATCTACAAGCTCGTAGCGCGCCACCGAGTGGCGCGCTACGAGCTTGTAGGTCTGCTATTTTTGAAAAATCGTGATAATCTCTCAGAGCGAACGTTTTTTTTTATTTCGACGTCAGGCCTAAATGGGTTATTCTGAACTTAACCTCATTTCATGGTTATTCCTTAAACTAGTCTATATATACCCAAGGATGCGCAGATTGCACACGCCCAACGTGCCCAACTTGGGACCATAAGACCCACAGATCGCCCGTGGCAAAAATGCTAATATGGCAACAATGAGTTGTATTTATTGGCAGTCTATTGCATTATGCCAACGGTCACTGGAGATGTGCTGCTTCAGATCGACTCGCCAAGCCACCGAGGAGGGGAGAAAAGGCATGAGAACGTCCGTCTGCTATGTTTATACTGTTTATATGCTATTGTTGCCGTCTGTCGTTGGGTCAAGGTGAGCAACCCAGACTAATACTTTAATTTAGTTCATAATATTTGTGTTTTTGAGGGCCTCATTAACCCATTTTGACCCGAGGTCAGATTCTAAAAATGTTCTTCTACATCCTGACAGTTTTCTGAAAAAGCTGTGTTTCTATGTCAGTCGTTCTTCGATTTTTCAAAAATAGCAGACCTACAAGCTCGTAGCGCGCCACTCGGTGGCGCGCTATGAGCTTGTAGATCTGCTATTTTTCAATAGCTAAAGTATAACATAATGGTTAGTTAAAACACCCCGTCCAGAATGGGTTTTAAATTCCCATTGACAATGAATGGACAATTTGACGCCGGTGTCAATACAAAATACATCGTAAAAAACTTCACAATGCCACGCAACGTGAGGGCCAATGTTTAACTATAGTTTCGTAGTATAGGGCCTAGTTTGTTGATTACTTTGACCTTTCTTTTATATCTATCTACTCCTACTGTATGTTTGTTGTTCTTTTTTTAATTGTCACTTCACCGTCATCTGGGGATCCCCAAAAATATAAAGCCGAAATTGCCGATGCCAATTATGATGACACTAGAGACACAAGGCTTGTGTCTAGTGTCTATAATGTTAATGTAGAATAAATTAAGGGTACCTATCAAAAATGTATTACGCCAATAATCTCCCCCACCCCCCTCCTCCATCCATCTGTCATTCTCAGTCTGTTTACTGCTCGTCCTCATAAACAGTTATCAACACAGCAGCCGTTTAAAATGATCAAACGGATTCATAAACGTATTGAGCAGCTCTGCTGGGGCGTGTGGACTCATCAAATCCCCACAGCACAGTTCAATTCCATGTCACTGCAGGGTACCCTGTGCTGTAATCTGGCATCCAGGTCCACTGTCATGTCGTCGTCCCCCTTCCCCCCCAGCCAGCTAAAAACTCTGGACTGTATTCACATTCTGTCCCGGCAGCTTAATGCATTAATTCCTTCTTCCTGCTGTGAGTGACATGTTTGCTCCACTGCTTCAAACATGTTGGACTGAATGGTGTTAATAGTGCTCTGCGTTTTGAGTGATCAGATCATTTGAGTGAACTCTTGCTATTTACTGACACGCTATAGTATCTCTTTTAGAAGGGAATTAGAAACTGCACATACGAAAAAGGAGCTGGAGTTTATTTATCTATTTATTTGGGGGAGTCTATTTGTGTATGGAAAAAACAACAACAAACAGGAGCAGACTAAAGTTCTCAAACTCTGCCCGAAAAATATGCTAATTATTCGGGACAGGCCGAGCCTCGGGCTCAGTGATTTACTGTGATTTTTTTCTTTCTCTTTTTCTCCTTTTTTCTAAGAATGTTATTATAATAAAAATAGCAAGTGGATGGTTTGTAAACTTTGTAGGCTATGTTTGTTCTTTTGGACACCGAACGGGGACGATACTTTCGTCTAATCTTTCTAAATGCACGTATGCGTTGCCCGTTAGTGCTATATTGCTTCATAGCCTCAGACCGTTGCTGCCTTGAAGTCTCACTCGTGCTGCATCCCCCATAATTGTATTCCCAGGTTTTATTAATATCCCCTGACTACTTGGAGTCTTGGACACATAGCTGCTTCACTTCAGAGGAAACTAAGGGGAGCTACTCACCACCACCACTGGAAATGGAATCCATTAGAATGATATGGAAATGGAACATTATAACAGTCTAACGTGAGCTACTGTACATAAATCCTTTATTTCGGCGATAAGTCCATTGAACTCCGTTCTCACTCTCACACAGACACACATCACTGAACCACGGTGTGCGCCGCTGCACTGGCCATTAAAGTGGCGTTTTTTTATTTTTTTGTTTGTTTCTTTGCTCAGCCAGAGACGACACCAGCAGGATGTGTTCCAGGACTGATTTGAAGAGGCAGACTCTGGCCTAGTTGTTGTGGACGTGTTGGGAAAAGTATAGTGCCTTACAATTTGTCAGCAAATCGGCTTTTATGCAACAGTACCGCCTCGGGGGCAATCTTTCTCTCACCATTCTACATCGTCCAGAGCAGGAGTTTTCAACCTTTTTATACTGAAGTATACCATCCACAGAAAATATCTGGCCCTCCAAGTACCGCCACAATAACTGATGTTAAAATACAGCAGCGCAGACCTACCCCATCCTATTCAGATATTATTAACCCAGGAGGAAAGTGTAATTTATTCTTTAAATTGTTTTGTTTTTGTTCCATTCCCAAAACAAATTTGCTGCTGCTCTGAAAATGTGATTAAATTTGTCCTAAAATCTTACGGCTAGGAGTGCTGTCATGCTCATTTCAGCATGGCTGGAGAGCCTATTTCAACCAATTTCTTGGTCAGAACAACTGCCTGTATATTAATACAGGTTTTTTGGGGCGAATATTATTACAGTTTTTTTGGGCGACTCCTCTGAGTACCACCAGAGGTGGGCTCAAGTACCACCAGTGGTACTGGTACCACCAGTACCAGTGGTTGGGAACCCATGGTCCAGAGTAATGAAACTTGATGAAGGCCATTCTGACCTGAGATCAGATTCATACGAGGTTTCCACTGGACACACACTGGTCTGATGAACCCATTCTGACCTGAGATCAGATTCTAGAAATGTCAGTCGCTCTTCGATTTTTCAAAAATAGCAGACCTACAAGCTCGTATCGCGCCACTCGGTGGCGCGATATGAGCTTGTAGATCTGCTATTTTTCAATAGCTAAAGCATAACATGATGCTGACACCAAAAGGGGTGCCCGCCCAGAATGGGTTAAGCAAAAATGTGAAAAAGCCAGCCAGACGTTTTGACTGAAAACCTGGAAATGTTGAATGCAGGAGCCATGTGGCCTAAACCTATACGTTCCTTAGGTTGGCTACGCCTTTTTCACGTTCTCCCTCTTCAATACTGTGTGCAGGTACAGTAACGGTTCGGCACAGAGCATTGTTAAAGGAGAATTCCAGATTAGCCTGGGCACCATTTCATTTAGGGTATATGATCCTGTCGGGAGCGGATGATGTCGTTACGTCATGTTGTAGTATTGTTTTGTAGTCGACAGGCAGGGACAACGGGGCGGCAACTTCCTTTTCCCTCAAACCGATTTTTCTCAATAAAAGCTACAGGCTACGAGAGCTTGTAGATCGGCTATTTTCAAATGGTCAAAAGATATATAGGTGCTGTGCTGGAGTTCTTTAAATGTATGTTTTGTAGTAATAATCAAAATCTACAAAGTAACTCAGAAGGTCTAACTAAAGTGTTCAAATAATTGTACTGGGTTTTATTGGATGTACTCAAGTAAAGTACAAATATCTCAAAATTGTACTTAAGTACAGATAGTTAGTAGTTCAGTAAATGTACTTAGTTACTTTCCACCACTGTCGCATACTGTATCACTGCATACTTTGTCACGCGATGCCGTTTGTGCGACAAAAACAAAAATGGTAAAAATAAAATAAATGGTGCATTTATATAGCGCCTTTAACCAATGGCGCTTTACATAGACTGTGCATTACATTCACCCATTCACACACACATTCACACACCGATGGCGGCGGAAACCATGCAAGGCACCGACCTGCACATCAGGAGCAATTAGGGGTTCAGAGTCTTGCTCAAGGACACTTTGACACCAACTCTGGGGGAGCCCACAGGGTTCGAACTGGCAACCTTGTGGTTACCATCCAGCCACTCTACCGCTGAGCCACCGCCGCCCCCAAAAAATGATATACAACACATCACGACACACTGTGAGCTTCAATAACTGGTGCCAGACGTTGTCGTGCGAAGAAGGATGAGGCCACTCAGCTCCTCCGCGTTTCTCTGGGCAACTAGAGAGAAGATTAAATTGCCACCGAGATATGCATGAGCCTTGAAGTGGATTCATACCATTATATATATGACCGTTAATTTATATACAAATCGTTACAATGGAGTGTACTGTACATTAGGCTTTGAGTAGTGCACAGATGAAAGGAAATGCATAAAGCATTATGGCCCTTTGCTAAATACATCAGATGCAGACCTTCACCTTCTCTAAAATGCACGGCTGTTGTTGTGAAGCTGCGGTGATGACGCACGCACGGCGACAACCAACACCATAATAACCCATTCTGACTTGAGATCAGATTCTAAAAATGTCTTCTACATCCTGACAGTTTTCCATTCTGACCCGAGATCAGATTCTAAAAAAAATTCTTCTATGTCAGTCGTTCTTAGATTTTTCAAAAATAGCGGACCTACAAGCTCGTAGCGCGCCACTCGGTGGCGCGCTATGAGCTTGTAGATCTGCTATTTTTCAATAGCTAAAGCACGACATGATGCCAACACCAAAATGGGTTCCCGCGCAAAATGGGATGATGACTGGTTTATTTAATTTAGGCCTGACGTCGAACATTTTTAAAACTGTCTTCTAAATCATGACAGTTTTCTGAAATAGAATGTTTTTATATCAGTTGTGCTCAATATTTCATGTCAAGGACCCCAAAAAGTAATTGGCCCTCCGACCCTGAAAATTTGTTGTTCCAGGGACCCCCCCAGTTAGTTAGTTAGTTATTTCCTGCGAGAGTGAGGTCTAGCCAACAACAACTCGGGATTCCTGGATCGCTGCCCTCCACAAATTCCTATCCATCAACCTCCCCAGAAGCAAAGATTTGACATAAAACGTTGACTCTGTAACAGTATTGAAAAAATGTTTCAAAAATAGCAGACCTACAAGCTAGCAGATCTGCTATTTTTCAATAGCTAAAGTATAATGCTTAAAACACTAAAAAGGCGTTCCCGCCGAGAATGGGTCATTTCATTTTGACGTGGTTATATCTGTGACTCACTCTTGTATCCTGGTGTGGGGAAAGTGTAAATACACATTACACGTATTATCATCATGACTGTTATAGGATGATTTAACACGTTTCGACCGAGACCGATTCTACAAAATGTCTTCTAAATCATGACAGTTTTCTAAAAAAAAAACATGTTTCTCGGTCAGTGGTTCTCAAACATTTTCATGTCACGAACCCCCCAAAAATATATGAAATTGGCGGGCCGACTCCCATCTGAAAATATGTTGTTCCAGGGACCCCCCCAGAAGCAAAGATTTGAGTTAAAAACGTTTCTTCTGAAAGAATATGTTCAAAAGATTTGCGCCTCACTTTAACGATATTTCAAAGATAGCAGACCTACAAGCTCGTAGCTACAGCATGAGCTTGTAGATCTGCTATTTTTAAATAGCTAAAGTATAACATAATGCTTAGTTAAAACACCAAAAGGGGTTCCCGTCCAGAATGGGTTAATGTGGGAGTGGGTGGTGGGACATTGTATGGAAACTAGTACAGTACAAGCCTCACTACCTATAAATCTGAGATAATCTCAGCTTTCTTTTCTGCTCTCATTTGTATTTCCTTGGAAAAGACTGGGGTGCCGCGCAGCGTTTGAGAAATAGGGAGGACACACAACAAGATAAGAAAACGTACAGCACTGTTGTTTTGCAGAAAAGTATACGGACGCCCACTGTCCCCCGCAGAATCCATCGAGCCAACACAATTAATGGGAAATTAATTCAATTACAAAGTTAATAGACCAAAATCTGAATGTTTGTTAGACAAGGGGTGGTATTTCTATGGATATATACACACACACACCATAGAAGATAATGTTTCCAGGACTTTAGTATGTATTTTGCTCAGTGGCGTTGTGGTTAGAGTGTCCGCCCTGAGACTGGGTGGTCGGGGGTTCGATCCCCGCCCGGGTCATACCAAAGACTCTAAAAATGGGACCCAGTGCCTCCCTGCTTGACACTCAGCATCAAGGGTTGGATTGGGGGTAAGTCCCTGCGACATACTAGCGTAATGTCCAGGGGGTGTACTTGTACATCAAGCTGCCTCACGCTACAGAAACAGGAGATGGGCTCCTGCCCCTATGGGCCTCATGGCTCGGCAAGGCTACTTACTTACTGTATATTTCCCGTATCACAAGTAAGACGCGCAAACGCGGGAAGCGAGCGCAGCTCGTAAATTGCAATAACAACAATTAGAATAAATTACGTACTTTTTTTTTCTTTTTAGTTAGTAATTTTTGTAAGTTTTCTACTGTGTGTGTGTGTGTGTGTGTGTGTGTGTGTGTGTGTGTGTGTGTGTGTGTGTGTGTGTGTGTGTGTGTGTGTGTGTGGTGTGTGTGCTACAGCTGCGCCCTCTGGTGGCGGGCTGGTGGTGTCACAGCGGGACAGACACAGACAGACACGATCTGCAGGGTCTCATAGTTAGTGCTCATTGCATTCGCAACAAAATCATTACGTGGATTACAGATTATTACAGACATACAGAGACGTGGCACATTTATAGATAGATTATTATTAATTAAAAGACCAAGTACAGTTGCAACTCAGGCCTGTTTTTTACTAAGAACAACACAGGTTTTTAAGTGGTTGATTATTAATCACTCAGCAAAAACTTTCATGCAGAGAGTAGACAAGTTCAAATGCGATGCCTTTCCCGGTCTGTTTATACAGGCCTGGTTTGTTTTGATTCAACGCACATCGTTTTTTTGGTTCCGCGCCGTGGCTCAACTCATCTGTTTACCGAAGCCTGAGCCGCGGAGAGATGGAAACAGTGTCAACAACGTGATCACTTCCCAGAGTAATTATTCCAGCCCTAATTAGATGAGAACCTGCAGGTTGAAGAGGCCTAGCGTGTCTATACATAGGACCATTTCCAGGTAAAAATGAATTATTTGATGTTATGCCGCCTGCCGCTTGTCCAAAAACAATTCACTGTTAATCCATTCTGGACGGGAAACCCCTTTTGGTGTTTTGAAACATTTTAAACATTATGATATATATATTTCAGAGTGAACGTTTTAACTAAAATCTTTGATTCTGGGGAGGTCCCTGGAACAACATATTTCCAGATGGGGGTCGGTGGCATATTACATATAACTGTTGGGGTCCTTGACATGAAATATTGAGAATCACCGACACAGAAACTTGAGGTTTTTCAGAAAACTGTCATGATGTAGAAGACATTTTTTAGATTCGTTCCCAGGTCTAAATGGGTTAATTGGAGATAGCTAAGCATACTGTACACAGTAATGTAATTAACGTGGGGAATAAGGTTGGAATATCTTCCTCTGCGGCGCGATAAGACGCGCTTGGCAGCCGATGCGGGGGACGTACTCGCCAGGTGGAGGAGGTAGGTGCGATGAACCAATGATTAAAGTCGTGTTTCTCTCCTCGTTAAACTATAAAGTTGAGGATTCTAAAATTCACTTCTCCTTCCAATGAACTGTGAAGTTTCACTTTGTGAAACATTAGCAAACTCTCTTTAGCTTGAGTCTTATCACAGTTAACCCTCCTCCGCTATAGAGGATTATTTACTGTCGGATTATGTCTTGATATAGTGGATGTGTCATGTGTGGCCCCTCTACATGTCTGTGATGTGTGCTCCCAATCTTTTTAGCTCAAGACCCCAAACAGAAATGAGACGTTTGCCTGCCTGGCTGGGACACACAGAGTAGTGAACATCTAAGCTCACATTAGAACTTAGAAGTCACAATATTGAAGTCACAATAATGAGTGACTTGAACAATTTGTCTGCAACCCAAAACATGGGTCCCGACCCTCTATTTGGGAGAGCTCTAAAGAAACATGTCCCTCCAGCGAACCTATGCTGTCACACAGTCACTGCTTCACTGAGAGCCCTTTAGAAGAGAGAGAGAGAGAGAGAGAGACAGAGACAGAGACAGAGACAGAGAGACAGAGAGACAGAGACAGAGAGACAGAGAGAGAGAGAGAGAGAGAGAGAGAGAGAGAGAGAGAGAGTCCACCATTAATAACTCATCACTCCAATATGTTCTGGGAGAACAGTCCAAATGCACAGTTTTGGCAGCAAAATACGTGTGAAGTTGTCATCAACTGAGGGACAGCCAGTACGTGGACAGAAGAGACAGGTATATCTGTCTGAACAACAGGGTCATTAAGTTCCTGTTATGTTTCAGTTTGTTAATTTATTTTCATTGTTACTGTATTGCTTGTTGTTCATTATTGTTGGGATGTTTGTTGTTGTCTCTGTGTGCGCAGAGAGTTGTTGTCTCTGTGTGCACAATGTTGACTTTTGTTTTGTTGTATGTACGCTTTGGCAATGTAGGACATATTTATCATGCCAATGAAGCCTTTTGAAATAGAAAATTGAGAGATACAGACATGAGAGTGGCAGTATAACTACGATGCTTTTTCCTCTCTGAATTGTCGGCACACTCGGCAGCAAAAGGCAAAAAATAAAAAAAAACTCTGTTTGTTCGCCAAATCAGTCTGCCATTCATTATTAACCCATTCTGAACGGGCACCCATTTGTGTCAGCATCATGTTATGCTTTAGCTATTGAAAAATAGCAGATCTACAAGCTCATATCGCGCCACCGAGTGGCGCGATACGAGCTTGTAGGTCTGCTATTTTTGAAAAATCGAAGAGCGACTGACATTTTTAGAATCTGATCTCAGGTCAGAATGGGTTAATGGAGCAGTTCCTGGTCCACACCGCACTCACTACATCCCAAATCAAATAGATTTTTTACCATTTTTGCTTCTTTTGATTTATGTTGTCGCTGCCTGTGGCAGGAAGGTGTTGATTGAAGAGTGCTGGACCATGCAAGAGTGGATTTTTAAACCAAGTTTGGTTTCCCCATTTATTAAGAAACCTCTTATCTCCATAATTTAACTTTTGGGGTTTTAGTCGTAAATGAACACCACTCGATAATACTTACAGCGTCACAGCTCCAAAGCAACTTGTGTTGCTTGTGAAGCAACACATTTTGAGCTTGTAGCACTTTTGCTACGTTTGAATTTTTATCCTGCAAAAAAAGTCATTTTAAACTTAATGAGTTAAATCCCGACAAGACGCTATAGCTACAATATACACAGATTGCTTTCCCGGTTTCAAACGGGTTAATTTATTTAGCACGGGAAACCCTAGTAACATAAGGTTTTTGAGTGGTGCAACCACTCCAAGGAACAGCAATGTCCGTGTTCACTTATGTATGTGACGTTCACCTATGTATCTATGAGCACGAGTTTGACTATTAGTACCAGTAGGGGCGCTGTTGTGCCAAACAGAGAGAGAGAGAGAGATAGTGCTGTACTGTTGCCTGCTAATGAGAGAGGGGGGGAGGGGGGGGGGGGGGGGGTGTTTGGGGAAGAGAGAGGGGAGTTGCACCACTCAGTTCACACGGGTGTGATTTTTAATAAAACTGTTTAGAAGACACTTGTAGGATCGGAGGCCGCAGGTCTTACGTGGACCGTGGTTACGTCTTGTTGTCAATCAGCGACAGTACGAGGGGCCAGGAGCACAAAGCGACATTCGCCGCTCTCTCGTCTCCACCTGCATTATTGTCGCCGTCCCTTATTGTAAACAAACTCATTATCTAGCCCAGTGCTGTCCGGAGCAACATGGGCATTGACAACAGGTATAATGAGATGCTGATGGAGGCGTTATTGGTCTGACAGACAGGCTAATACAATGGACGACACAGATGTTATTGCCGTGACAGAGAGGCTAATACAATGGGGATGACATTTTGTGCCTTTCCCCGCAATGTAAACAGCCGAGGAACTCTGGTGGCTGATGACAACTCTCATGTGTCGCTCCTCGAAGTTAAACAGGGTTTTACTGCCGCGGCTCTGTTTGTCTACCCTGCCTCCCGTATGCCCTTTTCAGGTAAATTAATATTTGAGCTTCGTCGAAAATGAGATCTCTTTCCATTTGAAGACGCACTGAAAAGCCATCTTGTCTCGAGCGGAATTCACCTGCCAGACTGCCGACTGATTAAAAAAAAAGAAATATATATATATATATATATGTGTGTGAACATATCACACCCGTCTTAGCTGCTCTCCGTGGGTTTCCCGTATGAGTTTCTGAATTGATTTTGAGACTTTTCCTGATGACTTCTAAAGCTGCGCAGCAAGGACAGGCTCCCGGTTACATTTTAGATATGCCTGGTCCCCTATGAGTCTGAGCACATCAGCCTTAGATGCTACAGATAGAGGGCCCTCCTGTTGGTTCCCCAAGCCTCGCCCTCGTTACCGGGGGCGGTCTGGCTCTTTGCAGCCCAGACACCTCCCAGGCTTTGGAGCATCCTCCTATACCTGAGGATATAAAGCACTGTTGTTTTTGGCAGAACATTTCTAGTTTAAGTTTTATAGTCATATAGTCTCTTGAAATAGTTTTCATTTAGTTTCAGTCACATTTTAGTCAACGGCTGGAATGCTTTAGTGTTAGTCTAGTTTTCGTCGACTAAATGTCATCTAAAGTTAATTTAGTCGACTAAAATGAGGATGCCATCCTAATGACTGATTTTACACTTGCTGAAAATAGCCGATCTACAAGCTCACAACTCGGCGCAGTGCTTGTGCTTGTAGATCTGCTATTATCAGCATGCAAGTGTGAAAATGACTTATACTGAATATCTTGTCCACTAGTCCCTTCTTAACATTTTAGTCTAGTTTTTATTTGTTGACAAAATCGACAGTATATTTACCGCTGTTTCGGCGCTGTAGTGCCGAAATGATTTCAGCTCGTCAGAAACTTTCAGTAGCACCGAAGAGCCGACTGTAAACATGTCAGTTGGAAGAGAATACAATTAGTTAGTGGTATAACCCTATTGATATTTCAGATCAATTGAAATCTGCTATTTCTGTTCCCTATATAGAGCGCCGCAGCCCCGCCTCCCCTCGAGAGACCCGGAAAATAAATCCCCGTTCATTTTTCCTCAGACTTTTCAGACAGTATTTATTTAAAGACTTTTACGCCGCGGACAAAGCCAACTCTTGTCCTGACAACTCATGACAACAAACAAATAATTAGAAAGAAGAAAACAACGGCAGGTTACAACACTTTTCTTTGTTGTTTTTCTTCTTTGCAATTATTTGTTTGGTCCAAAATATTGTGTTTGTTGACTCATGAGTTGTCACAACTCGAGTTGGCTTTGCCCACAGCGTAACAGTCTTTAAATTAATACCTTTTGAAATGTGTTTGGCATTTCCTGGGCCTGGCGTCGTCATGAAAGGGGGCGGGACTGCGACGCTCTATGGAGGGTTGTTCATTTATATCTATCTCCCTGCTCTTAATGTTTAATGATGGTGTTTAATTGTGCCCGACTGCCGAGTATGGAGAAAATGTAGCAGAGCCAAGATAAAATATTATTATGCACACTTGTATTCTCATTCTCTAATGAATATTGGTTCAATCTATTTCAATCTATTGGTTCAATCTATCTGACTGAACTAAAAATAAACCGAGTAACTTTGTGCATGTCAAAAGTAATATTCAGTTTGAATGCTTTGGGGCATGTGATGTCAACGAGGATTACTTTCATCAACGTTGGGATCTCTGATCGAAGTGATTCCATTTTGAATGAATATTGAATGTTGAATGTAAATCACTTCTGGAAATCTACTTTTATTTACTTTTAACACATTTTGTGCGGGAACCCCTTTTGGTGTTTGGTGTTTCATACAAAACTCTGATGCTGGCATTCAAAGCAACCAAAGGTATGGCTCCCACATATCTTGCAAGTATGATTGAACCCTACAAACCCTCCCGCGCACTCAGATCAGCCAACGCAGGGAAACTGGAAGTACCCTCACTAAAAACGCCGGGTCAACGCTCCACACGTCCCAAACTCTTCTCCCTTCTGGCTCCAAAACTGTGGAATGCACTTCCCATTGCAGTCAGAACTGCAGCATCACTCCCAATCTTCCGCCGTAGCCTGAAAACCCACCTTTTCAGACTCCATCATGGCCCATAGCACTTACCCTAACCCCTTAGATTGCATTTCTGTTGACTTAGATAGCATTTGACACAGACTTATAGCATGTTATGTAGACAGCACTATAATTGTATTGTATATAGTCATAGCACGCCATAGTACATATGTATAGCATAGTAGTAAATATGTATAGTTTATATGTATAGTGTATGTATAGTTTCATTATATAGATATTCCACTGTTACTTTCTTAGCTTACGCATGTTTCATGATAAATGCTTTTATGTGATGTATTCCCATGCTTTTGTTCTTGCTTAAATGTAAGTCGCTCTGGATTAAGAGCGTCTGCTAAATGCCTAAATTGTAAAAATTGTAAATTGTTTCATTATGTTATACTTCAGCTATTGAAAAATAGCAGATACAAGCTCGTAGAGAGGCACCGAGTGCCGCTCTACAAGCTTGTAGGTCTGCTATTTTTGAAAAACCGGGAAATTGTAGTGCAAATCTTTGAATATAATATCCTTTCAGAGCGAACGTTTTTAACTCAAATCTTTGCTTCTGGGGGGGGGGTGAAATACGGTGACCCTTACATGCCTAACCCCAAACACATTAACTCCTGAAAACCTCATCTTAAGTCGACTATTTTCATAGTTTTATAACCAAAACCTCTACAAATATATTCTTAGCTTAAAACAAAATAACACGTCCTCCTGGGAACGGAGTCCCCACTAGGTCAACATGTTTCTGGTTCCACCATCGTCACGGGGACTATTATTGTTCCCCACGAAGGGGGCGCACACACACACACACACACACACACACACACACACACACACACACACACACACACACACACACGTCCTTCATATTGGTTCTGCGCTGCACCACCACAGGTGCAGAGCGCCAGGCTGGGCTTCATTAACTGATAACACTAGAGATATACACACACCCAGGGGCTCCACAACCCCGGATCAAAGACGCCGTGCACGCACGCACACACACACACACACGCATGCATGCACGCACACACACACACTCGCGCACACACACACACCCCCTCCCAATGTGATTGCAGATATCCTGTGGAGAGCCATATTTACATTAAGCCATTTCGGCCTTCATGGGAACGATTTTACAAATGTCTTCAAAATGCTGAAAAACCTTATGTTTCTGTATATCAGTGGATGGTGCTCAGTATTTCATGTCACATTTTGTTATGCAAGAGGCCGCTGAGCCCCATCTAAAAATATGTTGTTCCAGGGACCCCCGCCGAAGCAAAGATTTGAGTTTAAAACGTTCGTTCTGAAAAAAAAAATATATATTCCACATTTTCACGATTTTTCAAAAATAGCAGACCTACAAGCTCGTAGCGCGCCACTCGGTGGCGCGCTATGAGCTTGTAGATCTGCTATTTTTCAATAGTTATATTATAACAATGTTTAAAACACCAAAAGGGGTTCCCGCCCCAAAATGGGTTAACCTGCACCAATGCTCTATTTAAAGGCACATATAGAGAAGTGCTATAATGTATCATA
Organism: Protomyctophum parallelum; assembly: GCF_964188405.1. Classification (NCBI taxonomy): domain Eukaryota; kingdom Metazoa; phylum Chordata; class Actinopteri; order Myctophiformes; family Myctophidae; genus Protomyctophum; species Protomyctophum parallelum. Next base: position 44,777,754 of record NC_139707.1, on the reverse strand, counting down.
ATATTATTATACATTTATATGTTTATGAAATGCAATAATAATACCTTATAAACATCAATAATAATACGCTATAGCACGACTTTGAGACCTTTAAGTAAAGTGACAGCATTTTATAATGGTCATTAGCAGTTTGTATAATTGTATAATTGCGACCGTATATGTCGCAGTTTACTATGAAAACCTGCATCTCTGTCTGTCTGTCAGTCGTGCATCACGCTCCATATATGGACAATACAGAATTAATTCCATGTGTTGATCTGACCTCGTCAAACCCTGTAGGTGGCGCGCTACGAGCTTGTAGGTCTGCTATTTTTGAACAATCGAAGAACGACTGACATAGAAACATAGCTTTTTCAGAAAACTGTCAGGAAGTAGAAGACATTTTTAGAATCTGATCTCAGGTCAGAATGGCTTAAGGTAAAGTAGTAGACCACACCAATGCAACTCAATGAGTTGCATTGGTGTGGTTTACCTTAAAAACTGTTTGGTCCCAACCCGACCCGTTGGTGTGGTTTGGGCTTTATAGATCTCCATATATGGAGCTGACCTGTTCTGACATTCCATATGTTGATCTGACCTCATCAACTGTCAGGGTTGACGTCACGTCTACCTAGTTGTGACGTCATCCCCTCCTTATATATAAGGCATCTTGCCAGAACCGTTCTCTGTCGGATTATAAACTTCAATCAAGTCTGTATCTGTATGAGAATATGAACCTGAAGCCTTAAAACTTAAGCTTATCTTAAACTTGTCCATCTTTAAAGATTTAGCCAAGGCCTTACTCTGCAAAAGAGTTCCATCTGGTCAGCGATTCCGCTCTTGGGACCACCGAGCATTCTCAACCCTTACAGCAACTCTACATCGGACCTCACTGACACCAGATTAATAGTTTTAACCCATTCTGACCGCGCACCCATTTTGGTGTTGGCATCATGTTATGCTTTAGTTATTGAAAAATAGCAGATCTACAAGCTCATATCGCGCCACCTAGTGGCGCGATACGAGCTTGTAGGTCTGCTATTTTTTGAAAAATCGAAGAACGACTGACATTTTTTTAATCTGATAGGAATCTCTGTTGTTTCAGCCCTCGCCATCAGGGCGTCTAACTGGTACTACAACTATGACTTGGTGACCTGTAAAGGTTACTGTACGTGTGTGATTGACACACTGCACCAGGGGTTCTCCAAGTTTTTGGATGGGGAAAACCCCCTCGTTTGACATGTCACATGCTACTTAAAGCATAATGACATTTTGGAAATGTTGCCTTATAATGGTTGATAATGGTTACCCAACTTTCAGCAGCTGTCACAAAGTTTCCCAAGGGAGTTGGGTTGGAACACATTTATTATGTTAATATGTTAATTATGTTATAGTATAGCCACCTTTATGAACAAATCTGTGAAGAAAGCTAGTGGTAAGCATTTTCTTTGCAGATTTGCCACACATTTCGCTAATTTTCTCTCACTAAAAGGGCAACAAAACAAAACAAAAAATACATAAAGTCAGCATATCTCGGGAAAAAATACAACGTACTCTCTGAGAGTTGTGCTCTTGATAGGTGGAACCTTATTCATTATCACAGTTGATTCCTCCTGCTCTGCAGCACGAGGGCACACAAAGTGAATAACCCATTTTGACCTGGGAAGGATTCTACAAATGTCTTCTAAATCCTGGCAGTTTTCTGAAAAACCCAATGTTTCTATGTCAGTCGTTCTCAAACATGTCAATTAAGGACCCCCAAGATTATATGTATTTGGCCGCCGACCCCATCTGAAAATATGTTGTTCCATGAGCAAAGATTTGAGTTAAAAACGTTCGCTCTGAAAGATATATTCAAAGGTTTGCACCACACAAAAATAGCAGACCTACAAGCTCATAGCGCGGCACTCGGTGCCACGCTATGAGCTTGTAGATCTGCTATTTTTCAATAGCTAGCTTGTAGATCTGCTATTTTTCAATAGCTAGCTTGTAGATCTGCTATTTTTCAATAGCTAAAGCAGAACAGAATGCTTAAAACACCAAAAGGGGTTCCCGCACAAAATGAGATAACAAGCACGCCGGCGTTTAGGGAATACAGTAAACAAAAATGCGATGTGCCAACAGAGAGAAAAGAGAAAGAAAATAATGTTTACCTTGCCAGAGCTGTAAAGTAATGGCCACTATTTTATGCAAAGGAATGTTTGTGTAATTCATTTAATCAGTGTGTGCATGAGGCTGTTTTCTGAGGGCTATTACTGAGGATTAAGGATTACCTTTTCGCGTCCGCAAGACGACGTGGTGTCATTTGGTATTCAATGCATTTAACCAATTCTGAACGGGAACCCATTTTGGTGTTAGCATCATGTTGTGCTTTAGCTATTGAAAAATAGCAGACCTACAAGCTCATAGCGCGCCACCGAGTGGCGCGCTACGAGCTTGTAGGTCTGCTATTTTTTTGAAAATTGGAAGAACGACTGACATTTTTAGAATCTGATCTCAGGTCAGAATGGGTTAATGAGACCAGTGTGTGTCCAGTGGAAACCTCGTATGAATCCGATCTCAGGTCAGAATGGGTTAAATCAAGTCATTCCGCCGCCCGTTCAAACCTTCTCTCTCAACACAGAGTATAGCAAGTATTAATTTAAAAGGAGACATTCTCCGTTCGTGATGTTGGGACTTTATTGATAGCGTGACAGAGTTGGCGGTAGAATGGGGGACGACGCGCGTCGCACTAGAGGCACATTTCAACAGGGGTGGAAACTGGAAAGTAACCATGACTACATTCACTCAAGCACTGGAACCCATTTTGTCCCGAGATCAGATTAAAAAAAATGTCTGTTTGAAAATGACAGTTTTCTGAAAAAGCTACTGTATGTTTCTATGTCAGTCGTTCTTCGATTTAAAAAAAAATAGCAGACCTACAAGCTCGTAGCGTGGCACTCGGTGCCGCACTATGAGCTTGTAGATCTGCTATTTTTCAATAACTAAAGCATAACATAATGCTAACACCAAAAGGGGTACAATTTTGAGGTATTTGCGCTTTACTTGAGTATTTCCAATGCTTTTACTTCTACTAACATTACTAGTTACTTTGGAGATTTTGATTATAATTACAAAACATACACATTAAGCTCTTATGTGTTGTGAACTTGTGATGCGACACATTGTGAGCTTTTAGATCTGCCATTTTCTTTCAATACTTTTGTACTTTTACTCAAGTTCATTTAGAATTCCGGACTTTCACTCATAACGGAGTATTTATATATTGCAGATTTGCATTATAGAGGGTATGCGCATGTTTAAAGTGAATGGCACATCGAGTGGCAAATTGAGTGGCAAAGCAACATGCAAAGGGAGTTTAACATTGTTTAATGTTGTTTAATACAATCAAATGGGGCTTTTCTGTTTTGGATGAATGGGCTGTCAAGGCCAGAAAGTAGTCTTTTGCCACTCAGTGGGCGTTCCCGCATAACTTCCGGGTTCACACACATACCCTCTATCTATTGATACTTATACTTCACTAATAAACTTATAGTTAACTCATTGACCATCAAGTGTCTGAAAAAGGTACTCCAGGAGACCAGATCCGCCGCCCTGTCTTAATGCGGCGAGAAGTTTGAAAGCGGTTTCACTCGGAAGCCGAGAGTCAGAATTATCGCTATGTAACGGGTGCTTTGATTGTAATTTAACTCGCCCAAAACATACAACATTTTGTACTCAAGGATCATAATAGTTTCGAGAAATGAGCCGCAAATCTAGCTATAGTTTTGAGCCAAAAATAATAATCTGAGATATTACGATTCTAACCCCCCCCCCCCCCCCCCCTCTCTCTGTCTCTCATTAGCAGGCAACAGTGCAGCACTATCTCTCTCTCTCTCCGTTTCTGGCACAACAGTGCCACATTTGCCCCTACTGCTACTCATAGTCACATAGGTTAAGTCACATACTGTGTAGGTGAACACGGACATTGCTGTTCCTTGGAGTGGTTGCATGTGAGTACATTTTCCACCACTAGTGCGTGACAGGGTTGCGGTGTAGAATGGGGTTGATGCACTATAAGCAAACAGAGGGAAAAAGCCTGAAGAGGCGTGTCCCTGATGCAGTGCTCTCTGTTGGGAAGGAGAGGGGGAGAGTTCAGTTTAATTAGAGGAGCTTTAACACAGCCTTTTATGAGGCCTGGAGGGGCTCTGCTCCTCTCCTGCATATTCATGATCCCTGGTTTTTCTTTTCTCCCGTCGGACGGACCAATAAGATCCAGGATGGCAGCCATGGGAGCTATGGGATGCTATGGCAGCTATGGGATGCTATGGGAGATTCAGTCTGTTGTACAACGAGCCAAGCTCCCGTTACAGGGTTTACCATGCTAATTAATCTTAAACAATTGACCATGGCACAAAAGGAAAAATGTTGTGGGAATTCAGTCAGGGCTAAACAGCTTTTATAGAGGCGCGTGAACACTAATTGTGTCTTTGATATACAAAGCATTATACAAATACAACGACTCGCTGATTGCCCTTGTTAATGACAAAACGTATTTGGCAAAGCACACAGCAGGGAGTTTAATTTGAAGCGGTTTGGTTAGCATTTGGCCCGAGATAAGGCAACAGGTTTTTAAGAGAAGAAAAGGGAAAACAATAGAAGACGATGGCTTATTAGTAAAGAGCGTATTTTTCATTTTTTTTGAGCGGTACGTGGCACACCATCTCCAACGTCCAGCAATCTGTCTGTCTGTCTGTCTGAGTAGGACCTTTGACCTTTGCTTTATACAACAACTGTGCATGGCTCCAAGGCCACACACACACACACGCACGCACGCACACACACACGCATGCACGTCGCACGCACGCACGAGGAAACGGCTTGCCCATCTGCGAACAGCAGTAGTCAAGGTGTTATTTACGTGTATATAATTATTGTCTCTGTCCAGTGGAATCCTTATTGGGTCCAAAAACTGCTACTTTTCAGGATTCAAAAGCATCAAAGGTATAAACAGATCCACAAGCTTGAATCACTTTGTGAAGCTGCTACTTTTGATGCTTTTGTGTGACCCTGCAGTATGATCAAGTATAGGGTGTTCATTTACAACAAAAACATAAAGTTTATAATATGGAGATGAGGTTTCTGCCCGACATCAACGATATCTATGACCCGTACGCCACCCCTAAGGAAGAGGAATATGATCTGTGCCCGCTGCGATTATAGCAGAGTCTATAATCCTACAGGGGCGATAAGAGAAGTACTCACTGTGTTGCTGTAAGTTCTGCTTAGTTAGTCTACGCCTAGGCAGTAGGAGCTGTTCTATTGAACATATACGCAGCTACTTCCTTTTGGCTGTCACTTTTGCTTTGTTTGGTAACCCATTCTACATACTTTGGGCCAAATAAAACCCCCATTTCTTAAACCTTTATACATTTGATGCTTATACCCTGGTCCTTTCTGAACCTAGATGGAATCATGTTCCGTCAAAAGGTGACGGGTTGTTTTGTTATTGCACTAAGTAAGCACTGTCCCTGTGCTGTCTCAGCAACAAGCAGCGCAGTCACTATAGCATTGCCTTGTAAATGATATGAACGCCCATTAACCTGGGGAGAACAGTTTCATAAAACAAAGCCCTATGCAAACATTTGGCAGAAAATAACATGCCCCAAAACAAGTGTGCCAGGTTTAAAGTTGTTAAAGGACCGCTTCACCACTTTTCAACTTTTCTTCCTATAATTGGTCCTAACAATTTTTTTCCTACTCAGTCTGTGTCTCATAGGAGGGCTGTGGGCAGTTCAGAAACCCGTCCACCAGTGACATCATCGATGGGGAATCCAAGCTAATAGAAACGGCAGGCTCTCTTTTCCTGAAAAGTTGCAATGCAAAAGTTTAAGCCATCGTTCTCACGATAATACAAATCTAAATATATTTTAAAATAAATCTTGCTTTAAAAAAAACATGCCTAATGATGATGTCACTGGTGGACGGGTGTCCGAACTGCCCAAAGCCCTCCTATGAGACACAGACCGAGTAGGAAAAAATGGTGGTGTTTTATCATGAACATTAGTGAGGACCAATTATACTGTATGAAGAGATTTTGAAAAGTGGTGAAGTGGTCCTTTAACCACTTGAACCCAGTAAAACAGTCTACAAAAAATAGTTTGTAGATCTGCTATTTTTGAAGAGTGATCTCCCCATCCGCCCTCCCTCCCCCCCAGGAGACCGAGGCATGCTGGTGGTTGGAAGTGGTTAAAGATTGAGACACATTTGGCTGGATGATGATTGCACATTCCATGCAGTTTAGTCAAAATAATTCAAATTATACTGGCCGATATATCGCCCCGAGACATCTAGTGGGATTCTGGAGTCACCCTCTGGGGATGTCTGCGAGCCAGCGGGTTTTTACTGCATGTCAAGAATACACTATTACACCAGCCCAAACGTGATTCTAATTGATTACAACGATGGCCTTCAGTCTCTTCACATTTCAATAACTGCAGAAGTACATGGAGAACAGATACAGTACATGGAGAACAGATGTGAATGACAGAATAAGGCCAGGACGACTTGGAGCATTAGTCTTCAGATTAAGCAGCTGTTGAAAAAGGGACGCATTGATGACGTAGATGCAGATGTAGTGAATTTCCTTTTATGTTATTGATTACCTTTACTCTACAGTAGAAGGGATGCCCACACTTTTTTGACTTGAGAGCCACTTTCAAAATGATCAGCTCAACCAGATCTACCCACCAGAAAAAATATGATCCCATTGCTGAAATGTGTTTAAAAATGTACCTGAGGGGGCTTTGAATAGCGTCGCTGGCGTAACACACAGCAAGACAAAACACAAAGACACTTGGCATGGAGAAATAGAGGTTAAATGGAATTGGTAGAATGTTTTTGTATATAACTTCGTAATGATACTGACAACAAATTCCAAAATGTTTTTTAAATATTTAAATGTAAATTAAAAGTATGTTTAGGACCATGCCATGCATAGCTTATCTCAAAGTTATTAACTCTTTTTTAATTTGAATTATGAATACTGTATATTCGTACCCCCCAGCTATGGGACGTTATCTGCTATAGGTACATATATATTCGAACCCCCCGGTTGAGCCCCTAAGCAGCTTTTAACATTGGTCCAGTTGCTATGCGACGCCTCCATCACCACCAGCTATGGGATCTTTACAACTGCTCATTTACCTCGGTTCAAAGCAGGAAGGGGGCTACAGAGGGGATGGAAATGATCCTTCCCCTTAAAGTGAACGCACAGGTTAACTACATTAATGCTACCACCTAGCGGCACACAGATAATTAACTGCTTATTAGCCAGGTGCAACCTGTCAATGTTGAGACTAGTGAGGACCTAGTGGACACTTTTTCATGATTGGCTGCCAATGCCTCTAAGCCAATGGGAGATAAAACCCATAGTCTGAACGCTGCAACGTGAAGCCATATCCTCTAAACCAATGGGAGATAAAAACCCATAGTCTGAACGCTGCAACGTGAAGCCATATGACAATATAAAGGTTGGGAACCCCTGCTCTAAACCAATGGGAGATAAAAACCCATAGTCTGAACGCTGCAACGTGTGGTGGGAATTTTAGAATGCCATAGATAGTAGAAACCATTATACAAACAATCATATCATCCCAATCATGCAAGTCTATTTTCACCATGGCTCATTCTGACTGAACACCGGCAGCTGTCAATCTAACAGCCGAGTCTCCATGCCTAATATCTCACCTAGAATAGGACCATTTCCTGCCTATAGGTGCTTTGCTTGACCGACAGCTGTCAACCTGACAGCTGCCTCCATGTGTATAACTGTATATACTACTGTATTTGTGTAACTATCATTTAGAATAGGACCATTTCCTGCCTACTCTGTCCTTTTCACCACCAAGGAAGGACGTCAGTGGCGTGCACAGATAGACACTAGGGGGTGCTAGAGCACCCCCTGCCCTTTTGGCAATGTGCTCTTAAAAAAAAAAAAAAAAAAAAAAAATCTTAATTTGTAGTGTGTGGACCATGGTGACATTGATCAAATCTTGATAAAAAACGCTTCTACTATATTATTTAGGCCCCCCACAATCTAAAGCTATGTTTCTATGTCAGTGGTTCTTCGATTAAAAAGAAATAGCAGACCTACAAGCTCGTAGCGCGCCACTCGGTGCGCTATGAGCTTGTAGATCTGCTATTTTTCAATAGCTAAAGCATACCATAATGCTAACACTAAAATGGGTTCCCGCCCCCAAAATGGGTTAAGGCAACCGCAGCCGGTTCCATGCGCTGCACAAGGTGCCCTTTGAGCACTTGAGCACCTGCCCCTCTAAATGTCTGTGCACGCCACTGAAGGACGTGTTAGTATGACCACCTGTTAGCGACTGTCTGTCTGTTGTTGTGAGTGGGGTTGGGATGAGAATATAAAGGGGAAGGGTTGTCATTGTTGAAGGAGAGAATACTGGGAGGGAAGCAGTGATGCCGCCTATTTTGTTGTACTGACAGGACAACAACTTGTGAATAAAGATGCCTGAATCGTGAGCCCGGATTCCTGTTTCCAGATGCTTCATTCTGCTTTGCGGATTTTGAGACCATGTCATGCTATTACAAACGTGAAGCCATAATATCCTCTAAGCCAATGGGAGATAAAAGCCCATAGTGAGCTTGCCGACAGTTATGACGCGAGTCATTGTTGTGTAAATGTCATACTTTCCCCTTCTCCGTTGATCCCCATTCTAGTCCCATGTACCTGTCTAGATACTTCCCTTAATGTAAACGAAGTCCACACCCACAACACCAGAGGGAGTTCAACAAACAACCCAGATCCGGCACAAACAAGGGACTAAATTATTTTCGCTCCTATGCCACCAAAATGTGGAACGCCCTACCAACAGTCATTAAGACATGTGAATCCCTTGACTCCTTCAAAACCGCTCTCAAAGGGCACCTACGGACGGCTGCAATTCCAAACTGGCCCCTGTAAAATCTGAATCACCCCCACCCCCCCTTTTCCCCTCACTGTATATGTTTCTTTTCCCTTTTTGCTTCCTTTATGATGAATTCCTGTTCTGTTCTTTGACTACATAGAAGTGTCTATTTGTACGTCTCTAAATGTTTTGATGAATTGAACAAGGTGGACCCTGTGTAATGGTTAATTGGGTCGTCCACTCACAGTTAACAGTCTTTGTATTGAGTTTGTGCTTGAAATGTACTGTAATTCTGCAAACTGTTAATAAATATTTCATTCAATCAATCAATAGTCTTGATTCTTGGAGACTAGGGCAGTAGGACACTGTTTTGAGGCGGGTGTCGTGATGACAAACGTGGGGTATTTCCCTGAGTCCCTGACTCATGGAGAAGGGTGGATTAAGAAAACCTTAATTTGAAAACCATGATCAAAGTGATGTCCTTGTAGTCTGGTTTAACCCATTTAGACCTGCAAGACTATTCTACAAATGTCTTCTAAATCCTGACAGTTTTCTGAAAAACCCCCATCTGAAAATACGTAGTTCCAGGGACCCTCCCCAGAAGCAAAGATTTGAGTTAAAAATGTTCACTCTCTGAAAGAATATATTCAAAGTTTTGTGCCACATTTTTACGCAAAAAAAAAAAAAGCAAATAGGTACCGAGTGCCGCGCTATGAGCTTGTAGATCTGCTATTTTTCAATAGCTAAACTATAACATGGTTAAACCAGGCTATTGTCCTTGTGCAGGAGGTGCAGTCATAGACGACAAATGCACAACTCCTGGAACAAACCACCAAGTGCAGATCAGCGTTCACTTTTACAGCAAACTTTGATTTACTTTTAGTCAGACTTTTGAATACAGTTTTAGTCACATTTTAGTCGACTAACTATAAGATTCCTTTTATGTTAGCCTAGCTGGTTTATAATCCATAGTTACTATGTATAATAATAATAATAATATTATACATAGTAACTATGGATTATAAACATAAAATAATAATAATTATTATAATTATAGGCATAATATTATTATGCATAGTAACTATGGATTATAAACCTAAAATAATAATAATTATTATTATAATAATTATAGGCATAATAATAATAAAAATAATAAACATTTTAAAAACTATGAAAGTGCATAATACTGCACAGCTTTTATTTGTACTTAGAATGTTAAAGCCTCAGAAATCGCCGTGGTTGACCAATATTATTAATCCACGTGTTAATAATATATATTATATTATTATATATAATATAATATATATAATAATGTATTAAATACATTACATTATACATTAGACATAGGGTATCGGATCGGTACTCTGTATCGGCAGATACTGGACCCCCATGTATCGAAATCGGTATCGAATGCCAAAAAGCCGGATCGGTGCATCCCTAGTCTGCATGCGGGGAGAGGATTTTGGCACAACAACAAAATTGTGAGAAGGGGGTAAAAACTAATTTGCTTCTCTAAATAAAATTCAAATTAAAAAGGTAAGGAGGAAATAATATGTCCGATACTGGTCTTATGAGAAGTGTTGCTCAGTTTAGCCCACTTCATCAGGACCAAATGAACTTCCACTAAATGACTGATGACGTAGGGCATAGGGCATCTGTCATTTAGTGGTAGTTTACTGGCCTAGTTCGTAGGCTGGTGGTTCGAAGCACTGGCCACTTGAGTTGGAGAATGGTATCGGGGTGCTTGGGCCTCATGTGCGTATCAAACTGGGGGTCCTTGAAATTAATACAAGTTTGAGAACCACTGACCCTTGGCAGACGTCTATATTCGGGACCTGCTTTAAGCACTTTACATTTCTACAGGGACACAAAGTGGACCATGAGGTCCTCTACATATCCACAGTCCACAGGGACACAGAGAGTGACCAGGACGTCCACACAATGTCTCTCCTGCACACAACCTCTGTTCAGGGTCCTCTGTGGGTCCACCAGATGTCCACAGGGACGAAAAGTGGACCCAAGAGCAGACGAGACGTCCACTTATAATATCAGGAGACCATGCATTGCACGCTGCACTCGTTGTTGGTTGTCTGCGTGACCTCATGTCCAATGAGAAATGTTGTTTATAAAACGGGGTTGGTAATTTAAGTACGACGTTCCAGTAGACTGGACAATGAAAAGCTAGATTCTGCTATTGTCCGTAGGCCGTGGCAGAAGCTCAGAACATAGATGGGCTATTTTTGGAGGACAGGAGACCAAACTATAGTGAGCTTGTAGATGGCTGAAATGTATATAGGGCTGAAGTGGGTAATGTATGGTTTGTTATAATCAAAATCAACAAAGTAATACGTTTTCAAATAATTGTAGTGCGGTTGTAAGTACATTTTTTGTAAGTACTAAGAATTGTAAATTAATGCCCTACTTCATCATACAGCATTACACAATAGCATCAAAAGTAGCAGATATACAAGCTCGAAGCGTGACAAAATATCAAACACACGCATACAAAAAAAATGAATCACACCCGTGTGAACTGAGTGGTGCAAATCTTTGAATATATTCTTTCAGAGCCAACGTTTTTAACTCATTTCTTTTCTTCTGGGTGGTCACTGGAACAACATATTTTCAGATGGGGGTTGGCGGCATATTACATATATTTTTGGGGGTCCTTGAAGTGAAAATGTTTGAGAACGAGAACGAAACTAGGTTTTCCCGAAAAGCTTTCATGATTTAGAAGACATTTTGTAGAATCGACGTCGGGTCAAAATGGGTTAAAGTAAATAAGAAATATCTCTGTCTTCGTTCAAGGAGATTTAATGTCGGCGCCCGCTGGTCCAGGTGCATGCCACACAATGTCAGGCCAGAGCCCACTACCTACCCTAGGGGACACGGGGAGAACATGTGAGGGTATCTACCCTAGGGGACACGGGGAGAACATGTGAGGGTACATACCCTAGGGGACACGGGGAGAACATGTGAGGGTATCTACCCTAGGGGACACGGGGAGAACATGTGAGGGTATCTACCCTAGGGGACACGGGGAGAACATGTGAGGGTATCTACCCTAGGGGACACAGGGAGAACATGTGAGGGTATCTACCCTAGGGGACACGGGGAGAACATGTGAGGGTATCTACCCTAGGGGACACGGGGAGAACATGTGAGGGTATCTACCCTAGGGGACACGGGGAGAACATGTGAGGGCATCTACCCTAGGGGACACGGGGAGAACATGTGAGGGTATCTACCCTAGGGGACACAGGGAGAACATGTGAGGGTATCTACCCTAGGGGACACGGGGAGAACATGTGAGGGTATCTACCCTAGGGGACACGGGGAGAACATGTGAGGGTACCTACCCTAGGGGACACGGGGAGAACATGTGAGGGTATCTACCCTAGGGGACACGGGGAGAACATGTGAGGGTATCTACCCTAGGGGACACGGGGAGAACATGTGAGGGTATCTACCCTAGGGGACACGGGGAGAACATGTGAGGGTATCTACCCTAGGGGACACGGGGAGAACATGTGAGGGTATCTACCCTAGGGGACACGGGGAGAACATGTGAGGGTATCTACCCTATAGGGGACACGGGGAGAACATGTGAGGGTACATACCCTAGGGGACACGGGGAGAACATGTGAGGGTACCTACCCTAGGGGACACGGGGAGAACATGTGAGGGTATCTACCCTAGGGGACACGGGGAGAACATGTGAGGGTACCTACCCTAGGGGACACAGGCAGAACATGTGAGGGTACCTACCCTAGGGGACACGGGGAGAACATGTGAGGGTACCTACCCTAGGGGACACGGGGAGAACATGTGAGGGTACATACCCTAGGGGACACGGGGAGAACATGTGAGGGTACATACCCTAGGGGACACGGGGAGAACATGTGAGGGTACATACCCTAGGGGACACGGGGAGAACATGTGAGGGTACATACCCTAGGGGACACGGGGAGAACATGTGAGGGTATCTACCCTAGGGGACACGGGGAGAACATGTGAGGGTATCTACCCTAGGGGACACGGGGAGAACATGTGAGGGTATCTACCCTAGGGGACACGGGGAGAACATGTGAGGGTATCTACCCTAGGGGACACGGGGAGAACATGCTAACTCCACACAGAAAGGCCCTTTCGCCAACCCCGCCTCGGGTATGGGCACTGATGAGGAGAGGAGGAAACACGCCGCCAGCGGGAATCGAACCCAGGACCTTCTAGCTGTGAGGCGAAAGCACTACTGACTGTGCCACCGTGCCCCCGCCTAAAACAAAACTTAAAAAAAGGAGATTTAATGTCTTCTGATGTACAGTATTGTACTGTACTGTACAGTTTCCCAGCTTTTCCACCATACCATTCCCACTTCTGTCAAACAAAAGTGGGAATATAAGACTAAAAGATGGCAGAAAAACAGCTGATTTACTCAATATCCCCTTTTTTAGTAATTCAAAGTAGGATTTTATTAACTTTCTGCTTCATTAAAAAGCTAAAAATGTGCTAGTGAAGATGAACAACTCGTTCAGAGACAGACTCATCCCATCTCGGTACACAGGACACAGGCTTTATAGCCAGGCCTTTGTCCTGGCTATAATAGTTAATTATTTTATATACACTATGGCCTACAGTATATCTTGTGCCACCCCCTTACCCCTTTTATCCCTACACTAAATTTGCCATTTTTACTATTTTGAAAAACATTGCTAAATGGTTCAAATAGCCAATTTACAAGCTACAAAGTCTGTTAATACTTTGACTGTACACATACCCGAGTATGGACTACGTCACTACGGTATAACTAAAAGTCAGCAAATACTTTGTAGTGAGCACTGTGCACATCCCCGGGTAATGCAGCATTAGCGGGGGGTCGACTCACCTTAACCCATTCTGACCTGAGATCAGATTCTAAAAGTGTCTTCGATTTTTCAAAAATAGCAGACCTACAAGCTCGTATCGCGCCACTCGGTGGCGCGATATGAGCTTGTAGATCTGCTATTTTTCAATAGCTAAAGCATAACATGATGCCAACACCAAAATGGGTGCCCGGTCAGAATGGGTTAATGTACAGCGATATGAATGCAACGCATGTACCTATCACATAACCCAAACTCTGCACATATTTTGTACACCCAGACGGGTATATGTATTAGTATATATTTACATATTGTTCATTCATTTGAGATGCAGTGCAGATAAAGCAGGGGTCAGCATGCCACCTTTTTGACATGAAGTGCCACGTCTTTATTTTCTATAAATAGTCTTGATTGATTTTTGCTTCTTTAAAAAAGAATATATATATATTGGTGGTCACATCAGGGCATTGTATTATTATAAGCCATCCAGCACATCGGGAGCAATTATAGGGGTTCAGAGTCTTGCTCAAGGACACTTCGACAGTAACTCTGGGGGAACCCGGGTTCAAACTGGCAACCTTGTGCTTACCATCCAGAAACTCTATCCCTGAGCTACTGCCGCCCGAATGAATAAATATATAGAATTAATTTGCATACAGATCTGAGTGGACTTAATACACATTTATGTGCCAGCATGCCAGTGAGTGTTCTCCTTTGTGCCAACGCTAGAAGATACAGTATAAAGTATATATAGCAGCGCTGGATAAAGTACTCACATTTTACTATAGAAGTATACCGTTTGCGTAAGTAAAAGTCCAGAATGCAACATGTACTTGAGTAAAAGTATCAACGTCAAAATGTACTTAAATTATGCATCATTATGCAGAACAATGGCCCGTTTCACATTTTAAAATATTATATTTTGATATATTCTTGTATATATATATATATACAAGCTCACAATGCGTCACATCGCACGGTACTTAACCCATTCTGGACGGGAACCCCTTTTGGTGTTTTAACTAAGCATTATGTTATACTTTATAGCTATTGAAAAATAGCAGATCTACAAGCTCGTAGCGCGCCACCGAGTGGCGCGCTACGAGCTTGTAGGTCTGCTTTTTTTATTTTAAATATCGTGAAAATGAGGCACAAATCTTTGAATATATATTCTTTTCAGAAGACTTTCTTTTTTTTTTTACGTCAGGCCTAAACGTACGTAAATGTACTTAGTTACTTTACACCACCGGTACCCTAGAGGGCCAGCAGCACAGCGTATCGTGTTTGATCTCCATTTGATCGTAGTTCGGTTCTCGCCCAGTTGTTACCTCGTGTGTTTCATTCTAACCACTGCTGCTGTTACCGCAGTACGACACACACTACCTACACACTACTTCCCTCCAGGGATCAATTCAGATTCAGCTGATCTTATCCGTTCTCTTATCTTTTCATGGCTCCAACGGAGCCGCCACCAGTTCCAGTTTGTCCCTGGCTACGATACCAACTGCCAGGCAGCCATCAGAGACATGACTAACGAGAGGGACTGTCAGTGTCGGCTACCATCAAAGAGCACTTTCTGCTCTTGATCCTTCTTCGCTGTCAACGCACCGAGAAACGGAGGCTCCACCGAGCATGTTAGTAGTGCCTTTTCATCTGGTGTGTGTGTGTGTGTGTGTGTGTGTGGGTGTTGCTGTAAGCCAATGGTCAGCAGCCCCCCCCTCCCCCCCCCCAACCCGGGCAGGCAGAGAATGTCCCGGCTCTTTTGTCGCTCTGTTCCGCACAGCGGAGTGCTGAAGTCACTGTATCCGCCAAACACAGAACAGCCAGCCAGGTCCATTCCTTCACTTCCTTCCAGACGGCTTCGCCTCGGGTCCCAGAGGAGGTCATTACGGTGTGGGGGGATATGAGAGAGAGGCGCTCAGAGAGAGAGATGGACAGAGTGACAGTGGTGGTGGAGGAGGAGGAGGACAGGACAGAACCATGGCGGAACGACAAATATAACCCATTCTGGGCGGGAACCCCTTTTGGTTTTGGTTTTAAACATTATGTTATGCTTTAGCTATTGGAAAATAGCAGATCTACAAGCTCGTAGCGCGCCACCGAGTGGCGCGCTACAAGCTTGTAGGTCTGCTATTTTTGAAAAATGGTGAAAATGAGCAAATGTTTTTAACTCAAATCTTTGCTTCTGAGGTGTCCCTGGAACTACATATTTTCAGATGGGGGGGGGGATCGGCGGCCTATTACATATAATTTTTGGGGTCCTTGACATGAAATAGAACCACTGATAAAGAAACATGAGGAAAACTGTCATTTTTTTAAATTTCAAAGTCAGGTCCAAATGTGATAAATTGGAATGTGCTGCTGAAACCTGAAATAGATCAGCCGTAGCAGCAGCACGGTATTCTGTTGAAGTAGTAACTTTTGACAGTTGGGATGTTGCTCGTGTCAGCAGTCCTCTGGTTGAATAAATACCGACTGATTCTGTTTTTCTTGCCAATCAGACACTATTATGGTCTGAGCCCATACTGTACTGTATGGCATACTGTATGTACATGTGAAATGTTAATCGTGTCCCGGGGCCCCCACCACCCTCCCCTCACTGTCAATCATGCAGTCAATGCATTTCAATTAACCGCTTATTATAAAAAACCCTCTATAACTACAGAGGGTAATAACTGTCGTAGCCACCCCCAACCCTCACTGGAAATAGTTGATCTACAAGTTCACAATATGGCGTGTTGCAATGCGCTGTGAGCTTGTAGATCCCCGAATGTTTAGCCCCGTGAATAGGGATGCTATTTGGGTTCAAAGCTAATGCGCTTTAATCTGGATTACTGGCGCTGTATACACGAGAGAACAAAACAAAATGTATATCCACATGGTGGTTAATACTAATACTAATAATACTGTATGGGGCAAAAATCAAAGCAGGGATTACAAGATTTCTTCGGGCATGGATAAGTATGTTAAATTAACGGTTTAACTGTTCTACCGGTGAGACACAGATTCTGTTAGCATACTGTAAATTTGAGTCCGGACCATAATGGGAACCCCTTTTGGTGTTGGCATTATGTTATGCTTCAGCTAATGAAAAATAGCAGATCTACAAGCTCGTAGCGCGCCACCGAGTGGCGCGCTACGAGCTTGTAGATCTGCTATTTTTGAAAAGTCGAAAAACGACTGACATATAGAAACATAGCTTTTTCAGAAAACTGTCAGGATGTAGAAGACATTTTTTTTAATCTGATCTCAGGTCAAAATGGGTTTTAAAGCATCCTTTCGACAGCCACGAAATGGTCCAAAATGCAGAGAGGACAGAGCCAGACAGAGCCAAGTATGCATCCTCCTGTTATCCTGTTAACATAATAGCCATATATATATATATATATATATATATATATATATATATAGAGCCCTTCAGTATTTAATTTGGGATCACTGGTCACAGTGATTAGGGCCGGGGGCCTGTGGTGGCCGACTTCAGAGAGATACTCCAGGTGACGGCGAGGTTCACATGAGGACAAAAAATGCTAATCATATTTTCACACATTAGCTCTTCAACAATGTTAACCGCTTGAACACGAGCATTACCCATTCCCAATCCTGACAGGGGCAACAGACCGAAAACAGCAGATCGATCTACAAGCTTTCAGCACGTGCAGGCGGTGTTGCGTGTCTAAGCACTTTAAATGCTTTAGTATGAGGTAATAAAATACAGCAGCCGCTTGTGTTCATACAACAGAAAGATTGGGTATTGGGTAAGACTGACGTTATGTATCTTTCAGGACCTTTCACTCAGGTCTTAGCCACCGCGGTGGATATATTTTGACAGCCTACAGGAAATACGTAAGCTGCGACCATGAGACCCGTTTTTAAATGTGTCTATACCCAAAACTGGATGAAGTAGGGCGTTCATTTACAAAGCAAATATAGATGGAGAAAATTAGGTTTCTGTCCAACAGCAACACTATGATGTACTTGGACAGCTTAATGAACAGTTTACGTTACGATTTGCGATTCAATCACTTTGTTTCTTTGAAGAGTTGGCAAAAATGTGAGAAACTGGCTTGTGTTGCATTTTTCACAGTACAGTAGGTACAAATTGCCATTTGACAGTAAACTAATTCCACGGGTACAAACAAACAAAAACGATTGTCTACTTAGCCACTTAAACTCTAGATAATTTACTTGACCAGAGTCCTCCCCAAGGGACGATCCTTTGGACATCCTTTTTCTTCCCCGGACCCCTCCCTACACAATGCCTACAATAGCCGATCTGCAAGCCCACAACCCGACCGATGCCACGTTGCAATGCACAGGGAGGAATGTAGGGAATGTTCGCCACCTATAGAGCGTCGCAGTCCCGCCCCCTTTCATGACGACGCCAGGCCCAGGAAATGAATCCAAATGCATTTTTCCCATAGGCATTTCAAAACGTATTTATTTAAAGACCTTTTAAGCGTCGTACGAAGCCAACTCTTGTCGTGACAAATCATGACAACAAACAATTTTTCGGGCCAAACAAAGAATTAGAAAGTAGAAAAAATAAACCTTTTTTGTTGTTTTTCTTCTTTGTAATTATTCGTTTGGTCCAAAATATTGTGTGTGTTGTCATGATTTGTCACGACAGGAGTTGGCTTCGTACGACGCTTAAAACGTTTTGAAAAGCCTATGGGAAAAATGCATTGGGATTAATTTCCTGGGCCACTGGGTTGTTCTGAAAGGGCGAGGGACTGCGACGCTCTATGGGGTTCATGTGGTTAAATGAACGAGGTCGTTTTCACAACACATCCTCATCCTTGTGTTAAAGTGCCATCAATACATGTGCTGCATGCAGACTAGACCATAACCAATTCTGACCCGAGATCAGATTCTAAAAATGTTCTTCTACATTCTACAGTTTTCTGAAAAAGCTATGTTTCTGTGTCAGTCGTTCTTCGATAATAAAAAAAATAGCAGACCTACAAGCTCGTAGTGCGCCACTCGGTGGCGCGCTATGAGCTTGTAGATCTGCTATTTTTCAATAGCTAAAGCATAACATAATGCTAACACCAAAAGGGGGTTCTCGCCCAAAATGGGATAATGATTAACAAAGCATTTACAGAACACAAGCTTTATGTATGTTCCATAAAACAGGCTGAATGAGTTGTAAAAAACAGGATTTACATACCGAAATGGCCAGTTCAGGATTCTGTCATTTAAATATTATATTGCACATTTCGCGCAATGTAGTGCCAATAAAACACTTAAACGCATCTCTAGTTAACCTTACCGTCCCCATCGGGGGAAATATTAGCAGAAAGATATTATGGCAACATATTTCATCAACCCGGCCTTGCATCGTTGCATTGTGGAAAATCCTTGTAAAAGGATTAACCCATTTAGGCCGGAAAAAAATGTCTTCGTAATCCTGACAGTTTTCTGAAATACCTATGTTTCTAGGCCTATATATCACTCAATATTTCATGTCAAGGACCCCAAAAATGATCTGTAATTGGCCTCCGACCCCCATCTGAAAATATGTTGTTCCAGGGACCTCCACATAAGCAAAGATTTTAGTTAAAAACGTTTGTTCTGAAAAAAAGTATTCCAAATTTGAGGCACATTTTCACGATTTTTCAAAAATAGCAGACCTACAAGCTCGTAGCTTGTAGATCTGCTATTTTCCAATAGCCAAATTCTAACAATGTTTAAAACACCAAAAGGGGTCCCCGCCCACAAAGGATTAATGTAGGTGACTTTCAGATGCCTTGAACACATTATCTCCACTTTCCCTCTCCATCGGCTCCACTACACTGAATTAATTACTATGATAATATCTTGTCAAAATGGTTCCACGAGACTGTTAGCACCAAACCCTGACACGCTTACAAAATGAGTTAGCTTAACCTTTATACGCTGTCACTTTTCCCCCGTGCCACTGAACTTCTGCTCTCTAGTCTTAAGCAGGGCTTACTGTAACACCTGCTGACTTTTCAAAGGATTTCAGAGTCACAGTCGAGTCATAATAAAATCAAGACGAGTCACGGCCGTCATTCAGTCTTTACTCAATCGTTAAGGTATGAGGCGGTATTATAGCTTGACCCGATGTTTCCCCCCCCAAAATGAGACCGACATTCTGTTTTGACAACATATCAAACGGGTTTGGATATTCTCGCCAAGTCGGGTCGGGTCTGAACTCTGAATGAGTGCAATGGCATTTTGTTGTTTACTTTTACTATGACTAAAGCAATATCCTGCAGCAAAGGTCACACAATGCCATCTGTTGGTTGTCACGGAAACGCTGATGTCGCCACATCGTCTTATAAGTCATCACATGATGAAGAGAAGTACATTAGCATTGGTATAATAATAACAACAACAACAACGACGACAACCGGGTAGTAAGGAGGTATCTGATCTATAGGCCTCACTCACACCTATACACCTAGCATACAACAATGTTGCATGGTAGATGTAAACAAAGGGTAAGTGTCATGGCCGCCCCCAATGCATTTCCAATGGAAGCCACATGGTTTGATTCAACGTTTTTGTTTTGTACGGCTTCCGGCTGTGTTTTGACTGACCCCCCCCCCCTCCCCCTCATACAACACAAATGTTGTGTCAAACCATGTGACTCCCATTGGAAATGAATTGCGAGCTTGCAACAGTTAACAAGTCTAGCTCATGCATCGGCTATACAACATTCTGTTGTGGAGGTGTGAGTGAAGCCTTAGACTTCAGACTCCAGTGACCAGCTCCCTCCACCCGGCTACCTAAATAATAATACAGTCCACTAAGATACAGGTGTGTCCTTCACCCACTGAAGACTGTCTCCATTAACCCATTCTGACCTGAGATCAGATTCATACGAGGTTTCCACTGGACACACACTGGTCTGATGAACCCATTCTGACCTGAGATCAGATTCTATAAAGTCAGTCGTTCTTCGATTTTTTCAAAAATAGCAGACCTACAAGCTCGTATCGCGCCACTCGGTGGCGCGCTATGAGCTTGTAGATCTGCTATTTTTCAATAGCTAAAGCACGACATGATGCTAACACCAAAATGGGTGCCCGTTCAGAATGGGTTTAAGTAGCCTGGGTTGCCTGGTTAGTAATATGGCAAAGGTTTAAAAACACGGTAACACTTTATATTAAGGTCAACCTTTATAAAATCCCAAAAATGCAGCAGTGTGCAGGGACCTTCATGACTATCAAAAGTAACCAATAAACTATAGGCCTACTATTAAAAACTGGTGAAAGATTGGTCGAATTGTCAAATTATATATAAGGAGGCGGCAAAATAAATAGTCTACGCCAGTCTAAATTGAATGCCTCACCACCTCCATTTGACATTTACTAATGCTTGGAAAGGGTGGGGGGGGGGGTTCCCAAGTTTAAATATTATTTCTGGGGGTCACGGACAGAAAAAGTTTGGGAACCCGTAATTAATGAACAGAGCATGGTTTGTTACGGTGGGGATTTTTAGTGCTTCAAAGTGAGCAGCACACCAAACTCATTCCACGGTGCAAAAAAACCACTCAGCTATGAAAATGTGTGTCACATCTCCCCGATCGCATCAATATCCATGACCTCTATATAAATGGGGGGCCGGGCAACACGGTTTTTCCTGCCTCCGTCTTTTGCATAATAAACAGGTATCTCCACAAAGGAAGCAATCATAATGATTGTCAGCGGGAAATGGCTTTTCGAAGAGGGCACCATTATTCCTCCACTGATCCAGTTCATCTTTTACTTCTTTAATTCCTTTTGAGCTTCTCTTCTCACACAACATTTACCTTCATTCTTTCTAAATGAAACATACGTGTGCCGTATGTGAAATGGCAACTGATGGTTAAATAAGGTATAGGCCAAGCAATATTATGTTGTGTTCTCAAAAGCTTGATATTCTGATAAAATGTCTCTATAGTGTTTTTGTCTCTCAAGCTCGTATGCTATTTCTTGCCTTGTATTGCTGCGGTGATGTAAATAGCTTTTCGATGTAATGAGTCCCAGGATGCAGGGATGGTCTTTTAGAAATGAGTCCCAGGGACATTTTATGAGTCCCACTTCAACCACGTTAGGAGTCATATTTTGCAATTTTTTACAAATTGCAGCATTTAACTCCCATTTCATTTTATAAGGGTTATAATGTGGTTATATTGATGTAGAAAACAGAATAAGAAATGATGATTATCAAAATATCACGATTTTTGCCTACAGTAGTGCATCCCGTGGATGCAGAGGTCGTTGTTTGATTGCGTCCCTTAACTATAAACTGTGTTTTGGGATTCAAAATGCACCATATTTTAATCTCCGTTGCTGTATACGATAGTTTCTTTCTTTACTCTTTACCGTCTTTACCTAGCTGTAACTCCCCCGTGGGATAAAAAAAAAAAAGTATAGATCTATTTTTTTTTTGTAAAAAGTAATTGTTCAGGTTCGGATACAAATTGGGAGAGAAACTTCATGCAAGATAAACTTGTGAAATTAGTAAGTAATGACACAGATTGGCGAGCATGAGGCTAAAATGAAAACTAGAGCATTAGACTAGACAACTCAAGCGGATACATGCGTTCTCTCTCCTGATTGGCTGAAACTGGCAACCCTCTGAAAAAATTATTAGACTGGTAATATTGTCTGTGATTTTGGATATTGTACTGTTGTGATATGGCATACAGTGAACTGTATAAAACAAGTAAGACGCGTGAACGCGGGAAGCAAACGCAGCTTGTAGGTCTGCTATTTTTGAAAAATCGAAGAACGACTGACATTTTTGGAATCTGATCTCAGGTCAGAACGGGTCAATCAGACCAGTGTGTGTCTAGTGGAAACCTCGTATGAATCTGATCTCAGGTCAGAATGGGTTAAAATCAAATGATCGGAATCAGATAGGGAGCAAAAAAACATGATGGGATCAGCATAAAGGGGGTTTACAGGGTCCATTCATACAGAGAATATGAATGGACTTTATTGCACATATTGTGTGCAATAGATCCTTCCTGCATGTCAACAGTCACTGTAATTAGTTTTCTCTTGACATTTATCTACATTTTGCTTGAGATACCTTGTGTTTGGAACTGAATTTATTAATTTTCCCTCCGCAAACTTGGGATAACTGACAGGGTTTGCTCAGGCATGCACAACTGTCTCGTTCCGCCAGATACATTTTCAGTCGGACTCAATTGATCATCAACTCTGGTCAATTTTAATTGACCAGAAATGGAAGAAAAATAAGAAAAGAAAAGAGATAATAATCACTGTAACGTGACAGTTTTCAGAACAGTCTTAAAGTCCAAGAGTTGTTAATTCACCTGTTATTAAAGATGGAGTGCCACAATTTTGTTCCACCCTAAAACATGATCATCAGGTATTATAATATAAGCAGGAAGAACTTTTTCCAAGAAGTGTACAGTATTTGTTAAAATAATGCTTTTATGTGTACACGCCCACCAGTTCATTAAGTATGCCTTGTTTGCGGTGATGGGTGGTGATCCACCTGAACTGAAGCCGCACCCACAGCTGTAGTTGTATGATAAAGGGGGAGGGGTTAGGGGAGGGGCTGACAGTGTGATGTCACTATATTACTGTTTACTTCATTGACCCGTTTGACGGTCAAGGGTTCAGCCTCCAGGAAGAAACCCTAAATACAAAATCAATACACCATTGCACATGAAAACGACTCCAGGGTGTCTAATGAAGTACGGTCACCTCATAGACACATGACAAACTGGAAAAATACAAAAATTGTGGCACTCCATCTTTAAGTTTCCTCTAAATTGTAAATACATGTCAGGGCCTGCATTACGTCTGAGGTCAAGCTTCAAGGTGTCGGTGGAATCCCATCACAAGGTGCTGCCATGTCCTGTTTTTTAATCATCACCTATCGGTCAAACTGGTCTGTGGAGGATATTATAGAGTCTCTCTTGTCATTCTCCAAGGTGAGAAATACCTCAAGGTGAGAAATAATACCTACTGTATGCTAGTTTGTTATAATATGCATTACAGCTCTATAATGGAAGTGGGGACAGGCAGCATACCTCTAATGTATTCCACTAATAATTTCGATTTTTCTTCAGTACTTCCAATAATGCAGAGCAGAAGAATAAGCGACTGCAAATTGTCTTAGTCGACAAGTCTGTCTTGAGAGACTAATTATTTCCTAACTGGCAGAACCCAAACGGTCGGACTGAGAGAATTAAAACTCTTCAGGCTCAGTTTGAAGATATAACCCTCTCATCTGATCCTTGGTCTGCCCCGGGGCCTCAATCTCCACTCGACTGCCAACGGGGTCCAGTGAGAGCTAAAGGTCTTGGACCGATGGTGACTGATCAGGATCACATCATCTGCACAAAGCAGTGAAGCGACCCTTAGCTCACCCATTGTTTGACAAGACAAGTTATTTTTTCTTTCTTCTTTAGTTTTTTTTGCATAGATCTTTTAACTACTCACGATTTTTCAAAAATAGCAGACCTACAAGCTCATAGCGCGGCACTCGGTGGCGCGCTATGAGCTTGTAGGTCTGCTATTTTTGAAAAATCGTGAAAATGTGTCGCAAATTTGGAATATATATATTCTTTCAGAGCGAACATTATTAAGTCAAATCTTTGCTTCTGGGGGGTCCCTGGAACAACACACTTTCAGATGGGGGTCGGTGGTCAATTTCATATATTTTTGGGGGTCCTTGACATGAAAATGTTTGAGAACGAAACATACTTTAGGGTTTTTCAGAAAACTGTCAGGATTTGGAGGACATTATTTTGTAGAATCGTCCTCAGGTCTAAATGGGTTTTAAATCACCAAAAGGCGTTCCCGTCCAGAATGGGTTAAAGCCTCTATTCCAAGTAAACCTGAGTATGTATTCAATTCATCAAGTCATATAAAACATGGAATAAACAATCATCAATACTAGGGGAGCAGTAAAAGTACAGACAAACAGTGGGATAATTTCTTGTGGAAGAAAGCTAGAAGATTTGTCTGTCCGGTTGCAACATGCAATTAGCTGACAGGCTCTTTATTGTGGTTTAAAGGTTTGGTAACACACTTAGTAGTAGGAGGTGATTGTCAACAGTGTTTTAAGCAGGCCCAATGGAATAGCTTACCACTGGGGTATAATTAAAGGTAGGGCAACGGATAAGGGACATATTCAAATATTGACACACTAGTTTACTAGCCTATATCAAAGAAGACAACAATATCAGTAGCTTATTAAGAATGTCACGTCAACATCAGTGTGAAGTATGTGGTGCCACAACACCCAGGTGTCGCAAAACACTGCTAATTAGAGATCAGGCATGCTGTCTCCATCTCTGAAATGAAAAATATGTTTTTCACACTTTTAGAGCATACTTGGTCATAATGATGACATACCGTTCATTAGATGCCAAACAGAAATACTGTAATAGGCATGTTATATTCTTATGTGGAAAATTCCCTAAAAGTCTATTTTGTATTACTTCCTGTCGAACACAAAACACTGCATGATGAGTCAGAATATATAGCTTATATAGATTCTATACCAGCTCAGTGGTCTTGTGGTTAGAGTGTTCGCCCTGAGACTGGGAGGTCAGGGTTCGATCCCCGGCCGGGTCATACCAAAGACTCTAAAAATGGGACCCAGTGCCTCCCTGCTTGACACTCAGCATCAAGGGGTTGGATTGGGGGGTAAGTCCCTGCGACATACTAGCGTCATGTCCAGGGGGTGTACTTGTACATCAAGCTGCCTCACGCTACAGAAACAGGAGATAGGCTCCTGCCCCTATGGGCCTCATGGCTACAGAAACAGGAGATAGGCTCCTGCCCCTATGGGCCTCATGGCTACAGAAACAGGAGATAGGCTCCTGCCCCTATGGGCCTCATGGCTACAGAAACAGGAGATGGGCTCCTGCCCCTATGGGCCTCATGGCTACAGAAACAGGAGATAGGCTCCTGCCCTATGGGCCTCATGGCTACAGAAACAGGAGATAGGCTCCTGCCCTATGGGCCTCATGGCTACAGAAACAGGAGATAGGCTCCTGCCCTATGGGCCTCATGGCTACAGAAACAGGAGATAGGCTCCTGCCCTATGGGCCTCATGGCTACAGAAACAGGAGATAGGCTCCTGTCCTATGGGCCTCATGGCTCGGCAAGGCTACTTATAGATTATATGAATCTTGATTCAATTAATCTACACGATTCCCACATACAGTATAGCTCACTTTTCATTAGGAAGACAATCTTGGGCTGCTACCTTCTTAATCAAACTTGACGGCCAAACTCGTCGTACATTAAAAAAAATATATATATATATCTGAAAACAGTGGAGGTGGTAAAATGGTAAATTAAAAAGGTTTAGAATCTCTCGTGAACTGTAGCTCAACGGACCCCGATCCTTCCCATTGGTAGAATCGTACATTAACAGGTTAAAACATGGTCTTTAATGACTAACTGTTTTCCTGCACGAGGCTGTGAACGTGGGAGAGCATCTGCACCTCCAGGCTGTCGATGGCAGTCCCCCCCCCCCCCCCCCCGTCACATTATGGATGAGGAATTATTATTTTGCTCTTCATTCCAGTCATCAGTCATGTAATACCGGCACGTACTTCCGCCATCCGTCATGTAATACCAGCGCGTCAATGTGACACTAATGTGCAATGAAGTTGTTCAGAAATTCATCGCCGATAATTCCTCATTCAACGCGAGCACCGTGAAAAGTGTCTGATGATATTATTGATTGTGTACCACGCCGCACAGACGTGTCAATTGTTAACACATTCTGGGCGGGAACCCATTTTGGTGTTTTTTTTAAGCATTATGTCATACTATTGTCATAGCTATTGGAAAATAGCAGATCTACAAGCTTGTAGCGCGCCACCGAGTGGCGCGCTATGAGCTTGTAGTTCTGCTATTTTTGAAAAATCGTGAAAATGTGGCCCGAATCTTTGAATATATATCCTTTCACAGTGAACGGTTTTTTAACTAAAATCTTTGCTTCTTGGATGGTCCCTGGAACAACATATTTTCAGATGGGGGTCGGTGGCCAATTACATACATTTTTGGCGGTCTTTGACATGAAAATGACTGACACAGAAACATAGTTTTTTCAGAAAATGACTGACACAGAAACCTAGGTTTTTCAGAAAACTGTCAGGATTTAGATTTGTAAAATCGTCGTCAGGTCTTAATGGGTTAATTTCTCCTTGCACGAGTGTCCCCTCCTTCCGTGTCATTTTCTCATCACACCGCTCGCCGCCCGCCAGACGGTAAATTGGAGGTGGAAGTAGAGTAATATGCATTGAAAACGTCCCCGCAGTCAGTCGGTGCCGTGGCGCTCTGATTTTAATTATGAAAACGGTGGAATTTCTTTTCCTCGGGTACCAGGCATCATCGCACCGCAGCCACAGGAATGCGTTAATAAGGCATGAAATGCACGGCCACACCTTCTACATGACATTAAACTCGGATGCGATATTAAAATGATTTAATGGCACCAAAAGGTGAGATGAATTCGGGGTTTTTCTTTCGACAGATGATTGTATATACGGTATAAGGGTCTCGTGCCTTTCACATAATTGAAATTCCATTCCAGGAGGAGAGTTATCTATAGGGCCTGTTAATGAAAAAAAATGTCTGATTTGGGGCACAATGGGTGTCTCGAATCCCCCAAAGTATTAAACAGATATAAAGGCACTACTGCATGCGCCGGCGCATCACAGCATCCTCCTGCACTGTGTGGAGAATTCCTTTACATTGTCAAGAGAAAGTGGGAGATATGGACCGGGTCTTCCATGGTACTGTATCATGTC
Source organism: Protomyctophum parallelum (assembly GCF_964188405.1). Lineage (NCBI taxonomy): Eukaryota > Metazoa > Chordata > Actinopteri > Myctophiformes > Myctophidae > Protomyctophum > Protomyctophum parallelum. The sequence continues at coordinate 44,750,236 of NC_139707.1, read as the reverse complement.
GAGGCTGAATCTGTGCCAGCGCTGAACAGGGCCTCTCTCTCTTTTCCCCTGGTGATCAAGGTGCACACGTTGGGATCTGGAGCGCTACTTTAAAATGTAAGGCTCCAAGGAGCGCTTCTGTACCCTCTGCTGACGCCTACGTGTCATTGTAGCGTTAGTTATTACAGTTCGGATTCTATGAGACACTTTTTCTTTTTTTGTTCGCTTGCCAACATGTTAAAATGCCACGTCCGATCCCCAAAGGCTGTGGGCGTGCCTGGGCTGTAGTGTTGAAGAAAGAGTACAGCTATAGCACTATATCCTCCCATTAATCCACCCATAATTCCTCCTGTGTAATCAATACTTTTCTTTTACAGGAAAAATGTCTTCCCTTTGGCTTGATAATATTTTATCCACTTTGTGGAGCTTGACATGTAGTGAGCTCGTACACATCGGCCATTTCCGTGATTTGTCATACGGCAAAAATTATATAGGGCTTAAATTGCATCCTTATTCTTGGAGGAAGTTGAAGAAAATAGCAGATCTACACAACACAACGACGTTGTGACCTTTTGGTGAAGAGATTTGAAGCAGAGGGGACAAAAACAACGGACCAAGAACAAAGCCAGCCCCGGTACAGTAACTGGTGGACAGTAACTGAGGTAATTTAAAATATTTTTAGGCATTTTTACTTAGTACTTCTAATTTTCAATAATTTGACTTAACTACTCCACTACAACTAATCTCAAAGGCAAACATTATTTGAACATTTAGGACTTTGTAGATTTTGATTACAAAAGAAACACCTATATGTGCACGCACGCACGCACGTTGCTTTGTTTAGGCTTGTTTCTGAAGAGTATAGTGGGTTAATTTGGGCTTGCTTTTGAGATCATTTTTCATAGACCCGGTCGCTTGTTTCACTCACATACAATCTGGCAACATAGACAGATTGCTTTCCGTCTTCACTGACTGAAGCTGTGGATCTCGTTTCTGATCAATGCTCCAATAAATAAGGTTATACACTGCCTCCAATAAATGTCTACAGCAGCTGCAGCCATCTCTAACATAGAAAGCAGTAAACCCAGAGGAAAGACAGAAGAGCCCATATTCAGTGAAACCTTCGAGAAGAGAGAGAGGGTTAGATTAATTCAGAGTAAGGCTGTGTGATGAATAGGCTAAAACTAAGAACCAGCTCAAGTAATCTCTCTGAGGAGTCAACTGGCGACTCCCCGGAGAACGGATGAAAAAAAAAGAAAAACAGAACATGGTTCGGTTCAAAGTCGTACCGTTGAAATCCAACGCTTTCCTGCCCTGCCCAAACTGTGCTGTTTTGTCTACGCAGTCGGGAGGAAATGGAAATGTATGTCAAATGCGGTTACTTTTCAGGAAATGGGGGAAGGGGGGAGAGAAAATGTGTTCCAATGGATCCTACGCAGTACACTACTACACACTTTTTATTTTGTCGCAAGCTCTGGTTAATACTTGTTATATAAACCCACGTCACGGCGTGTTGCGAGCTTATACAGGCCTGGCTATTTTTGCCACTTCTGCGTGACACTGCTACGGTCATAGGTCATAAATAGTATTTTAAAATATGAAAACAAGGTTCCTGCTCCTCGACAGTGGCGATTTTCTCAAAAAACTGTGGAGCTGTTATGGAAATTCTAGAATGCCAAATACATTGTCAAATATGCATTATTGTGTATTTCTCTGCCTTCCATTTAAGTCTCTTTTCTCACCAATGTGCTCAGTCTAATTCATGCAGCTGTCAATCTAACAGCTGAGTTGACTCCTCCACGCTGTCAGCAAAAGGTATACTTACTTGTGTGTCGCCCCCTTATGTTTAGGGCAGATCCTTATATGGACATTCAGTCTAGCATCTCTGTTAAGACTAGACTATAAGGACTGTCTGAGAATGGGGTTGAAAGAGGCTGCTGGAATAGGCAAGGAGGCCTGTTCCTCACTCTCTAGTCTCTGTATGTTGTTACTCTGCTGAATCTTCTAAATAAATTCTCAACACTTCACCCTGAAGAACTTTGTCATTCCTTCATCTTTATTTAATCTACAGCGCCACGGGGTGCAAACTTCTCACAGGAAAGGAGAAACAAACCAAAACTAAAGCAGCCATGGTTCACGTACACGTACACCACAGGCAGTCAGCATGCAAAGAGAGAAAGGGAGGCCCAAAGGGTGGAGGAGTGACTCGACATTCAGGGACCTGCTCCATTTGTTCCCTTTTTTCCTGTGTTTTCTCTCCCTTTCCATCCTCATTTTCATTCATGGCGGAGCGTAGCAGAGCCTCTGCTAGCATGGAGGGAGGACCAAGGTCAGGCATTGTCTCACTCAGACACCATCAGAGTCCCCCCCCCCCCCCCCACCCCCTGGGTGCTTATTGTCGGAGGCAGTGTTGCTTCTGTCGACTAAAAAACTATGATGAAAAATGTTCGTCGACGTAAGTTTTCTTTAACTGACGAAAAGCAAAATTAATCCATTCTGTACGGGAACCCCGTTTGGTGTTTTAACTAAGCGTTATGTTATACTTTAGCTATTGAAAAACAGCAGATCTACAAGCTCATAGCGCGCCACCGAGTGGCGCGCTACGAGCTTGTAGGTCTGCTGTTTTTGAAAAAAATCGTAAAAATGCGGCACAAATCTTTGAATATATAACAACTCTAACAACTAGCATGTTAGGGACTGGGAAGGACTCAAAACGTGGTGTGGTCTCCGAAGCTATAGGAAGGGACTGACTAGTGGAGAAGAGATCCAGTATAACTACAAGACGAGTCATAATTATGTTTGGCTGCGCTCGCTCGGGCACTCTGAAAAAAGCAGATCTCACAAGCAATGCTCCCTCTAAAAACAGATTTCTGTCTGAGCAAACACTCACACCTCCTGAGCAGACATCAGCAACTACTGAGCAAACATTACGTCACCTTGACACCAACTATCCAAACGTTAGATAATGCAAAGTGAGCGCCCATCACTTCACACAGGTGTGATTTTTTTCTTTTTTCCAAATGGATTTTGAGTGAATCAATGAATAGTTACATAAAGTTATGCAAGTTACATTTTTTATTTTATATCAAGGTGGTAGGCTAGCAATTTTAGGAATATTCAGTTAGTCTATAATCAGTGGTTCTCAACCTTTTCAGGCTGTGACCCCCCAGTAATAGTGAAAATAGCCGATCTACAAGCTCGTTGTGAACTTAGATCGGCTATTTTCACATTTGTTGCCTCTTTCTTTATCATGTAATAATCTGGCCAATGTTTGACCAGTTTTTATAGCATGGTTTGCTGATTACTTTTGATGCAGTAATGGTATTTCTTTCTTTTAGAGCATTGCAGGTATTATAAAAGTCTTAAAAGTCCTTAAATTGTCACTGACAGTGAAGTGACACCCCCAAATCATGTGGGGACCCACAGGTTGAGAACGACTGGTAGGCCTATATGAATACTCAATATTTAATAATAATTGCTTTACATGGGGGGCATGAGAAAACGGAAATAATTTATTGGGACACACACACACACACTAAGAAAGACGAGTTTGTTGGTGTGTCCACTGGACTCATTTTAGCCTCAATGTCTGACTGTACCTTGTGCGTTTTACATTTCTGTCTAGTAAAGAATTCAATCATTCAATTCAAAAAATGATGGAATACAAAAAGAAAATATGTTTTATGCATCCTAATGTCATTGTATAATTAGTGTTTAATCAGCTTGAAGTTTTGTGTAAAGCACACTGAATTGCCTAGTTGTTGAAAAGCACTCTACAAATAAAACTGCGTAGCCTTTCGACTGAAGCATGATACATGAAGAAGCATGACATCACGAGTGAAGTAGCTCATTGTCACATAGTGGACACACACACACACACACACACACACACACACACGAGAGAAGGGAAAGAGGAGTGGAAATGGTACAGCCTCATTTTCTCTCAGGCAGTGCATCACGTAGTCCTTACTGAATACTAACACATTACAGGGAAGGATATCTGCATTACAAGCCCCCCCCCCCCCCCCCACACACACACACACACACACACACACACAACATATAGACCCACAAGGGTTATGATGGTTACTGTACATGCTTCAATTATGAACCCGTCGACATGTAGAGCAGGGCATGCATAACAAGTCCAGGCGTGACAACCACAGATTAGCATATATGTATTCAGTGGTACAGTACAGTGTTGTTTTTGGCAGCACATTTATATTTTAGTTTAGTCATGGTTTTTGGAATGAAACTTTCATTTAGTTTTAGTCACATTTTGGTCAGCTCAGTGGAATGCTTTAGTGTTAACTGTTAAGTGTTTAGTCTAGTTTTAGTCGAGTAAATGTCATAAGATTTTAGTCGACTAAATCTACAGTTGATTTAGTCGACTAAAATTTATTTTGGTGGGCATTGATGCCGTCGTAATGACTGATTTTACAATCAGGGGCAAGGGGTTGACACTATGGCAGGTAAATACAATGTTGAGACATGTGGAGTTTACTTTGGAGTTGTCCAAACTGCAAGTGCACATTTGAGTGAGGAGTCTGCTATAAACACAACACCAGATATAGCTATAAACACAACATGAGATCACAACACTGGTATCAGTATTCGTTATCGGTATCGGCTAACACAGAAATTGAGGTATCGGGATCGGATCGGAAACTAAAAAAGTGTATCGGGCCACCCCTAACTTTTAGACTACTGTATTTGAGTAGACTATATCATTCCAATTTCTCCGCTTTCTTTGTGCTGCCTGCTAATCAAAATATATTAAAATATATTTTGAAAAAAATAAAACTGGCACTGCAATGAACACGGTGTGAAATGCTTCGCTGATGTATCGATGCAGACACTTTCTCACAAAGCCATGAACGCGAAAGTTTCCAGCAGTGTCAGAGAAACTTCTGAATGACCTTTTGCACAAAAAAGCTTTACAAGGCATATATTGTCAGGTGAAGCTTCCCACACGGCATATAGATGGTCCCATTTAGAGTGAATTAACGTCTTGAGCTGTTTTTAATGTCACATTTGCGTCGCGGTGACCTTGCGAGAAGCGTTTCCTCCACCGTCCCACTTGGATGATAGACTGCTCTGCGTTTTTGGTTTATGGAGGATTTCAGGCTCATCTCCTTCTGCCTCGTACGTTACGATCGGGTGGCAATCTGACAACTCAATGGTTTTATCTCCGATTCCTCACTCCCACCGTCACCCAGTACCGGATGGAACCCTTCCATGAATGGCTGCCAAGTTCCAAAGTCTTTCTCCTTCCTCCATAACACATTTAGGCCTGATTTAAAAAATGACTTCATGACTGAAACTCATGTTTCTATTTCTATATCAGTCGTTCTCAATATTTCATGTCAAGGACCACCAAAAAATAATATATGTAAATATGCCGCCGACCCCCGATCTGAAAATATGTTGTTCCAGGGACCTCCCCAGAAGCAAAGATTTGAGTTCGATCTGAAAAATATATATATTCCAAATTTGCACCAAATTTTTCACAATTTTTCAAAAATAGCAGACCTATACAAGCTCGTGAGCTTGTAGATCTGCTATTTTCCAATAGCTAAATTATAACAATGTTTAAAACACCAAAAGGGGTTCCCACCCAAAATATGTTGTTCCAGGGACCTCCCCAAGAAGCAAAGATTTGAGTTAAAAACTGAAACTGTGAAAGAAAATATATATTCAAAGATTTGAGGCACATTTTCATGATTTTTCAAAAATAGCAGACCTACAAGCTCATAGCGCGGCACTCGGTGCCGCGCTATGAGCTTGTAGATCTGCTATTTTTTAATAGCTAAAGTATAACATAATGCTAGAAACACCAAAAGGGGTTCCCGCCCAAAATGGGATAAAGATGCAAGTGCTGCGACACTTCAAATTTCTCAGGCCTATTACGACATACCCTTTGAAATAAGGAATTCGTCACTTATCCGGAAACTACAAAATAATGTGTCCCTTATTGAAATGATAAGGGAAACAATTTGGACCTTATTTTTTTGGTGTAATGTGTGTCATTCAACGATGACACACATTTTACAAGTTCAAACAGCTTGTCTCTACTTTGACCGCTTTGTCAGTAAAAAGAAGAGACAACAAGGTAACTATACATATTTACGGACTGAACTCATGCTTCCTTCTATGCATGAGGAGTCCAAGCCGCTTCTTTTCACCAGAGTTTCCCTGGCCTAGTTACAGACATTAGTCTGTATAACTGAATGTTATCAGTGTTTCAAATATGCTTTATTTTTTTTCCTTTTGGTTTTCTGAGCTCAATTGCACCCAAAAAACCTGAACTTTTAACATTCAGTAGATTTTCTGTGGTCTGGGGTTTTCTGCCTCAAACACACTCTGATTTGCCTGTGGACTGTGAGGTAAGAGTCCACAAAGAAATCCCATATTACGACATAATTGAATCGTCAGGCTGACGGTAGCCGGGTGAAGGCAGTTCATGAACCTGAAGATATGAACACACTGGAGCGATATAATTTTGCATATAGATTATGAGTAGGCTATGCACGATTAATCGGTAGCACAATCGGAATAGGCCATGAAAATGCCATATCGGTATCGGAGAATGGTCTCAAAATAATACAGACTATTTACTCTCGCTTTTCAACAGCAAAAAATTAATACAATTTAAAATAAATCTACATTTAATTTGTGTACTCGTCATCTCATTCAGTTGTGAAAACAGACACTTGGAAAAGTATCATGCTATTTATTGATTGATTGATTGATTGAATACTTTATTAACAGGAAATAAAAACTTGCATTGTGACTACAAGCTGTGCGACCTCTCCTCTTTCCAGACAAAGTGAAAAGGGAACAAGGGCTAGAATGCATATCAATATGCTTGCATTACGCCTCTCCTCTCGCTCGCCTGCTTTGCCATCTGGAACTGTTTGGGGAAAATGCTGGTGTAGTAGACAAACATCATTTATACGCAGGAAATCATGGAGAAGTTTGTGTGTGTGTGTGTGTGTGGGGGGGGGGGGGGGGGGGTCCCCTCATGAATTTACCTCTTGCATCGACAATGACAAAGTCCCAAATATATATCGTCGCTGCAGTCTGGCAGAAACCTTGTAAAAGGTTAAGTTAAATTACAAAAATCAATCACCAGAAAAAGGGACGGGTATTTTGATGAATCTAACATGGTTAAAATGTAGTTTGAAGTTACAATGAGTTTGTATAGGAAGGAAATGAATATCAAATATCTAAATACTGAATCGAGCAACTTAAAAACTGTCTGGTGTGTTCAGTAAAGCCTGAGACGATGAAATGACCAAGACTTTTTGAAAGGCTAACATCCAACAAAAAATCACACCAGTGTGAACCAAGTGGTGCAACTCCCGTCTATTGGTTCTCTGTATCGTTCCAATTTGTATCGTTCCAATTTCTTCTCTGTATCGTTTGCGTCCAGCAGGTGGCAGCCATGTCACATACTTCTCTCGTTCCAATTTCACGCATGCGCACACCACTCGTGCTCATGATACATGATACATGCGGACATTGCTGGATGTAGAAGTGGTTGCACCACTTAAAAAAGCACCGTGCTCTGAACAAAGAGAGGATTCTGTCAATGTGACTCATGTGACTTAAATGTTTAAAAAATAAAACATAGAAATGCATTCTAAAAATAAATAAATAAATAAACCTCCTTATTGTGCTTTATACTTTTTTTGCATTTTTGTTTCGTAAATGAACACCCTACTTGATCTGATGCTACATATAGTCCCACGAAAGCGTCCAAAGTAGCACATCTACAAGCTCAATTCAACCAATTTTGACCCGAGATCAGATTCAAAAAAATGTCTTCTACATCCCGACAGTTTTCTGAAAAAGCTATGTTTCTATGTCAGTCGTTCTTCGATATTTCCAAAAATAGCAGACCTACAAGCTCGTAAGCGCGCCACTCGGTGGCGCGCTACGAGCTTGTAGATCTGCTATTTTTCAATAGCTAAAGCATAACATAATGCTAACACCTAAAGGGGTTCCCACGCAAAATGGGTTCCTGTTTTTTTTAGCTGGACTAAAAGGAAGACGTACGTACATTTGTAAATATCTATATACATGCAGTGTTTTCGTCGACTAAAACCAACTGACGAAAAGTGTTCGTCGACTACCCTTTTTCCACTGACGAAAACTAAATGGAAACTAAATGAAAGCTAAGCTATGATGACTAAAACTATAAGTAAATGTACTGACAATTTCGTCAACAAATAAAAACTAGACTAAAATGTTAGTAAGGGACTAGTGGACAAGAGATCCAGTATAAGTCATTTTACACCTGGTTGCATGCTGAAAATAGCCGATCTACAAGCACACAACACGTGACTAAAAATGTGACTAAAACTAAATGAAAACTATTCAGGAGACTATGACTAAAACTAAAATCTAAATTTGCTGCCAAAAACAACACTGTATACATGTACAGTGCCAATTTATTCGGTTTTTTGAGTGATTTTGCCAGGCAAGTTTTTAGTAACGCTGCGGCACCTGCATAAAACATGAGGACAATTTGCTTTAAATTCATGAAAGTTTAAAAACTAAATTAATCAAATGCTTAAATTAATTTGCATCCTAACACAGACATTACCCTGCAGAGTATCTATGCAGACACAGACACACACACACACACACACACAATGAGTGCAGTAACTGGGCTCTCTCTCTCTCAGCTCACCACGTGTCGCATATAATGACGATAATACTTTGTAATGTGCCATTTAGAATACCTAACTATTTAAAAAGATTTGCACTTTTGAATACATGACAAAGTATACTCGCGTAATTTGACTCTCAAGTACAAAGTTTGGCCAATAAGTGCAGGAGTTAAGTACACTGTCAAAATAGACTCCGTTATCGACTACAGTCACTACAACACATGTCTGGGTCACAAACTGGGTCTATTGTCACACACAAACTGGGTCTATTGTCACACACAAACTCGGAAATGCTGGTCTTTTGCATAATGATGTGCTGCCTTGTGGATTCTTCATTGCATTTGACTGCTGAATCCAACAACCACATTCATACTTGGGGTTGTTTGAAGGCTTATGGCTGGATTGTGTTGCATTATTCAGTTATGCCCTTGGCCTGCAAGAATTAACATTCTCTGGAGCAGCGGGAGGCAGTGGTGCCACGTGAAGAATGGCACACTTTGTCGCACACTTTGTCACACACACACACACACACACACTAACTATGGGCTTGCTTGGGGGGGAAATATCGACCGTCACAGCTCTTACATGGCCATAAACAGATAAGCTGCATTGGTGGCGTGGTGACCAACAAGTCAAAGTCAATTCTAGAAAGTGAGGTTGTGAAGTTGCAGAGCTTTGCCTTTCAGTCACGTTATTATGGAGGTTCTCCATCAATGCTGGGACTCAGCGCTTCCCTTCCACGTCCACCAATGGGTGGGTGAGACCACAACTGGACTCTGTACGTCGTCCTACTCTCCGCCAATACCTCTTATCTCCACATGTCAACCTTTTACAGTATGTTATGTCGAAAAATAACGCCCCGCGTATAAGTATTGTCATACTATAGTCCAGGGGTGGGCAACTTTGACGATGGCGAGGGCCAATATATTTCCACAGTCACTGCAGAGGGCCACGGTGCATATTGTCGTAGCAAAAATAGCCGATATACAAGCTCAAAACGCGTCGCAACGTGACGCGTTTTGAGCTTGTAGATCGGCTATTTTTGCTATATTTGAATTGAAAATCGGAATAATTTTGCTATTTTTGAATTGTAATCCTGGCAAGTAACCTTTTTATTGAATTTCAAATGCATTTAGTTTATAGTTATGTTAACTTCATATGAACTGTTAACATAACTACATTGGACACAAAAAGACAATAACATTTTAATGCTAGTCATGAAGTAATTAAAGCAGGTTTGGAATTGCAACAGCTGAAATCAATACTATATCAGTATTCATGTGGGCCGCATTAAGTGAAGCTGGGGGGCCGCATGTGGCCCCCGGGGCGCCAGTTGCCCACCCCTGCTATAGTCTATCTACATGTCTGTGGGTTTTTTAATTAATGTCTAAAAATGGGGTAAAAAAAATAGTCAGTCTATAGCCTGGGCCGTGGCTCAGCGGTCCAGGCACCTTGGCTGGTAATCCAGTCTGGCAGTGCAGTGTGCCGCGGGTTCGACTCCCGATCCCGACTGCCTTTACTGTATGTCACTCCCTCATCTCTCTCTCGCCATTTCCTGTCGGCCTATACTGTCCGTCCCTCTATACAAAATATAAAATGGAGACGGAAGCCGCAAAATAAATTAAATTAAATGAAATAAAAAGTCGGTCTAGGCTTAAGATTAGACGTCTATTTATAGACGGTCTAAAATAGCCTGGCTAATCAAGATCTAAATATATATAGTTTCAACGTCTAATCTAAGCCTATTTTAGGCCAATGCTCAGTGGGCAACGAAAGGTTGTAACAAGAACTTGTGAGTTAGAATGACTACATGTCATGGGGTCCATTGGAACACATGTTCTCTGCTTCAATTATGTATAAACCTATCGACATGTACAGTAGACCCATATGCTTCCCACACTAATGTACGTGATAGAATACCAGATGTGACAAGCACACATTATAATTATTGCAGCATATCAGCATATCTCAAGTGAAAAAAGGGCACCTTGTGCAGCACGTGGAACCGGCCGGTTGCCTTTTAATAGTGTGAGATTTATAGATGTTGGGGCATAAATAATATATTAGAACCTTTTTTTTTTTAATCAATAATTGATCAATGTCACCATGGTCCACATACTGTACACTGTACAATTATTATTATTTTACTTTTTTCAAAAATGGCACATTATTGCTGTCCAGAGGGCAAGGGCAGGTGTTGCTCTATAGCACCCCCTAGTGTCTATCTGTGCACGCCACTGCATATCGGTGGTGTCGGGGAGGAAACCACCTATCTCCCGTCAGTTTCAGAATTGATTTAAAAATGCTATCCTTTACTTTTAACCCATTTTGGGGCGGGAACCCCTTCTGGTGTTAGCATTATGTTAGCTATTGAAAAATAGCAGATCTACAAGCTGTAGGTCTGCTATTTTTGGAAAATCGAAGAACAACTGACATAGAAACATAGCTTTTTTTCAGAAAACTGTCAGGATGTAGACGACATTTTTAGAATCTGATCTCAGGTCAGAATGGGTTTTAAAGTCTCTGAATGGCCAGGCTCCTATAGCCATGTCTCTGACATGCTGGAACCCTACAAGCCTGTGTGCACACACTGTCCTCAGACAGCTGTAGGGGTCTCCAGGAGACCTCCAGGAGACCTCTGCAAGAATTAACATTCTCTGGAGCAGCAGGAGGCAGTGGTGCCACGTGAAGAATGGCACACTTTGTCGCACAATTTGTCTCACACTTTGTCACACACAGACTAACTATGGCTTGCTTGGGGGGGGAATATTGACCATCACAACTCTTACATGGCCATAAATAAACAGATACTCTGCATTGGTGGCGTGGTGACCAACAAGTCAAAGTCAATTCTAAAAAGTGAGGTTGTGAAGTTGCAGAGCTTTGCCTTTCAGTCGCGTTATTATGGAGGTTCTCGATCAATGCTGTGGACTCGTCGGTTTCAGAATTGATTTTAAAATGCTACTCTTTACTTTTAAAGTCTCTGAATGGCCAGGCTCCTATAGCTATATGTCTCTGACATGCTGGAAGCCTACAAGCCTGCGTGCTCACACTGTCCTCAGACTTTTGCAGTCTCGGGCCCCCAAGCTCTGGAACGCCCCCTGCCTGCTGATCTGAGATGTGCAAAAACCGGTGTCATCCTGAAAACCCACCTTTATGATAAGCCTTTTCTTAATTTCATTTTTTTCATTTAATTTGTCATTTTTTGATAACTTGGTATGCTTTGTATTTTTATGCCTGTTATTGCATGGATTTTGTTGTTTTCTTTTGCTTGACGCTGTAAAGCACTCTGTGACAATGTCTAGAAATGCGCTATAAATACATTCATTATCATTATCTCCATTTCTTTTTGTGGGGGAGGGGGGACGGGTTCTTCCATAAATGAATGCCATACTTGATCATATACTGTACTACTGATCATACTACAGCGTCACAATAACACACTATAACAAAATACATACATAAATGGATGCACCTGAGGACGTATCCTCAGTGATGTATCCCGAGGTCAACGGGGTTTCGGGTCTCGCAACATCATACCCCTCACTCAGGTGACCCAGCCGGGAGTGATCAAGTCCCGACTTACGTCCCAGTAGCTACCCCAGTCCCCAGTCCCCAGTGGTACCCCAGCCTAGTCCCATTAGGGAAAAACCAGGGGCAACACAATCCGTTCCTCCTGAACTACTCTGCCGGGACTGGGAGGTACCATTCTGGCACGTGGAAGGACTAGGCTCTGTGGGTTGACACCACACAAAATAATCAAAAGCAGCAGAAGAACAACAAGCTCACAACATTTAGATCTGCAAAACTTTCTCACAATAATTATATCTGTGGAACCGAGTCAAGCTAGATGTAATGCCTCAACTCCCCATGCAGTCCCTCCTCCCTCCCCCCCAGTTCAGATGTGATTATTTTGGGGGCGTCACAGCCTGCTGAAAAAGGGTTGAAACCCATTGATATACAGTGCCAGTCCTCACTTATAGCATATTGATGAGACTGCAGAGGCGGTACGATACGATGCTCCCGACTTCTGCACGGTGGAATCTATTCACTCCCACGAGTAACCTGGAGAGGGAATGTGATGCGTTGCTGTCGTAATGGAATCCACCACTTGATCCCCCCCCAGCATCTCTATTTAACCCATTCTGGGCGCCGGGAAAACCCCTTTTAGGTGTTAAGCATTATGTTGTTATGCTTTAGCTGTTGAAAAAGTAGCAGATCTACAAGTTCATAGCGCGGCACCGAGTGCCGCGCTATGAACTTGTAGGTCTGCTATTTTTAAGTGGTGCAGACAACTTCCTTAAGTGAGTATGTGTGTGGGTAGGAACCTGCCTGGCTGGCTGGGTATGTGTGTGAGCACAAAAACAATATGGTTGCTTGTAACTCTGTCATTTCTCAACCGTTTCGGACGCGGGGGGGGGGGGGGGTCCCTGGAACAACATATTTTCAGATGGGGGGGATCGGCGACTCCTTTTATTATTGAGCACCACTGATATAGAAACATGATGTTTTTCCAGAAGACATTTTTCTAAATCAGGCCTAAATGGGTTAAGGTTGGAGGGGGGGGGGGGGGGGGGGCATTCATGCAATAGCGAAAATAGCAGATCTACATGCATGCACCACGGGGTTAGAGCAGACCGAACTAAGTCAATTACGTTTTTAATTACCAAGTATATAGAGGGTTTAAGTGGATAATTGTTGATTCTTGTTTAGTCTCACAGGGTTTTTTTCTTTTGCATCGAGCCCTTTAGCGTTAAGTGCACATTGCACAGGAATACATGCCCTTCTGACTCCGTTCTGAGTAATGAAAGGTCAGCTCGTCTGGAGCGTTGCAGGTTCCCCTCTCACACACACACTATATATGTGTATATATATATATATATCCCCAAGCCTTTATTGAAAAGAGCGGCATTTGGTCTCTCCAGAGAGCCTTTTGGTTGATCTGCACTTTGTTTTATGTATGTCTCTGTCTCAGGGCATCTCAACACCACCGTGCAGCGTAATTGAGAAGTAACCCCCCCCCCCCCCCCCCCCCCGCTCTCCCCAAGTTACCAGGGGGTCAGTATAGAGCGTCGCAGTCTGGCAAATGAATCCCAATGCATTTCGCCCATAGGCTTTTCCTAAAGTATTTATTTAAAGACGGTTACGCCGCGCGACAAAGCCAACTCGGATCGTGACAAATCATGACAATGAACACAATATTTTGGGCCGATCAAATCATTAGAAAGAAGAAAATAAAGGCAGGAGACAACACTATTTGTTTTGTATTTGCGTAACCGTCTTTAAATAAATACTTTAAGAAAAGCCTATGGGAAAAATGCATTGGGATTCATTTCCTGGGCCACTCGTTGTTCTGAAAGGGGGAGGGACTGCGACGCCTCTATAGGACAGTAGACTGACATGAAAAAATAGCAGATCTACAAGCTGTAGGTCTGCTATTTTTGGAAAATCGAAGAACAACTGACATAGAAACATAGCTTTTTTTCAGAAAACTGTCAGGATGTAGACGACATTTTTAGAATCTGATCTCAGGTCAGAATGGGTTTTAAAGTCTCTGAATGGCCAGGCTCCTATAGCCATGTCTCTGACATGCTGGAACCCTACAAGCCTGTGTGCACACACTGTCCTCAGACAGCTGTAGGGGTCTCCAGGAGACCTCCAGGAGACCTCTGCAAGAATTAACATTCTCTGGAGCAGCAGGAGGCAGTGGTGCCACGTGAAGAATGGCACACTTTGTCGCACAATTTGTCTCACACTTTGTCACACACAGACTAACTATGGCTTGCTTGGGGGGGGAATATTGACCATCACAACTCTTACATGGCCATAAATAAACAGATACTCTGCATTGGTGGCGTGGTGACCAACAAGTCAAAGTCAATTCTAAAAAGTGAGGTTGTGAAGTTGCAGAGCTTTGCCTTTCAGTCGCGTTATTATGGAGGTTCTCGATCAATGCTGTGGACTCGTCGGTTTCAGAATTGATTTTAAAATGCTACTCTTTACTTTTAAAGTCTCTGAATGGCCAGGCTCCTATAGCTATATGTCTCTGACATGCTGGAAGCCTACAAGCCTGCGTGCTCACACTGTCCTCAGACTTTTGCAGTCTCGGGCCCCCAAGCTCTGGAACGCCCCCTGCCTGCTGATCTGAGATGTGCAAAAACCGGTGTCATCCTGAAAACCCACCTTTATGATAAGCCTTTTCTTAATTTCATTTTTTTCATTTAATTTGTCATTTTTTGATAACTTGGTATGCTTTGTATTTTTATGCCTGTTATTGCATGGATTTTGTTGTTTTCTTTTGCTTGACGCTGTAAAGCACTCTGTGACAATGTCTAGAAATGCGCTATAAATACATTCATTATCATTATCTCCATTTCTTTTTGTGGGGGAGGGGGGACGGGTTCTTCCATAAATGAATGCCATACTTGATCATATACTGTACTACTGATCATACTACAGCGTCACAATAACACACTATAACAAAATACATACATAAATGGATGCACCTGAGGACGTATCCTCAGTGATGTATCCCGAGGTCAACGGGGTTTCGGGTCTCGCAACATCATACCCCTCACTCAGGTGACCCAGCCGGGAGTGATCAAGTCCCGACTTACGTCCCAGTAGCTACCCCAGTCCCCAGTCCCCAGTGGTACCCCAGCCTAGTCCCATTAGGGAAAAACCAGGGGCAACACAATCCGTTCCTCCTGAACTACTCTGCCGGGACTGGGAGGTACCATTCTGGCACGTGGAAGGACTAGGCTCTGTGGGTTGACACCACACAAAATAATCAAAAGCAGCAGAAGAACAACAAGCTCACAACATTTAGATCTGCAAAACTTTCTCACAATAATTATATCTGTGGAACCGAGTCAAGCTAGATGTAATGCCTCAACTCCCCATGCAGTCCCTCCTCCCTCCCCCCCAGTTCAGATGTGATTATTTTGGGGGCGTCACAGCCTGCTGAAAAAGGGTTGAAACCCATTGATATACAGTGCCAGTCCTCACTTATAGCATATTGATGAGACTGCAGAGGCGGTACGATACGATGCTCCCGACTTCTGCACGGTGGAATCTATTCACTCCCACGAGTAACCTGGAGAGGGAATGTGATGCGTTGCTGTCGTAATGGAATCCACCACTTGATCCCCCCCCAGCATCTCTATTTAACCCATTCTGGGCGCCGGGAAAACCCCTTTTAGGTGTTAAGCATTATGTTGTTATGCTTTAGCTGTTGAAAAAGTAGCAGATCTACAAGTTCATAGCGCGGCACCGAGTGCCGCGCTATGAACTTGTAGGTCTGCTATTTTTAAGTGGTGCAGACAACTTCCTTAAGTGAGTATGTGTGTGGGTAGGAACCTGCCTGGCTGGCTGGGTATGTGTGTGAGCACAAAAACAATATGGTTGCTTGTAACTCTGTCATTTCTCAACCGTTTCGGACGCGGGGGGGGGGGGGGTCCCTGGAACAACATATTTTCAGATGGGGGGGATCGGCGACTCCTTTTATTATTGAGCACCACTGATATAGAAACATGATGTTTTTCCAGAAGACATTTTTCTAAATCAGGCCTAAATGGGTTAAGGTTGGAGGGGGGGGGGGGGGGGGGCATTCATGCAATAGCGAAAATAGCAGATCTACATGCATGCACCACGGGGTTAGAGCAGACCGAACTAAGTCAATTACGTTTTTAATTACCAAGTATATAGAGGGTTTAAGTGGATAATTGTTGATTCTTGTTTAGTCTCACAGGGTTTTTTTCTTTTGCATCGAGCCCTTTAGCGTTAAGTGCACATTGCACAGGAATACATGCCCTTCTGACTCCGTTCTGAGTAATGAAAGGTCAGCTCGTCTGGAGCGTTGCAGGTTCCCCTCTCACACACACACTATATATGTGTATATATATATATATATCCCCAAGCCTTTATTGAAAAGAGCGGCATTTGGTCTCTCCAGAGAGCCTTTTGGTTGATCTGCACTTTGTTTTATGTATGTCTCTGTCTCAGGGCATCTCAACACCACCGTGCAGCGTAATTGAGAAGTAACCCCCCCCCCCCCCCCCCGCTCTCCCCAAGTTACCAGGGGGTCAGTATAGAGCGTCGCAGTCTGGCAAATGAATCCCAATGCATTTCGCCCATAGGCTTTTCCTAAAGTATTTATTTAAAGACGGTTACGCCGCGCGACAAAGCCAACTCGGATCGTGACAAATCATGACAATGAACACAATATTTTGGGCCGATCAAATCATTAGAAAGAAGAAAATAAAGGCAGGAGACAACACTATTTGTTTTGTATTTGCGTAACCGTCTTTAAATAAATACTTTAAGAAAAGCCTATGGGAAAAATGCATTGGGATTCATTTCCTGGGCCACTCGTTGTTCTGAAAGGGGGAGGGACTGCGACGCCTCTATAGGACAGTAGACTGACATGAAGGGTACAGGCTTTACAGTTCCGACATACTATTGATCTCAATCCCTAACCCAACCAAGCACGGGAGCAGCGCATGTCGGACCATCGCATTGTCGCATCGCATCACATCGCATGTCACGTAATTGAGAAGTAACCACAGACCGCCCCCAGTCTGGCAGTGTGCCGCGGGTTCGACTCCCGATCCCGACGGCCTTTACTGCATGTCACCCCCCCCCCCACCCATCTCTCTCCCCATTTCCTGTCAGCCTACTGTCTGTCCCTCCATAAACAATATATAATAAAGGCAATAAAAAACAACTTTGCTTCTGGAGGTCCCCATGGCACAATATATTTTTTGATAGGGAAGGGGGGGGGGGGGGGGGGTCGACCACAGCCAAATACATATCTTTTTGGGAGGTCTTTGATATGAGAAAAGTTTGAGAACCACTGTATTAGATACTATAGATAGACATTATAGGATGTCGTCAGTGACGTCAGAAACATCGGGGCTTTCATCACCCTGCTGCGTCACTGAATGAAACCTAGCAGATCTCTAGCACGTCTCGCATGGGCCCCGTTGTCCCTGCGGCGTCTCGCCTCTAGTGTAGTGTTCTGTGTGTGTGTGTGTGTGTGTGTGTGTGTGTGTGTACACGCAGCTAGAGGCAGAAGGGGAAGCCATCACTAATTAACCCATTTTGTCCCGACATCGAAATTTGAAAAAATAGATCTTCAAAATCCTGATCCCGTTTTCTGAAATCCCTAGGTTTATATATTATATAAAATGTATTTATTATTTATTTATATAAATATCAGTGGTGCTCAATATTTCATGTATTGTGTTGTAAGTATGTGTTCAAAGATTATATGTAATTGGCCTCCGACCACCCATCTGAAAATAATATTGTTCCAGGAACCTTCCAGAACCTTAAGTTCGTTCTGAGAAAAAAATATATATTCCAAATTTGCGCCACATTTTTCACAATTTCTCTTTCGATAGCTAAATTATAACAATGTTTAAAACACCAAAAGGGGTTCCCGCCCAAAATGTGTTAACGTCGCAAACCAGACACCTTGCTGCCATCTGGACACCAAGACAGTGATTGACTCGCGGCCTCGGGCCAACGTTCATCAACTATTCCAAACACATTCCAACACTTTCGTCGCCGCCAGAGGAGCCTTTGTACTGTTCATACCACTTAGCCCATGTTGGGCGGGAACCCCCTTTTGGTGTTAGCATTATGCTATGCTTTAGCTATTGAAAAATAGCAGATCTACAAGCTCATAGTGCGCCACCGAGTGGCGCGCTATGAGCTTGTAGGTCTGCTATTTTTAAAAAATCGTTAAAATGTGGCGCAAATCATTGAATATATATTTCAGAGCGAACATTTTTAACTACAATCTTTGCTTCTGGGGGGGGGGGTCCCTGGAACTACATATTTTGAGATGGGGGTCCGTGGCGCAATAGAGATAATTCTGGGGGTCCTTGACATGAAAAAGGTTGAGCACCACTGACATAGAAACATAGGGTTTTTCAGAAAACTGTCAATTTCAAACAGACTTTTTATAATCTGATCTCAGGTCAAAATGGGTTAGGGCACATCTCTGTGAGGAGAGGAACTCTGATGGCTCTGTCCTGTCCAAAAGGTGGCGTCAGGTATGAAGAGGTATACAAAGGGAACTATGGAGACCTAAGGAGAGGCGACACGTCGAAACAACTCTGACATTTTGGGAAAGGCGAACGGCGGCGGCGAGAAGCAAGGTGATCCCGATGGAAATTATGGTTCATGTGCATCCAATCCTTCACCTGCGGATTTGCTAGAGTTGCCACGTACCCTGGGTCATTTCCATTTAGATAGGCAGGCCGGGGAGAGAGAGACGCGGGGCGAAAACTTCTGAGAAAGAGGGAGAGACAAGTGGATAAGCTCTCCACACGACGTGGAGGCTTTCTCTGTTCCCGGTGAAGTGAGGCAGGCATGAAGGACAATGTGCCCCACATCATAACACATCTGCATGCTTGGTAAAAAAAAAACCTTGATTGGCTCAGGCTGCCCTATGTAATAATGCTAAACCGTCAGAATGATAAATGGTAAATGGTGCATTTATATAGCGCCTTTATCCATGGCAATTTACATAGATTGTGCATTACATTCACCCATTCACACACATTCATACACCGATTGCGGTCGGAAGCCATGCAAGGTACCAACCAGCACATTGGGAGCAATTTGGGGTTCAGTGTCTTGCCCAAGGACACTTCGACTTTGACTTTGGATTCGAACCACCGACCCATGGATCATTGGACGACTTGCTCTACCCTTTGAGCCACAGTCAGCACTTGTCACAGTAATGTTTATGGCTTCTCCACTCTGCACACAAGTAATAATAATATTAATGGTTTAGTCTGTCAGTCTTTCTATTTGTGTTTTATCTATTCACTTGGTCATTAAGGTCCACAGAATGAGAGACATGCTCTGCCGGAGCTCATAGCGCGGCACCGAGTGCCACGCTATGAGCTTGTAGATCTGCTATTTTTCAATAGCTAAAGTATAACAATTCTTAAAAGACCAGAAGGGGTTCCCACCCAGAATGGGTTAATGACACACTGCTACCTTGAGTCACTGAGGAGGCTGCATTGATCGGAGCAATAATATGATTTACAGTATTGTAAAGTAACTATAAGTACAGGTACAGGTTTGGAGGTATTTTTACTTACTGGAGCCATTTTCAGTACTGTATTACTACCACGTACTACATCTCACAGATCTCTGAGGCAAATAATATTATACTTTTACTCTTACACTACAATTATTTGAAATTTGTAGTTACTTTGTAGATTAAGATTTACTACAAAACATACAATAACCAGTGCACTGTAAACACATTTCGGCCATTTGAAAATAGCCGATCTACAAGCCTATACAAAGGGCTACGACGATGTGACGCATTGTGAGCTTGCGGATCATATTTCCCATTATTCTTTAATCGTTATACATTTAAAAACCTGGTGATTTCAAACTTTTATACTCAAGTATAAAACCTGTGAGTAACCTTTTCCATCACTGATGATTGAGCTCAGCAGCTTACACTATACAGTATGCCCCCAGGACAGACCCTTGGAATAATGTACCTTAAAATACGATACTAAGCCTTCAATAGTATGAGCACATCAGGTCATTAGCCCATTTTGTGCGGGAACCCCTTTTGGTGTTAGCATTATGTTATGCTTTAGCTACTGAAAAATAGCAGATCTACAAGCTCATAGCGTGCCACCGAGTGGCGCGCTACGAGCTTGTAGGTCTGCTATTTTTTTTAAATCGAAGAACGACTGACATAGAAACATAGCTTTTTCAGAAAACTGTCAGGATGTAGAAGACGTTTTTAGAATCTGAGGTCAAAATGGGTTAGGGGCTAAACTACATATGAGACTTTTTCAGACTATACTCCCCGACCCCCCACCCACCCACCTCCCCATTGGCTACGGTAAAGATCTTTTCAGTGTGATGTAGCTGGAGAGAGCCACAAAGAGACGGACCCCAAAGGAAAGTGTGATTATGAAGGTCACCGCGCCAAGACGCCTTGTACATATTAATCCATTTAGACCCCAGTTAAAAACATTCACTTTGAAAGAATTAAGAGACTCGGAGTAGAACCGCTGCTCCTTCGCCTGGAAAGGAGCCAGCTGAGGTGGTTCGGGGCATCTGGTTAGGATGCCTCTCGGGCGCCTCCCTAGGGAGGTCCTCGACGCACGTCCCACTGGGAGGAGACCGGGGGCAGACCAAGGCGCAGTTGGAGGAAACACATCGACTCACTGGCCTTGGAACGTCTCGGAATCCCCCAGGAGGAAGTCACTAATGTTGCTCTGGAGAGGGAAGTCTGGAGCACTCTGCTGGAGCTGTTGCCCCCGCGACCCGACTACGGATAAGCGGTTGAAGATGGATGGATGGATGGATATTAAAAGATGTGCGCCATATTTTTTACGAATTTTCAAAAATAGCAGACCTACAAGCTCATAGCGCGGCACTCAGTGCCGCACTATGAACTTGTAGATCTGCTATTTTTCAATAGCTAAAGTATAACATAACGCTTAGTTAAAACACCAAAAGGGGTTCCCGTCCAGAAAGGGTTAACGAGCCACAGCCAACCGCTAATGGAGGTACAGTAATAAATATTGACACCATCAAATCATTAAAATGGATCCTTGAGTCTTTGCGGTCGCGGTGGGGCTCTATACGGTTACAGCGGCCGGGGTTCATCTTTCTCATCCGTTACTCTTCATCCTCCTCGCCACTTTCAACACTCCATTAAGGCGGCGGGTTATTTTCCCCTGTGACGTAATGGCCGCCTCGAAACGGCGGCGTGGATCAATGCGGATGGCATTTCTTTTCATGTCTTTCAGCCATTGTTCCCCCTCCTCTTGCCGCCGCCGCTCCCCCCCCCCCCCCCCCTCGTCGTCATCGACCATGTGGAAGCCTGACCGCCCGCCTCGCTTCCTTCCTCCCCCCCCCCTCCCCTCCCCCCACCTCCCCCGCTGAGGTCCATACCGTACGGCACAGATCAAACGCATCAATGCGTCTCTCCTCCACCTCCATTAATCCATTTTGGACTGAGGTCGATTAAAGGCTTCTAAATCTAAATCTAAAAACATTTTTCTGAAAAAAACCCATGTTTCTATGTCAGTGGTGCTCAACCTTTTTCATGTCAAGGACCCCCAGAATTATCTCTATTGGGACACGGAACCCCCATCTCAAAATATGTTGTTCCAGGGACCTCCCTAGAAGCAAAGATTTTTTGTTAAAAATGTTCGCTCTGAAATATATATTCAATGATTCGCTCCACATTTTCACGATTTTTCAAAAATAGCAGACCTACAAGCTGGTAGCGCGCCACTCGGTGGCGCGCTATGAGCTTGTAGATCTGCTATTTTTCCATAGCTAAATCATAACATAACCAAAAGGGGTTCCCGCCCAGAATGGGTTAAGGTATATATATATACGCCCATAAGCCGCCCATAAGAACCGTGTGCATTAATTTCACATTCCCCTCTTCATGAGCGCAACATTGATATTTGATGGGCGTCGTATACTGTGACAAGCAAATCAGCAAAACCCTCGGTTCTTACCCTTAATTATATCACCCATTGCCTCTTGCCCGCCCAGGCAGGCGTTGCAACATAATTGTTGACCGCTGGCAAATTGACTTGCACCGCCCGGTGGCTATGAGAGCCCCCCCCCCCTCCTCTCTTCATCCCATCACAATTCAATATGTATGGAAGACAGAGATAGAGCCAGGGAGTAAATCTAAACCCGCTGTATGGAAATGAAGGCTTAGCTTTAAGCCATTCTGAACGGGAACCCCCTTTTGGGTGTTTTAAAAGCGTCACGTTATATACTTTAGCTATTGAAAAATAGCAGATCGTCTGCTATTTTTTTAAAGATCGTAAAAATGTGGAGCAAATCTTATATATATAATATATATTCTTTCAGAGCGAACGTTTTTAACTAAAATCTTTCAATATATATTCTTTCAGAGGGAACGTTTTTAACTCAAATCTTTGAATATATTCTTTCAGAGCGAATGTTCTTAACTCAAATCTTTGCTTCATGGGGGGTCCCTGGAACAACGTATTTTCAGACAGGGGTCGGCGGCCAATTACAGATAATTTTAGGGGGTCCTTGACATGAAATATTGAGCACCACTTATATAGAAACATGCAGGTTTGTGAGGATTCAGAAGAAATTTTTTCAGTCCTAAAGGGGTTAAGCCCACTGTAATCCCTGTGTTTCTTATGATAGTAGGACTGTGATATGCAGCGTGCTGCTTGCCGTGGACTCGCTGTTCATACAACAACACAGCCAGAAACGTCTGCCTTCAGGATAGTCAAATAATTACCGCTGTGAGATTCATGCCCACGTTTCGAGGCGTGTGTGTGTGTGTGTGTGTGTGTGTGTGTGTGTGTGTGTGTGTGCATGGAAACAACCTGCTAATCCACTGGCACTGACTGTTACTCTCTCGCTGTGCACACAGTGGTTTAAAGTAACTAAGTATGTTTACTCAGGAAAAAGAAAACTATAAAAAAGGCAAATTATCTACATAATATAGTACCCGAGATAAGATATAATGTGCGTGAGCATAGCAGCATGTACTGTATATACTGTGCATGATATACTTATGGACACGTGGCACAATATTGCCACGTGTGTTATAGCCGCACAGCAACACCCACAGGACCAGTGTTGTTTTTAGCAGCACATTTTGATTTTAGTTTTAGTCATTCTTTTGAATAGTTTATTTAGTTTTAGTCACATTTTAGTCACCTGGAATGTCTTGGTGTTAGTCTAGTTTTAGTCGACTAAATGTCATAAGATTTTAGTCGACTAAATCTACAGTTGATTTAGTCGACTAAAATGTATTTTGTCGGGCCTTGATGCCGTCGAAATGACAGATTTTACACTTGCTGAAAATAGTCGATCTACAAGCCCAAAGGTGTCGCGCTGCGACACGTTGTGAGCTTGTAGATCGGCTATTTTCAGCATGCAACCAAGTGTAAATTCACTTATACTGGATCTCTTGTCCACTAGTCCATTTTAGTCTAGTTTTTATTTCTTGACGAAATTGTCAGTATATTTAGTCTTAGTTTTAGTTTCTATTTAGTTTTTGTCTGTGAAAAAAGGTAGTCGACGACCATTTTTCGTCTTAGTTTGAGTCGACGAAAGCGACACTGCACAGGACGCGGCGGGCTAGCACAGACCTGCCAGCCACGCCCACGTGTGGCAACGCCTGGAAAATAGAACAGCGGCACATCGGAGTGTCAGGCTCAGGTTCATTGAAAATAACGGAGGTGGCTGCTTTGACGCGCGGCGTTCACAGACGATGTGTGTTGGGCTTAACAGAGTGTTTCTACATTGCAATATCGACATACTTTTACTCCATACTGATCCATCTCCTTGTGATCCATTTACTATTTCTTCGTGTTCACATGATATTTATCCTGTCTCGGTACCATAAATACAGTCGCCATGTTGTACATTTTGCAAGATGATTGAATACATTCAAACGCTGAGGAAGGCAGACCAGGCCCTAAACACATACATTGTCTGCTCGTCAGAGGTAAATAATACATCATGTGAAAAGGACATATAGGCCTATATTGAGTGCTAGCTGGCATTTTATCATACTTTTGCTCTAGTAAAACATGTGCCATCACCGATCATCACGTTTCATTGCTTTCCTTTTGGCAAAGTATAGACCCAAAGCAGGACTGTTTTGAACATTCTGTAGGCTATATATATATATATATATATATATATATATATCTCGTCCAAAAAACCCATTATCCATCATATTTTAATTCTTCTTCTTTTTTACACAGATCTACAGACTCGAAATGCAGGACGTCGGTCCCAGTGTTTGGGATTGGGAAAACACAGGCCTAGGTGACACATCCAGGGCGACCTTCAAGCATGAAGTATTAATTTTTGTTCACAGTCACCCACGGTGCAAGTCACCCCCACACAATGACTCCCTCACATGGGTGACTGCTCATTACCTGGCTGGCATATTATGCCAGTAGGTAATGAGCAATCACCCATATACCAGAGCCATTAAACCATTTTGGACTGGGGTCGATGAATAAAGGCTTCTAAGGTTTCTATGTCATTGGGTGCTCAACCTTTTTCATGTCAAGGACCCCCAGAATTATCTCTATTGGGGCACGGACCCCCATCTCAAAATATGTTGTTCCAGGGGACCCCCCCCCCCCCCAAAGATTTGCACCACATTTTCACGACTTTTCAAAAATAGCAGACCTACAAGCTCGTAGCGCGCCACTCGGTGGCGCGCTATGAGCTTGTAGATCTGCTATTTTTCAATAGCTAAAGCATAGCATGATGCCGACACCAAAATGGGTGCCCGGTCAGAATGGGTTAAGACAGAAAACCGCTGTCTCCGTTCCGCTCACTCCATCGGGGCTGGATTTTGTATTTTTTTACAGCAATGGCGGCTCATGTAAACAGAGATATTACATGCAATATTTATTGCAGCTTATAGTCGATTTGGGAATTTGTTTTAAAAAGTGCTCAGAGATAACGAGAACAAGAAGAATATGGAAGTATAGACGATCTACTTTGCCATCGGGGTAACAGATATAGTTGCAAACATTTCCAAACATTTGCACTCTTATTATGGTTGTTGATGAAGCAGACATGATGATACACGAGCCGTCTCTATTCCAATGTCTCCGACACATACGATTGGCAGGCTTTACCTCCCAGCCACGCACGCACGCGCACACGCACGCAAACACCTCAGAATTGCACTTGAGAACAGTATACTTGAGTAAATGTAGTTGGTTACTTTACCACCTCTGCTCTGTCTATTCCTGAATCCCCGATGTTGACCTGAGATCAGATTCTAAAAATGTCTGTTTGAAAATGACAGTTTTCTGAAAAAGCCATGTTTCTATGTCAGTCGTTCTTCGATTCTTCTAAAATAGCAGACCTACAAGCACGTACCTCTGTAGATCTGCTATTTTTCAATAGCTGAATTATAACATAATGCTTAAGTTAAAACACCAAAAGGGGTTCCCGTCCAGAATGGGTTAAAGATAATTAAGGTAATAATATTACATTACTTCTAACTGGGAATCAAGAGCATTACATTACATTGCATACGCATTACTGCAAAAACAAGAGACAACAATCAGTTTAGCCAGCTCCTTTAGAACAGAATCCAATTGGAATTAGAACAATAAGAGTCACCAATCAGCTAAACTGAATAATTAATCTCTTCTTCTGAACTCCTTTTCCTGCTGCATATTCCACATTACGTACTGCATATATCTAAATAAAATACTGTACATATTCCACATTACGTACTGCATATATCTAAATAAAATACTGTACATATTCCACATTACGTACTGCATATATCTAAATAAAATACTGTACATATTCCACATTACGTACTGCATATATCTAACCCATTCTGACCGGGCACCCATTTTGGTGTCAGCATCATGTTATGCTTTAGCTATTTAAAATAGCAGATCTACAAGCTCATATCGCGCCACCGAGTGGCGCGATACGAGCTTGTAGGTCTGCTATTTTTGAAAAATCGAAGAGCGACTGACATTTTTAGAATCTGATCTCAGGTCAGAATGGGCTAAATAAAATACAGCAGCAATCTCTCTTCACCTTTGAAACTAAATGTTTTCAAAAGACAGCCAACAAAACCCTGAGTAATATACCTCTATTTTTACATGGAATAATATTACCATTTCTAGTCAATAAGAGATACCATCATACCTTACACTACTCGTTACTGGGTAAATAATAATATTACAGTAATATATTACAACTTGTTACTGCCAGTGGTGAGCTGGCGGTAGGGCTGCCCAGTGTTGATTTTGTCGACTAAAACAAAGACGAAAAATGCTTTTTTCACTCACAAACTTTCATTGCTTTTATTTTTCTTCTTTTTTCATTGTCATGTTATGTTTATTGGACTGGCTCATTGTAAGGTTTATAATGTTGATGCTGCTTTGTATTGAACCTAGATTTTGTACAATTTAAATAAAAGCTAGACTAAAATGTTAGGAAGGGACTAGTAGACAAGTCATTTCCAGTAAAAGTAATTTTACACTGCATGTTGAACCTAGCTGATCTACAAGCTCACAATGCGTCGCACTGCGACGAGTTGTGAGCTTGTAGATCTGCTATTCTCTCTCAGCAAGTGTAAAATCAGCCATTACGACGGCATCAAGGCACGCCAAAATTCATTTTAGTCGACTGAATCAACTGTAGATTTAGTCGACTAAAATCTTATGACATTTAGTCGACTAAAACTAGACTAACACTAAAACACTCCAGGTGACTAAAATGTGACTAAAACTAAATGAAAACTATCCAAGAAACTATAGGACTGAAACTATTAGTGTGGCAGTTAAGCTCATCATATGGAAGGTATTGTGCATTTTATGACTAAAGCATGAAACTTTCTACAGTGTTTCTATATACTATGAAGTTTGTTTTCAGACGTGGAACCACTTCTGAGTTGATGTCTGTAACTCGTTAGAGGCTGTATACATATCGGGTTGTCAAAAACATGCATTTTTCCCTTTTTTGCAGGCACAAAGACAGTATATCAATAAGAAGAGTTCTGGAACCCACTAGTCATCATCAAATTGCTTTAGTAGGTTAAATTAACAGTAGAAGATATGTCAATTGGGTTTCATGGGTCATTAGGTCACACAAACACCTCAAATAAACACAGACACAAAAATCGGATTTTCAACCATTTGTGTTCAATTGGATTGAGCATTTGACATCTCTTCTTAACATATCCTATTTGCAGTAAAGAGTGTCTACCATGCAATGACATTATTAGAGAGGCCTAACAGTCTCCTGAGCATGAACAAAGGGCAGTACACTTGAGGGCAGACTTTTTGCACTTGCATCGCTTCGTGCACCCTTTCTTGCAACCACAATGTATCAGTTCATAGCAGCTCTGTGAGGCTTCTGGAAGGGTGGACCACAGTGGCTGCCATCCCAATTCTTCTTTCCCCCAGCCCCAATCAGAAGGGCTAGGCTGGATGAAGGGAATGGCATAGAAGCCACATTGATGACCAACAGGGCACTGTGGCACAAGTCCTGTCGAGTAAGATACAATCAAACCAAACTGCAGCGACGGCGGAAGTCTCTTTTGGCCTTGGTGAACATGATCCTGGATGGGGCCAACATCAAACACCAGACTCAGCTTCTGGAAAAAGGAACTTCTACCGCTGCTCTTTCAATCTCACAGCTGTTGGTTTTCAACAGTGTCAAACATACACGAGCAGAAAAGTCATCAGGTATACAGTATGTCACAACCGTAACCGTGAAACTCCACTTCCTCTGTATGTGGCAATGAAAGTCCATGCTGTCACACGCAATAGAGGGCTAATTGACACTCTCTTCAGTCTGGGTATGTGTGTGGCATATGATCGCCTGCTGCAGGTGTCAGCTGACATTGCCAATGGAGTCTGCCAGCGTTTCATAACCGTGAAACTCCACTTCCTCTGTATGTGGCAATGAAAGTCCATGCTGTCACACGCAATAGAGGGTTATTGCGTGTGCTGCTCTGATGAGGTCCATTGAATGTCTTATCATGGCAGCAGAGTGTGCGTTGTCCAGGAATAAAGGCAATAGTGCATTGATGGCTGCAGGGGGGATTACTGTCTGCTGGATGTGAGCATGATAGGCAGACCATGACACCCAGGTTGCCTGGTTGGTTTCTGGATCATCCAAGGCTGCCTTCACAGTTCTCAACCACCCATCTTCTTCTTCTCTTGTTCTTGCTATCAAGACTTTTAAAGGGCCTTTCACTGGAGGGGCTCTGAAGGTCTTTGTCTCCGAGCAACTGGTGGCACATTGGTGTAGGCTTGTGGCAGTGGCATGAATGACCTAGTGGATAGAGTGGACTGGTTAATCACAAGCACACCACGGTCAGAGCCTACACTTTCATGTGCAGGGTGCTGCATCAAGGAGATCCCAGTGCCATGAAAGGAGTCCTTTGCTGTTCCAGAGCTCGGATTGTGGTCAATATTCGCAGCTCCGCAGCTGTTGTGAAGAGTCCATTGCGCATTTCTTGCGGGCACACAACATCTTCTGCCATGAAACGCTGGCAGACTCCATTGGCAATGTCAGCTGACACCTGCAGCAGGCGATCATATGCCACACACATACCCAGACTGAAGAGAGTGTCAATTAGCCCTCTATTGCGTGTGACAGCATGGACTTTCATTGCCACATACAGAGGAAGTGGAGTTTCACGGTTACGGTTGTGACGTACTGTACCTGATGACTTTTCTGCTCGTGTATGTTTGACACTGTTGAAAACCAACAGCTGTGAGATTGAAAGAGCAGCGGTATAAGTTCCTTTTTCCAGAAGCTGAGTCTGGTGTTTGATGTTGGCCCCATCCAGGATCATGTTCACCAAGGCCAAAAGAGATGTAGGTACAGACTCCTTCTGACAGTTAGGATGGAATGAGCCATCAAAGTTTAACTTCTTGGAAAACATCTCTCTCCGTACCACTTGTGCTGCTCTCACTAAATGCATAGCATCACGGTAGTGATCACGGGCCTTCTTGAGAGCATCTCCGATATCATCCTGAAATGTTAATAGTGTGTCCCTTCCTTGTGTACAAGCCGTTAAATCAGGTAACTGAGACATAAGCCGGTTATTCAGTCTGGTTGTGTGGACACGATAATTTACTGTAGCACCGAGCTGTTTAAGTCGTTCTTGGTACAGTTTACCCAGGTTTGCCAGTTTGAATACTGGGGCGCAGTCATCACCTCTACTTTCCTCCATAAAGGCCAATAACTCTGCGAAAGCAATACCATGCACCTGAGTCTCTTCCTCATGTCCTTCCTTTGAATGAGCCTGTCTTGATTTGTTGTAGAGCATCCGGAGGCAGTTTCGATGATACTTTGCCTCGAGGGCTATCATGTCCCCAGGTGCAAGTTTGCCTAGTAACTCAGTGTCTTCCGTTTCCAAAGCAGCTTGTCTAACATTGAAGTCCAACTGTTTTGTTGAAGCCTCATGTACAGTACGTAGCACTTTTCGTAGAGTTTTTCTTTTTTTTGAGAGCCTGCTAACTTGTTGCACATGGCTGTCAGTGTCAGTAGGCCGAGTGTGAACTTTGGGTACTACAGACAGTTTCACCTCTTCTGGCGACTTCCGCCGTCGCTGCAGTTTGGTTTGATTGTATCTTACTCGAGAGGACTTGTGCCACTGTGCCCTGTTGGTCATCAATGTGGCTTCTATGCCATTCCCTTCATCCAGCCTAGCCCTTCTGATTGGGGCTGGGGGAAAGAAGAATTGGGATGGCAGCCACTGTGGTCCACCCTTCCAGAAGCCTCACAGAGCTGCTATGAACTGATACATTGTGGTTGCAAGAAAGGGAGCATGAAGCGATGCAAGTGCAAAATGTCTGCCCTCAAGTGTACTGCCCTTTGTTCATGCTCAGGAGACTGTTAGGCCTCTCTAATAATGTCATTGCATGGTAGACACTCTTTACTGCAAATAGGATATGTTAAGAAGAGATGTAAAATGCTCAATCAAATTGAACACAAATGGTTGAAAATCCGATTTTTGTGTCTGTGTTTATTTGAGGTGTTTGTGTGACCTAATGACCCATGAAACCCAATTGACATATCTTCTACTGTTAATTTAACCTACTAAAGCAATTTGATGATGACTAGTGGGTTCCAGAACTCTTCTTATTGATATACTGTCTTTGTGCCTGCAAAAAAGGGAAAAATGCATGTTTTTGACAACCCGATATGTATACAGCCTCTAACGAGTTACAGACATCAACTCAGAAGTGGTTCCACGTCTGAAAACAAACTTCATAGTATATAGAAACACTGTAGAAAGTTTCATGCTTTAGTCATAAAATGCACAATAGGTTTGGTTAACTGCCGTACTATATACTGTAGTTAGACGCCGTATACTTCGCTGCTTTGTTAGGTAACAGGTACGGTCGCCCCTTTTCCATCTCGCCCCACTACTCTACCTAGCTGTAAATAACAGGTACGGTCGCCCCTTTTCCATCTCGCCCCACTACTCTACCCAGCTGTAAATAACAGGTACGGTCGCCCCTTTTCCATCTCGCCCCACTACTCTACCTAGCTGTAAATAACAGGTACGGTCGCCCCTTTTCCATCTCGCCCCACTACTCTACCTAGCTGTAAATAACAGGTACGGTCGCCCCTTTCCCATCTCGCCCCACTACTCTACCTAGCTGTAAATAACAGGTACGGTCGCCCCCTTCCCATCTCGCCCCACTACTCTACCTAGCTGTAAATAACAGGTACGGTCGCCCCTTTTCCACCTCGCCCCACTACTCTACCTAGCTGTAAGTAACAAACATAATTCATGGTGATTATATAAAAGGTATTATATGAATTTATCATTGTCAAGTTCACTCTATATATCCACGGGCATAATAGCATGATGATGCCATTACAAAACATGGGCTAATGGAAGAAATGTGTTTAATAAACCGAAATTAACTGCTAGAAGGTCCTAAATTAACTTAATTAAGCGGTCATGTTATTCTTTCTTAATTTTACAGAGTATAGAGATCGACTACTATACAATTCAATACAAGATAATTAGGCTACGTATGGTTATCCCTGACAGTTGTTGAAAGTTCTTTGTTCTTGTTTTAAAACCACTGTTTTGAAAGCAATGTAGGCTAAGTGATGTTGTAATCTCTTAAGGGCTTTTTATATCAAACTAAAAAAGGAAAATAATTAATTGAAACCAAAATAAAAACAATTAAGCATGTGACGTGCACGTGATGTGCGTGTAACGTCGTTAAAATACAGCCCTACTAGTTAAAGAAAAACCACAGCACACCACATATAGGCCCTTATGAATATACTGTATAGGAATCTTGATTTAATTCACCAGTGTGATTAACTAGTCTTTATCCAACTCAAGTCGGATATGCACCCAGACGGTGCATTACTCGTTCTAAACTTCAACAGTACAGTCAAATAGTCTATATTGAAGCTTAGCAGAAAAGTTTGCAATGAAGCCATTCCACGATGCCTTTAGGTTTGGTCAACCACCCATCTGAATAGAAACAAGGAATGCACCGCTGTAAAAGTTTGACACACAAGTCAAAACATATTGAAAAATTGGTCACTTCATTTAATTTAATAGACTGGCCTTTAATAGACTGGCCTTCCCTCTGCCAGAGCCTCACATTTATATCATTAAAGAGTGTTTTATACTGGGGTTATTGATATTAAGCATTTCAACTTTACTCTGTTTTTGTTCTTGCACTTTGGAATTCCGATCTCACATAATTCTGAACACTAACACTATCCCAGAACCCTAACCTTTACAGGGAACAAGGTAGTAAACAAACCATTGAATCCTAAACCTCTAAAGTGCTCTCAATTAGAGCAGAGCCAGGACAATATCAGAAACACAAAGCCATTTAGATTCAAAATCAGACCATGATCTGATGGTCTGAGGTTGACACTCAAAGGTAATCACACTTTAATCATTGACCTCCAGACACCTACCTCAGGGGTGACTAGATTAAGCCAGACTAAATCTAATCTAAGATTGAGAAACTTTTAGTACTTCTAGACAGTAAGACTACATCTTAATTGCCCAGACTCTTCTTCAACAAAGGTGGCGAAAGAAAACATTCTTTGTTCTGTACTCATACAATAGTATAAAGTATAAAACACTGAAGTCCTTAAACCAGAAACCTAACATCACATGAAGCCACAGGTGATTTTTAACCCGCAGCACGGATTGGTCTTAACCCGCCATGCAGGTCTGACTTATGGGCAGTGCCTAACAAAAGGTGAAAGCTATACAAGAAATATCTTGCCAGATTCGGGCAAGAGAAACAAGCAACCAGGTTGTTTTTCCTCAAACATTTTCATTAAGGATCTCCAAATGAATATGTATTATTCAGAAAGTTCAATTTGATTAACACTAATACAGCCCATTTACAAAGGCTCAAACTAGTTGAGTCACAAATTATTATGTGGGCTGAATCCATGGCATCACTGACAAATACAATACAACTTGTTGCGAACGCAGTGAGCCACTTACTATGACAGCAAGGGCTGAATGTCTGTGTGTCTGTGTGTGTGTCTGTGTGTCTGTCCCACTGTTACACCACCCGCCCGCCACCAGAGGGCGCAGCTGTAGCACACACACACACACAGGGCGCAGCTGTAGCACACACACACACACACACACACACACACACACACACACACACGCACACGCGCACACACACACACACACACACGCACACACGCACACACAACCACACACACACAAGCTGCGTTCGCTTCACGCGTTTGCGCGTCTTACTTGTATAAGTAGTACCACCAGTAGTAGTAGTAGTAGTAGTAGTAGAATAATAAGAAGAGTATAATTGGTTGGTAATTGTGATGTTTGTGTAGCATTGCGTGGAAGCGGGGATTGAACCATAGACTGTAAAAAATATGGACAAAGCGTTCGCCGGGTCTAACATGAACGTAAAATGAAGCCTGTAATAATATGGTAATTCCTGATGTAAGTCGCCATCTTTCTAGATCCGTTTGGTACCAGCTGGCCATTGGCTGGCTCCGTTTTGGACCAGCTGGCCATTGGCTGCCCAGACAACGAGGCGGGACTTCCCCCCTTCTTCTCCGTTGGTTTTTATTTTGACTCGAGTGGGAGGGGAATCCCGATCATAGACTGTAACGGTAGCCACGCCCCTCAGAACATAGGCGATGTTTTTTTTTCTTTATGGTCATTTTTTTAATTAATGGGACCATAATTTTCCAAAAAGAATATTATGACATTAGAAATGAGACTTTAAACTAGTGACTGGAAGAAGAAAGTATTCATGACCATGTTTATTAAGGTAATACAGTCTAGGTGAAGTTGGGCCATACATGGGCCTCTATGGAGCTATGGGGCTTTTTGGGTCCAGTCCAGCGCCACAACAGGCCATTATATGAACTACCGATTAATATCTGGCTGACTGCCCCCCTGGATTGAACCCGGGGCTCCAACCCACCAGACCAACTCACAGCCTACCGTGTCAATAGGGCAAATACAGTTATCACCATCAGCAAAAGAATATAAAACATATAAAACAGACACAATAATAAAAAATAAAGACACAAATAGACCTGTATATACAGAAATAGTGAAAAACACTATAATGGGACTATTTGGTTTATGTTTAAGTAACTTTTTAAAAGAAAATCTACTTCTAAAAGGTGGACCTATAAACAACTCCCCTGCAGAACGCCACAAGATATATTCCCACCGCCAGGAAAAACTGCCATTACGCCACAAGACATATTCCCACGGTCAGAAAAGCTGCCATTAAAACATACTGTGTTCTGCCAAAGGTAGAAGGTAGAGCTCTTAATCCAAGCCAGAAATAGATATGGGTGAGAAACCATAGCATTAAAGCTTGCACTAAGAATACTATGATACATTATGACATTAAACTAAGCAGCAGTAGTGTCCAGGGAGCACAGCCCCAACTAAATATTACCGATAATGGAAGGCATATTGTGATCCAATTAAACTACGGAGCACAGATTTGTGTGCGTGTTTAATTGACAGGCAACAACAATGGCTATAATTGCTGGGTGTGAAACGTTCGTGGAGGCTGCAAACTATTATTCACCTTCGAGTAGCGAAGGCTTTTAAATTCCTTCCCCATGTGTTCCATTCATTGATCTCTCAGACAATGTGCTCTAAAAAACAAAGACTCCCAACTGTGGGGAGTCCAGAGCTGCACTTCAGCGAGTTAGCAGAGCCTATAAATGTTAACACGTTCTGGGCGGGAAACACCTTTTGGTGTTTCAAACATTATGTTGTAATTTAGCTATTGAAAAATAGCAGATCTACAAGGTCATAGCGCGCCACCGAGTGGCGCGCTACGAGCTTGTAGGTCTGCTATTTTTTGAAAAATCGTTCAAATGTGGCGCAAATCATTGACTATATATTTCAGAGCGAACATTTTTAACTAAAATCTTTGCTTCTGGGGGGGGGGTCCCTGGAACTACATATTTTGAGATGGGGGTCCGTGGCCCAATAAGAGATCATTCTGGGGGTCCTTGACATGAAAAAGGTTGAGCACCACTGACATAGAAACATAGGTTTTTCAGAAAAATGTTTTTTTTAATTGACCTCAGTCCAAAATGGGTTAAACAGCGGGGGATTTTTAGTCCTCTGTTCCTGCTCCCCCCCCCCCCCCCCCCCTTTAAAAATCAATAATATGGGCCTTCTGCCTGTCAACTTCATCTTGATAGATGACTTCACACACCACCAAAAGTGAGAACAGAGTGCGCATGGAGGGGGGGGGGGGGGGACACAAAAAGTGCTTGATGCTATACGCTGCTGTAGGCTATATTCATTCCGGCACGTGATTTGTCCTGGCAAATTGTTATGGTTCTCCGCAGGGCTATGAATAATGAATGCTGCTCCCATCACGGGCCCTTGTTGCTGGTGATGACGACTGACTGGCTATATGGGAATAATCACCTGGCGTTGGGACAAATTTAACCCATTCTGACCCGAGATCAGATTCTAAAAATGACAGCTTTCTGGAAAAAGCTATGTTTCTGTGTCAGTCGTTCTTCGATTTTTCTAAAATAGCAGACCTACAAGCTCGTAGTGCGCCACTCGGTGGCGCACTACGAGCTTGTAGATCTGCTGTTTTTAAATAGCTAAAGCATAACATAATGCTAACACCAAAAGGGGTTCCTGCTCAGAAATGGCTTAATGCTCATATCCCGACTTCCACAGAGCCGTCTGCTGCAATGCCTCCGAGGCTCCGAGGGTCCGGTAGTAACTTGAGGGAATGACACAGCCCCTTTTGTTCAGTGAAGAGTTGAGTGGAACAACTAAGTATGTACTGTATAAGTATATGCACATATTACTTATGAAGCACATTTAGTGCTGTACAAAAATAATACAAATAGAGGCTATAATATAAGGCTGACACAACAATACACAACATATACGCCACAACGACTTTTCAAAAACAGCAGACCTACAAGCTCGTAGCGCGCCACTCGGTGGCGCGCTATGAGCTTGTAGATCTGCTATTTTTAAATAGCTAAAGCATGACATAATGCTTACTAGTTAAAACACCAAAATGGGTTACGCTGCATCAGCAGCTTTTCCGATACGGATATCTGTATCGGAAAGGAACGACTCTAATTTAGTGTCTTCAAATAAATACCAGTACATTCCATTCACCTGCCTATATAGTCTCAACTCTAACTGGCATTCATAGGGTAA
Organism: Protomyctophum parallelum; assembly: GCF_964188405.1. Taxonomy (NCBI): domain Eukaryota; kingdom Metazoa; phylum Chordata; class Actinopteri; order Myctophiformes; family Myctophidae; genus Protomyctophum; species Protomyctophum parallelum. Next base: position 44,714,344 of record NC_139707.1, on the reverse strand, counting down.
GATACAGCAGAAACAGGGCTTTATCGATTGGAATTCTTGAACACAATGATCCGCCTAACATCCAATAAACTATTCTAGTAATATCACGCCATACAGAGGGTAAATCTCAGTTTCTAAAGCCTACTAGATATATCAATAGACTGCATTAATTTGGAGGGGGAGAAAGAGAGATTGGAGCCAGTAGTGTCAGCATTCTGTTTGAGAACGGGGTGGGTGTGCCACCAGGTGGTGAAACAATACAGCCTCCTCCTGACACCTGAGACAAAGCACTGAAGACACCGTGTTTAGGCTGTTCTCACTGCATACACAGGTTGTTTTGGGAGGGGTTCTCTCTTGTACCCGTTTGACTTTGAACTATGTTTTGTTCTGGCTTATTTCTTGTGACTTCTGTCAGTATGTATTGTGTATATTACAAACCCATCTTTGATCCTTTTTTTTTTTCCTTTTAAATGTAGAGTAGCCAATTATTTTCTATCCCCTTTTTCGCTCCAATTTATGTCGTTATGCGAACTGATTCCGACCTACAGTACTGTCAGGACCACGCCCGTGCCCTCATTCCAGATATCATCTCCAACCTACTAACTATACACACCTTCTCCTCATTAGTCCACACCTATATAATCACCCCCTCTGCCACTCCACTTCAGTCAGGATTGTTTGCCTGCACTAGACACTAAAGCCACTCTACACGAATACTGGACTACTTGCCCCGGTGCTTGCCCGAATTTCCCCCAGTGAGGGGGATAACTTTGTAATATGTGTCCCAGGCCAGTGATTTCAACCACAAGTTGGCACAGTTGATATACAGTTATAGATGAAAATACAATTCATTTCTTTTTTTTTTGGTGGTTTTCGTTTTTAGCCACATTAAGAGTTTTGTTTTTTCTGTAGGCAGAGTTTCGCGATTATTATTTTTTTGGCAGAAGGAGAAGGAAAAAAAAACTAACAATAACAAGGACTCCTTGGTCCTTGAAATAAAAAAAGATCATAGAAATAAATATACAATAAAGAGAGTTCCACCGTGTTCAGTTTGGAACATACAGACACAGGTTTGTGTTTCCACCGCATTGTGTTGGACGGAACAATTGTCATCGTTTGATGCCTAGCTGAATGGTTAGAGAGCCTACATGTCTGGAGAGAAGGAGTCTCCTGAGGTTTGAATCTCAGTAAGTGATGCTGAGAGGTGGCTCACCATCAGGTGGGATGAGATGTTGATCCATCATTTCTTGATCTTTCTGCTGTTCCTTCGTCTGGAATGTGGTCTCGGTTGTTGTTGTTGTCACCTGTTGTCGTTGGTTGCCATGGCTGCCAGTTCCCACCTGATGTCGTGTGGGAGTTCTGATTGGTCCAGAGTGTACTGAATAACTGCCAGCTTACATAACGTCTTAAGACAAGGACTCAAGTCTAAGATGAACAGCTCATCAGAGATAGTTCTATCTCCTTTGTATCCTCCAAAGAGGATGAAACGATCTCCCACAATGCAACAGCACATACCATTCATTAGACATGGTCCTTTCCCCTTGGGCTCAACCTTCTTCCAGGGGAAGGTCTCTGGACTGAATTTCCACACATCATTGAAGGTCTGGTTACCGTTCCAGCCACCTAATATGTACAGCTCTCCATTGTAGGTAAATGCTGAATGACAACCGCGTCCTTCTGGTAGAAGTTGTGCAGAAGGTGTGTTCAGCCAGACGTTGGTCTCTGTGTCAAACACTCTGATGGTGTTGCAGACCCCCCAGGGCCTCCAGCCCCCGAATACAAACATCTTGGTACCAATGATGGTGGCAGAGTGACAGTATGAAGCAGGAGGTGAAGTTCCTCTGGTGTTAATTAAAGTCCAGACCATTGTGCTGGTGTCCAACATGTACATGTCATTAGTGTATCTTTCCAGCTTGGTTTGTCCTCCATGGATAAACATGACCTTCTCCAACACACAGGCTGAGTGGTAGCGCCTCTTTTCTGGAACAGTCCCAGAAACCCTGGGTTGGAACCATCTGTGGGAGTCAACATCAAATGCATAAAGCACATTGCAGTAAGGATGGCCTCCCCAGATGTAGACTGTATCTTCCACCAACACAGCTGTGTGGCCCCAGCGCTTGGATGGAACCTCAAGGTGACCGTCTCCTCTTCCTGGTTTTACCGGAGGTAACTTATTCCAGCATAAAGACACTGTGTTGAAGACATGGACATCCATCTGTTCCATTTTGTTGAAGGTCCCTCCATTACAGCCTACAAAGGAATACAGTTTGTTCCTCACTGCTACAGCAGCATGAGAGGCTCGCTTTGGTCCTCCTGCTTTGGAAACGGTCCAAGACAACATCACTGTCTGTCTGTATGTCTGTGTCTGTGTATCTGTCTGTCTGTCTGTTCTCTCGATGTCTACAGTAATTTTCAACACAGTGCATCATCTTATATCTTCTGGTGTCACATCACACGAGACACAAACTGTTGCCATGCACGCCTTAACGACGCCAATTAGTGCAGCTGTTCTTCATCTGCACCCTTTGAACTCTATTGCTATATTTATTACTTAATTGCGGCTACCTTGGGGTCTATGGATCTATGGATCTATGGGTCTTCCACACGTATAGCAGTATAGTGTATATAAGCAGAGCGCACAAGTAATGTTTTCGCCCGGTCTCCTTCGTCGTGACAGCTGTTCCGCCATTCGATGCTTACGCAGAAAAACATCAAATCTGTGCCTGTGTTGCTGGACCAAATGACCACAAATGACCATATCTCTTACGTCATCATTTAGAGCTAGTCATACGTATACTATATACATAATCAGTAAAAGATAAAATAGCAAATTGTGCCTGATCTGCTGGGACCAGAGTACGTGGTGTGTATGTGTATGACTAGCTCTTAATGATGACGTAAGAAATATGGTCATTTGTGGTCATTTGGTCCAGCAACACAGGCACAGATTTGATGTTTTTCTGCGTAAGCATCAAATGGCGGAACAAATGTCACGGTTTTTGGCGCAAAGTAACCACAGTATACCGCTAATCAACTTACAACTACACACTTTATACAGTATAGTCTAGAGTATAGAGTATATATGTATACGTATATAGTATATGCCTATATACTATATATATACTATATATATATTTCTTACGTCATCATTTAGAGCTAGTCATACGTATACTATATACATAATCAGTAAAAAATAAAATAGCAAATTGTGCCTGATCTGCTGGGACCAGAGTACGTGGTGTGTATGTGTATGACTAGCTCTTAATGATGACGTAAGAAATATGGTCATTTGTGGTCATTTGGTCCAGCAACACAGGCACAGATTTGATGTTTTTCTGCGTAAGCATCAAATGGCGGAACAGCTGTCACGGTTTTTGGCGCAAAGTAACCACAGTATACCGCTAATCAACTTACAACTACACACTTTATACAGTATAGAGTATAGAGTATATAGTATTATGCCTATATACTATATATATACTATATATATTTCTTACGTCATCATTTAGAGCTAGTCATACGTATACTATATACATAATCAGTAAATAATAAAATAGCAAATTGTGCCTGAACTGCTGGGACCAGAGTACGTGGTGTGTATGTGTATGACTAGCTCTTAATGATGACGTAAGAAATATGGTCATTTGTGGTCATTTGCTCCAGCAAACCAGGCACAGATTTGCTGTTTTGCAGAAACATCAAATATATCTACAACGATAAAACAGTATTTCTTATATATATAGAAACTTAATAATACTATATATATATATATATATATAATACTATATATACTTAATAATACTAGATGTTTATATGTATAAAGTAGGTAGCAAATAGTTACATCTAAACATTAATCATTTCAAACGTTCCTTCACAGAGATACTGAGATTTGACAGTTTACAGCGGTCGAAAGAACTTGCGCGCTCTGCTTGCGCACTAGTTGGCCATTTATGGCCTACTAGTGTGCAACAAGCAAGTATGCACTCGACAGAGTGCAGTTCTAGTTTATAATATAGTTTCATTAAATAGATATTCCACTGTTACGTTCTTACCTTACGCATGTTTCATGATAAATGCTTTTTATGTGATGCATTCCCACGCTTTTTTGTTCTTGCTTAATGTAAGTCACTCTGGATTAAGAGCGTCTGCTAAATGCCTAAATTGTAAATTGCTACAGCGTTCCCTAACACTGAGCTGTGTTGTATTTTGAGGCTGTGTGTGGTTTGTGTGTGGTTTGTGTGTGTGTGTGTGTGTGTGTGTGTGTGTGTGTGTGTGTGTGTGTGTGTGTGTGTGTGTGTGTGTGTGTGTGTGTGTGTGTGTGTCATTGACCAATGACAAAAAACTCCCATATCTGCTGGGCGAAGTACAACAATGTGCAAACACAGCAGCAAGATTTGTGGGTTGCTGTGATAGGAGAAGGATATCAAATGGAACACAACCACCCTAAAGATTAATCATGGTGTATATTCCTGCACTATACCTGCATCGAGTGACCTTGGTACATAGAATTTGATCTATTGAAGATTCTGACCTTCAAATGTACATCATTTTTGTTTTGATTGTATTGCTGTATCGTTGTATTGTTCTTTCTGCTTTGGCAATGTAAACGTATGTTTTCTCATGCCAATAAAGCCCTTTGAATTGAATTGTGTGTGTGTGTGTGTGTGTGTGTGTGTGTGTGTGTGTGTGTGTGTGTGTGTGTGTGTGTGTGTGTGTGCGCGGAATGTGCTCAAGCTGACTGGCTGAGCACGGAATGTGATGTATGGTGATAACAGTGCCGCTCACGTCACGCGGGTGTGATATTTTTCTCCATATCGCTGTGTGAGAGACAGTCCACTGAGCAACTCAAAGTGAGGCTTAATGACAAGCATTTTGCATTCTGGCTCTTTGAGGGGAGCTAGCGCCCCCTATGGCCAGCTTGGTGCGTTTGTGTGTTCTTAGGAATCTGGAGGCCTGTTTCAAGACCAAATATGAGGCCCCCATATGCCCATGACATCATTATTTTGTTGAGGCCCCCCTGAGGGTGGAGGCCCGTTTCAATTGAAACTGGTGAAACTTACTTAAGGCCTCCTATGATTACACCTACACACATGTCTGTGTTGTCACTGCTACTCACTACTGACTGGCCTGCCAGTGAGGAGCCCCCCCAGGGAGGATGTAGCATTTGATACAGTCTTATAGCATGTTATGTAGACAGCACTATAATTGCATTGTATGTATGCATAGTAGTATATATGAATAGTTTATATGTATAGTTTCATTATATAGATATTCCACTGTTACTTTCTTAGCTTACGCATGTTTCATGATAAATGCTTTTATGTGATGCAATCCCATGCTTTTTTGTTGTTGCTTAATGTAAATCGTTCTGGATTAAGAGCGTCTGCTAAATGCCTAAATTGTAAATTGTAATTGATGTACTGTATGTAGAGCATTCGTCATACCCCTCCTGCCCAACATTTCCCTCTGCTGACAGGTGTGTCAACCCCCAGCCCGTACAGTAGGAGTACAGTACATGCATTGACCAACATCACCCTGCCCGCCCAGATTCCAATCTTCCGCCGTAGTCTGAAAACCAGTGATGTTTTCGTCGACTAAAACTAAGACGAAAAATGTTCGTCGACTACCTTTTTTTACTGACGAAAACTAGATGGAAACTAAATGAAAACTAAGCTATGATGACTAAAACTAAGACTAAATATACTGACAATTTCGTCAACAGATAAAAACTAGACTAAAATGCTAGGAAGGGAGTAGTGGACAAAAGATCCAGTATAAGTAATTTTACACTTGGTTGCATGCTGAAAATAGCTGATCTACAAGCTCACAACGCGTCGCAACGCGACGCGTTGTGAGCTTGTAGATCGGCTTGTAGATCTTGTAGATCTTGTAGATCGGCTATTTTCAGCAAGTATAAAAAACACTCATTAAGACGGCATCAAGACCCGCCAAAATACATTTTAGTCGACTAAATCAACTGTAGATTTAGTCGACTAAAATATTATGACATTTAGTCGACTAAAACTAGAACACCAAGACATTCCAGGTGACTAAAATGTGACTAAAACTAAATGAAGTTTCAGTCCAAAGACTATGACTAAACTAAAATAGAAATTTGCTGCCAAAAACAACACTGCTGAAAACCCATGCACCTTTTCAGACTCAAGATATAGATACTCCACCGTTACGTTCTTAGCTTACGCATGTTTCATGATAACTATTTTTTTAATGTATGTGATGTACAGTATGCCATGCTTTTTGTTATTGCTTAATGTAAGTCGCTCTGGATTAACATTTTTGGCGGGAACCCCTTTTAGTGTTTTAACTAAGCATTATGTTATACTTTAGCTATTGAAAAAATAGCAGATCTACAAGCTCATAGGAGCTTGTAGGTCTGCTATTTCTTGAGAAATTGTGAAAATGCGGCACAAATCTTTGAATATATATTATTTTTTTATTTTGATGTCAGGCCTAAATGGGTTAAGAGCGTCTGCTAAATGCCTTAAATTGTAAATGGTAATTCCCTCCTCTGACCCCCCCGACAAAACCGGATGCGCCACAGTGGATACGAACCCACGACCTCCGTGGTGGGCAGGGACTTCACCGCTGCGGGTCTGGAGCTATGAAGTTTGGGAACCACTGGGCTATACAAACTGTCTCTTCTTGGGTGTGGAGCAAAAGTGCATTAGCAGATTTTTACCTGAGATCAGATTCTAAAAATGTCTTCAAAATCCTGACAGTTTTTTGGAAAAGCTATGTTTCTATGTCAGTCGTTCTTCGATTTAAAAAAAATAGCAGACTACTGTTTCCCCTGAGCCACTGGTGCATTAACCGATTCTGACCTGAGATCAGATTCTAAGTTAACAAAACATACTTTCTCCCCATGACTTCAGCCTGGTGGAGACAAAAATGTCTTTCCTGACAGTTTCCTGAAAAAGCTATGTTTCTATGTCAGTCGTTCTTCGATTTTTCTAAAATAGCAGACCTACAAGCTCGTAGCGCGCCACTCGGTGGCGCGCTATGAGCTTGTAGATCTGCTATTTTTCCAATAGCTAAAGCATAACATAATGCTAACATCAAAAGGGGTTCCCGCCCCAAAATAGGTGAGTAATGAATTCAGTGTTGCTTGTGATGCAAGCAGTGTTCATACTTTATATGCAGTCAATGGATACAAAGCAATAATGAACTATGATTTCCACTGTGGCTGTGTGCGTGTCTCTTGTGATTATGGGGAAGTCTTGTTAGAATAGGCTGATTAAAAAGGAAATTCAAATCGACTCCAAATCAATTCAAAACATGTCATCCTCTTTGTCATGTAGCAATGGTTGATGAAATTGAAACACGTCACCACCAGATTGTACTGCATATGATATGACTTCTTAAATTGCAGATTAAATAATGTATATTGTGGTGGGGAGGTGGGGTGGAGGGAGGGCTCCGTGAGAATTGAATTGAATTTTGAAATGTGGTATGAGACTATATGAATGTAAACAATTATAATAATCACACCCACACACATCAAATTTGTGTTTAGCATGCTGGACATAGGAGGGAGCAGTAACATTAGCGTTTTTTCTCAGTCTAGTTGATCCTTGATTCACAGTTCTTATATGAGGCGATCTAAAACCCCCCCTATGGGGATTACAATGCAAATAAAAAGTACATGAACCCGTGGGCTTAGAGGCCTCTACTGGTATCGACATGAACCTGTGGACTTAGAGGCCTCTACTGGTATCGACATGAACCTGTGGACTTAGAGGCCTCTACTGGTATCGACATGAACCTGTGGACTTAGAGGCCTCTACTGGTATCGACATGAACCTGTGGACTTAGAGGCCTCTACTGGTATCGACATGAACCTGTGGACTTAGAGGCCTCTACTGGTATCGACATGAACCTGTGGACTTAGAGGCCTCTACTGGTATCGACATGAACCTGTGGACTTAGAGGCCTCTACTGGTATCGACATGAACCTGTGGACTTATAGCGCCCTCTACTGGTATTGACGTGTGTGTGTGTGTGTGTGTGTGTGTGTGTGTGTGTGTGTGTGTGTGTGTGTGTGTGTGTGCGTGTGTGTGTGCGTGTGTGTGCGTGTATGTATGTATGTACAGTATGTATACAAATTTATTTTTCTGAGAGTGTACATTTTTATACTGTGTGGCAATTCTCACATGGGCCAAACTTTGCTCCAGAATATTATGGGTGCAGTACTTAGTTTAGACAGTTTAACTACAACCTATCTCAAACCCTCACACTAAACCTAACCTCCCACGGGGCAGCACACCTAAACCTAACCCATGTCTAACCAATGACTAGTCTAAACCTAACCTCCCACTGGGCAGCACACCTAAACCTAACCTTAACCCATGTCTAACCAATGACTAGTCTAAACCTAACCTCCCACTGGGCAGCACACCTAAACCTAACCTTAACCCATGTCTAACCAATGACTAGTCTAAACCTAACCTCCCACTGGGCAGCACACCTAAACCTAACCTTAACCCATGTCTAACCAATGACTAGTCTAAACCTAACCTTAACCCATGTCTAACCAATAACTAGTCTAAACCTAACCTCCCACGGGGCAGCACACCTAAACCTAACCATAACCCATGTCTAACCAATGACAAGTCTAAACTATAAGTATGCACCCCGAATGTTATTCAGTGGCGCTTGGGCCACTGAGGTGTTGGGCGAACAACAGGTAGTCATTCAAATGCTAATAAGGTGGCTTTTGTTCTGCTGCCAGGTAGAGTGTATAAATGTTGCATACAGTACAGTACAGGCTTTACTTCTAATTTGACTACTATGATGAAGCCACCTCAAGCCAAGAAGAGATTCGTCCAGTCCATGCTACAATTCGGCGCCGCCGTCACTGCCGCCGCTAGCGCCTCCAAGCCCCGGCTCCCAGGCGGGACTGGGGCGCACCCACTGACGTTATAAGAACCTAACGCACCTGATCTTGGGGATTAGAAGCTCTTGAATGGCACTGTGGTATAGCTCTTGATTTGGCACACAAAAACACAAAGACAGAATATTATGCTTTGAAATACATTATTCGTACTTTTCGCAGAGTTTCGCTGTCACACAAAACAATTTCCTCAATTAAATTATTTAACAGATTGTAATAAGCCCTTTTCCTTTCCATTTTTACTTGCATTATTCATTCACACGACAGGAAATGTGTGAAAATATATTAACCCTTTTTGTGCGGGAACCCCTTTTGGTGTTAGCACTATGTTATGCTTTAGCTATTGAAAAATAGCAGATCTACAAGCTCATAGCGCGCCACCGAGTGGCGCGCTATGAGCTTGTAGGTCTGCTATTTTTGAAAAATCGAAGAACGACTGACACAGAAACATAGCTTTTGCAGAAAACTGTCATTTTCAAACAGACATTTTTAGAATCCGATCTCATATCAGAATGGGTTAAGCCTTACCCATAGTTGAAATTGAATAAGTCAGTGAATGTAGATTGTTGCTGGCGTAACCTTGCAACACCTCATCACCAATGTGTTGGGTACTGAAACTTATTATAAAACCCACACACTTCTAGATGAGCTGAGAATAATTTTTGTGATTTTTCAGGCCCTATAGTTTGCAATTTTCTAAAAGGTTACAACACAGGCAGACCAAAAAGACAGCATCATTTTAAAGGTTAGAAAATATATAGGCAAAGCATTAACTCCATGAACCTCTGAAAATAAAAAGCATTCCCTGAGAGTGGCTTTTTTTTTTTTCTCCCCTGCCGACCACCCCGGGAGAATATTTTATTTCGATCATTAAAACAAAAATACAGAGCTCTCTCTCTCTCTCTCTCGCATGCAAATCCAGAGGAAAACCACAGGGTCACGTCTGTTTAGGCCTAGAGGAAGAAATAAAATGGGTAAATGTCTCTTTCCCCGTGCTCATTGTTATACGGGAGATTATGGGGTGATGGTGATGTGCAATAAATCGGTACTTAACCCATTTTGACCGGGGAACGATTCTACAAATGCCTTCTAAATCTTGACAGTTTTCTGAAAAATGCATGTTTCTATGTCAGTCATTCTCAAACTATTTCATGTCAAGGACCCACAAAAATATCTGGATTTGGCCGCCGACCCCAATCTGAAAATATGTTGGGACCTCCCAGAAGCAAAGATTTGAGCTAAAAACGTTCGCTCTGAAAGAATATATATCAAAATTTGAGCCACATTTTCACGGTTTTTCAAAAATAGCAGACCTACAAGCTCGTAGCGCGGCACTCGGTGCCGCGCTATGAGCTTGTAGATCTGCTATTTTTCAATAGCTAAAGCATAACATAATGCTATAAACACCAAATGGGGTTCCCGCCCAGAATGGCTTAATTTGAAAAATGTAACAGAACTGGTTACTACTTGTCTTGACGGCCGGCATACTGATTTACACTTTGCGGAAAGCGTGTGTGTGTGATGAGAAATTGTATCACGGACAAATTACCTCACTCGGCTACACTGGGATTTCTTGTGTGTGCGCACACAGTGTACAAGTCGTTTTAAGTGCCGCTTTTTAGACTAGCTTCCTATTAACAGAACGCTGACATCTGCACAAAAAATGGAAAAACAGCGGAAGTGACATTTAAAGAGGGTGGGAACAGTAAGACTGTGTGATTAGTCAAGCAGAAGAGCCTTACGTTTAATTAAAGGCATCAGGCAATTAGGAGCCAGCGCCACAGATATCGCTTTACAGTGCATTTCAGCACATGTACATTTATTAGCACTAGGCTTAATCAAAGAAGACCCTTCAGTGAGGGTTAGAGCCGTAAAACCGAGGGGCACACACAATGAATACACTGTATTGAAATAAGAGCATTTCTCAATTAATTTTAGCCAGTGTTTTTAGCTATATAGTATTAATAGAATAGATGTAAAACCACATTTACGGTTACAATTTCCTTACTGTAAGTTTAATATGGCATGTGGCAGATGTTTGAATCTTCCACAAACAGATTTACAACCCCCCCCCACTCCCCCGGCTACATGGCATAACCACATCTTGTCCATCGGGACGTCTTTCAAAGGGATATTTCACTTTCAATCATGTGTGGGGTCATTTTAAGGTGCACTCTGGCTTTTGTCATACAATGAACGATGAAGACCTACAATTTGTTTTACAGTAAATGTTTTTTACAATGAAAAAAGGAAGGTTTTGAAAATGCAAGGCTTCCAACCGACATATGCCATCACAGACTCAGTATATAATCCTTTACCATGATGAACATGTCCTAACTAAGGGATAACGTATGGCTGCATCATGGTCATTGTTAGATAAGATAGATAAATCACCGACAGGGTGATTAGTCAACAATTATCCCACCTAATACACAGCTAGAACTAAATACACAAATTAATAAATTGAACCAAAAGTGACAACAAAACAAAGTATTTCCTTGCTCACGGTAATGAAAGTATATGCCAAGTTAGTTGGCCCCGCAGAGCGCAACTACGTGTCGCCTCGGAAACAAGGAAGTTAGTGTTGATCAAATGGATTTTTTTTTTGTTGGCTAGAGCATCGTCTAGTTCTTTCAAAAACATTTTTGAAAGCATGTCGTGTATAGTTAAATGACATTGTGTGCTATAGTTTGCATGGCTGTGATACAGTATGTCATATTATGGCTGTCATATCATGCTGGGTACAGCATAAGATCCACGCAGCATAGCCAGGTGCTCTGAGCCTTTGATGTAGGGATGTTGAAAAATGTTGAAAATCGACTCGATTATCGACTCATGCCTCCCGCGACTCAAAACGTATGAGTCGAAAAATCGTTTTTATTTGTATTATTATTTTTTCAGTCAGTCAGTGCCGCTCGTCACATGCAAGTTAACTTTGAGCAGAGCGCTGTGGCTCTGAGTTTGAGAATAGACCCCATCGTCCAAGGGTGTGTGTGTGTGGTGGGGGGTGGTATCTTAGCAACACTGAATGATCTGTCCCATTCGTCGTGTGCTCGTATCATGAGCCAATGGCTGCAGCTCTGAGCTTCCCAGACCCAGACCCAGGTTCACATCTCATCTACACATGCCGTAAAGTGAGCTGACAGCCTCAGGTCTGCTCTGTTCTGAGCGGTGAGCGCTCTTCTCTTCTCGTGAAGAAAGCAGGACAGATCGTTGTCAAATAAATCCTGCCGTCATTTATACTGTATTTATTCTCCGACCCGACATTAAAATACGGAACAACGTGCGTCCCGTATCAGTTCATTACGGGGCTCATGACAGGCTGCAGACACTTGAGAGTTGGGACTAGCGGCTAGCCGATAGCGCCGCTGCTCCTTCAGTTTCATTGTTTACAAAATAAAGTTTATTTTGTATTATTGGGATTTGATCATTGATGCAAATTCTAAACATATGGATGCAGCTGCAGAAGTTGTGTTGCTTAAAGGAATGCATAGTTGCGTTCTCCTCAACTGCTGCGCAGCAACAACAAAAATATAAAAATAATGAAGAAGAAAAAAGTCGTTCGACACGTCGATTTTCGGCCTCGATTCGTCGATTGGCCAAATATGAGTCGTTTGGCATCCCTACTTTGATGATTACAGTACTTAGACATTGGTCTGTTATAGAGCGGAGCAGTCATTATCCAGAAATAACACACACACACACACACACACACACACACAAACACGATTGACTAATCAGAATCAAGCATTCTGATTCAACCAAGCCCGGTGTAAATAAACGTCAAACTCTTGTGAAACTCAGCAGTGCTATACTGTATATGTCTGTCTGCGCAGTCCATGTATTTGGCATGAAGCCATTCTGAAACATCAATATTAATTTTAATCAATTTTGTGCGGGAACCCCTTTTGGTGTCAGCATTATGTTATGCTTTAGCTATTGAAAAATAGCAGATCTACAAGCTCATAGCGAGCCACAGAGTGGTGCGCTACGAGCTTGTAGGTCTGAAACATAGCTTTTCAGAAAACTGTCAGGATGTAGAAGACATTTTTAGAATTGTCCTCGAAATGGGTTAATATGAAGGGGTTGCCACTTGCCTCCTTCTCTTGGACTTTACAACTACTCCGTTTTACTGCAGGCAGGGCAGCTTTTGATTGAAGGTTGAGCATCGGGCAGGCTAGGCAGGGGAACCGAACAATCCTCTGTACGGTTTGTGTGGTTTGAGATAAACCAGCTCACAAGGACTGATGGAGCTGAGGGCTATCTGCGGCTTTAGCGTTTAGAGAGGAAGGGATCAGGAGTTATGCCATCTGATGCACTATAATATTTCAGAGGTTCCCAAACCTTTTAGCCTCCAGATCCAAAAAGAGAAATGTTACTATTTGAACTAGTGAGAAGAACAGCAGATCTACAAGCTCCCAACGCGGTGCAATGTGACGCATTAGGAGCTTGTAGATCGACTAATACTTTGATCCATTTTGGACTGTGGCCGATTCTAAAAACGCCTTCTAAATCAAAAAAAAAAAAAATACAAATATTTATATCAATGGCGTTTACAAAAAAAAAAATTGAACTAAAGACAAACATTAAACCTGTGTATAGGAGGGGCTGGCGCCCCTCAAAAATGGATTATTATCATATATACATTTTGGATCGTGGTAAATTCAGGGCTTGAACATTGGGGTACCATTGAAAACCTACGTACTGTATATATAAAGGCAAAAAAATCACATTTGAATTCTGCTTTAAGTAGCATGTGACATGTCAAACTAGGGGTTATTCATGATTCTGAATCAATTGCAAGCATTAGTTTTGCACGAAAAACACTCTTTGGGCTAAAAACGGCCATAGCCGTCTTCACAAAATGTGATGAGTGGGCAAGTGGCTATGGCCGTCTTTAGCCCAAGGAGTGTTTTACGTGCAAAACTAATGCTTGGAATGGATTCAGAATCATGAATAATAACCCCTAGTTTGACATGCTACTTAAAGCATTCAGAGCAACCAAAGGTATGGCTCCCCCATATCTTGCAAGCATGATTCAACCCTACAAACCCCGCGCGCACTCAGATCAGCCGACGCAGGGAAGCTGGAAGTACCCTCACTAAAAACGCCGGGACAACGCTCCACACGTCCCAAACTCTTCTCCCTTCTGGCTCCAAAATAAATCATCAACCATCTCTCAGTCCTCTATTATTAACCTAGTGAAAAGCTCAGCTCTAGTTCCCAGCCTGACCACAATGCTATTATCTCCACCACTACAACAACAACATTGGCAAGATGAGAATGAGAATGAACTGCATGCTTGGTAAGTATGTGTGTATTGTTATTGTATATGGAGAGGGGGGGTCTGATTAGATAGATCTGATTAGATAGATGGTTGAATGAAACATTTAATTAGTTCAACTCTCCAGGCACATGAGGAATGTAAAGAAGTCTAACCGCACGTGCTATTAGGAGGCCAATCCATTTAGCCTATACTTTATTCACAAGTGTTTGATGAAATGCAAGCCAAGGTCCGCTATACTTTTAGAGGTTATTTACAGCAGTGGTTCCCAAAGTGGGGTCCGGGGACCCCCAGGGGTACTTGAAGGAGTTACAGGGGGTCCCCAGCTAAATGACAGTTTGGAACCAAATGGACCATGGGTCTGTAACTCTGTGGGTTAGGGTCTGTTTGGTTCCATTTTGTACACTCTCAGAGTTAAATTAACATTCATTTCACAAAATAAATTGGGGTCCCAGAGATAGAAATGCCATTAACCCATTTTGGACTGAAGTCGATTAAAAAAATGTCTTCCTAATTTTTTTTCTGAAAAACCCATATTTCTATGTCAGTGGTGCTCAACCTTTTTCATGTCAAGGACCCCCAGAATTATCTCTATTGGGCCACAGACGGACCCCCATCTCAAAATATGTAGTTCCAGGGACCCCCCCAGAAGCCAATATTTTAGTTAAAAATGTTCGCTCTGAAATATATATTCAAAGATTTGTGCCACATTTTCACGATTCTTAAAAAAATAGCAGACCTACAAGCTTGTAGCGCGCCACTCGGTGGTGCGCTATGAGCTTGTAGATCTGCTATTTTTCAATAGCTAATTATAACATAATATTTAAAACACCAAAAGGGGTTCCCGCCCAAAATGGGTTAAATGGGGGTCCGTAGACTAATGCATGTCAAACTGGGGGTCCTTGAAATTAAACAGGTTGAGAATCACTGCTAGAGCAGACAAACATCTTCTATTATGGGGGTCTCTGCTGCATGGCATATGTTTTCACATGGGGGTCCGTGGGCTATAATTAGTGTTAATTTGGGGGTCCTTGACATGGAAAATTTGGGATCCACTGATTTACAGGCCTTGTGTTGCGACATGTGAATGTTGGAGGCTGCCCTAAATTTGACGGTGGGGGATTTTGTGAATGACGTAACACCGAGGCCGATAGGGAATTGCAGTCCGTCTTCTTGTATAGGCTAATTCACTAGACAAAATATGACCACAGGGGGCCCATTTGCCGATTTGGGCACTGCCACTTATAGCTTCGTTGGCACTTTTCTGGATCTTTGACATCCAATTCAAGGCATTTTCATAGTGGGATCTTTTTTAGGACGACTGTGCAATTGTGACAGCTAGCTGCTCCAGTTTGCAGAATGTAGACCAGGGAACTCAATCAATGCTGAATATAGCATTTTTTTTATGAATACGTTGTTATTTTGGCTTGGAGTGTATAGAGACCAGGGTACTCTTTAGCAATCAATGTCCAAATCATGTCAGACTATAGTATCTGTCGCTTTGTGAACATTTCTTAACCCATTTTGGGCGCATTATGTTATAATTTAGCTATTGAAAAATAGCAGATCTACAAGCTCATAGCGCGCCACCGAGTGGCGCGCTACGAGCTTGTAGGTCTGCTATTTTTGAAAAATCGTGAAAATGTGCCTCAAATTTGGAATATATTTTTTCAGAACGAACGTTTTTAACTCAAATCTTTGCTTCTGGAGGGTCCTTGGAACAACATATTTTCAGATGGGGGGTCTCGGAGGCCAATTACAGGTCATTTGGGGTCCTTGACATGAAATATTGAGTGATATAGGCCTAGAAACATAGGTTATTTCAGAAAACGATGAAAATGATGGATGATGATGATGAATGAAGACTGAATGAATAAAAATAAAAAAGAAGAAACACAATCTCGCAAGACATGCTCGACATCATGTGACGTCACAGACCTGAAGTAAACTGAGAACGTCGTACATAATAGTTGGGAAAAGAAACCTTGTATCTCCATATTTATTAAACTGTGATGTTCTTTTTGTAAATGAATGCCTTATTATACTTTGTAGTGCAAACTATAGCAAAAAAGCTGGGGTGCATACTTAGTTTAGACTAGTCATTGGTTAGACATGGGTTAAGGTTAGGTTTAGGTGTGCTGCCCCGTGGGAGGTTAGGGGTGCATACTTAGTTTAGACTAGTCATTGGTTAGACATGGGTTAAGGTTAGGTTTAGGTGTTCTGCCCCGTGGGAGGTTAGGGGTGCATACTTAGTTTAGACTAGTCATTGGTTAGACATGGGTTAAGGTTAGGTTTAGGTGTGCTGCCCCGTGGGAGGTTGGGTTTAGACTAGTCATTGGTTAGACATGGGTTAAGGTTAGGTTTAGGTGTGCTGCCCCGTGGGAGGTTAGGGGTGCATACTTAGTTTAGACTAGTCATTGGTTAGACATGGGTTAAGGTTAGGTTTAGGTGTGCTGCCCCGTGGGAGGTTAGGGGTGCATACTTAGTTTATACTAGTCATTGGTTAGACATGGGTTAAGTTTAGGTTTAGGTGTGCTGCCCCATGGGAGGTTAGGTTTAGGTGGAGGGTTTGAGATAGGTTGTAGTTGTAATACGTAGGACTAATGACTGGTCTAACAAATGACTAGTCTAAACCAAATACTGTCTAAACTAAGTACTGCACCCAAAAAGCTCACAATGCATTCGCAGTCGCTCGCAGATCTGCAATTTTCTGGTGCGTGACCACCAGAGAGGATTTATAAATATTGAACCGATGGAAGGAAGAGCTTGTGAGTTAATAACCGACTCACAGCCAAAAACAAAGATGTCCAAAATCGTGTCTGTCTCCTGAACCATAGGATGAGGATGAGGGGGATTTGAATGAATTAGAATGAGTGTTGGGGCTTTTTAGGGCAGGATGAATGTGATGAGATCCAGAATAACGAGGCTCCGTGCGTGTCTTATTGAGTTTCTCCAACATAACAAGGCCCTGATTCATCTCTCCTCCTCCTCCTCCTGTCCCATGGAGGGAAACACCACTGACTCACGCAGTAACAGCGGATTAACACATTTATTATTTTATATATTGTCATACTTTAGCTATTGAAAAATAGCAGATCTACAAGCTCATAGCGCGCCACCGAGTGGCGCGCTACGAGCTTGTAGCCAGGTCTGCTATTTTTGAAAAAAGCAAAGAACGACTGACATAGAAAACATAGCTTTTTCAGAAAACTGTCGGGATGTAGAAGACGTTTTTTTTAATCTGATCTCTGTTCAGAATGGGATAATGATGTGTGCTTGTCACACCTGGTCTTGTAGCTTGTAGGTCTGCTATTTTTGAAAAATCGTGAAATTTTGCCTCAAATCTTTGAATATATATATTCGTTTTTAACTCAAATATTAGTGCCGCAGTTAAGCTCATCATATGGAAGGTATTGTTCATTTTATGACTAAAGCATGAAACTTTCTACAGTGTTTCTATATACTATGAAGTTTGTTTTCAGACGGGGAACCACTTCTGAGTTGATGTCTGTAACTCGTTAGAGGATGTATAAATATCGGGTTGTAAAAAACATGCATTTTTCCCTTTTTTGCAGGCACAAAGACAGTATATCAATAAGAAGAGTTCTGGAACCCACTAGTCATCATCAAATTGCTTTAATAGGTTAAATTAACAGTAGAAGATATGTCAATTGGGTTTCATGGGTCATTAGGTCACACAAACACCTCACATAAACACAGACACAAAAATCGGATTTTCAACCATTTGTGTTCAATTGGATTGAGCATTTGACATCTCTTCTTAACATATCCTATTTGCAGTAAAGAGTGTCTACCATGCAATGACATTATTAGAGAGGCCTAACAGTCTCCTGAGCATGAACAAAGGGCAGTACACTTGAGGGCAGACTTTTTGCACTTGCATCGCTTCGTGCACCCTTTCTTGCAACCACAATGTATCAGTTCATAGCAGCTCTGTGAGGCTTCTGGAAGGGTGGTCCACAGTGGCTGCCATCCCAATTCTTCTTTCACCCAGCCCCAATCAGAAGGGCTAGGCTGGATGAAGGGAATGGCATAGAAGCCACATTGATGACCAACAGTGCACAGTGGCACAAGTCCTGTCGAGTAAGATACAATCAAACCAAACTGCAGCGACGGCGGAAGTCTCTTTTGGCCTTGGTGAACATGATCCTGGATGGGGCCAACATCAAACACCAGACTCAGCTTCTGGAAAAAGGAACTTTTACCGCTGCTCTTTCAATCTCACAGCTGTTGGTTTTCAACAGTGTCAAACATACACGAGCAGAAAAGTCATCAGGTACAGTACGTCATAACCGTAACCGTGAAACTCCACTTCCTCTGTATGTGGCAATGAAAGTCCATGCTGTCACACGCAATAGAGGGCTAATTGATACTCTCTTCAGTCTGGGTATGTGTGTGGCATATGATCGCCTGCTGCAGGTGTCAGCTGACATTGCCAATGGAGTCTGCCCGCGTTTCATAACCGTGAAACTCCACTTCCTCTGTATGTGGCAATGAAAGTCCATGCTGTCACACGCAATAGAGGGTTATTGCGTGTGCTGCTCTGATGAGGTCCATTGAATGTCTTATCATGGCAGCAGAGTGTGCGTTGTCCAGGAATAAAGGCAATAGTGCATTGATGGCTGCAGGGGGGATTACTGTCTGCTGGATGTGAGCATGATATGCAGACCATGACACCCAGGTTGCCTGGTTGGTTTCTGGATCATCCAGGGCTGCCTTCACAGTTCTCAACCACCCATCTTCTTCTTCTCTTGTTCTTGCTGTCATTTGGAAATCCAAGACTTTTAAAGGGCCTTTTACTGGAGGGGCTCTGAAGGTCTTTGTCTCCGACCAACTGGTGGCACATTGGTGTAGGCTTGTGGCAGTGGCATGAATGACCTAGTGGATAGAGTGGACTGGTTAATCACAAGCACACCACGGTCAGAGCCTACACTTTCATGTGTAGGGTGCTGCATCAAGGAGATCCCAGTGCCATGAAAGGAGTCCTTTGCTGTTCCAGAGCTCGGATTGTGGTCAATATTGTCCTCCGCAGCTGTTGTGAAGAGTCCATTGCGCATTTCTTGCGGGCACACAACATCTTCTGCCATGAAACGCTGGCAGACTCCATTGGCAATGTCAGCTGACACCTGCAGCAGGCGATCATATGCCACACACATACCCAGACTGAAGAGTGTGTCAATTAGCCCTCTATTGTGTGTGACAGCATGGACTTTCATTGCCACATAGGCTACAGAGGAAGTGGAGTTTCACGGTTACGGTTGTGACGTACTGTACCTGATGACTTTTCTGCTCGTGTATGTTGGACACTGTTGAAAACCAACAGCTGTGAGATTGAAAGAGCAGCGGTAGAAGTTCCTTTTTCCAGAAGCTGAGTCTGGTGTTTGATGTTGGCCCCATCCAGGATCATGTTCACCAAGGCCAAAAGAGATGTAGGTACAGACTCCTTCTGACAGTTAGGATGGAATGAGCCATCAAAGTTTAACTTCTTGGAAAACATCTCTCTCCGTACCACTTGTGCTGCTCTCACTAAATGCATGGCATCACGGTAGTGATCACAGGCCTTCTTGAGAGCATCTCCGATATCATCGTGAAATGTTAATAGTGTACAAGCCGTTAAATCAGGTAACTGAGACATAAGCCGGTTCTTCAGTCTGGTTGTGTGGACACGATAATCTACTGTAGCACCGAGCTGTTTAAGTCGTTCTTGGTACAGTTTACCCAGGTTTGCCAGTTTGAATACTGGGGCGCAGTCATCACCTCTACTTTCCTCCATAAAGGCCAATAACTCTGCGAAAGCAATACCATGCACCTGAGTCTCTTCCTCATGTCCATCCTTTGAATGAGCTTGTCTTGATTTGTTGTAGAGCATCCGGAGGCAGTTTCGATGATACTTTGCCTCGAGGGCTATCATGTCCCCAGGTGCAAGTTTGCCTAGTAACTCAGTGTCTTCCGTTTCCAAAGCAGCTTGTCTAACATTGAAGTCCAACTGTTTTGTTGAAGCCTCATGTACGTAGCACTTTTCTGAGTTTTTCTTTTTTTTGAGAGCCTGCTAACTTGTTGCAGAAGAAGCACACCTTGTCCTTAGTACAGACATGGCTGTCAGTGTCAGTAGACCGAGTGTGAACTTTGGGTACTACAGACTGTTTCACCTCTTCTGGCGACTTCCGCCGTCGCTGCAGTTTGGTTTGATTGTATCTTACTCGAGAGGACTTGTGCCACTGTGCCCTGTTGGTCATCAATGTGGCTTCTATGCCATTCCCTTCATCCAGCCTAGCCCTTCTGATTGGGGCTGGGTGAAAGAAGAATTGGGATGGCAGCCACTGTGGACCACCCTTCCAGAAGCCTCACAGAGCTGCTATGAACTGATACATTGTGGTTGCAAGAAAGGGTGCACGAAGCGATGCAAGTGCAAAAAGTCTGCCCTCAAGTGTACTGCCCTTTGTTCATGCTCAGGAGACTGTTAGGCCTCTCTAATAATGTCATTGCATGGTAGACACTCTTTACTGCAAATAGGATATGTTAAGAAGAGATGTCAAATGCTCAATCCAATTGAACACAAATGGTTGAAAATCCGATTTTTGTGTCTGTGTTTATGTGAGGTGTTTGTGTGACCTAATGACCCATGAAACCCAATTGACATATCTTCTACTGTTAATTTAACCTATTAAAGCAATTTGATGATGACTAGTGGGTTCCAGAACTCTTCTTATTGATATACTGTCTTTGTGCCTGCAAAAAAGGGAAAAATGCATGTTTTTTACAACCCGATATTTATACATCCTCTAACGAGTTACAGACATCAACTCAGAAGTGGTTCCCCGTCTGAAAACAAACTTCATAGTATATAGAAACACTGTAGAAAGTTTCATGCTTTAGTCATAAAATGAACAATACCTTCCATATGATGAGCTTAACTGCCGCACTAATATTTGAGTTAAAAACGAATATATATATTCAAAGATTTGAGGCAAAATTTCACGATTTTTCAAAAATAGCAGACCTACAAGCTACAAGACCAGGTGTGACAAGCACACATCATTATCCCATTCTGAACAGAGATCAGATTAAAAAAAACGTCTTCTACATCCCGACAGTTTTCTGAAAAAGCTATGTTTTCTATGTCAGTCGTTCTTTGCTTTTTAAAAAAATAGCAGACCTACAAGCTCGTAGCGCGCCACTCGGTGGCGCGCTATGAGCTTGTAGATCTGCTATTTTTCAATAGCTAAAGTATGACAATATATAAAATAATAAATGTGTTAATCCGCTGTTACTGCGTGAGTCAGTGGTGTTTCCCTCCATGGGACAGGAGGAGGAGGAGGAGAGATGAATCAGGGCCTTGTTATGTTGGAGAAACTCAATAAGACACGCACGGAGCCTCGTTATTCTGGATCTCATCACATTCATCCTGCCCTAAAAAGCCCCAACACTCATTCTAATTCATTCAAATCCCCCTCATCCTCATCCGATTTTTGTGTCTGTGTTTATGTGAGGTGTTTGTGTGACCTAATGACCCATGAAACCCAATTGACATATCTTCTACTGTTAATTTAACCTACTAAAGCAATTTGATGATGACTAGTGGGTTCCAGAACTCTTCTTATTGATATACTATCTTTGTGCCTGCAAAAAAGGGAAAAATGCATGTTTTTGACAACCCGATATGTGTACAGCCTCTAACGAGTTACAGACATCAACTCAGAAGTGGTTCCACGTCTGAAAACAAACTTCATAGTATATAGAAACACTGTAGAAAGTTTCATGCTTTAGTCATAAAATGCACAATAGGTTTGGTTAACTGCCGTACTATATTTGCTTCCGAGTGGTTTGTGGTCCTTGACATGAAATATTGAGCACCACTGATACAGAAACATGAGGTTTTACAGAAAATTATTCCGACGTCAGGCCTAAATTGACGGCCGCTAATTGTTTAATCCAGTGTTCCACCGCGTGTAAAGCGCTATACCCGACATTTGTTTAATGAGTTTTAATTCGCCGTTTCAAAATAATTAAAAAGAAACAGTGGGTTTATCCGGGACCTGATGACGAGGCCGTCGCGTTATGACGACGAAAACGGAAATCAAGTCATCATCTGGGCTGCTAGGGCTTCTGGGAAATTGAGCCCAATGCAAGTGGACGGGGGACGGGGGGGGGTTGTTTGGACTACAATGCCTCATGGAGGCGGATCCTGTAGCCCAGGGGTCTGCGACCTTTTTTAAATGAAGTGCCACGTTTTTATTTTCTAGATCATTCATTTTAATGACACCACGTGAAGAATTCAAACATATTTTGCTTGTCAACAAATATAAAGTTTTTCCTTTTTAAATATTTTCTTTCACGTTGTTATAATGATCATTAGACTCAGGGCAGAGTTCAGTTTTAATGAAATGTAGAATGCAGGATGTAATTTACACACTAATGTGAGTGACTTCATTTTTTTGACTGCATTTTTTTATATAGTTTTTAATAGTTTATTTAAAACCAAAAATACTCTCTCACACACTTGCCAGTGTGCCAGTGATCACCCTCCTTTGTGCCAATGTTGGCACTATTTGCCTAAGGTTGCCTACCCCTGCGTGTAGCGCATTGTAATGGCCGCTGCAGGTACTGATGATCAAAACATGCCGACGGATTTTCGTCATTGAAAGCTGCAGATACTTCAGCGTATGCTCTGAAGGTAATAAAACAATTGATTAAATAGCGGGTAACGTGTTTTATGGAGTCAAACTGTTAAAACACTGACGTCATAAAGCGGGGCACGTTGCAGCGATGGCATTATACCATCATGCTGCATTCACACTTATGACACACACACACACACATATGTACTGTATGTCTTCACAAAATAACTCATCTGGATTCCTACAGTTATTATGATGAATATGTTTTCCGCAAGCTCAGCAAAGGAGCGGCATGTATGAAGCTACTCTGTAAAAAGAGGTGGTGAAACTGGTGATAACACCTGGTTTTATTTCAGAAGCCTTTTAAGGGTTTTCTGGGCTGTTTCATCGTAAACTCTGATAGGTCTCTCTCCGTAAAGGGAACTCAGAGGTATAGGTCGTATAGTCCCCACATCACGTTCTATGAAATATCAGGCTGATATTTGCATTTATATCATTTAGGCCTGATGTCGAAATTTAAAAAAAAATCTTCAAAATCCTGACAGTTTTCAGAAAAAACGTATGTTTCTGTATCAGTGGTGCTCAATATTTCATGTCAAGGACCCCCAAAAAATATATGTAATATGCCTCCGCCCCCCCCCCCCCCCCCCTATCTGAAAATATGTTGTTCCAGGGACCTCCCCAGAAGCAAAGATTTGAGTTTAAATGTTCACTACGTAATAATATACATTAAAAGATTTGAGGCACATTTTCACGACACAAAATAAATAGCAGACCTACAAGCTCATAGCGCGCCACTCGGTGGCGCGCTATGAGCTTGTAGGTCTGCTATTTTTCAATAGCTAAAGTACAACATAATGCTTAGTTAAAACACCGAAAGGGGTTCCCGCCCAGAATGGGTTATAGTAGAACATCAAGGATCGATGGCTATAAGGACATTACCATCTTTTCACCCATTTTAAAGTTTTGAGCGGTGTCTATAAACCGCTCCATTACATAGCAACGTGTGTACGTGTGTCTGTCCCTGTGTCTGTCCCCGTGTCCGTCCGAGCACGGAAAGCTGCCTGCAACACTGTAAAAGTATAGTTGCACACTTGGTTTTTCTGAAAACCGATGGAGAAACGCCACTTAAAAATCCGAATTTGAGAATTACATTCAGCTTTAGAGGCCAGGTTGAAGTCTTCACAGATAACTGGTTTAGATGGATTACTCATGTCTCTACAATATTTAGTTTAAATTAATTAGTTTAACCTGTAGAAGCAGATGCACCTGTTTGAGGTACTTATGTATTATGATCGTCAATAGAGAAGAGAGGCAGATACTGTATCTCCCCTTGTGTGTATTGTACGTATATTGTCTTGTTTTGTTTCTGTTGTATGCATTGTCAATTGTCAGTCGTTTCGTTTACATGTTTGTTTGATTAAAATTCAATAAAAAGTAAATTGAGAAAAAAAGAATATATCAGAATTCGCGCCCGGTGTGTGGAGACCTTAACTGTCATTTCTCGACCATTTCAGACGCGGTGCGTTCCTGAAGGGTCTGGATGTTTTGCGGGGACCCCCCGGGGACCCCCCACACGGTATACAGTTGCACCACTCACTTCACACATGTGTGTGACTTTACCTTTGCACTGAAAAGTATATATTTTGATGCCAATACTTTTTGCACTTTTAAACTCAAGTGATATTGCAGGACTTCTTAGTTGTACCACAATGTATTTCTAACATCGTGGAATTTCCACTTTTACTTAAAGGACCACTTTTCAACATCTCTTCATATAATTGGTCCTCACTAATTATGTTCATGATAAAACACCACCATTTCTAACACCGCCGTCTCTATTAGCTTGGATTCACCATCGATGATGTCACTGGTGGACGGGTTTCTGAACTGCCCACAGCCTTCCTATGAGACACAGACTGAGTAGGAAAAGATTGTGGTATTTTATCATGAACATTAGTTAGGAGTGGACCAATTATAGGAAGAGAAGTTGAAAAGTGGTCCTTTAAGTCGTCTTTCGGGTCCAAAACTGTCACGTTTCAGGACTCTAATTCAAAATTACCTTAAGTAGCAGATCTTCAAGCTTTCAATACACGTTTCGAGTTTGTGGATCTGCTACTTTTAATACAGTACTGTATATATCTTTATTCTTTTGGTTTGTGACTTCGTAGTATGATCAAGTAGGGCATTAATAGAGGGCGCATGCATAAAGCGAATGGCAGATCGAGTGGCAAAGTGAGTGACAAAGTGAATTTAATGTTGATTAAAGTAATTTAATGCAATCAAATAATATTTGATTGCATTATATTATGACTTTTCTGTTTGGATGAATGGGCTATCAAGGCCAGAAAGTAGTGTTTTGTCACTCAGTAGGCATTTCCGCATAACTTCCTGGTATGATGATGATGTCACGCGCATACCCTCTATTCACAACACAAGGTTTCTGCCCATAGAGTATATATGAATAGAGAAGACACCCGAGTTCTCCTCCCATCCACTTGCATTAAGTTGCTCAAAAGCGCATGAGGCGATTTCACTCCTCCTTCCGGGTAGGAACAGAGTGCATTCTGGGATGGATTGGCCTCAAACACATGAACGCGCTGCCGTTGTACGTGCGCGAACGCACGCGAACGCGCTGCCGTCGTGAACGTGCACAATGATAGTCAACGGACCAGCGCGTTCATGTGTTTGGGGCCAGGCTGCAATACCTTCATTCGGCCACTATGTCCATTTCGCCTCAGGGTTTCCTCTGGGTGCCTTCTCTATTC
Source organism: Protomyctophum parallelum (assembly GCF_964188405.1). Classification (NCBI taxonomy): domain Eukaryota; kingdom Metazoa; phylum Chordata; class Actinopteri; order Myctophiformes; family Myctophidae; genus Protomyctophum; species Protomyctophum parallelum. Next base: position 44,688,763 of record NC_139707.1, on the reverse strand, counting down.
ATATATACTCTAAGTTTCTGCCAGACAGCGAAAAAGTATAAACATCAGAGATTCAGCAACCTTTGTCCATGGTGTTGTCATGGAAATGCATGGAGCCTCCTTTAACCACTCATCGGTGTGTGGATGATCACCTCCATGGCATGCCACCAAGCACAGGGAATGTTATGACCAACCTCACTCATTAGTTAGTCTCACAATGAAGCTGTCTGTGGGAAGGAATCTGTAAAATACCTTCTTTTCTTTTTCAAGGCAAGATGTGTGTGTGGCTGCTTAATGATGTCACCACCAGGGCTAGTTAAAAAGGATGTCCATTTCCAGCCTCCCCCACAAAGAATCTGAGAGACGGAACGGAATGGATTGAAGAGAAAATATCACGCCTAAGAAATACAGTGAGACTGAGAGATATGATAAAAGATGTATATAGTTGGTGTAGTAATCAGTGAGAAGCACTATAATAGCCTCTCTCTCTGACTGTGGGGCTGGGATACTCCCTTCACATTGAATAAAACATTTCTCTCCTTTTTCCAAAGTCTAGCTGTGCCTCTCTCGAGTGGCACCGATGAATATTATCGAGCCTGTCCAAAGGTTTAAAAATGTATACACTCTCTCTTCAATGCCCTTCCCTTCTCTCACTGTGTGGACTCTGATCTCCATTATCCCATTTTGGGCAGGAACCCCTTTTGGTGTTTTAAACATCATGTTATAATTTAGCTATTGAAAAATAGCAGATCTACAAGCTCATAGCTACAAGATCATACCTACGAGCTTGTAGGTCTGCATTTTTATTTTTAAATAGCAGACCTGCGGCACAAATCTATGAATGTATATTCTTTCAGAGCGAACGTTCTTTAACTCAAATCTTTGCTTCTGGGATAACATATTTTCAGATGGCCAATTACATATCATTTTTGGGGTCCTTGACATGAAATATTGAGCACCACTGATACAGAAACATGAGGTATTTCAGTATACTGTCTCCCGACAGTAGAATACATTTTAGAAGACATTTTGTTTTATGTCGACGTCAAGCGTAAATGGGTTATAGAGGAAAAGGAAAAGGCTTGCGCTGCATTAATTTTAATGTCCGAGATGAGACGATTGCAGTATGGAGAGAGCCGGGGGTCACACTGCATGTGGCCCCCTTTAAATGCAAAGACATTTGATTGGATTATAAGTGCGGAACTTTTACTAACTTGCACTGCGTATTGAATTTCGAAGCGGAGATTATAGGCCTTATCTGATCCAAAGTGACAATCACATTAAGGACGATCTCAAACTAAATTATGCTCATCAGTCCACGCGGTATAAGCTTTGCAAATATGATGATATGAAAAAGGAATAATCTGAGCAGACATTTAGGCCGGGAAAAAAAATGCACTTTTCCTGAACCCATGAGACCGCTCTCAAAGGGCACCTACGGACGGACGGCTGCAATTCGAAACTGGCCCCTGTAAAATCTGAATCCCCCCCTTTCCCCTCACTGTATATGTTTATTTTCCCTTTTTACCTCCTTTATGATGAATTCCTGTTCTGTTCTTTGACTATATAGAAGTGTCTATTTGTACGCCTCTAAATGTTTTTGATGAATTGAACAAGGTGGACCCTCTTGTAAACAAGTGTAATGCTTAATTGGGTCGTCCACTCACAGTTAACAGTCTTTGTATTGAGTTTGTGCTTGAAATGTACTGTAATTCTGCAAACTGTTAATAAATATTTCAATCAATCAATCAAAAAAACTCCCATCCTTCTAACCAAGTTTTTAAAATCAATCAGAGAGAGGTCAGAGGAGAGAGAGAGAGAGAGAGAGAGAGAGAGAGAGAGAAAGAAAGGGAGAGAGAGAGAGAGAGAGAGAGAGACACCTAAACTCAGATGTTTCCATTCACAATATATATCTCTCTCTTCCCTCTTGGTAAGCAACGGTGCGCCTATAAGCACGTCCAAACGTCTGTCCACAGATCGACCCACAAACCTCTAGGCAATTGTGATATATAGATGTTCACATTGTTATGTTCATCCAACCTATAATTTGAGCGAGGTAAAAAAGAAAACCGCTCCAGACCACAACTTTTATAAGTCAAAGGAAAAATCTGACATTATTTTGTACCGCGCACACACTTAACTGCATATTTCACAATGATTAATTAGCTCCTAGCCCATTTTGGGCGGGAACCCCTTTGTGTTTTAAACATCATGTTATCATTTCGTTTAATTTATTGAAAAATAGCAGATCTACAAGCTCGTAGCGCGCCACCGAGTGGCGCGCTACGAGCTTGTAGGTCTGCTATTTTTGAAAATAATCGTGAAAATGTGGTGCAAATCCCGACAGAGAACTGTCAGGATTTAGAAGACATTCTAAGACTAAATGGGCTAGACACGTTTCCTTTCAGACGGGCCAGATGTCAGCGTGAGGCTGGTTTAATTGGAAGCGTTTTGACCAGTGTGCTCAGTGGAGCGCATCCAGCCGTAGATGAAAGGAAACACGTAAGGGTACAGAGTCGTACTAGCCCATTCTGACCTGAGATCAGATTCTAAAAATGTCTTCTACATCCTGACAGTTTTCATTCTGACCCGAGATCAGATTTAAAAAAAATTCTTAATCTACATCCTGACAGTTTTCTGAAAAAAGCTATGTTTCTATGTCAGTCGTTCTTTTGATTTAAAAAAAATAGCAGACCTACAAGCTCGTAGCGCGCCACTCGGTGGCGCGCTATGAGCTTGTAGATCTGCTATTTTTCAATAGCTAAAGCATGACATAATGCTAACACCAAAAGGGGTTCTCGCCCAAAATGGGCTAGGCTCCAGACAGAAGCAACGCGTTCGTACAAACATGATGCTATGATGTAAAAAGTAACGTAGGACTACTAGACTATAGTGCTGCCTGGGAGTCACTGAAGCTCTGCTAAAAAAGATCATCTTTGAAGGCCCTATGGTATAGTCATACTGTATATTATTGTGCAGTTATCCAGTATTCCCCAAGAGACAGACGGCTCTCGCCCCAAGAGACAAACTGTAGATTCACACCAGCATTCAATTCCAGAGCCGGAAAACAGCAAGTAAACATATGTTTCATTGCCACCCAGTCATTAATTGGGCCCCGAAATGACAGCAATAGTACAACAGCTTGAATCACATTAGTGAGTACAGTATGCACAGTGCACACAGCGTACAACATAATGCACACAGCATATAATTAATACAACATAAGCAGCATCAGCAGCTAGAGATGCTCCGATAATGGGCCAGCGATCGATCAGTGATCGGCCATATTATCGGCCGATATTCACTCTGATCGGTGATCGGCATTTACCCTATTTGTGATCGGCAATTTAACCTATCCGGTGAAACTATGGTCTTTTACACCATTTAAGTGGTATAAATGTCAATCAGATATACAGTATAACATCATTTTGCATTTTTGTGACAGACCTAAACATTCTCCCCTTCCTCCCCACACACACAGGAACAGTTTTGAAGTGAGTTTTGTATAATAATTTAGGAAATATTAAAATTTGCAACATTTCACTAGACCGGTAGAGACCATCGGTCGCCAAAAACCTGATCGAAGCATCCCTATCAGCAGCAATAAAAGAAAAATAAATAAATGGTTCGTACCTTGAGCAGTCTTCTACTTGACTTCAGTAGCTGTGTCAGTGCACGGTCAGGTCAGGGTGAAACGTTGAAACCCAAGGATAGATCATCTGCCCACTCTCTGGTTCATCCCTGGATGAGGACGAGTCCTCCAGCAGCATCTCCCCTCTGTACATCTGGCTAGAAGAAAGAAAGAAAGAAAGAAAGAAAGAAAGAAAGAAAGAAAGAAAGAAAGAAAGAAAGAAAGAAAGAAGATGTAAAATGTACATCCTTTAACGACAACTCACTACCTACCATTGCTGCCAACAATAGCCACAACATACACACTACACAGCCTAGCCCTAGTATGCTTATGCTGTATCCTGTCACAATGTACATAACCTAGGATAGCATAGGCTACTGTAACTGGTGGGATGAAATTTACCTTTTAAGCAGTTACCATTACGTATAAGAGTGTGCACCCTAGCTGTGCTCAAGCAAGGTCACAGAGAGATATAGAAAGATTTCTATATAGTGTCTGAAAAAGTAGAAGGGGGGGGGGGCGGGTTGCACCACTCAGTTCACACGGGTGTGATTTTTATGAAACAAACGCTTTGCAGATTGAAAGAGGACAATTCAAGCTTTCCCTGCAGCTGCAATGTTGGTGACGTTGACTTATTTTCTTATTTCCTTATAATTTGGAAACTAAAAGCCTGAATTTGGGGGAATTAATCATTGACATAATGTATATCTTACAATGTCGAACAGCTCGTACAGTACAGGCTGTACAGTGCAAGAGATTTTATATTTTTCTGGACATCCGTCATTTCTTTCTTGGAAATGAGTGACGCATGGCCGTCCCTAATTTGCCATTTCCCTAATAGCAGATCTACAAGCTCATAGCGTGCCACCGAGTGGCTCACTACGAGCTTGTAGGTCTGCTATTTTTGAAAAATCGTGAAAGGCCTAATTTGAATTTAAGGTAGTTGGCACAATCCTATATACATATAGCCCCAATAAACTGCAACAGAACAACATCCTGAATCTAATGAGTATAGGCCTATACACTGCATCATAACGCAGACAGGAACATGCAGGCATTCAAAAAACAGAGAAGTAGCTGTCTTCTTCTTGACTTGTTTGCAGAAAGGTTCTATCAGCAGCAAAAAATAAATAAATGGTTCGTACCTTGAGCAGTCTTCTACTTGACTTCAGTAGCTGTGTAAGTGCACGGTCAGGTCAGGGTGAAACGTTGAAACCCAAGGATAGATCATCTGCCCACTCTCTGGTTCATCCCTGGATGAGGATGAGTCCTCCAGCAGCATCTCCCCTCCATCTGGCTAGAAAGAAAGAAAGAAAGAAAGAAAGAAAGAAAGAAAGAAAGAAAGAAAGAAAGAAAGAAAGAAAGAAAGAAAGAAAGAAAGACATGTAAAATGTACGTCCTTTAACGACAACTCACTACCTACCATTGCTACCAACAATAGCCACAACATACACACTACACAGCCTAGTATGCTTACTGAATGTACATAACCTAGGCTAGTATAGGCTACTGTAAGGGTGCCCACACTTTTTGGACTTGAGAGCTATACTTTCAAAACAACCAGCTCAACAAGATCTACCCACCAAAAAAACTATTAAACCATTGCTGAAAATAGTTTAAATATGTATACTAGCTAGGGGGCTTTGGAATTCCGGAGCTGACGTTACATATAAGACAAATGCACTTGGAATGCGAAATAAGAGCGGGAGAAATGGAATAGGTAGGGGTTTGTTGTTGTATTAATTTGTAATGCTACCAATGTTTCATCCCTTTATAAAAAAACATTCTAGAGTTGCAAATTGCAGCTAAGAAGGCCTAAACATGTTTCTCGCCGAGTGGCGCGCTACGAGCTTGTAGGTCTGCTATTTATTTTTTTATCTTAGAACCACTGACATAGAAACATAGCTTTAGATTGTGGGGGCCTAAATAATATAGTAGAAGCGTTTTTTTTATCAAGATTTGATCAATGTCACCGCATGGTCCACACACAACAAATTAAGAGCAAAATTGCCATTGACACTAGGGGGTGCCCCTAGTGTCACACCACCCCCTAGTGTCTATCTGTGCACGCCACTGAGTGTGTGTGTGTGTGTGTGTGTGTGTGTGTGTGTGTGTGTGTGTGTGTGTGTGTGTGTGTGTGTGTGTGTGTGTGTGTGTGTGTGTGTGTGTGTGTGTGTGTGTACACGTTGATTTATTTTCTCCTCACTATCTGGTGGCATTTGAAACATTGTCACCTTGCTAAAAAATAATGGCCAGCCCTTGACATCTTGGCATAGGCCATTATTTTAGCAAAGTGACAACATTAAAACAATAGAGTGAGAGTCACAGAGCATAAAAGGTGCTTTTGAGTATGAGTTATGAGGTTTCATACAAGGATATTTAATGTGCGGCAAATACATACACAATGTTTTGGCGGGTGCCACCCCGCCAAAACATTGTGTTATTTGTGTAGGCCTATGTATTTATTTAGGCGGCAAATGTAGGGTTGCGTCAGCAATGAGCATTAAACACAAGTTAGCTCAATACAACATATACCCTTCACACACAACAGTGCTTTAAGTTTACCCCGACTAGTTTTGACACGTAAAATAATGTCACGACTCACAAATGTCTGTTAATACTTAATATAACTCACCTGTTGGAGAATGACGCGGTTGAAAACAGCCTTGCGGTGTTTGTCATGGACGATAATATAATAACCAATTAAACTCTCTTTCTAATCTTCAAATAACTCTTTTCTTTCTGTGTTTTAGCAGCTTTCAACTCCCAGACACCACTGGCCCCTCTACTGGACTCCCATGAAGTGTGACTTACATTATAAGGTAATTAAAGAATTGAAGTAAAACTGTAAAAGAGAGCTTGTGTTTGTTTGTGTCTCTGTTGTCTGTCCACTCCAGCGTCAGCTCAGCAGGCAGGTGTGTGACTTTCACTGTTGCCAGATCTTGCGTGAGAAATAAGTATAGGTCTATGAAAACAAGCCCAAAGGTACTATAGGCCACATGATATACATATAGTCCAGTAAATAAAGTAAAAAGAATACTCTCAGGTTGGACAAAATTGGATTATTTTGTTTCTCAACTGATTCTGACAGGACATTAAGTCTACTAACCAGGATAAAAATATCTACCAAAATCTGCTCACTGCTATAGTACACTAAATTTGCCTTAATCCAAGATGGCCCTATTGATAACCTATTAATATTTTCAAAATTTCATCTGCAATTTTCAAATTAATTGTTGGAAAAACATGGGCAATAGTTTTGAAACAAACATTTTTAACAACACAAATCTGGTATAATGGGGGTCCCTAATCCCTGGCATAACATATTTTGAGATGCAGGTCCCTGGTGGATAAATATGTTATATATTAATTGGGGGGGGGGGTCCTTGACCGGTATCCAGAGAACTCGCCAGTTTACCAAGTCGCCGCGATTTAGTGCATTTTAGTTTTACTTCACCTTCATTCAAATTGCATTGAATTGAGAGATAGAGAGGATAGCTAATTGTTTAGGGTTAACAGTAGATAAAGTAGGAATGCTAAATTTATTGGTATTCAGCACACTCACCTTTTTATCATCATAAAGTTTGTTTGACACTGCACTGCTTTAAACAACATTAGGAACTTTACAGACAATTAAGTTGCTTATAATAAGCGGACATGGCAACAATGGTGAGGATGTTAAAGAGCCCTTCAAGCCTGCTCAGGAGTGTCTACACTGTATAGGCTACTGTAGACTGTCAGTGGTGGAAAGTGCTTTGGAAAGTACTTTTACTTAAGTACTGTACTTAAGTACAATTTTGAGGTATTTGTACTTTACTTGAGTATTTCCAATTTCCAGTACTTTTACTTCTACTCCACTATACATCTCAAGGCCAAAATTTGTACTTTTACTTCACTACAATAATTTGAAAATTTTAGTTACTAGTTACTTTGGAGATTTAAATGTTTATTAGAAAACATACATGCATTAATCACTTCAACGCTATACATTTTGGCAATTTGAAAATGCGCCGCATTGTGAGCTTATCTAGATCGGCTATTTTCAATAGATTTGGTACTAGATTGGTACTTTTACTTAAGTAAAACAATTGAGTACTTTTTCCACCACTGTGGACTGTAGACACTTGCTTTCAACGTATGTTTTCTCATGCCAATAAAGCTCCTTTGAATTGGATTGAATTGAATACCAATAAAATAACCTGGATATAGCAAGCCTATAAATCGCTTGCAATTACAACGGAAGAACAGAGTGCCAAATGTAGTTCAAGGTTCAAGTTCAAGGTTTCTTTATTTTGTCATCAATCAATCAATCATACCTAGTGCAAAAAAGGGGAAGAACATCACCTCATAACCTTCGACCCCTGACCTGTCTGCCCTCTGCAAGGACTCTGTTAAGGAGTGTGATTGACAGAGGGACAAAGGAATGCTTGTACCTATATTTGCACGCATGGACCTCTTACCTCCTATACCTGATGGCATTGCCACCAGGTAGGCTACGTACCTAATTTCCGTATGTTCTTTAAGATTCCTCCAGTTGCGTGACGATGTGGCGTGCAGCAGTTTGGATTTCATAGAAGCATTGAGCAACGACCCCCCCTGGGCTTCTATACTCATTAGAGCGCCTGCCTGCCTGCTCTTTGTTTAACCCATTCTGATCTGAGATCAGATTCATACGAGGTTTCCGCCGGACACACACTGGGTCTGATGAACCCATTCTGACCTGAGATCAGATTCTAAAAATGTCAGTCGCTCTTCGATTTTTCAAAAATAGCAGACCTACAAGCTCGTATCGCGCCACTCGGTGGCGCGATATGAGCTTGTAGATCTGCTATTTTTCAATAGCTAAAGCACGACATGATGCTGACACCAAAATGGGTGCCCGTTCAGAATGGGTTAAAGAATAAATAAAAGGCATATTGATAAATAAAGTATATACACCAACCCCATAACTGATTGAGCCACACATTACGCCAAGAAAGGGTATATAGCCTTTGAGAGTGGCTGAAACTATAGAAATCCAGTGCAATTTAACGTTCTAATAAATGTGTAAATCAGAGAAATGTCAAAGTGCTATACTTGCATTGCTTTCTTTTCGTCTTGAGGTGTCATCTATTTTCCAAGTTGCACAAATTGACGCAATGATGTTATATAAATCTAACAGCATCTGCACATCTCTCTCTCTCTCTCTCTCTCTCTCTCTCTCTCTCTCTCTCTCTCTCTAATAATAAAATAAAAGACCAGCTTCTGAAAAGCCAGGTGTTTTGGGTCGTTATTTATTGTGAATGTTGGGGTCACACTGTCTCGCATTCCTCCTCCTCTTAACCCATCTCCTTCTGACATTCTCTCTTCCTATATACCCTGATTGGGTCTTTATTTCCCCTGCTATAGGCTCTCTGTATGCTACAGAGAGCCTTCAGTTATGGACTGGTCAGCTGGATTTTGGAAGCCCATGGCATGGGCCCCAGGGATACTGATTGTATCACCTGCATGCACTCTTTTGAAAATAGTTTTTCTGTGTGTGCGACACTGTGCGTGCGTGCATGCGTGCGTGCGTGCGTGCGTGCGTGCTATAGAGAGACCTACAGTACAGTTAGTACCAAGAGGTTGTTGCTGGTCAGCCAATTACCGGTATGTGAGAATCTGCTATACAGCAGCCAGCCAGCCACCCTCACACATTACATCATCACAACGGAGAGCCTTCAGCAGAAGCCACTGTGTGTGTGCCACACAGGACTATCCAGCCTCCACTGAACATCAGTCATTGTCACCCGGTCTTTTGGGCCCCGGCCGTCCCTTGCAATAATGAATCGTCCCTTATAATTTGGAAACTATAAAAGCCTGAATTTGGGGGGAATTAATCATTGACATAATGTATAATCTTTACAATGTCGAACAGCTCGTACAGTACAGGCTGTACAGTGCATGAGATTTTATATTTTTCTGGACATGCGTCATTTTTCTTTCTTGGAAATGATGAGTGACGCGTGTGGCCACGTCCCTAATTTGAATTTAACCCATTCTGGGGCGGGAACCCCTTTTGGTGTTTTAACTAAGCATTATGTTATACTTTAGCTATTGATAAATAGCAGATCTACAAGCTCATATAGCGCGCCACCGAGTGGCTCGCTACGAGCTTGTAGGTCTGCTATTTTTGAAAAATCGTGAAAGGCCTAATTTGAATTCAACCCATTCTGAACGGGCACCCATTTTGGTGTCAGCATCATGTTATGCTTTAGCTATTGAAAAATAGCAGATCTACAAGCTCATATCGCGCCACCGAGTGGCGCGATACGAGCTTGTAGGTCTGCTATTTTTGAAAAATCGAAGAGCGACTGACATTTTTAGAATCTGATCTCGGGTCAGAATGGGTTCATCAGACCAGTGTGTGTCCAGTGGAAACCTCGTATGAATCTGATCCCAGGTCAGAATGGGTTAAGGTAGTTGGCACAATCCTATATAAATACAGCCCCAATATACTGCAACAGAACAACATCCTGAATCTAATGAGTATAGGCCTAAACACTGCATCATATTCATAACGCATACAGGGACATGCAGGCTGTCAATAAACAGAGTGCCTACAAGTAGCTGTCTTCTTCTTCTTGACTTGTTTGCAGAAAGGTTCCCTTGATCAAGACAGTAACGTCATGCTCCACTTTCCGCAGCAAACAAGTCAATCTCTTTGGATGTCAAGGATCTGTCTTGAATCTCAGGCTGTGTTCAGTCAGTCAGTCAGTCACCCACTCACTCATCCGACGCTCAGTCAATACATTGCAGAATCAATAGTTCGCTGTAAGGAAAGATTGTTTGTTCTTCAAATGAGTGCTTGAAGCACGTACACTAGACAGGCTATATAATTCCACAACTCCAAACGTCTGTCTGCTGTTTGATGGATCCCTTCAGTGAAGTTGTCTCCAGGAGGAGCTACTGTAGCTCGCTAGTGTTATACAGTACATTATATCAATTAAGGTTATTCGGACCAAATAGAGTCAGTGTGCTGCTGCTATTGTAACAATGTTCTGTCTGTCTGTCTGTCTGTCTGTCTGTCTGTCTGTCTGTCTGTCTGTCTGTCCTCCTTTTCAGTGCAGCCTGGCACATTTCCTTTGCTCACTTTGAGGGGGAAGAAAAGAGAAGTTTGAGTGACCGCGTGTGTTCGCTGTTGCTGTCAATCACTGTCAGATCATTTGTAGTGCCAGTCAGGATATTACAGGCATGCAGGAAGGAGGGTTATGACCAGATGCTACTCTGAAAAGTAAAAAAACTAAACAACAACAACAAGGTAGGCCTATTTATAGTAAACATCTATCCAACTGGGAAGAAGTCTTTCACATCTGTCTATCAACAGTCAGTCAGTCACATGAACAAATCATTATAATACCGTATTGTGTCTGTAGGGACACAAACACAATCATTTTAAAAGATTACTTTTCATTTAATAGTATTCTACATTGTCTACATTATTATACATCGTCTCTGTCGGGTGGAAACCTCATATCTTTAAAACTGTGACTTTGTGCCATGCTGTGAACTTGTAGCATCTTGCTTTTTTTTAAATGTTTGGAAATCTTGATTTAAAAAGTAAATAGATAAATCTTCTCTTCAGATGGGGGTCCGTGGCCAAGATATCAATGTAGGGCACCATCACGCACACAATTTTTTAAATTATTATTATTTGACTGACAGGAAACCACAACCAGTATAAAGAACTAAGAACTGGAGTGTTTTTTTTTCCTGGTTTCGGGCAGCAGTGTTCTAAATCTGCAGCTGTCTTGTCGATTTAAGTTAAATGCGATTTAAAGGTATATTCAGTGATTTCACTTAATTCAAATATCACTTATTTTTTTTGTTTTGTTGTGATAATCCTCCCTGCTATAGAGTGTGCTGGCCATATAAGGAGTTCCTCCCTGTCCCCAGTTAACCCCTGGGGGTCAAAAAACCTTAGGTTTCGTTTTTGACTCTCTATCCTGATTGGACGAAAGGCTGGGTCCCACAGCCAAAAACGAAACCTACGGTTTTTTGAGTGAAATCACTGAATATACCTTTAAGCTAAATGCGTTTTATTTATTTATTGTCAGGGTGATAGTAGGCTGTAATTAAGGCTCATGACTTTGTGAATGTCTTCGTGTGGTTCTGAAATTCAGGTCATTTCTCCACCGAGTTTTCTTTTTACATTACAGATTGGAATGTAAAAGTACCTTTTTATCGATATGTTTTGCTTTTATTGTTGTGAAGCACTTTGTGTCTGATGTCTGTGAAATGTGCTCTATAAATAAAATGTACTTACTTACTTACTTACTTACCTTTTAATCATTCTTCCTTGACTCCAAAAACAATTACTTCAGTTTTATTTGCCCCCATTAAAGGCAAGGCAAGTATTTAAAGAAAACGCCGACACATCCAATCGTTTTGTTGTTCAATGTACTTTAATACTCAGTGCTTGTATTGGACATTGGATATTGCATAGGAATACCGGAGAACTCGCCAGTTTACCAAGTCGCCACGGCGAAAAGTCTTCATCAATGTCTTCATCGTTCTGCTAACATGCTGTCTTCATCAGTATAGTATGTCAAACTCACAGATAGTTCATTTCCAAAGTGATCAAATTTATTTTGTGTAATTAAATGGTCAGCTAGATAAAAAGGTGAGTATGTGAATACCAATGATAAGTACAGTATAGTCCTACCATTTCAGGAATTGTTTACTAATGAATTACATTGTTTCGGTACTTTGGTGTTTAAACTTCTTTCTCTAGTGTTAACTCTAAACAACTATCCTCTCTCTCAATTCAATGCAAATTAAATGAAGGTGAAGTAAAACCAAAATGCACAAAATTGCGGCGGTATGGTAAACTGGCGAGTTCTCCGTCCGGATACCTTGCACAGGGCTGGACTGGCCACAGGACGGGCATATTCCCGGTGGGCCGCGACCGTAGGAGGCCGCCATGATATTTAAAAAATCACACCCATTTGAACTGAGTGGTGCCCCCCCCCCCCCCCCCTCTCTCTCTCTCTCTCTCATTAGCAGGCAACAGTGCAGCACGTGCAGCACTATCTCTCTCTCTGTTTCTGGCACAACAGCGCCCCTACTGGTACTAGTCATACTGGCGCTCATGGCCATACAGGTGAACCAACACATAGGTGAACACGGACATTGCTGTTCTTTGGAGTGGTTAAGGAACAGCACTCCAAGGAACAGCACTGGTTTTTGACAGGCAGGCAGGCCAATAGGCCAGTGCCAGTGCCATCATGATAATTTCACTGTATCAGTGAGTGACAAATAAACCCTCTTCTATCTTGAATCCTTTTGCCTTTTGCATCATTCTCGTGAGAGCAACAAAGGGTTGTGTATAGTTGTCTGTTGGTTTGTATCATTTATGTTCTGTAAAAGTGGTGGTATTAGGGCTTGTTTGTTTGTGCGTGCCTCGACGGAGCGGGCGGTAGAGTTTCTGCTATCTGCGCGCTGGTTGTGGTGGGCTGCGGTCTGGGCCAAATTCGTGCGGAAATGACCGGGCCGAATTTTTGTCCCAGTCCAGCCCCTTATGGTGTTTATGTAAATGAAAAATTTAGTAAATCTTTGAATAGATATGTTTTTAAAGTGAACATTTTTAACTCCAATCTTTGCTTCTGGGGCTGCCCTGAGTGCAGATGCCACTGAAGACCTTAACAAGAGCAAGTCTCAGTACGTGCTGTGCGGCCAGAATTCTGACTGGAAGACATCAAAGCAGTTGTTTATGTTTTGTGTGGCTGATCGAACAGTTGTTTAGTGGCGGCTGAAAGTTCTCTCGTGGGAAACACTAAAAGTCAATTCTACCCGAAGAAGCTTCTATCCTATAAAAACAGCTTCATAGAATATCAAGGCAGCAGGAGGAAGATTTTAAAATGCTGAATAATGATGTCCAGACTCCAGAGCTCCCGACTATAACCTTTGGGTCCATAGGCAGCCGTCTCGCGTTAAGCCAGACGACAGGAGACCTGTGGCCGCCAATGCAGATCCGCTCTTTGACGTCTATACATGTTATGTTCAAGGGCTAGAACTGTGAAAACGATTCAATGATCCATCCATCCATCCATCTTCAACCGCTTATCCGTAGTCGGGTCGCGGGGGCAACAGCTCCACCAGAGTGCTCCAGACTTCCCTCTCCAGAGCAACATTAGTGACTTCCTCCTGGGGGATTCCGAGACGTTCCAAGGCCAGTGAGTCGATGTGTTTCCTCCAACTGCGCCTTGGTCTGCCCCAGGGTCTCCTCCCAGTGGGACGGGAGGCGCCCGAGAGGCATCCTAACCAGATGCCCGAACCAATGCCCGAGTCAATGATTTAACCCATTATTAAGATATACTAGTACATTACATTATGAGTACTATAAACGAATAACAGTTTTAAGTCCACACTAATTATCCATAATGTATAAATGATGGATAAGGGGGCAGGACAACTAGGCCTTTTCGTGGAGGGGTCAGAATAAAATTTCCACTTGTCTTACACTGTTATTTGTCTAGTATTCCGGTCATAGGATGCCAGTTTCAAGTGCCGTGTTATTTTGTGTTTATGAGGCGACAGTACTTCATTAGACCCCCCCCCCCCCTCATGTTTTCACGGCACTCCATCTTTAACACTCTTTCCCAATATAAATAGTGCTCCCTTTTGAGTGACGGCAGCTGCATCCAGCGCTGAAGTGCTCCTTTTAAAGAAGGATTGATCAGAGTGAGAGCAACATCAGTCACCACGTACTTCAGAAAATGTTCATACCCTGACCCTGTTCCAACTCTGTCAGGAACACAACACACTTCTTTAGTCCCTTTTGTAAGTAAACCTTGCCGAGCAGTGAGGCCCACAGGGCAGGAGTGTCGCCGGGACTAAGTTACTCCCGATCCAACCCCTGATTCTGAGTGACCAGCAGGGAGGCATTTCTCCCCTTTTCTTCTCTGTAAATAATTTGCAAACAAGTCCTCAGGACTTTGTGTTATCCTTTTAGCCTAAATGTTTTACTACAGTATGTAGCTCCGTGCTGTTTTCATTTTTCACTAAGTATATAATCAATCAACCTCCCAATCTTAGAGTGTACCTATAACCTCTAGAGTGAGATGTTCATTATAGGTTAATCAGTTCAGCAAAGCCATCAAAAATGTCTCACCAAATATCAAATATATCCGACAGGCAAGTTCACAAGTTTGCGTTGTTCAGCTTGGAGGTCAGCCATTTTACAATTTTTACTATTGCACTTTATTTTGGGTCCCACCCCTTTTTAGCTTTAGATTGACTGGCCTATTTGTAATTTATCCATTTAGCAAACAGTCTTTCTCAGAGCCATGTACAATTAACTCTAACGTCTAAAGCTCTCTCCAGGCGGGGGCCGAGGTGGTGGTGGCTCTCTTTCAGGGTTTTGTGGCGCTCCGTGGTGTCAGGTTTTCTTCTCCTGAGCATCAAAGGCCTTTCCTACTCCGTCAGCAGAGAATATACCTTTAATTTAAACGGGGGGTTGCAGTGGAATAAAGTGGATCATATTATCAAAAGGAGCTCTGTGTCTGTCAGGATTTCAATGCCTTGCTCAAGGACACTTTGAGACAGAGCCAGGAGGAACCGGCCGGGTCCGCACAGGGAACCTTCCGACTCAAGTACACATTTTGTTTTTTTTATTTATTTACAGGAGTATTTCCAATTTTCAATACTTTTACTTCCTCTCCACTACATCTCAGAGGCAAATATTGTACGTTTTACTCCACTACATTATTTGAAAACTAGTTACTTTGTAATAGTAGCAAAAAGTGTTTTGAACACAATGCAAAATAGTGGAAAATCTAGTTAGCTGGCAAAGAAAATACATTAAAGATACCAGGCTGGCTTACTATACATAACAGATCGGTCGACTCTTTAGTCTCTAGCGACATATCTTTAAGTCCTTACAAAGATGTCTCATCACTAATCTGTATCTAATACAGTTGTTCAGACTGTTTTATTGCTTGTTACTTTACACTTTAAGTTATTTGATTTTATATACAAATCCAGATAATCCACGTAGAGAGGCCCAAAGTAATCTCTTGAGACAATGCTTCTTCATAAGCTATACCTAAACAAAAGGCATTAATAAAAACAAAACTTCACTTGCCAACTTTATGTCACGATTATTTCATTCACCTAGAGTCTAGACGGGAACAAGCGTTTCTGTCGTTGAACATTATTGGAACATTGGGAATACAAATTCTGTTTCGGTTTGGCTTGAACAGGCAAGCATGAAGGGCAGAGGCCTTCACAGCTCCACTGTGGGTGAAGTATATAAGAAGGGGAGCTTACGCAAACTGCAAGTAGCCTATAATGACTGTCTTCGAATCCTGTTAAAAATAACCCAGGAGCACTAGAGCCAGTGGGCTTTTCTGTTCATTGGGTCTCATCTCACTACATTCATGGCTCTGTTGAGGAACCTGACATTCAAATTCATGAGCAGGCCGGATCGCTCACTGAATAGACTCATTGGACAGATGACAGACCCAGGCCGTAGTTCTGTAAGTAAGGTACACGTCTACCATCAGAGGACACTGGCATGAGTGCCTCTCCTAGAGTAGTAACCTGTGGGGCTGGGTAAATGTACTGTATTTTTATGTATTTGTATTCTCATATATGTGATGTACTGTCTTACCTTGTGGGCCACGAGCCTGTAATAAAGTTTATATACACAGGAGCAAAACACCTGGAACACTAGGAACTCACAGATAACTAAATTAAACTTATAACTTCACTAGACAGTAAACACACTGGCAAAGAGTCATGCTACCATGAGAGGTTGAACGATGATCTGGCAGGGTTTAAATACTGTCAGGGCTGATGAGTTGATGGCCAGCAGGTGCGTCAATTGAGGTGACCACAGACAGGGTTGCCAGGTTGGAAGCTGGGAGGCAAGCCCACACGCCCACACAGAGCTAGCCTATACAGTATGCCCACACAGAACCACAGACTGTGACAATAGAGGGTATGCTCATGCTTAAAGTGAATGGCACATCGAGTGGCAAAGCAACATGCAAAGTGAGTTTAACATTGTTTAACGTTGTTTAATGCAATCAGATAGGACTTTTCTGCGTGGATGTCTGGGCTAATGGGCTGTCAAGGCCAGAAAGTATAGTTTTTTTGCCACTCAGTAGGCATAACTTCCTGGTTTGATGATGATGTCATGCGCAATCGCGCATACCTCTATTCCCAAGATCTTTGAAAATATATTATTTAACCATTTTTAACATGGAAATGATTGTGACAAAAGATATATTGCAATTATCTCAAACAATTGTGATTAGGCGTTTATGGCCTAGCTTAAAACACTACACATAAATTTACTAAAGATGGAATCATTAAAACGCACACACGCGCATGCACGCACACACACACACACACACACACACACACACACACACACACACACACACACACACACACACGGTTTATTGGTGCCTTGGTGGGTTATCAGTGTAATATTGCTTTACGACTCCCATATGTCTAAAATAAATGGTCCACCAAACTGAACTGAAAAAGACACTAGGACTCTATGAGAGGAGCAATTTGACACAGGGGTTTATATGCTCTGGAGGTTTTATTTTAATTTACGATGCAGTTGAACATGAGCTTTAATAAGTCATTATTATTCACTCGCTACATTCAAATATACTTTAGCTTTACTTTATTTGATGTAGTTTATCCATTTGACAGATTGGCAGTATATATACTACTGCAATATGTGATGTACTGTAGCATATAATCTGATTCATAAGCTTTACTTTATTTGATAGTTTATCCATTTGACAGATTGGCAGTATATATCCCATTTTGACCTGAGATCAGATTCTTCTACATCCTGACATTTTTCTGTCAGTCAGTCATCTATGTCAGTCATTCTTCGATTAAAAAAAAATAGCAGATCTACACCGAGTGGCGCGCTACGAGCTTGTAGATCTGCTATTTTTCAATAGCTAAAGCATAACATAATGCTAATACCAAAAGGGGTTCCCGCCCCAAAAAGGGATATACTACTGCAATGTGTGATGTACTGTAGAATATAGTCTGATTCATATAATTTATATTGATTGTGAATGTGGGAGAAAGGAGGCCATGCAGAGAGTGAATGGAGACTGCAGTATAAAACAGAGATGAATATAGATTCATGTGTTGGTTCTAAGTATTATTAACAGTGATCAGAGCAGGAATTTAAAACATAATCTGCCCTGAGGCCACAGTGACCTTAAAGGAGAACTTCTCGCCTCCCACAGTAATCCCTCCCTCCCACAGTAAAATGCCGTTAGAAAGGAGCTGTCATTCATTGGAAGGTGGGTGTTTTAGTAGTCACTTGGTGTCCTGGCTGCTACTATTGAAAACCATTTAAAATTTACAATTTAGGCATTTATGTTGTTCTTATAATCCAGAGCGATTTACAGTAAGCAAGAACAATACATCAGGTAAATAAAAAATAAAAGTCATATGTAAGCTAAGAACCTTAACATCTATAATATAATTAAACTATACACTATAGAGTGTTATGTCTACATAAAATGCTCAAGTTATATAAGTTACAACTAGGGATGTCCCTGTCGACCTGGATGTCCAGGTCCATGTCCCTGTGTTAGCCGATACCGAATACCGATACCAGTGTCGTGATCTCATGTTGTGTTTATAGCTATCTAGCTATATATCTCGTGTTGTGTTTATAGCAGACTCCTCACTCAAATGTGCACTTGCAGTTTGGGCAACTCCAAAGGAAACACATTTACCTGCCATAGTGTCAACCCCTTCCTTACCCCTGTGTGGGATCGGTGGCTAGACTGGCATATTCACCGATACCGATATGACCCGATATGACAAATAAGGGCCGATCTGATACTTTTCCCGATACCGATACAGTATCGGGACATCTCTAGTTACAACCCAATGAGTGCAGTGCACTCCTGATGTAACTGGTTACTGAGGAATTGATGGAAAGGAGTTACCTCCTTTCAAAATGCCATCGTTTTTGTACAGTTCCCGATAATAAATGTTTAGTTTTATCAGTGATTTCTGACCGTGGAGATACACGTGTCAGGCTGTTTTAAAGCCTTTTAAAGCCTATGAAGCAGAATCCTCCTCCTCGCTAAAACAAACCGTTTGAGGCTTTTCATGCTTCACAGTCAGCCGCGCTATACTCCACTACTGTGTCCCCTGAGCCACTGACTGGTGCATTAACGGGCCAATGAAAGCCAAAAGCAGCTCTAACACTGGCAAATCTCTCTCTCTCTCTCTCTCTCTCTCTCTCTCTCTCTCTCTCTCTCTCTCTCTCTCTCTCTCTCTCTCTCTCTCTCTCTCTCTCTCTCATCTCTCTCTCTCTCTCTCTCTCTCTCTCTCTCTCTCTCTCTCTCTCTCTCTCTCTCTCTCTCTCTCTCTCCAGGAAAGTGTTTCTTGTGTCCTATAAACATCATTAAAATAAGCTCTGGTTGCAAAAGGGGTGAAGTGGCCCTTTAAAGCACATTAGTTCATTATTAAAGGTGGAGTAAAGTGACCACCCATATAGCCTGTCTGGTGGTACGGTAGTGCCATAGTGGGGTATAGGTTTTGAAAACTGTAACAATACCGGCTCAAACTTGTACTTAAGTAGCCTACAGTACTTCAGTACCACTGCGCGCACACACGCACACACACACGCGCACACACACACACACACACACACACACACACACACACACACACACACACACACACACACACACACACACACACACACACACACACACACACACACACACACACTTTTCCCCCATCTCTCTCCTTCCAGAGTTACACAGTAGTAGTCATCAGGGCTGCTCGCTCCACTCCATGGAGACTCGTTAGAAACATTCTAGAGATCCAAAACTTTCATTCCATTTGCAAGTTATCAGTGAGTGTGGTTTTGTCACAGCCAAAGTGTTTGGATGTAAGCTGGTGAATCCCCCATGGAGGAAAATGTACCACAACGCACGCACACACGGCACGTGCAACACACACGCACACACACACACAGACACACACAGACACGCATGCGCACAGAATCCCTCATGGCTCTCTCTGTTGTAGCGCTCCACCAGTAGCATGTCGTTAGCGCCTGCATGGAGCTAGTTAAGCCATTCTGTACGGGAACCCCTTTTGGCGTTTGAAGCATTATGTTGTATACTTTAGCTATTGAAAAATAGCAGATCTACAAGCTCATAGCGCGGCACCGAGTGCCGCGCTATGAGCTTGTAGGTCTGCTATTTTTTGAAAAATCGTGAAAATGTGTTGGCGAAAAAGGTTGAACACCACTGACATAGAAACATATATAGGTTTAGAAGAAATGTTAGAAGAAATGTTGTAGAATGGAGCTCAGGCCTAAATGTCTTAAGCCCCTGTGGTGTTGATTTGAAGGGCTGGAGAGTATATAAGAGGGCATGAATGGTCCGTCAGCATCCCTCCCTTTAACCCATTTTGGACTGATGGCGAAATTTTAAAAATATTTTTTTTTCCTGAAAAACGTCATGTTTTTATATCGGTGGTAATCAATATTTCATGTCACGTACCCCAAAAATTATATGTAATCAACCACCGACCCCCTCATCTGAAAATATGTTGTTCCAGGGACTTCCCCATGCAGAAGCAAAGATTTGAGTTAAAAATGTTCACTCTGTAATAATATATATTCAAAGATTTGAGGCACATTTTCACGACTTTTCAAAAAATAGCAGACCTACAAGCTCGTAGCGCGCCACTCCGGTGGCGCGCTACGAGCTTGTAGGTCTGCTATTTTTCAAAATATAACATAATGCTGAACACCGAAAAGGGGTTCCTGCCTAAAATGGATTAAAGCAAGCCAAGCTGCACATGGGGGAGAGAGGGACACTAATGATGTGGTCACGCTTTTAACCCACTTTGGGCGGGAACCCATTTTGGTGTCAGCATCATGTCGTGCTTTAGCTATTGAAAAATAGCAGATCTACAAGCTCGTAGCGCGCCACCGAGTGGCGCGCTACGAGCTTGTAGGTCTGCTATTTTTTTTAAATCGAAGAGCGACTGACATAGAAGACATTTTTTAGAATCTGATCTCAGGTCAGAATGGAAAACTGTCAGGATGTAGAAGACATTTTTTTAGAATCTGATCTCAGGTCAGAATGAAAACTGTCAGGATGTAGAAGACATTTTTAGAATCTGATCTCAGGTCAGAATGGGTTAAGACCCTTTCACACGAGAAGCCTTATCTTTGGACTGCTGAGAGCCCAGAGAGCACATGGAGTCCCAGAGTGAACTCACTGGAGTCTTGCTCATGGTGCCAGCGGTTTTTCTTTATCAAACCAGGCCATCCATCCATCCATCCATCCCGCCCGGCGGCTCGCTCTCGACGGAGGCCCTGTGCAGACCCTGGGGCGGGCAGCCAGGGCGCCCGCTGTGGAGGGAGGGAAGGTGCACAGACTGACTGGGAGGAATGTAATGGTAGTTTGTGTGATGAGCCCCCATGTTGACTCAGGGCGAGCGACTTAACCCATTTTAGACTGAGGTCGATAAAAAAAAAAAAAAGGCTTCTGAATTAACATTTTTCTGAAAAACCTATGTTTCTATGTGTCAACGGTGCTCAACCTTTTTCATGTCAAGGACCCCCAGAATTATCTCTATTGGGCCACGGACCCCCCATCTCAAAATATGTAGTTCCAGGAACCCCCCTAGAAGCAAATATGTTAGTTAAAAATGTTCGCTCTGAAATATATATTCAATGATTTGCGGCACATTTTAACGATTTTTCAAAAATATAGCAGACCTATAAAGCTCGTAGTGCCGCTATATGAGCTTGTAGATCTGCTATTTTTCAATAGCTAAAGTATAACGTAATGCCTGAAACACCAACAGGGGTTCCCGCCCAGAATGGGTTAAAATCCCTATAGACTCTCGCTTGCACAGGCCATTACGCACACCTGGCTGGTGGCGAGGTCTGGACCGTGAAGCCCGGCCAGAAGGACTTTTATAGGAAGGGGGGAGAAGATACCGCTGTTATTGAAGTCCGCGGTGGCTATGGTGGATCCCTTGACCCGCGCCGCGCACATTTTTTATCCTCTCAATTATTTTCTCTCCCCCTCAAGAGCATATATATTGCAGCTGGTCACTCTTAGAATTCTACTGCTGCCTTGGCAGTTTTGTGAGATGGTTTGGGGGAAATGACAGCTAACTAAGCCATTTCTCTTGCTATACTATAATGTCAGCCGCTTGCATGTCGTATAAGCCTTGAACAGACTAGAATCCACTTTTAAAGCTGTGAAAAAGACTTGGCATCGCACATTTTGATTTTTAATGGCTTGACTGGCTGAATGACTGACACATTGATAAGCACACTCCCCATCGCAGAGCCATGGATTTGGCTTTCACAGTTTTAACTACAGGATCATGGTCAGATTTGCCCAGGTTCCAGTTAAAAAATAATAATAACCCAGTCAGACCTGGAGCCGATTCTACAAATGTCTTCTAAATAAGAGTTTGGTGAAACTTTTTCCATGTCAAGGACCCACCAATTTGTAGGCCTATTTAGGCTATTTGGCCATAGATGCCATGTCCCCATCTCTAAATATTTTGTTCCAGGAACCACCAAGAAGAACAGATTTGAGTTATACAAGATTTAAAAAGGTTTAAGAATTCAAAGATTTGCACAACTAGTGAGGAGTGACTATATACCAGGGTTGGCGAAAGAGCCTTTCTGTGTGGAGTTTAGCGTATGTATAGGCTACGCTACCCTCACAAACAACATGCAGTAATCCTATAGTCTCTATGGACCGATTCCGTAGCGGGTCTCATGGTCGCAGCCTACGTATGTCCTGTAGGCGGAGACGACACATATCTGCGGTTTCCGCACCAAGCTTCTACTACAGTGAATGGAAAAGTGACTGATGTTAGTCTGCCTCAAACGTTACTCTTTTACCTGCTTTTTACTAACACTAACATTACAAAGATGCCCAGAACATCGGGATGAACCTGTGTAGTTTTAGTTTATGGCTGCTCCAACAGTAGTGGCAACATATATATATTTTTTTATAAACGGAATGTCAAATTATCTACCGCGGTGGATGAGAGTAATGGTTGAGACAAAGCCGTGAACGGTCCTGAAAGATACATAATGTCAGTCTTATCCAACACCCAATCTTTCTGTTTTAGGAAGATAAGGCTGCTGTACTTTATACCTCATACTAAGCATCAAAGTAGCCTTGTAGGTTGTTTACTTATGGAGTTATGGTATTTTCTGCATCTCCATTTTATGTTTCGGGTTGGGGATATAGGTGTACGACAGTCGACAGCGTTAAAAATAACCCCCATGGGACATTAGTCGGCCTGGGCAACAAGAAGAATGCATAACAAGACACCATTGCGGTACAAAAAAAAGAAAAGAAAAACAAGTTACAAAACCGTGTTCTTCGGGTGCTGGTGGATAATCATAATACTACTATTAGGGTTAGAGTTGTGTGTGCAATACAAATTCAGGTTTGGAGGCTACACTATTTTGAGACGGTAGGTTTCTAGGTTAAAACAAGGCCTTCCAGGTGGTGCCACTGCCAAAGACAAAATTGTTTCATCTCCATCTCCATCCTTTGGAGAGCGCTGTGTAAACATTTATCTAGCAAAAAGATGCTTTTTTTTTTCTATGAACGCAGCAGCAACGATCACAGCATGCCTCACAACACTGGACGTCGAGCTCCATGTGAGCTACTTGAGATGCAAAGCATACAGGAATCAGTGGCAATTTGCAGAAAACAAAAACAGTGTGCCATTTGTGCTCAGCACATTGAGGCACGGTCTGTATACTAGGCTTATAGTGTCTTCTCTGTTGGAAAAATCCCGGTAATTATTTTTCAAGCGCCTCTCTTTTCATTCAGAGGAACTCTTGCCCTGTCTCAGCTGCTCATCTGACGGCATTATTCAGATGAGGTCTGCATTGCAGGCTGAGTCATGTTTACTGACCAAAGCCGCAGTGTGAAATGGAGAATAATTGCTCTCCACACATCTCCCCTGGCATAGTGTTATACAAAAAGACAGTTCAAATCAATACCACACCACACAGTATAGGTCCCAAGCTGAACTACTGTATATCACGCACACACACGCACACCCACGTGCTTTGTTAAACAAGAATTGCAATGGTTTCTGACGCAGTTATTGTTATTGGTGCTCCCTGACTCAGCAGACTCTGCTGAATATCTAATGACATATAGTAATAGTGAGTTCTACGCAGGTCTATGGATTATTTCATACAGTATGGTTTCATCGTAGGCCTACAGATATACTGTTAGACATGATGTTAGGTTCTTAGCTTCTAATGATCCTTGATGACTAATTTGCTGTGCATTTGATGTGTTATCGTGTATTGTACAGTATGTGTTGTTCTATTTTACTGTAAATCGCTCTGGATTAACCCATTTTGGGCACGGGATCCCCTTTTGGTGTTTTAAACATTGTTATAATTTAGCTATTGAAAAATAGCAGATCTACAAGCTCGTAGCGCGCCACCGAGTGGCGCGCTACGAGCTTGTAGATCTATTTTTATTTTTTAATCGTGAAAATGTGGGATATATTTCTTTACGTTTTTTACTCAAATCTTTGCTTCTGGGGAGTCCCTGGAACAACAATTTTTGTCCCTGGAACAACAATTTTTTTAGATTTCAGGTTCTCTGCCCCGTACATTTTTATATAACTTTGCAACACTCTTGAGAACAAACAAAGCATTGCAGTGGGGGGCCCTATACTAAAAGTTTAAAAAGGGTCATATCCTTTTCAAATATTTTCCCAATTTCAATGAACAATACATGTCATATGAAAGCTTATACGTTCTGTATAGTTTCATAATGTGTGAAAAGCAGAAAAGTGACCATGGCCCCATTGTGTCCTAAAGCACTGTACTTGGTCAAATATATGAGTAGAAAAAAAACACACCCCCCATAGCGCCCTAGGCGGCTGCGTGCTCTGCCTGTAGGAAGGGCCGGCCCTGCTTTAACCCATTCTGACCTGAGATTAGATTCATACGAGGTTTCCGCCGGACACACACTGGTCTGATGAACCCATTCTGACCTGAGATCAGATTCTAAAAATGTCAGTCGCTCTTCGATTTTTCAAAAATAGCAGACCTACAAGCTCGTATCGCGCCACTCGGTGGCGCGATATGAGCTTGTAGATCTGCTATTTTTCAATAGCTAAAGCATAACATGATGCCGACACCAAAATGGGTGCCCGGTCAGAATGGGTTAAAAGCTGTAAAGGGAGCCGACAGGCCCTTCTTGATGTCAATCAATCGAGTCACCTTAATTCAAGTGGCAGATGCCAAAAAGAAGAGGAGTTTTTGTTATTTCTATTTTACATTTTTAGGTGGAATGTTCTACCTGCACAGCCTTTGTGATCTCCTGGTAGATCACGCTCTACCTTTAACAACAGGACAGTTTCACACAAAAGTGTGAATACCATTTCTGACATTCTATTTTTGGTGACATACTGTCGCCTATACCGTAGTCCGTAGTAGTGAGTTTTACTCGTAGTGCACTAGCATCCACAGTTCCACCTTCTCTCCTCTCTCTCTGCCCATTTGTCTCCGGTTGTCATGCAAAAACTGGGGATGATGTGAGCTAATCTTAAAGCTTTTCTTTCTTGTTACTCGCAGACAGTAGCCTAGGAGGCTGTGTTGTCAGACAGCTACACGGCGGGACGTTGAGCTGGCAACAGGTACAGAGCATGACGCGTCTCCTCGACAGAGGAGGACATGGATAACCCTCAGCAGCTTCTTGTCAACGTGAGCCCTTCGGGAACAGAGAAAAATTAAAGTCGACAGTCAGCCATGAGCCACCGACATGATCCACGCGCCGGTGTCTCGTTTTGAGACACATGTTCTCCACACTCTTATAGAGGGTATGCGCGTGACATCATCGTACCTGGAAGTTATGCGGGAATGCCCACTGGCACTGAGTGGCAAAAAACTACTTTCTGGCCTTGGCAGCCCATTCATTCAAACAGAAAAGCCCTGTCTGATTGCATTAAACTCACCAACATTGCAGCTGTACGAAAAGCTTGAATTAGCCTCTTACTATCTGCTTTTGTTTCATAAAAATCCACCACGTTATGAGTTACTTTCAGTCAAGAAATGCATTTGATTATGAAGTGTTACTGAAGTGTTATTGAAGTGTCAGAGTTAGGAAGTGCTTGTTTTCAATAACACAACATTTTGCTGCCTCCTGCATTATGTGACATTTAGAAACAGGTGGTACGGCAGGACGGTTGAGTGATTTCCAACAAGCGCTTCCAAACTCCAACACTCATCATGCTGCTCAATGTTTTGCCACTCTGTCCTGATGGGAAAATCATGCATGTGCATACGCTCTATTGAGGCGAGGAAAGAGCAGGTGATCAGTGTTGCCAGACTCTGCAGAGAAAGAAGCAACCACAGCTCATTGAAAACAATCCCTAAAGAAGTGACTATTATATGACGAGCACTTTAACCCTTCGTGTATGTAATTGGCTATTTCAAAATAGCCAATCTAAAATCTCGCAATGGCTATTTTCAAAACAATCTCCGCAGACTTTATACAAATTAATTTGGGGGGTACTTGACATGAAAATGTGAGAGAAACACTAGTTTAAACAGTAGGAAAAAAGACAAAATAAGCATGAAGTACACTTTAGAAACAAGCCCAAGCCTATGTTTTTAGTTTTATCAGATGGGGCTTCGTTTTAAGGGGACCTTGTTGACATGATAACGTTTGAGAACTACATGCTCTGATATATGCAGACAATACATTTAATTGCAGAGGAGTGGGATTGTTGAGTGGGAGTGGGAGTGTTGATTTTGTAAGTGTATTATACTAGGGCCTTCAAATACAGAACTTTTCTAACAGACAGAAGGCGTTTTTACAAATAAAATAATATTAAAGAAACTGATAACTGGTAATATGTGTAGCGTCACTTTAAAAGCGTAATTTTGTTTACCCGGACAGTGCTGGTTGGCAGGTATTTTTCGGGCATCGCTTATCGAACTCCATAACTAGCCAAAATACATTTTAGTCGACTATAAATCAACTGTAGATTTAGTCGACTAAAATACTAAAACTAAAACATTGCAGATGACTGAAACTGAATTCAATATTCTAAAACATAACTAAAAAACATCTCATGGATGCAACTGGGACGCATCCTCAGTGATGTATCCTGAGGTCAACAGGGTTTCGGGTCTCTCAACATCATACCCCTTAGTTAAACTATAACTAAACAAAATCTAAATGTGCTGTCAAAATGAAAACTGGAGAGATACGATAAAAACAAACAAACAGATCTGTAACCTCCCCAACAACCCTGTTATTCTCAGCTCATTAAACCGCAGCGTAGCTTCTTCACTACACTATATCTATAGCTATATTGTTGTGCTGCCTCTACACAGTGACACCATAGCAGCTCTCTCTGTGTGTGTGTGTGTGTGTGTGTGTGTGTGTGTGTGTGTGTGTGTGTGTGTGTGTGTGTGTGCGTGTGCGGCGTAGGTGACAGCTTGTTGGCGAGGTGGCAGTGTGGCACGGGTGACAAGCAGCGAAGACGGTGCCACCATGAGAGAGAGAGAGAGAGAGAGAGAGAGAGAGAGAGAGAGAGAGAGAGAGAGAGAGAGAGAGAGAGAGAGAGAGCATCATCACCGCCTTCCAGCTCTCCGTGTGCACACACACACACACACACACACACACACACACACACACACACACACACACAGCTGCGTTTCCCCCTGCTGGCAGTGTCAGCTTCCCAAATTGTTTCATGTTCTGTTGAGAAACTAAATAAAACCAAAAAGGCAAACAAATCCTCGTGGGAGCGAGGAGAGAGCGGAGGGGGGGAGGATAATACAACATAAAATAATACTTGTCTAATACTTTCTAGTCTAGTTTCCTCAACATGGCACTTTTCTGTACTTTCATAAAGCTTTGAATCCATCTCCGTGGGGGGGGGGGGGGGGGGGAGGGGGGGGGGGTTATAGCTAGTGCTGGTAGGAAGTCAGATTATCCAAAAAGGATTTAGTGCCATCTATTGGTGTTGTCGGTAAATCCCACCATCTGTCTCCACGGAGCTCTCTCTCACTGCTTGCATTTCAGGCCAGTTGCTGCCGGATCTCTGCAAGAGAAAGAAGCAGTGGTGTTTACTCGAGTACAATTTTGAGGTACTTTTGAGTATTTCCAATTTTCAGTACTTTTACTTCCACTCCACTACATCTCACATTTGAAAACGTGTGAAATGGGACATCCTGCATAATGAGCACTTATAGCCTATAATACTTTCGGTAATTTAAGTACATTTTGATACCAATACTTTTGTACTTTTACTCAAGTACTTTTTTAATTCTGGATTTTTTTATTTTTTTTTACATTTTAAAACTCCAACTTCCAACTCTGTGGAAATTTACATACCGGTATTCATCAAAATACTGGAGGAAACAAGAAACACCAAATAAGCATTTTAAATAAGCACAACAAATACATAGTTTTACTGACAAAACAAACCCAAAGTTGCTATAGAATAATCAGCAGAATGTTTCAGTCCATTTTCTCCTGTAGTCAGGGAATATTATCAGTAGCCTATAATGTATAATCTATTAATAATACATTTCTTACCAAGAATTGTCTTCACCAATGTGTTTGTAAAGGTGTCTACTAACATATCCCACATTGGTTTCTATTCCACCACCCTAGGGGAATTTTTGACAGCTGTTCAAGTTTGGGTGCCATCAACAGCCAATATATGGCAAAATGTTCTAAATTTCACTATGCTTTAAGTAGCATGTGACATGTCAAACTAGGGGTTTTCATCATTCTGAATCCATTCCAAGCATTAGTTTTGCATGAAAAACAGCCATAGACACTTGCCCAAATGTGCCCTAATGTGCTGACCTCATCATATTTGTGATGACAGCTATGGCCTTTTTAAGCCCTTTTTAAGTGTTTTTCGTGCAAAAGTAATGCTTGGAATGGATTCAGAATTATGAAAAACCCCTAGTTTTACACGTCACATGCTACTTAAAAATCACACACGTGTGAACTGAGTGGTGCAATTCCCCCCCCCCCCCCCCCCCCCTCTCTCTTTCTCTCTCTCTCACTCTCTCTCATTAGAGACACTGCCCCTCTCACTGTTTCTGGCGCCCCCTACTGCTATTATTAAGTCACATACTCGTGCTCTCACAGACAGACACATACACACACACACACACACACACACACACACAAACAGGTACAAGGACATTGCAAGCTGGTTGTAGGAGTGGTTGCACCACTCAAAAAAGCATAATGAAATTTAGAACATTTTGCCTTATAATGTATTGTGGTACCCCAACTTTCAGCAGCTGTCAAAAATTCCCCTAGGGTGGTTGAGTATAAAGCAATGTGGGATATGTTAGTAGTATACCTTTACAAACACATTGGTGAAGAAAATGCATTCCCAGATTTTATTAATATCCCCTGACTTTTTGAACAATTAGATTGAACAATCCCTGTCCACATTCACACAATTTGTATTACTTGACATCCTTTGGCTTTCTTCTTGAGGAAGAGCTAGACTGATCATAACATCACCTTTTTAAATGGCATTATTACAAAAGATGTTCATGAATAGGAGCATTATAGCCAGTGCATTTGATCCGTCCACGAAGCATCAGGACAGTATTTTACGGGTGTACGTACGTGCTTTGGTAAATTCTCCACTTTCTAGTTGAAACCTTGGCAGAGGTTATAGGCTATACCACTATCAAAACTTTCTAATATTTGCTATGCATGGCTACATTCAACGGAAGAGGTTCAGAGTTGGAAGTAAACACTTTTCATTTCCCTCGGGGGGAGAGAAAACAAAAGCTTTCAAAAGGCAAATTGCTTTGTGCCTGACAGCAGACATAAAGGCTCTATTTGGGTGTGCCTTTCAAAAAAGAAAAAAAAAAAAGGAGAAAAAAAAAGTGTTAAACCAGTTAATAAATGAGATTTATTGAGCCAATCAAAAGCAAGTTATCTTGTCCCCTGAACCACTTTAACAACGCTTCCCACTAATTGTGAGGTGCTTTGATGAGCACCAATTTACAACGGTCGTGTGGGCTTTAAAACAATGTGGACGGGAACCCCTTATGGTGTTTTAACTAAGCATCATGTTATACTTTAGCTATTGAAAAATAGCAGATCTACAAGCTCATAGCGCGCCACTCAGGTCTGCTATTTTTTTAAAGTTGTGAAAATGTGGGCGCAAATCGTTGAATATATATTCTTTCAGGGCGAACATTTATTTATTTATTTCGACGTCCTGGCCTAAAATGGGTAAAAACACACCCACACTGAACAACTAGAACACCACTTTTCAACCGCAAAATTAAAATAAACTGCATTAAAAAAAACAAGAAAAAAACCACTGTCATAAATGATCAGAGAAGATGACCTCTGTTTTCATAACACCTTGAATCACCATCTCACTCCCACTGACTCTCCTCTGCTTGACTGAACAGTAATTACCATTTAAAGTGGGACCAGATGTGAAGTAGATGAGATCGTTGCGGTGCACGTGTATATATATAGTGCCCATAGTACACCCCTGTCCCGCTTATAGTTGATTAGGTGGCGGCTAAAGAGGTGTGCAGCGAGTGTGGAATGGATAATATATACTGTAGGTTGTTGTTGCATGACTCCCAGGAAATGCTTTGACCATATGCGACCAGGGACAGTGGTTTGATATACAAGGGGGCCATGGTCATTTTTCAGTTCTTTACATATTATGAAACTGCACACTGTATAACCTTTCATATGATGTATTGCTCATTGAAATTGGAAAAAAACATTTGCCCTGCAAATATTTCAAAGAAAAAGGCCCCAGGAATGGGTGTGACAATAGATATATACTTGTCTCCACCCTATAGATACTTGCATAAACACTCCCCCCATCCACTAACCACTCCCCCCACTAGGTTAGCTGTCAACTGCACAGAATTATGTCTCGCGACACCCCTCATTCACCAATACAAACTGACTGCAAAAATAACCTTAATAATAGAGAAAATATATCATAAATGAATACTGAAACCAGATATAATCTTTAAGTTTATGCATGCACCACATAATTTTCATTTTCCAGCCATGTAGTTTTTCTTTTTATAATTTGGGGACCACCCAAAATATTTTGGCGACCCCCTGAGGGGTCGCGACCTTAGAGTATATATATTTATAGAGAAGGCACCCAGAGGAAATCTTGAGGCGAAATGGACATAGTGGCCGAATTAAGGTATTGCAGCCTGCAGGCCCCAAACACATGAACGCGCTGTCCGTTGACTATCATTGTACACGTTCACGACGGACGACGCTCGTGCGCGTTCAACGGCAGCGCGTTCATGTGTTTGGGGCCACTCACCATTGCAATCCGTCCCAGAATGCACTCTGTTCCTACCAGGAAGGAGGAGTGAATCCGCCTCATGCGCTTTTGAGCAACTCAATGCAAGTGGATGGGAGGAGAACTCGGGTGTCTTCTCTATAGATATATATACTCTATGGTCGCGACCCAGGGGTTAAGAACCCCTGTAACAGAACATAGATTTAATATAGACGTGTTTGAGAGCACTATCATCAGTGTATGTTGGATTGATGTTAATGTGTATTGCATGTAAGACATGGATGTAACCAGTTAAACCTTCATTATATACAACAGGTCGTTTCGAGGAAGCGATCTGATTGGTTGAAACAGCCTTCTAGCCGTGCTACAAACGAGCATCACCGCACACCTAATCAAAACAAATAATTCAGCTGCTCATGTTCTCCCAGAGCGCAGCAAACTCGGTGGCTAGTTTCTTGGGACATTTGTGGTCGTAGTGGCTACATCTGTCATTAAAAACAATATGGGTTTCTTTCAGCGATTTTCTTAGTTTTAAGGGTAACTGTTGTATAATTGCAATATTACACTCGAGGGGGTGGTTTTACGTCAATAATGCACTTCTGCATTGATTTCGGAACTCTGTGGGCGAGTTTCTGCATCATCGCAGGCGTGCATTAATGATGTGTAATATTGCTTCAATAATTAGTGAACTTGTCCTTGGGCTTTGTATTGGTCTTTTGTCCCTCTACACCAAACGAAACCTCTTTGCCAAAAATAGCCGATCTACAAGCTCACACCGCCTCACCGTGCGAGGCGTTGTGAGCTTGTAGATCTGCTACTTTTGGCTAAAGTTCTCCTCAGAATAGGCAAAAGTAAGTAGCCTTGCCGAGCCATGAGGCTCATAGGGGCAGGAGCCTATCTCCTGTTTCTCTAGCCATGAGGGCCATAGGGGCAGGAGCCTATCTCCTGTTTCTGTAGCCATGAGGCCCATAGGGCAGGAGCCTATCTCCTGTTTCTGTAGCCATGAGGGCCATAGGGGCAGGAGCCTATCTCCTGTTTCTGTAGCCATGAGGCCCATAGGGCAGGAGCCTATCTCCTGTTTCTGTAGCCATGAGGCCCATAGGGGCAGGAGCCTATCTCCTGTTTCTGTAGCCATGAGGCCCATAGGGGCAGGAGCCTATCTCCTGTTTCTGTAGCCATGAGGCCCATAGGGCAGGAGCCTATCTCCTGTTTCTGTAGCCATGATGAGGCCCATAGGGCAGGAGCCTATCTCCTGTTTCTGTAGCCATGAGGCCCATAGGGCAGGAGCCTATCTCCTGTTTCTGTAGCGTGAGGCAGCTTGATGTACAAGTACACCCCCTGGACATGACGCTAGTATGTCACAGGGACTTACCCCCCAATCCAACCCTTGATGCTGAGTGTCAAGCAGGGAGGCACTGGGTCCCATTTTTACAGTCTTTGGTATGACCCGGCCGGGGATTGAACCCCCGACCTCCCAGTCTCAGGGCGGACACTCTAACCACAAGGCCACTGAGCTGGTCAGAATAGGCATGATAGGGTTCAAATCCTATATAACACAAAGATCTGTTGACCCCCTAGCCCTATGGGTCCCGGACCCCCTGTTGAAGACCCCTGGTCTAAACCAAAATATCTTAAATAAATAAAATAAAAATAGCCGATCTACATTTGGAATGGTCATTATGATGACTGGCAGGTATGCAAAGTGAGCAATGATCTGTCGTGGCAACACAGGTGATTAACTTTGACCTGTGTCAAACAAGTGCGGCATCATCAGTGTTCAGCGACAGCAGTGAGACTACACACCTGCGGAATACATACATTTAACCCATTTAGGCCTGACCTCAAAATTTAAAATAATTCTTCTAAATCCTCCAGTTTCCGGAAATAAACATTTTCACGATTTTTCAAAAATTGCAGACCTACAAGCTCGTAGCGCGCCACTATGTGGCTATGAGCTTGTAGAGCTGCTATATCTGCTATATTTCAATAGCTAAAGTATAACATAATGCTTAAAACACCAAAAGGGGTTCCCGTACGGCGTACAGAATGGGTTAAGGCTATTCGAGGTGACTAGGGGTCGAAGGTTATGAGGTGATGTTCTTAGTTCCTCTTCTGCACTAGGTATGTTGTGTGTGGTTTTTTAATGTTGTACGGGTCACTGTGTGCCTGTGTTGTCTTGTATTGTGTATTGTCTTGTATTGTATTGTATCTGTATGCTGCAGGAAGGGTCCTTGGGGTCCAAGACAAATGTCTCTCTTGGGAGACAAAATAAAGAAACCTTGACCGTGACCTATTGATGCCTAGCCCGACCCCACGTTCGGTGGGGTCAATTGAGTAGCCTACTACTATACAGACGAAAAGCAGTACAAGTCCAAATTATATTCTGACCCCTCCACGAACCCCTTATCCGTCATTTATACATTATGGATAATTAGTGTGGACTGGAGTCTTAAACTGTTTTTCGTCTGTAGTACTCAATTATCACTTTAAAGTTTAATCCGTCAATGTGTTTGAATTACATTTTTTAGCGAGATCTTTCCAGTAACCACACGCCCTTTGCCGAAAGCGAACAAGTCCTCGGCGGATGAAAAATAATCGATACAGTGGCTCTGCTTCGTGTCCTGAAGGTTAGACTCCGCCCACTTCATAGAGTGCTGAAGCGGCAATTTTCTTCTCTGTTTCTAATTTTATTATCTCCCTCCTATGTGTCCTTTGACACATCACTTCACTCGTCTCAGAGATTAAACCCATTCTGAACTTTAGCTATTGAAAAATAGCAGATCTACAAGCTCATAGCGCAGCACCGAGTGCCGCCCTACGAGCTTGTAGGTCTGCTATTTTTGAAAATCGTACAAATGTGGCCCAAATGTTTGAATATATTCTTTCAGAGACAACATTTTTTAACTCAAATCTTTGCTTCTGGGGAGAGGTCCCTGGAACAACACATGTTCAGATTGCGGTCGGCGCCCAATAACATATTTTTGGGGGTCCTTGACATGAAAATGTTTGAGAACGAATGACATATAGAAACATAGATTCTTCATAAAAACCGTCATGATTTAGAAGACATTTTTATAATCAACATCAGGCCAAAATAGGTTAACAATTTCTGACAAAACAAAAAGTGTGTGCCATCTCTTTGGCAATGAATTAATTTGCCATCTGGTTGTGTTTACTTATACGGGTCCCCGAGAGAAGCATTATCCTATTTTGGGCGGGAACCCCATTTTGTGTTAGCATTATGTTATTGAGATCTGCTATTGAAAAATAGCAGATCTACAAGCTCATAGCGCGCCACCGAGTGGCGCGCTACGAGCTTGTAGGTCTGCTATTTTTGAAAAATCGAAGAACGACTGACATAGAAACATAGCTTTTTCAGAAAACTGTCAGGATGTAGAAGACATTTTTAGAATCTGATCTCAGGTCAAAAGGGATTATGGAGGCTCTATTTGCACCTCCTCCGTCCTTAACCGCCTCAGACAAACATGTCTTCAGAACTCTCCATACAGAGTCGCTTCATGGCAGATTGTGGAAATAACACAAACAAAAACAAACTAACAAAACCTTGAATTTCTTGGCCAATAGATTTCCGAATCAAATACGACCCATAAATCAACTTGGCATGCAGGGTCAGGTGCTCACCTTTCCTCTGCATTCTTGAGCCACTCCACAGAGCGTTTAAAGAGGAAATAAACACTGTGGCTGGAGATGTGTGGGTTTCAGTGTACAGTATACCACTTTAGAATGGCTTCCTCGCTCTGGACGACGAATACATTTTATGTTTATTTAACCTTTATTTAACCAGTAAAACTCTTTTACACAGTGTGAACCAGTGTTGTTTTTGGCAGCAAATTTTGGTTTTAGTTTTTAGTCATAGTCTCTTGAATAGTTTTAATTTAGTTTTAGTCACATTTTAGTCACCTGGAATGGTTTAGTGTTAGTCTAGTTTTCGTCTTTGTATTTTGTATTTGTATTTGTATTTTAAATGTATTTTGGTGGGCCTTGAAGGTGACAGTTTTTTTTTCACTTGCCGAAAATAGCCGATCTACAAGCTCACAGCGCGTCGCAGCGAGCTTGTAGATGGGCTATTTTCAGCATGCAACCAAGTGTAAAATGACTTATACTGGATCTCTTGTCCACTAGTCCCTTCCTAACATTCAAGTCTATAGTTTCCATTTGTTGACGAAATTGTCAGTATATTTAGTCTTAGTTTTAGTCATCATAGTTTCTATTTAGTTTTCATCAGTTGAAAAAGGTAGTTGATGAACATTTTTCGCCTTAGTTTTAGTCGACGAAAACAACACTGGTGTGAACAGGCCAAGAGAAGAGGCAAAATGAGTGACACAGCTCTGCCAGTAACAATAAATACAAGACAATAACAGGACAGACATGCAACGTTCACAAATACAGAACCCACTACCGAAGAAGATCAAAGGGAGAACAGGAACGTCTAATAAGGCAACCAACAAAGGCTAATAATATTAGCCTTTGCCATCATGGGCACATGCACTCCCCAAACACTGCTCCTGCTTTGACATATAGCAAATGTCGCTTCTCTTTCTTTTTAGTTTATTAGCTAATTTAGTTGCTTAAGTTTTTATAGCAACAAAATTTGCTAATAAACTAAAAAGAAAGAGAACCGACATTTGTTATACGTCAAAGCAGGAGCAGGGTTTGGGGAGTGTGCCCATGATGGCAATGCTTTTAAAGCTCACTAGGGGAATCACAGCAGCCAGTTTGGGTCTGGTCTGTAGGTCATTCCAAGACCAGGATCCAAAAAAGCATAACGCACGCACGCACGCACGCACGCATGCACGCACACACACACACACACCCCGGTGCCAATGGCACAGATGGAATGCACAGGTGCTTAAATTAAGAGCCTCCCTTAATCCAGCAGGTTGAGAACATCAACCAAAATAATTACAGATGTAATCTCCATCCATCTGTCCGTTGTTGTTCACTTTGCACCAACATAGTTTCCTTAGTCAATCTCCACACACACAGCCACACACACAGCCACACACACGGCCACACACACGGCCACACACACAGCCACACACACACAGCCACACACACACACACACACACACACACACACACACACACACACACACACACACACACACACACACACACACACACACACACACACACACACACACACACACACACACACACACACACACATTATCAGATATCGTTGGGGACAAAGGGGTAATGTGATTTTTGTATTGCTACATGTCCATAGGAGGCCTTAAGTATGTTTCACCAGTTTCAATTGAAACGGGCCTCCACCCTCAGGGGGGCCTCAACAAAATAATGTTGTCATAGGTATATGGGGGCCTCATATTTGGTCTTGAAACGTGTCTCCAGATTCCTAAGGTCGCCCCTGAGAACACACAAACACACCAAGCTGGCCATAGGGGGCGCTAGCTCCCCTCAAAGAGACAGAATGCAAAATGCTTGTCATTCAGCCTCACTTTGAGTTGTTCAGTGGACTGTCTCTCACACAGCGATATGGAGAAAAATATCACACCCGCGTGACGTGAGCGGCACTGTTATCACCATACATCACATTCCGTGCTCAGCCAGTCAGCTTGAGCACATTCCGCGCACACACACACACGCACACGCACACACACACACACACACACACACACACACACACACACACACACACACACACACACACACACACACACACACACACACACACACACACACACACACACACACACACACACACACACACACACACACACACACACACAGCGTAGCGTGTGGAAGACCCATAGACCCCAAGGTAGCCGCTATGAAGTAATAAATATAGCAAATAGAGTTCAAAGGGTGCAGATGAAGAACAGCTACACTAATTGGCATCGTTAACGCGTGCATGGCAACAGTTTGTGTCGCGTGTGATTTCACACCAGAAGATATAAGATGATGCATCGTTTTGAAAATGATTGTAGACGTCGAGAGAGAGAAGAGAGCGAGACAGACAGACAGACAGACAGACAGACAGACAGACAGACAGACAGACAGACAGACAGACAGACAAACAGTGATGTTGTCTTGGACCGTTTCCAAAGCAGGAGGACCAAAGCGAGCCTCTCATGCTGCTGTAGCAGTGAGGAACAAACTGTATTCCTTTGGAGGCTGTAATGGAGGGACCTTCAACAAAATGGAACAGATGGATGTCCATGTCTTCAACACAGTGTCTTTATGCTGGAATAAGTTACCTCCAGTGGAACCAGGAAGAGGAGACAGTCACCTTGAGGTTCCATCCAAGTGCTGGGGCCACACAGCTGTGTTGGTAGAAGATACAGTCTACATCTGGGGAGGCCATCCTTACTGCAATGTGCTTTATGCATTTGATGTTTACACCCACAGATGGTTCCAACCCAGGGTTTCTGGGACTGTTCCAGAGGAGAGGAGCTACCACTCAGCCTGTGTGTTGGAGAAGGTCATATAAATCACCAAGCTGATGATGACTAATGACATGTACAAGTTGGACACCAGCACAATGGTCTGGACTTTAATTAACACCAGAGGAACTCCACCTCCTGCTTCACACCTTCACTCTGCCACCATCGTCAGGACAAATATGTTTGTATTCGGGGGCTGGAGGGGGTACCAGGGGGTCTACAACACCATCAGAGTGTTTGACACAGAGACAAACGCCTGGCTGGACACACCTTCTGCACAACTTCTACCAGAAGGACGCACGTGTCATTCAGCATTTATCTACAATGGAGAGCTGTACATATTTGGTGGCTGGAACTTTTACAAGACCTTCAATGATGTGTGGAAATTCAGTCCAGAGACCTTCTCCTGGAAGAAGGTTGAGCCCAAGTGGAAAGGACCATGTCCAATGACTGGTATGTGCTGTTGTATTGTGGGAGATCGTATCATCCTCTTTGGAGGATACAAAGGAGATCACACTATCTCTGATGAGCTGTTCATCTTAGACTTGAGTCCTTGTCTTAAGACGTTATGTAAGCTAGAAGTTATTCAGTACGCTCTGGACCAATCAGAACTCCCACACAACATCAGGTGGGAATTGGCAGGCATGGCAACAGACGACAACAACAACAACCGAGACCACATTCCAGACGAAGGAACAGCAGAAAGATCAAGAAATGATGGATCAACATCTCATCCCACCTGATGGTGAGCCACCTCTCAGCATCACTTACTGAGATTCAAACCTCAGGAGACTCCTTCTCTCCAGACAGGCTACCATTCAGCTAGGCATCAAACAATGACAATTGTTCCGTCCAACACATTGCGGTGGAAACACAAACCTGTGTCTGTATGTTCCAAACTGAACAAGGTGGAACTCTCTTTATTGTATATTTATTTCTATGATCTTGTTTTATTTAAAGGACCAAGCAGTCCTGAAAGGACTTGGTCCTTTATTGTTACCGTCAGTTTTTTCCCCCCTTCTCCTTCTGCCATAAAATGGCAGTTTTGGCTGAACTGTGCAGTCGGTTTTCTCTAAACTTAAAAAAAAAAGAAAAAAAAAGATTATATCGGCCTACAGAAAAAACAAAAATCTTAAAGACTATCTGGTACACAGCAAGCTAAAAGGATTCAACACACCAGCACGCCAGAGACCAGAATACTTCAAACCCAAACGAATAGTTAAAAATAGAACTACAAAAAGCAAGTTGGAGATTAAACAACAGATAACAGCCAGCACCAGCAACTGTTTATTTAATCACATGTGAAAAATGTGGCTTACAATATGTCGGAGAAACTAGTAAAACAATAGCTGTAAGGCTGAGACAACACAAATACAATATTAACAATGCAAAAAAGACAATTACAAGGATTGTTCAACATTTCATGGCTCACAGTAGGATAAAGACGTTTTAATGAAAAACAGTGGATTAAGAACCTGAACACAGATTTTCCTGGAGGTTTAAACATGCCAAAAGTTGTGTTGATTTTGTACCAAAACTCCACAGCCATATACATGCTAAACACAGCCAACAATCAATGGAAATCAGACTTTGAATATAGGGGACAAATTAGCACATTCCACACCAAGCCTACCTGGGACACGAAGCAAGAGGTGTCAGTGACCAAATGGGCCATTAGACACCGGGCCCAGGAAACAAAAGAGAAACACATGACAACAGGGACACCTTGAAATATAATTGTTAATTAGAAGAGCCTGTTTTTTTTTTTGTTTTTTTTTTATGGAAACAGTAAAAACTCAAATAACAAAAAAATATCTAGTTTTATTTATTTTTATTGTATTTTTTTAACTAAATCTTTATCCCACGATTTTGTAACCCAGTTTTTTCTTTTTCATCCAGTGCCAATTATCTAATGTAATCCTGGGCGCTACACTTCCTCTGCCAACCTGGGGGGGCAGCGGACTGAACTCCTTCTATGCATGAGGAGTCCAAGCTGCTTCTTTTCACCTGACAGAGGGGAATTTCCCCGGCCGGACGTAGCGCGTGGAAGGGACACGTTATTCCGACCAGTTCCTTTCCCCTCCATCAGGCGCCCCGGCTGGCCAGGGGGAGGTAGTTTTAGAGACCAGGATTACGGCATGTTTTTGTGAGGGTATCTACCCTAGGGGACACGGGGAGAACATGCAAACTCCACAAAGAAAGGCCCTATTGCCAACCCCCGCCTCGGGTATGGGCACTGATGATGCGGAGGAGGGAACACGCCGCCAGTGCCCACAGCGTCCCCAGCGGGAATCGAACCCAGGACCTTCTAGCTGTGAGGCGACAGCACTACCAACTGTGCCACCGTGCCCCTAGTTAAAAGATCTAGTTTTAAAGAATAGACCAAATACGTAAACCTAAAGCCAAAGCTAAACTTAAACCTCACAGGAAGCCACGAGCTAGTCATAAAACCTGCCACTGGCTAATTGAGGAGCCATTGGGTGAATTAACCCTAAACAAAGCCCAATAAGGCTAAATAAACAAATCCTAAAACAATAGGGTAAACTTAAACTCAGGGATAAACTGGAGAAAATCTAAGAGTGGTTAGATCAGGCTTCCTTCAAATACATGGCGAATGCACTCATTCCTTGCATTGTGCTTACATACGTAAGTACAATGCACTGAAGTCCCCTCAGTCAAGCCCCACCACTCTTGGCCCTCTCTCTCTCTCTCGCTCACTCACTGCCTTGCTCTCTCCCACAATGTTAATGTTAAGTTAGTAAAGTTACACCTATTTTATGTAAATAACATGGTAAAATGTGCAGCATTGGGAGGTAAAGGGGAGACACTTTCATTGTGAAGGGACGACAGGATGAGGAAAGGTGTTGTTGCCAATTGTCGAGAGTAATGGCTGCGTGTGATATTGAACAGTCAAACTATTCGTATCAATATACCGTATCAACAAAATAATTATGTCATAGGTATATGGGGGCCTCATATTTGGTCTTGAAACGGGCCTCCAGATTCCTAAAGCTGCCCCTGTACATGTCTGTAGTTTATGAAATGATGTGATAGAAATGGCAAAATGGCAATTACTTGTTTTCGGCCCTTTTATCCGATATATAAATTGTATAGCGAATGGCATAACTATAAGCAAATAATGGGCCGATTTGGATGATTCCGCCATCAAATAGCTCACAACGTGTCGCCTGCGTACGTGTTGTGAGCTTGTAGATCTGCTATAATTCTGTGTGTATACCAGCGCACTGTGCACATCTGCACAGCACCGCGCTCAATTAAGAAAGATTGGGTGCAGATGTGCTGATTGCGCTGATGATGACGGTCGGGTTCAGAGCCAGAACGGAGAGGGCACTTTTCTGGTCCAAAAGGCAGGGGCTAAAGCGCCCTTTCATATTGCAACACACTGATGAACAACAGAACAAGCTGATGGTTTCAGCAGGACAGGAGTAGACATGGGAGAGCAGGTACCGGAATGCTTTTTTTTCCTAGTTTTTTGAGAGGGGGGGGCCACCCTGCCCGCCCACCCGCCCGCTGCGCAATAATTGCGCTGAAAACCTTGACCCGTCTGCCCGCCCCGCGGGACCCGCGGGCAACGGGCCGGCCCGCGCATCACTAGAGGGGACGTGGTCCCAGACAGGTTCCAGCCACAAGTGAGCTGATGCACTTGGTCAAACAGCTCTGCTGTATAACATCCAAAGTCTGGCCATGTTGTTTGAATGTCTCCTGAAAATCTGGGTTTTTCTTCAGTAAACCTCAGTGCATTCAGATTCCCATGACCAGCAAAGGCACTCACAATGTCACATCCTGTACATTAAATATGTGACAGACTCTCACAGAGGTTCTTCTCTCCCAAACCAAGGCCACAAACCGTGTGGCCTTGATAGACATTAAGGACAAGGGATGTGTTTTTGCCATGGAATGCTAAACGGAACCATTTCATCAGTATCTCCAGAAGTAACATAATACTGTGTGTGTGCGTGTGCGTGTGTGTGCGTGTGTGTGTGCGCGCGTGCGTGCATGCAGCCCTAGTGCTCCCCCCGTGAAGCCTTGGATTCATGGGAGAATTTGTGTTTGTGTCGCATTCCTTCACAGTGAATGAAGAATTTTAAAAAACAAAGAGAATATTTAATATGCCATCACACAAAGATTTGCAGGCCCCCCGTGTAGTAAGTACTGAGGATCCCGGCTCTGAATAAGTGTCTAACCATCCAGTCCATTGTACTCGTTACTTACAAAACACTGCTGAAAACGAAAATAGTTATATGTTCTCACCTCTCGCCTGCTGTCCATGTGGACTCTTGGGTAGGCTGACTCTTGGGTAGGCTGACTCTTGGGTAGGCTGACTCTTGGGTAGGCTGACTCTTCGGTAGACCGCCACACAGTGGCCACACTGAGGTCCCTCTCACTCTCCACGCTGCTGCTGCTGTACTGCAGGGTTTAAGTGTTAAATCAATCAAAGCGTGCTTCAGGAGAAGATAATTGAAAATGTTCTGTAAAAAAAAAAAAACTACCTACCTTTATAGACAGTTCCATCCTGGAAGGAAAATCTTTCCTGTGATAAAATGGCCACCAATGGGTGGGTGGGGGGGGGGGGGGGGAGGGAGTGAGGAGTCAGTCAAAGAACAATATTTGTGTACAGGATCTCCTCACTGGTCAACAAAAAAACAGGAGCCTGGTACCACAGCACCTCAAAGGCCCTTAAAACTAAGCTTCAGTGGCTCCTGGGCCGGGAGTCTGGCCTGGCGGCGTGTCGTGGGTTCGAGTCCCGAGTCTGTCGGCCTTTGTAGCATGTCTCCCCCCACCCCCCCATCTCTCTCCCCCTTTCCTGTCTAATTACTGTACTCAATGAATGCAAAAACGGCAAAAAATATATATCTTAAAAATAACTAAAGGCTACTACTCAGCCTTACTCCCAGAACCCACCTCACCCGTGCTCATTTTAATAGGCTGAAATGGCTTAGGGTTGACGACAAGAGTACAGCAACTTGCAATGGGCCTGGTCTACAAGATTCGTGACACCACTAAGATACCCAATTTTCTTTAGTCTTTAAATGTTCTGATGAAAATGCACTGCATTAATTCAGTTACGTCAATGTGTTTTATATTTATGTAACTGAATTAATGCAATTCATGTTGTAGTTGTTTTTAATGTATTTCGCTTTGTGTGGACTGGATTTTTTATTCAGCCTGCACTACATACCAGCAGGGGACGAGACATTGGAAATCTGCATTGGCGTACAATTCCCACCAGATGTCGCCAAAGACTATCGCATCCAACTGAAGCAGAGTGTGTGCGTGTGCGCGCTCCCTCGCGCTCTGTGTGTGTGTGTGTCTGTCAGTCTGTGTGCATGTGTGTGTGTGTGTGTGTGTGTGCGAGCGCGTTACCACAAATTAAATTATAGACAAAACAGTTACATTTATTCTCATGGAAATCATCCGTCTATGCCAACAACACAATGGCTTCAGCCGTCTTCAGGGTTAAGGCCTATCCCTATCATATCCTACTAACTACAGAGCTGTTTTCAGATGCTTTGTGCAGTTCCATGACACTCCCACTGAGTGAGTACAAGTGCTGCAGGTCCACAGGGGCCCTGGGGCCCCTCCTCTCCTCCTCCCACTGTCCACAGGGGCCCCGGGGCCCCTCCTCCCACTGAGAGAGAGAGAGAGCTGCATGTCCGTGGATCTGCAGGGAGCCCGCTCAGCCCGGGGGGCCCCTCCTTCCTTTCCCAGCCTGTGGAATGGTGGGAACCGGGTACAGGGCAGCCCAGAATGGTGCGCTATTTTTACCACCGCGTGCACAATCTGTCGAGGGCTACTCCCCAGGGCCCTGCCGCCGGCAGCCTCCCCAAGCCGCGGAATTTAACCCGGGACAGCTCTCTCCCCAGATGTGAT
Source organism: Protomyctophum parallelum (assembly GCF_964188405.1). Taxonomy (NCBI): domain Eukaryota; kingdom Metazoa; phylum Chordata; class Actinopteri; order Myctophiformes; family Myctophidae; genus Protomyctophum; species Protomyctophum parallelum. Next base: position 44,645,482 of record NC_139707.1, on the reverse strand, counting down.
GGAAAACATCTGGCCAGCTGCTTCACCATACACTACAAGGCCTGGGCTGTCCTGTCCTGTCCTGTCCTGTCCACCCCCACCCCCCCCTCTGCCAGTACGACTGACTGCCCTCCCAAACAGCAGGAATTTATTTATTGGATTTCTTTTAGGCCCAATTGAGATGCAGCATCTTGTTTTCGAGGGGGTCCTCATGTACTGTAGTGTACACCAGTGGTTGACAGAAGCTCACCGCATATTGCATGGCAAAGTGTTGAGAGCTTATGGATACTAGATTGGCGATTATTTAGTATAGGCCTATAGCCTAAATATAAAACAGGGCCTCAAAGTCAAACTACGGTGGAGACAGGAGACTCAATGGAAGTCCCTCCAGGACTCCTGACGGTCCCTGGACCCCACTTAGAGAACCAGTGAAGTGTCCACAGTACCAAATGACTTCAGCAGAGCCTCTGGAAAATTAGGCCACAGCCTGAGACGTTTGGGAACACTTCTTGCCTTCTTGTCTTTATCTTAACAAATCTGCCAGGTTTTTGCCCCGGTTAACGTGTCTCATTAGTCCGACCCATTACTAACCCTATATCCCAAATCCATTACTAACCCTATATCCCAAATCCATTACTAACCCTATATCCCAAATCCATTACTAACCCTATATCCCAAATCCATTACTAACCCTATATCCCAAATCCATTACTAACCCTATATCCCAAATCCATTACTAACCCTATATCCCAAATCCATTACTAACCCTATATCCCAAATCCTAAACAGAACCGCATGCAGAAGCCACGGGGCGAGTCTTCACCGGCCACGTAGTCAGTCAGTCAGTCAGTCACTAGTCAGTTAGTCAGTCAGTCAGTCAGTCAGTCAGTCACTAGTCAGTCAGTCAGTCAGTCAGTCAGTCAGTCAGTCAGTCAGTCAGTCAGTCAGTCAGTCAGTCAGTCAGTCAGTCACTAGTCAGTCAGTCAGTCAGTCAGTCAGTCAGTCAGTCAGTCACTAGTCAGTCAGTAAGTCAGTCAGTCACTAGTCAGTCAGTCACTAGTCAGTCAGTCAGTCACTAGTCAGTCAGTCAGTCAGTCACTAGTCAGTCAGTCAGTCAGTCAGTCAGTCAGTCACTAGTCAGTCAGTCAGTCACTAGTCAGTCAGTCAGTCAGTCACTAGTCAGTCAGTCAGTCAGTCAGTCAGTCACTAGTCAGTCAGTCAGTCAGTCACTAGTCAGTCAGTCAGTCACTAGTCAGTCAGTCAGTCAGTCACTAGTCAGTCAGTCAGTCACTAGTCAGTCAGTCAGTCAGTCAGTCACTAGTCAGTCAGTCAGTCAGTCAGTCAGTCACTAGTCAGTCAGTCAGTCAGTCACTAGACAGTCAGTAAGTCAGTCACTAGTCAGTCAGTCAGTCAGTCACTAGTCAGTCAGTCACTAGTCAGTCAGTCAGTCACTAGTCAGTCAGTCACTAGTTATTCAGTCAGTCGTCAGTCAGTCAGTCACTAGTCAGTCAGTCAGTCAGTCAGTCAGTCAGTCAGTCAGTCAGTCAGTCAGTCAGTCAGTCAGTCACTAGTCAGTCAGTCACTAGTCAGTCAGTCAGTCAGTCAGTCAGTCACTAGTCAGTCAGTCAGTCAGTCACTAGTCAGTCAGTCAGTCAGTCAGACAGACAGACAGACAGTCAGTCACGAGTCAGTCAGTCAGTCACTAGTCAGTCAGTCAGTCAGTCAGTCAGTCAGTCAGTCAGTCAGTCAGTCAGTCAGTCAGTCAGTCAGTCAGTCAGTCAGTCAGTCAGTCACTAGTCAGTCAGTCACTAGTCAGTCAGTCAGTCAGTCAGTCAGTCACTAGTCAGTCAGTCAGTCAGTCACTAGTCAGTCAGTCAGTCAGTCAGACAGACAGACAGACAGTCAGTCACGAGTCAGTCAGTCACTAGTCAGTCAGTCAGTCACTAGTCAGTCAGTCAGTCAGTCACTAGTCAGTCAGTCAGTAAGTCACTAGTCAGTCAGTCAGTCAGTCAGTCAGACAGACACACAGCACTAAATGCACATCACTTAAAATAACATCTCAGCATCTCAGTTATTTATTTATTATTGCATTTTTTAATTTAAAAAAAGATTAATTGTAAATGTGTTACATTGACTTCGATCAAAACATTTCCATGTCCTCTGTCTCTCAGCACAGGTAACATTATAGGCACACAACAAGAATGCAAACATCATCTTTGTGGTTCTACTAAACAGTTTTGGTTTTGGTTTTTTTATGCCAAAATACTAAACACAGGAGAGAGAGAGGGGGGGGGGGGGGGGGGGGTGGGGGGGGGGATGAGAACAACACCCACGAGTTAAACTTTAGCAAAAAACTGCAATAGAATCTCACGCCGTGAAGAGCAAGACGAGCAAAACAATCAACAGTAGCGTAGCGTTCGGCTCCTCGCCCGTTTCCTCTGCGAAGGTACAGGGACGGGTCGGGTCGGTTCGTTCAACCCCCCCCCCCCCCCCCCCCCCCCCCCCCGTGTCTTCTGTGGTTATTACTAAACACATTACAGACTTTGTAAAACCACCACGGTCGGTCTCTCCCCTTGTAGAGTTTAAGAAACACTGCCTATATCCAGACCAGCGTGTCTCAACCTGTTCTCCGGTCAGGAGGAGCCCCCACTTGGCAAAAGCGTTGGCCACTTAACACGGCAACCCAACACGTTATGATCAACTTAAGTTCTTATTTAGCTGTGACGCAACGATCGCTCGCTTTTCTTTTCTTTTTAAAATTAAAATCCTTAAGTGTTTTGACAATTATTTTTTGGGGGGCCCACTTTGCGCTGTCCTTAAGGCCCACCAGTGGGGGCCCCTGCCGCATGTTGAGAACCCAATGGCCATGCAAAGACCAGTCGTTTGGCCATAATATATTCCCTCCACATTTTAGTCACCAGATAAACAAAACCGGATGACTTAGAAATCAACAGTATACAAAAACCCTCTACGAAAAAAACATCCAGATAAAGAATATTGTATTAAATATACTTCAAAATATAGCACTCATTTCTAATGATCAACATTGGCGCTTGTGTCGTTGTGTGTTTGTGTAACCAAAAAGAAAATGAAAAAAAAAATATGACATGAGCATAAAGGACCGTAAAGCCATATGATCGGGTTGATTTCTTCTGCAGACGTGGCATTAATCTATGGCCGTACACACTCAAAAGGTTTTTGGGGCATTCCCCCAAGAAATACACTGCATTTATTATTATCCCAGAGTGGGCCATGCACTACAATTAAAAACAACCCACATTTTTGCAAAAATGGTAAAAACAGATATTTTTTTCAGCAACACAGCAAGAAGATCTATCGTAGGATAATATGAAGCCACTGTCCGTCGTGCCAGGGCTAAAGCTTACAGCAGCCTATGTACAGCTTATGGTACAGTAATGACCCCCCCCCCCCATTCCCACCCGCTCCCCCCCCCTCCCTGGGTCAGTGAAAAAGCACTACTTTGAGACAATAAGCGTATTTCCCTTTTGCACAAAGATGCTTTGGAGAGGGAAAAAAAAGCGTTTCACTTGAGTACCCGAAAATGTTTGAAATCTGGGGAAGTCGTTAAGGAGGGCTTTGGGAAGCCCGGGATATACTTTTGTTCCACTTCTCATCCCGTGGTTGGGAAGTTCCCCTCGTGATAGAAATGTCTCCTACCTGACTGTCTCTTTAGCACTAACCATAACGATGTTCTTTATTATGTGCGAAGGGGTGGGGTGGGGTGGGGTATTCTTGGAAGATGGAGACGTAGAACATTTACAAATATGCAAAAGAAACATCTGATGGCCAGGACGCAGTTTACATACATACACGAACTCCTTGAACATGAATTATCAGAAATAAAAGCTCAGAGATGGTTTTTAGATGGTGCGCCATACATTTTGAGACTGTATGTGGTGCTGTCAAAACGTTGTTACAACCACAGGTTGATTAGTTCCCTGATTCAAATAGGTTTATGTTTTTTTTGGCATTGGTATTATTATTACGATAACGACTGAACGGGTTCCATTACGGTTCTTAATTACAATCCAGGAACTCGATTGTGAACGGTAGTGACGTAACGAAGTCACGATTTATGGTGCAAAGAACACAGGACCGAATGGCACATACTGTAGGAGTTATGGATATACTGTACACACACACACACACAAAAGGTTAAACAACCACTTGGCAAACTTTAAGTACTGGAGCTTCTGTTGTTGAACCACAACCCACAATCCATCCATCCATCTTCAACCGCTTATCCGTAGTCGGGTCGCGGGGGCAACAGCTCCACCAGAGAGCTCCAGACAACCCACAATGCTTTGTGGAAAACCGTGAGACGTCCCCAAAACAAAAGCGCAACACTGAGAACAATAACGAAAACATAACATTACAATCCAATACATTTTCAGATCGACCTCTTATTTTTTTGTTGTGAACATGCCCCAGGTTTAGAGGAGAAGTGCAGTCATGAAAACTAAATCTGTCAGGCCCTGTCTCTCTAAAAGCATTCTGGTCATTCTTCATTCTTTAAACGTCTTGGTCAGAGATCACTAAAGACTGGATGACCCAACGCCCCCCAAACGAGACTGCAGTTTGGCCACTTAATTCTCCACCCTGACAAATCCTCTGAACAACAAGTTCAGCATTACCGGCATAACAATCATCATCATAGCTAGAGATCCCTCGTACGTGAACGACAAGAAGGACAACAGTTTTCTTTTCTTCAGTGTCTCACACCAAAACACGAGGCCAACGCCTTGCGGCACGCAACCCCCTGGAGTGGGGGGCTCTCTCTCTATACCCGCAAGAGGCAGTGCTGGTGTTAAAACACATGCAATGGTGTCATGGTGTTTTCTGACCACGATAGAGAACAAAAGAAAAAAGACAAAACAAAACCAACAACAAAGCAGAATAAAAATTGCACAGTCATGATTGGGGGTGGGGGGGGGGGGGTGTCATTGGGGGGCTTGGTGTATAGAACGAAGTTCGTGGGATTTGGGGCTGAGGAGGGGGCCAGGGGAGAGGTTGGAGGTTCGACCGTTGTGACCCCTCCAACCAGAACACTCAATAGCGGCGTTGGGACGCGGGGAGGGAGGAGGGGGCTGGTGTTACGCCGTCGCGGCGGGCACAGAGACCTCCAGCAGGCGGTTGTTTTTGCGCTTGCAGGACACCGTGCTGTTGCCGTTCTTGGGGACGCCCGGGACAAACTTGACGCACACCTTGTCCTGCTTGAACTGCACCAGAAACCTGTCCACGAGAAAAACATAATGGAACGCGGGCGTGACTTTGAGAGAGAGAACACACGGGTGAGACTGGAGGAGTAGACATGCTGCTAGTCGGAGCAGCGTGATTATGAATCCCACCAACGTTCTAGGGTAGACCCGCCTCACCATGTGTCCGATTGGCTCCCGGGAAGGCATAGTTTTACTGAGGTTAGGCCGTTCAGGTTAGGTTTAGGGCGGTGCATGCTTAGTTTAGACTAGTCATTGGTTAGACATGGGTTAAGGTTATGTTTAGGTGTGCTGCCCCGTGGGAGGTTAGGTTTAGACTAGTCATTGGTTAGACATGGGTTAAGGTTAGGTTTAGGTGTGCTGCCCCGTGGGAGGTTAGGGGTGCATACTTAGTTTAGACTAGTCATTGGTTAGACATGGGTTAAGGTTAGGTTTAGGTGTGCTGCCCCGTGGGAGGTTAGGTTTAGGGTGAGGGTTTGAGATAGCTTGTAGTTGTAGGACTAATGACTGGTTGCAAAAACGACTACTGGCCAATCACAGCAGGGCTTTCCTAGAACGTTGGTGGGATACATAACGCGTCGGAGCACAGCGACACACTTCATACATCGAGGCATTTGTCAAGATGGATTTCTGTGTCTTTGTGTGTTTTTATTTTTAAAGATTTGTTTGGCTTTTCTGCCTTTATTGCTAGTTTCAAGTGAAGATTGACAGGAAAGAGGGAGAGAGAGAGAGAAGGGGATGGGGAACGGGACTCGAACACGCACCGCGCTGTCAGGCCAGAGCCTATAATATGTGGCATGATGCGCCAGGACCGCTAGGCCACCGGGCACCCCCCCCCCCCTTTGTGTGTTCTTAAACTTACAGTAGCTGTGTATAGTTGGGGAGGTCGTCTATAACAAATTATCTGAAATGTCTTTTTTTTTTTTTTTTTATGCAGCATTTTGAGATTTGTGTCAAATATCAAGAGCATATTATTATTATTATCATTATTTAGAGAGCTTTAGGGTTTGAGCTATGTCTGATTTATACTCCAACGTAATATTTACTACAGTAGCAACACATTTCAGCTCTTTGCAGTTATATGGCAAAGAAAAGTGTGTGTGTGTGTGTGCGTGCATACGTGTCTGTGCGTGTGTGCGTGTGTGCGTGCGTGCGTGCGTGCATGCACGTGGTGGGCTCTTACTCGTCTGAGATATCGATGTCGAGCTGCTCGGTGGGCGTGGCTCCGGTCCGGTGCAGTTTGGTGATGATCTCGATCAGATGTTCACTACTGAGCAGGAAGTCTCCCTTGGAGGCCGACGCTGAACCCTGAGGGTGAGAAAGAGACGTGAAAATGTGCCTCAAATCCTTGAATAGATATTATTACAGAGTGAACATTTTAACTCAAATCTTTGAATATATATATTATTACAGAGTGAACATTTTAACTCAAACCTTTGCTTGGAGGTCCCTGGCATATTTACATATCATTTTTGGGGGCCTTGACATGAAATATTGAGAACCACTGATATAGAAACGTGAGGTTTTTCAGAAAAACAGACGTCAGGCCTAGGTTATCCCATTTTGACCTGAGATCGTAATTCTATAAATGTCTTCTACATCCTGACAGTTTTCTGGAAAAGCTATGTTTCTATGTCAGTCGATTTTTCAAAAATAGCAGACCTACAAGCTCATAGCGCGCCACTCGGTGGCGCGCTATGAGCTTGTAGATCTGCTATTTTTCAATAGCTAAAGCATAACATAATGCTAACACCAAAAGGGGTAAAACCATTCCTGGTGGGTCTGGCCTCACCTCTTTGAGCTTGAGGGCGAAGAAGCCGTCGCTCTGCGTGCTGACCGAGATGCTGGCCAGGTCGGGCAGAGGCACGCTGGACTTCACCTGGCCCGTCTTCTGGTCAGCCAGGACGAAACTGTTCTTGGTCAACAGGAAGATCCGCGTTGCACCCTGGGAACCGAACCAGCAGGAGACCAATCAGTTCAGTGGTTCTCAACCCACATGGTTTGGTGTGTGGGGGGGGTCCCCAGGTGATATTAAAGTGAGAATTTATTGACTTTTAAGAACCTTTTAATACATCAAAAATAAAAGATAATTAGAAAGAGACCATTACGGCATCAAAAGAAATCAAGAAATTATATTATAAAAACTGTCCAAAGATTGGCCAAATTGACGTCATGACCGTCAGTCCGTCAGTCCACTTCCATTAAAGTAAGCACTTCCACATTTTGCCAGTAGGTAGTGGCATCTTCAACGTTGGATAGCCTTACTTGGGCTTGCACTGAACCCCTAATTGCTCCCGATGTGCTGGTTGGTACCTTGCATGGTTTCCGCCGCCATCGGTGTGTGAATGGGTGAATGTAATGCACAATCTATGTAAAGCTCCTTGGATAAAGTCTGCTATATAAATGCACCATTGATGTTTACACACACCACAGACATGTCTTGATGTATGAGTGTGCATATTGCATAATGGTCACCTTGCCGTCAGATGTACGAGTGTGCATATTGCATAATGGTCACCTTGCCATCAGATGTACGAGTGTGCATATTGCATAATGGTCACCTTGCCGTCAGAGTGTACATAATACATAATGGTCACCTTGCCGTCAGATGTATGAGTGTGCATAATGGTCACCTTGCCGTTGTATTAGTGTGGTCATAATGGTCACCATGCCGTTGTATTAGTGTGGTCATAATGGTCACCATGCCGTTGTATTAGTGTGGTCATAATGGTCACCTTGCCGTTGTATTAGTGTGGTCATAATGGTCACCATGCCGTTGTATTAGTGTGGTCATAATGGTCACCATGCCGTTGTATTAGTGTGGTCATAATGGTCACCATGCCGTTGTATTAGTGTGGTCATAATGGTCACCTTGCCGTTGTATTAGTGTGGTCATAATGGTCACCTTGCCGTTGTATTAGTGTGGTCATAATGGTCACCATGCCGTTGTATTAGTGTGGTCATAATGGTCACCATGCCGTTGTATTAGTGTGGTCATAATGGTCACCTTGCCGTTGGCCCTGTTGATCTTGTTCACCACGTCGGCGAGCAGGACCTTCTCTTCCACAGCGCTGTTCAGTTTCTGGTACTTTGGGTTCTTGCCGATCTCCAAGTAGTCTCCTTTGAAAGGCTGGCACACACTGAGACACACAGAACCACAGCATTAAGACACGCACACACTGAGACACACAGCAGAACCATAGCATCACGCACACACACACTGTCTGAGACACGGAACCACACAGTGGTTCCTAAGTGTTTAGGTGGAAGTTAAACCTGGTGTGTTACTGTCCAGTACCTGCTGGGGTAAAGTGTTTTGTTTTATACCTGCTGGGGTAAAGTGTTTTGTTTTATACCTGATGGGGTAAAGTGTTTTGTTTTATACCTGATGGGGTAAAGTGTTTTGTTTTATACCTGCTGGGGTAAAGTGTTTTGTTTTATACCTGATGGGGTAAAGTGTTTTGTTTTATACCTGCTGGGGTAAAGTGTTTTGTTTTATACCTGATGGGGTAAAGTGTTTTGTTTTATACCTGATGGGGTAAAGTGTTTTGTTTTATACCTGATGGGGTAAAGTGTTTTGTTTTATACCTGCTGGGGTAAAGTGTTTTGTTTTATACCTGATGGGGTAAAGTGTTTTGTTTTATACCTGATGGGGTAAAGTGTTTTGTTTTATACCTGATGGGGTAAAGTGTTTTGTTTTATACCTGATGGGGTAAAGTGTTTTGTTTTATACCTGATGGGGTAAAGTGTTTTGTTTTATACCTGCTGGGGTAAAGTGTTTTGTTTTATACCTGCTGGGGTAAAGTGCCTTCTTGTCTTTGAAGATCTCACTGGCCTCCAGTTTCTCCTCATAGACCGCCTTCTTCTCGTTGGTGAACTGACCGCAGTACTTCTTGCACTGTGATGACACACGATGCAAAGTTTACACCACTAGTAGTAACACTGTGATGACACACGATGCAAACACAAGTTTACACCACTAGTAGTAACACTGTGATGAACACGATGCAAACACAAGTTTACACCACTAGTAGTAACACTGTGATGAACACGATGCAAACACAAGTTTACACCACTAGTAGTAACACTGTGATGACACACGATGCAAACACAAGTTTACACCACTAGTAGTAACACTGTGATGACACACGATGCAAACACAAGTTTACACCACTAGTAGTAACACTGTGATGACACACGATGCAAACACAAGTTTACACCACTAGTAGTAACACTGTGATGACACACGATGCAAACACAAGTTTACACCACTAGTAGTAACACTGTGATGAACACGATGCAAACACAAGTTTACACCACTAGTAGTAACACTGTGATGAACACGATGCAAACACAAGTTTACACCACTAGTAGTAACACTGTGATGAACACGATGCAGACACAAGTTTACACCACTAGTAGTAACACTGTGATGAACACGATGCAAACACCAGTTTACACCACTAGTAGAAACACTGTGATGAAAACACGATGCAAACACAAGTTTACACCACTAGTAGTAACACTGTGATGAAAACACGATGCAAACACAAGTTTACACCACTAGTAGTAACACTGTGATGAACACGATGAAAACACAAGTTTACACCACTAGTAGTAACACTGTGATGAAAACACGATGAAAACACAAGTTTACACCACTAGTAGTAACACTGTGATGAACACGATGCAAACACAAGTTTACACCACTAGTAATAACACTGTGATGAACACGATGAAAACACAAGTTTACACCACTAGTAGTAACAGTACTTCTTGCACTGTGATGCACTGTGATGCAAACACAAGTTTACACCACTAGTAGTAACACTGTGATGAACACGATGCAAACACAAGTTTACACCACTAGTAGTAACACTGTGATGAACACGATGCAAACACAAGTTTACACCACTAGTAGTAACACTGTGATGAAAACACGATGCAAACACAAGTTTACACCACTAGTAGTAACACTGTGATGAACACGATGCAAACACAAGTTTACACCACTAGTAGTAACACTGTGATGAACACGATGCAAACACAAGTTTACACCACTAGTAGTAACACTGTGATGAAAACACGATGCAAACACAAGTTTACACCACTAGTAGTAACACTGTGATGAACACGATGCAAACACAAGTTTACACCACTAGTAGTAACACTGTGATGAACACGATGCAAACACAAGTTTACACCACTAGTAGTAACACTGTGATGAACACGATGCAAACACAAGTTTACACCACTAGTAGTAACACTGTGATGAACACGATGCAAACACAAGTTTACACCACTAGTAATAACACTGATGAACACGATGAAAACACAAGTTTACACCACTAGTAGTAACAGTACTTCTTGCACTGTGATGCACTGTGATGCAAACACAAGTTTACACCACTAGTGCATCACAGTGCAAGAAGTATGCACTGTGATGCATCCCCACTAATGCTGGTGATAACATGCATGCCATGGTATGGTGGAAGTGGTTCTTTCATTTATGCTCCACGGGTCACAGTGTGGTTGTTATGTTGGAAACGGACCCTCCAGAGATGGAAGATCCTCCTGAGCTGTGTGTGCGTGGCGTCCAGGAAGAGGTAGGGTCGGCTGGGCCAGTTCTTGTCGACGGGGGACATGGAGGGTAACGTCTGCTTCAGGCCCAGGAAGTACTTCTGCATCTGCAGGTACAAGGACAACGCACTGCATTAATGTATGTACGGTATGTACGTTTGTACGTACTAGTGCATTCACTTCTAGTCAGTTTTACTAGTTGACTAGTTTACTAGTCGACTAGTTGTTTAACCACCTTTTATGTTAAAAAACTAGCTGCTTAATGCCCTATTACGTACTAATGCATGACTCCATGGCATACGCTTAGACACTCCTATTCACTTCGGAAGTTCGGATCAGAGTTTGAAATTCAAAATTATTCAACATTTCTCGGAACATTTCACGATTTTCTTTTTGTCTTTGACCTAACAAGCTGTGAGCGCCGAGCTTGTCGATTGGCTATTTTTGAATAGCCAAAGTATAAAATATGGTTTAAGTGGTTATAATGATCGTGATGCTGTATTAACTAATTTAGCTTTGGGGACCCCCTTGGAACCAGCTCCAGGACCCCCTGGGGGTCCCAGGATCTCACTTTGAGAACCACTGGTGTATTGTATACATTTTGGTGTTTGTCCAATGACAGTTTCTTTATAAGTTTTCAATGTCCAAATCTCTTCTACTTACAATTCTCTGGATGGTGAAGTCGTAGATCTTTTTGCCCGCGTTGGCTCTGAAGAACTTCCTATATTCCCGGCGGACCTGTTATATAAAAGGATAAACAGAACATTCTGTCAAGTGCCTTGTTGCCACGGTGGTTCACTGGGTTTGGAACGGGTCAGAACAAGTCAAACAGACCAGTGGACGACAGACAAACAGGACACTAGAAGAACAGACAGACGTCTGGGTTAGTGACAAACATGGACCATGTATTCTGGGGACGGCGGGGGGGGGGGGGAAGTAAAATGTCAGCCGTTTCTTCCCACTTCCCCCAATAATGTAATGGCTGAAATGTCAGTGACATAACAGGGCATAACATGACAAATGACCTTCATGCTGGTAAACTTTCAAAACACACAAACGGAGTAGGTTCGACTTCGAAACAGACGTTTGCACTGGGAGGGAAAGGTGCATTCAGTTATGTTCAGTTCAATTATATAGGGTCACAGTTGTACTGTTAAGACACGTTCTTAATGTAAATGATTAGAAAATACACATACAAGCACAACAGATCTAGAAAAAGTGCTCCTCGGAGGTCATGTAGGTTATTGGGACAGCAATGTTCGGAATTCGCCAATCAAGATGCAATATGAAAACAATGGACAAATCTGTAATTTGTACAGTAGGAGTATTATGAAAAAAAAAAAGCCCTTCTTGTGGCGCTATAATAGGGCAATGTTAAAAAGGGTGATTTGTGTGATGTTTGGACAAAATCTGTAGGAGTACAACAATAAGGTACAGTATGACATGCACACAGCGCAGACATCTAGAAAACAAAACAAAAACAAGATAACGTGAATGTGATAGAAACAGTTTAACAAAACAATAAATAAACGTTACTGAGGGGTTAGTGTCAGAGCTCAGCATGCAGACATGACGAGAGAGAGAGAGAAAGACAGACAGATCACAGAAAGCCTCTGCCATATCTGGAGGGCTTCAGGAACCAAGGAAGAAAAGACTAAAAACAAACCATCTGTCACTCAATTATTGTACCAGCTTATCTAAAGCAGGGGGGGGGGAGGGGGGGATTTACAGGGCGAGGTTTAACTCCGTAGAACATGGGGAGAGAAATATTGCTCCTCGCCTCATAAGCCTATACCTACAGTATAGTATACAGTATACCTACAGTATACACACTTCTCCACACATTGTTGTGACTATACAACATATACTTGATTCACCCAAAATAATTTGGACCCATTTCAACGACGCTAGGGCGGATGTGTTAACACTCCCAACGCCCAGGACGAAGTTCTTTGTCCTTTCTGTTAGTAACGCCCGACGCCCAGGACGAAGTTTATTGATACGAGAACGGATCGCATGGCTCCACAGCCTATAGGAGCGCCTGTTGGGCAATCCTCTGTGTTGCGTAAAAGTGAAAAAACTCCCTGCCCTGTTTAGTTGATGAAAACGAAAATCTTAAAACATTAATAACGTGCAATCTAAATCATCCCGTCTAATTATGAAAAAAGATCCTGTGTTAGACGGCCCTCCGCGGGCCAGTCGCTAGTCGCGATAGATTTATTCTTACCTCCCGTTGTTGTCGATCGACTCTAGCCCATTCTGACCTGAGATCAGATTCATACGAGGTTTCCACTGGACACACACTGGTCTGATTAACCCATTCTGACCTGAGATCAGATTCTACAAATGTTAGTCGCTCTTCGATTTTTCAAAAATAGCAGACCTACAAGCTCGTATCGCGCCACTCGGTGGCGCGATATGAGCTTGTAGATCTGCTATTTTTCAATAGCTAAAGCATAACATGATGCTGACACCAAAATGGGTGCCCGTTCAGAATGGGCTAGAGTGTTGTGGCTATTGTTAGCTGCTACACACACATTCACAACAACATCCGGTCCGTCGGTAAAAGTGTTTACAAATCGAATGGGCGCTATAATGTAATGGATTAAATAACCCCAGGCAATTAAAGTGATTATTAATCAGTGGTGGTGGAAAAAAAGTACTCAAATGTTTTACCTCAAGTAAAAATATCAATACTGCAATATAATACGCTGTTGTAAAAGTTCTGAATGTACTTTTAGCGTACTTATTAGCTGAAAAAAAGGTACTTAAAGTACCCGTTGTGCATTTTCAAAAGATTTAAATGTATAATAATCTTTTGAAAATAGATCTACAAGCTCACAATGGGTCGGAACAAGATCGGCCATTTTCAAATGGCTGAAATGTATACAGGGTTGAAGTGGTTAATGTAGGTTTCTGTAATAATAATCTAAATCTACAAAGAAACGAGAAATGTAGCGGATTATAAAGTACAATATTTGGAGCCTAGATGTATTGGAGTAGAAGTTAAAAAGTACTGGGAATTGGAAATACTCAAGTAGATTACCTCAAAATTGTACAGCACTCGAGTAGATTTCCACCACTGGTGTTAACACATTGTGGGCGGGCACCCCTTTTGGTGTTAGCATCATGTTATGCTTTAGCTATTGAAAAATAGCAGATCTACAAGCTCATAGCGTGCCACCGAGTGGCGCGCTACGAGCTTGTAGGTCTGCTATTTTTGAAAAATCGAAGAACGACTGACATTTTTAGAATCTGATCTCAGGTCAAAATGGGTTAATGCCATGAAAAAAAAGGCATGGGGGCTGGTGGGGACGGCGACAGTGAGGATGAGGGTTAGTGGGGGATGGGTATTGGCTAGTTAGTGGCCCGCGGGAGGTCTGGAAGGTACCTTGAGTCCCTGCCAGTAGGCCCAAATCACAGCGACCGCGTGCTTACGCCTGGCCTCTTCTTTCAGCCGCTTCAGCTCCCTGCGAGCCTGTCAGGGGGGGGAGGGGAGGGGAGGGGAAGGGGTGGAGGGGAGGGGAGGGGAGGCAGGGAGAGAATGAGCGGAGGAGGCAAAGGGAGGAGGCAGGAGCTGGTGGGAGTGTTGCTGGTGGTGAAATGACGTCCATCTTGTTTTGAGTGGTGTTACAGTACACACACACGCGCACACAGCAAGACACATGTCCATCGCACGAGCGCACACACACACACACACACACACACACAAGCACGAGCACGCGTCATGTCTGACAGCCAAGACACCAAGACATGTAAAAGTACTGGTCCAAATCTTGCAAAAGGGATGAACACTAATGAGATGAATAGTGGACGACTGGACACTGTGGGGGTCACACCACGATGACGTTATCCGTGCAGCATCTGTGTGAGTGAAACAAGACTTTTCATTGGCTGTCCAAACATCTGTGTGAGTGAAACAAGACTTTTCATTGGACGTTCAAACATCTGTGTGAGTGAAGCAAGACTTTTCATTGGACGTTCAAACAGTCCCAAAAAGAAGGAACCCACACAACACAACACAACACAACACTCAAAATAATTAAATAAAAACAGTAAATAAAAGGTTTTAGTTCAATTCAGCAAGCCAGTCGTAACGTAAACATGCATTAAGACACTCGGAAAGGTCAGAGTGCAGAGGTCAGGCAGAGGTCAGGCAGCATGCGGAGAGAGACTCTCAGGGATGGAGTTTAAAAACAACGCACACCCAAAACACACCGTCCACCTCGTTGTGGCACTGCTGAGGGAGGGGGAGGGGGGGGGGGGGGGCACACGGACACCTGAGATACTATCATAGCAACACCCCCCCCCGCCCAAATGGAGGCTCATCTGTAATCCAGTGACGTCATCATGGTGGGAAAAGAGGCTTAATGCTGGTGACTGCATCGTTCCACCCGTCCATGTCTGTCTCATGTGAAACCCCCAGGCGGTCACTCACTACTACTCCACTCGTAATCAAATATACAGAGTGTCAGACTGGCATGCAGAGTAAAGGATTGGGTGCGATGGGGGGGGGGGGGGGGGGGGGGGGGGGTGGCGGGGCGGGGGAGGGGGGGGAGGAGGGGTAGGGGGTGGTTTGGTCCAAAGAGCAAGACCCCTGGGTGTTGTTGTGTGTCTTGTGGTTTGTTTTCTCAAGCATGCAGGAGAGACGTTGTCATTTATTAAACATTAGACTATGGTGGTAATGGGGGTTGGCGTTGTTGTTGTTGGGGGGGGGGGTGAAGTTATAATGCTGGGGTGTGGGGAGGGGGGGGGGGGGGTCTGGCTCTGGGGAGAGGAGGGGTTTGATGGAGGCGGTTTCACACGGACGTCGACAAAAGGCCTCAAATACCTTGGTGCCCTGCCAGCCGGCCCAAATGACCGACACGGCGTGCTTATTCCTGGCCTCCTCCTTCAGCTGACGGAGCTCTCGTCTGGCCTGGTGGTGGTGGGGGGGGGGGGGGGGGGGAGCGGTGGTTCGAGGGGAGGGAGGGAGGGAGGGGAGGAGGGGGGGAGTGGGGCGGAGGTTAATTTCAATTTCATTTCATTAACTGTTCCCAGGAGGGTGTTGTTGAGTGGGTGTTTATAATGAAGAAAAGCTTGCAAATGGGACTAAATAAAAGACCATGCTACAGCTGAAAAATACCCAAAGGCACTCAGTCGGCAAACAGGAACAAATTTACAGTAAAGCACATGGCAGTGGAGCAAAGGGGATATCATTAGGATTATTATTAGTGTTATATAGTGTCTGATAACGGCAACGTACTGAAGTTCATTATAACGGCTAATTATTTCCCTCTGATATGTACCCTGTGCCGAGGGCTTTGGTCACGCGACGTACCTTGTCTTGTCATACAATCAGCCGGCAGAAGCTCTTTGATTCTTATCGGGAAGGTTGGGGCATTTATTACGTAGGGAGATAAGACGACGAGTAACAATTACCAAGGACGTGCTTAACGTGACTCTAAAAGCTTGGAAGCTAACAGAGATAATGCCTTTTATCTAGTCCTCCTCCTATCAGGGGAAGGTATAGGGTCTGACGGCACTGGAGAGACCATCGGCCCTGTCGGGGGGAAACCTCATTAAGTCATTCTGACCTGAGATCAGATTCATACAAGGTTTCCGCCGGACACACACTGGTCTGATGAACCCATTCTGACCTGAGATCAGATTCAAAAAATGTCAGTCGCTCTTCGATTTTTCAAAAATAGCAGACCTACAAGCTCATATCGCGCCACTCGGTGGCGCGATATGAGCTTGTAGATCTGCTATTTTTAAATAGCTAAAGCATAACATGATGCTGACACCAAAATGGGTGCGGTTACTTTTCAGGACTCGAGCAGCCATAAGACGGGGTCCAGTGGATGGAACGTAACTAAGTACTTTTACTTAATTACAATTTTGAGGCATTTGTGTACTTTACTTGAGTATTTCCAATTTCCAGTACTTTTTTTTACTTCTACTTCTAGTCCAGACTCCAATCGCATGAATGGAAATGCGATTTCAAGGGGAGTGGTTACCAAGGGCAGTGTACATTTTTTCACAATACTTTTTTGATTTAGTCTTAGTCTTTTGAATAACGCACCATTTAGTCTTCTGAAAAACCTTAGTTAACTTTAGTCTTTATAGTCTTAGTCAACAAAATTAACTGTGACGAGGCCACGAAATTCTTTGACGTGGCATAAAGAAAAGGCAGTACAGTCAGAAATAATAACAATGTACTCATTGGGAGATCTAAAAGGTCAGAGGTGATGACGAATGAGTGTGGGCTTCAGTTCCTGAGGGATTCTCACGGCCCTCTACCATATATATATTATATCATTATTATATAATATTGCTTGTGAAGAACGAAAGCACAGGTAAAGCATCTTTCTCTGTCAGTGATCCAAAAATCAGATCACTGCCTTCCCTATAGGTCAATTCAGGGAAATGATTTCTAGCACTTTTACTCAACAATGTAACTGTTTTAATTGATTCTCATCCATCTATTATAGTTATGTTTTGCTTTGGACACTTTCTGTTTTCCAATTCATACATTTGATATTGCTGTATTTAGTGTATGTTGTTGACTTTGTGTTTAGTATTTCGGCTACATTGAAAATAAGGGCCTGCCCCTCAATTGTACTCCGAGTTTAAATAAAAGGTTATGATGATGGCGACAGAACTGCCAAAACTGATAAAATGGCGGAATTTCCACAGAAACAATAAGGGGGTCTAACGCCCTTCGGGCTTGACCCCTAATTAATAAAAGAAGTAGGCGGTAGTTAAATTTTAATAAAAACACAAAGTTAAAATATGAAGATAAGAGGTTTCTGCCCGACAGACCAGTGTTGTTTTTTAAAGCAAATTTTGATTTTAGTTTTAGTCATAGTCTCTTGAATAGTTTTAGTGTTAGTCTAGTTTTAGTCGACTAATTGTCATAAGATCTCTTGTCCACTAGTCCCTTCCTAACAATTTAGTCTAGTTTTTTATCTGTTGACGAAATTGTCAATACATTAGTCTTAGTTTTAGTCATAGCTTAATTTTAATTTAGTTTCGTCTTAGTTTTAGTCGACGGAATCAACACTGCGACAGACGGCGCTATGCTCTTCTGGTGAGCTTACAGCATCTACACTGCACTACCCTGACGACAGGCAGCGCCTGAGGCAGGAATACAAAGTGCTGCCATGTGTGCTGTGATGTGGTCGTGATCACATGGATGCTGCCTAAACCCCCCTCGGTGTGTTCGGTGGACAGTTCTTGGTTCTCACAGCCAGGGCGAGGGGCGTGCCCATTTCATCGACTAAAAACTAAGAAGAAAAATCACACCCGTGTGACTTGAGGAGGAGCTTTGCATCATCATGACGTAAAGTAGACACTAATGTCTATTTGCTCAGACACTATGACGTAAATGTATCCAGTCATTGTCAATTTTATGTTTGTTTAAGACAAAGTTTGTGGGCGGTAACTACAGGCTGGATATAGGGAGTTACACTGTTATTTTGTAAAGCTATGAGTTAACACATTTTGAGCCCAAGACGTCCACGAATTACCGCTATGCAGTGCCAAAGACGTCTAGGCAAAAACAAACACACAAATTTTTTTTTTTAAGATTTTAAAGTTAAAAGTGGGCACCCTGGGTAACTATTTTGAAAGTGTTGTGTGGACACACAATGTGTTTTTAACAAAACAGACCATAGAGTACGTTAGTAGGTCAAAACCTCCAAAATAAAAGCCCAAAATGCCACCTATATAGAGCAACAACAATCACACAGAATGAGTATAAAATAAAACCCAGATGGAGGGACATCGGACGGAGCAGTGGAGGACAGACATCACAGGGGAAGGAAGGGTGGGGGGTAAGGGGGACATCGATGGGTTTTAAACTCTAGTGGTCAGTTTCCAGGTTGGGACAATGAGATGGGATGTTTCGGGAGGGAGGGGAGGGGAGGACGGGGACAGGACAGGACAGGGCATGATGGGGGACACACGATGATGGTGGGGGGGCTAGCCGAGGGGGGTTGAAATACCTTGGTCCCCTGCCAGTACGCCCAAATAACTGTCACCGCGTGTTTATTCCGCATCTCCTGCTTTAGACGTCTCAGCTCCATCCGAGCCTGGCAGCAGGTTGTGTAGGAGGAGGAGGTGGAGGAGGAGGTGATTAGGAGGAGGGAACAAACAACAGAGCAGAAGAGGCAGATGAAAGCAGAAGGAGAGAGAAATAAATGGAGAAATTTGCAGCAGTTTGTGTGTGTGATGATCAGCCACAGTGGGGGAGGATTATAGAGGAGAAAATGACAGTGATAATGTTGGGCGAAAAGGTTTGTGTCGAGAAATCATGACACCCGAGCGCGTTGCTTTGCTTCAGTCGCAAGATCGGAGCACTGGGAGTGAAAAGCATTAATGTTGATACAAAATTAAATTACAACAAGTGTTGTGTGAGTTGTATTTCAAGTAGAGCAGTTGGTTGGAATACTGCAAAAAGTCTGGATGAGTCACTGGAAGATGTAGCAAAAATAATTGATTTTTTTAACTATTTGAACCCTAGATACGGAGCCCCCACCAGCACAATGGCAACACGTTGCCACACATTGTGGGCTTGTAGATCTGCTAATGTTTGCCGAATTTTCAGCCCCACATAAGCCCTATAACATCCATAATTCTAGTAAAAACCTTCACTAGAAAATGGCGGATGGACAAGGCCAGAACGCGCCATTTGCGACACGTTTTGAGCTTGTCTGACGTTTGATCTTGTCAATCCGCTACCTTCAGTGAAGACGCTACGTAACGTAGAGACGAAAACAGAAAGGTTACTAGTACAGAGCCCTAAAACACTCAACAACATATGGAGTTTAAGTGGTTAACCCATTAAGCCGATTCTACTTAACCCATTAAGCCGATTCTACTAAATGTCTTCTATATCACTGAAAACCTCTGTTGACTCATGTTGCTATACGTATGCGTGGTTCACAAACTTTTTTCACGTCCACGACCGCAGTTACATGAATTTGGCCGCGGACCCTCATCTTAAACGACCAGAAAGGTAGTACGCGTATAATTACTTTTTGTCTGGCAGCCCGCCAGAACCGTAGCCTACACGTTTTCTAGGATTTATATTCTTTAATCCATGTTTTGATCGGATAGAATCGTTAGCTGCCGCTCGTTAGCATCACAGTGTAAAGTGGGACCATGGCCGCGGCCATTTTGAAGATGCGCGCGCATCCACCTGCACTCTATGTGCTGCTTTCAATGGCCCGTTATCTCCAAATCGGCGCAATGAATGCCGTTTCTGGTGAAAACAAGGTTTTTCAAAGGCAGACAGCAGGAGGCGCTGTGATACTCGGGGTCGGGTTTACTCTGCACCGAGCGAGAGAACAACAACCGGTCAAGACACCATGCAAAGCATTATGTCATCGTAACATCCGGTTACGGATATTTGGCTCTTCAAAATAAGGGTTGCAAGCGGAAAAACCTTGGCAATGCACGATAAAGAGATGAATTAATCGTGGCATTGTGTCATTGTGCCAGGGACCCCCCGAGAAGCAAAGATTTGAGTTAAATGCATGGTTCCATGCATGGCTCCATGCATGGTTCCATGCGTGGTTCCATGGTGCTCTGCGTGGGTACCTGGGTGCCGTGCCAGTAGGCTGCGATGGTGGTGACCGCTTCCTTGCACCTCTTCTGGTACTTCAGTTCCCTGAGGATCTTGCGGGCCTGGTGGGGGGTTTCAAAATGATGAACACTTTGACAGTGGTGCAAAGTAACTAAGTACTCAACTACTGTACTGTAGGTATTGTTTTTTCTTTAATTGAGTATTTTCCACTTTGAATACCTTTACTTCTACTCCACTACATACTCTACACTACATACTCCACTACAAATATTGTACTCTACAAGCTCATAGCGCTGCACTCGGTGCCGCGCTATGAGCTTGTAGATCTGCTATTTTTCAATAGCTAATGCATAACATAATACTTTAAAACACCTAAAAGGGGTTAAAAGAATAGAAATGTTTGCAGATTTACCTTCCATCCTCTGGTGAAGGACTGCACCCTGATGGTTGCACTCTTGATCTTCTGATATTTCTTTTGTTGCTGTTGAGAAAAGAAAAAAAAAAGTTAAACTACAAATCGAATTCATGGAGAATTGATGATATAGCAGCAATATAGGAGACCAAGGAAAAACTATATAAAATATATATAAACTCCACAACAACTCTTACAGTGTTAATGATGATCCTACTGATGGTTCAAAGATAGATTCTCTTGTTAAGATCGGTCTCCTATTGACTTCACACATTGGATTATTGTCTCGGGATGGCGACAAAAACAAATAAATACAATAATAAAAAAAATCCTCTAACCACTTAACCTTTTCGACCCCACGGGGGTCCGGGAGGGAAAATCTAAAATATCGGAGTTGGAACCTGAGACCTTGACCAGCCCCATTTACCCGCTGAGAGCTGTTCATGAGGTGGACAGAATCTAGGCTCAGGAGTTTAACCCTACATGGTGGAGTCGAGTCCCTCAGGGGTCTATGGTAGGGTATTTTCCGTTATTGTGAGGAAAGCTTTCGCTGAGAATAGAGAGTATGCACATGCATGATTTCCCCATCAGGACACGCCCCCCTCATCTAGACTGAGTGGCATAACATTGAGCAGCATGGAGTGTTGGAATTTGGAAGCGCTCGTTGGAAATCACTCAACCGTCCGGCCGTACCACCTGTTTCTAAATGTCACATAATGCAGGAGGCAGCGAAATGTTGTGTTATTGAAAACAAGCACTTCCAAACTCTGACACTTATAATCAAAAAATAATCAAATGCAGGGCATTTCTTGACATAAAAATCCACCATAGAAACGTCATGAGCTACTTTCTGAGACAAAAACTTTGCAGATAGAAAGAGGATAATTCAAGCTTTTCGTACAGCTGCAATGTCAGTGAGTTTAACATTGTTTAATGCAATCAGACAGGGCTTTTCTGTTTGGATGAATGGGCTGTCAAGGCCGGAAAGTAGTTTTTTGCCACTCAGTGGGCGTTCCCGCATAACTTCCAGGTACGATGATGTCTCTCTCCCCACAATAATATGGATTTAAGTGAGGCTAGAGAGTAGAAATGCGCTTAAAAATAAATAAATCAGGTGTCTCACCGCGTAGCGCCGGTACCAGGCCGCCACCACCACCTGGCTCCTCTTCAGCAGCAGGAAGTGGGTGCGACACTTCCAGCCGCGGTAGATCTTCTGGATGAGCGTGGCCAAGTCCTCCAGACACTGCCTCCTCCTCTCCTCCAGGAAGAAGAGCTGGGGATGGGATATCATTCAGGTTGATTTATTTAGCCAATGCAAAGTCCTTTTTTTCCCTCATAAATTAACACCGTCACACAGAAGCATCATTTGAATCCTGAAAAGTAATAGTTTTGGACACACAAGGTTTTCTACCCGACTAGAGACCATGACGATAAACGGCCTGAGGGGGGCACTACTGTGCATCTGCCCAAACACATGCCAGCTACGGTAGTTCCCAGCTTTACTCTCAGGTGATGTGAGGATATAAACCGAAGGGGTTAATGGAGGTCTAGTAACTCAACCTAGACTCACACACATATGAGCTGTGCGTGTGTGTGTGTGTGTGTGTGTGTTTTGTGACCAAATATCCCCACAAGTATAGCAGAACTTGAGAAATGGAAGTCAATAGGATCATTTCCCTACTAGTCCTCACACGAAACAAATGGTTTAAAAATACATATTTTTAGATCTACAAAGAATATTCAGGTTGTGTTTAGGGTTATGATTAAGGCGTTTTAGAGGTTAGGTTTAGGGGTTAATACTTAAGACTAACTTATTTTTAAAGTAGTGATGCATCGATGTGTGTGTGTGTGTGTGTCAGTGTGTGTGTGTGTGTGTGTGTGTGTGCTGGAGAGACGAGGGACGGCGATAAGGCCCATGCTATATCTTTATCATATATAGAGACATCAGTCATGGGTGGAAATCCCCATCATCACGGCTTTGAGATCGTGTTGTTACAAGTCTTGTTTGGTCTCTTGGGGCTCCCTGCCTCCCTGCCTGCCTGCCTCCCTGCCTCCCTGCCTGACTGCTCGTCTGCCTCCCTGTCTCCCTGCCTGCCTGCCTCCCTGCCTCGCCGCCTCCCTCCCTCCCTGCTCGCCTGGGTGCAGTACTTTAGTTCGACTAGTCATTGGTCCGAAAAACGACAACCCACCTCAAACCCTAACCTAAACCATAACCACAAGCACGGGAGCAGAGGCGCTATAGTCCGAGATGCGTCGGGCATGTCGGACTAATGCTCCGTCGAATTTCCATGCAGTCCCCTGCCTGCAGCCTGCTGGGGGTGTGATCCAGTGGATCTACAAGTGGTCCCCTGCCTGCCTGCTGGGGGTGTGATCCAGTGGATCTACAAGTGGTCCCCTGCCTGCCTGCCTGCTGGGGGTGCGATCCAGTGCTGCCGGGTTTTAAAAGCTCCCGTACGAGTGTTACATAAAATGTTGGTTTCCCAGGCTGGCTGAGTGGAACCATATGTTCACAGAATGTTACTTACAGGCTAATTGCTGGAGAGAGAGAGAGAGAGAGAGAGGGGGGGGGGGGGGGGGGGAGGAGGGGAGGGGGCTGCAGTGAGAGACCCCCTTCCTGCCACTGATCGCTCTTAACAACTAAAACCCTCCAGACTTAGTAGTAAAAATGGTCCTCACTCAGTTGCAACAGTTTCAAAAAGCTACCAAGCCACACGTTCCTACGTGCGTATACCTGTGTGTGTGTGTGTGTGTGTGTGTCTGTGTATACCCGTGTGTGCGTGTATACTGTATATAAAAATAACTATTTCCGACAGCATTTTGGAGAGAGAGAGACACAGACAGACAGACAGACCTACCGTTCTGGGGTTCCTGATGAAGATCTTGCAGCGTCCGTAGGCAAACTCCTCCGCTGGAACCTGGAGGTCTGCCATCAGCACCTCCACTCCCTCCCTGAAGGGTCAAAGAGGTCACGGTCACAACTCAAAACGCAGTCATCACAACCCGGGACGTCGACAGGGAGGACAATGGAACAGATCAATGGTGTTGTACAGACGAGGGTTAGGGTGCACCACATTCTAGGGGTTATTTGGAGTTGAAACAAAGAGGGAAAGCCATCGAGAATAGATAAACACACACACATCAAGGATAGATAAACACACACACATCAAGGATAGATAAACACACAGGTATTGGGCTGTTGGTTGAGGGGAGGGGATGCGTCTTGTGAATCAACCAAATCGTTGACGTTGAGTGGAATATGCCTCATCTTTTCAGGATTTAAATTAATTTTTTTTTGCAAAAGTAGCAGATCTACAAGCTCGATGTACTACTTTTGATACTTATTTGTACGTGGCGCTTCACTATAGGCATTAAATCACTATATATATTATATATATATATGAGAGAGAGAGAGAGAGAGAGAGAGAGAGAGAGAGAAATAAGAGGTTTCTGTCCGACAACAACAAAGTATGTGTTTTAGGCATCAGATAAGAGTGAATAACAGTGAATGAAACATGTGAGTCAGACTGATAAGAGACAGCAGGACAGATAAGGGAGAGAGACGCCACCACAAGCACAGGAGCTGCAGAGAGACTTCTGATCATCTGGTGATGTCCGGTGCTTTTGCCTGAAATAGAATGCTGCCGAGATTCTTGCAAAGAGGTGTTTTTGTATATCGTGCGAGTTGTGTGTGTGTGTACAGTACGTGTACACTAACAGTACGTGTACAGTACGTGAGCAACCATCGCTGTAGGCGATAGCACGCCCTGTGGGCGGAAACATTCGATTAATGAGGCAGAGCTTAAGCCTAAGGAGCCGTGTCCATAAAATAATTATTTATTTTGCATTTCAACGGTAAAGGCGTGTTGGTGGCGCTCCAGTTTCCCTGCACCCGAGCATAGAGGGTATGCGTGTGACATCATTGCACCTGGAAGTTATGCGGGAACGCCCACTGAGTGGCCAAAAACTACTTTCCGGCCTTGACAGCCCATTCATCCAAACAGAAAAGCCCTGTCTGATTGCATTAAACAATGTTAAACTCACCGACATTGCAGCTGTTACGAAAAGCTTGAATTATCCTCTTTCTATCTGCAAAGTTTTTGTTTAAAAAAAATCCACCATAGAAACGTTATGAGCTACTTTCTGTCAAGAAATGCCCTGCATTTGAGTGCTTGTTTTCAACATTGTGCTGCCTCCTGCATTATGTGACATTTAGAAACGGGTGGTACGGCCGGACGGTTGAGTGATTTCCAACGAGCGCTTCCAAACTCCAACACTCCATGCTGCTCAATGTTTTGCCACTCAGTCTAGATGAGGGTGAGGCGTGTCCTGATGGGGAAAATCATGCAATGTGCATACTCTCTATAGACATTCATTGCTGCCGACGGCCCGGTGTATGTTTGTATGATCTGACCGTCGTGTCAGACAACGACGTGGTCGTTTTACGACTCGACGTTGAATCGCTACCTGTGTAAACCTGGCGTTGTGATTGGAGGCTTGTCGGTCTCACCTGGCGGGGCCTCTCCAGTGGGGCCAGGTCTGTTTGCAGAGCATCTTGTAGCGCTCCAGGCAGGGCTCGTAGAGCTGGCGGAAGGCGTAGCCCGCCCGCCGCACCCTCACGTTCTCCATCAGGCCCAGGTAACGCACCTGGTGGCACACCAGGGAGTCTGTGAAGATGTGGGCCGCCTTCTTGTCGTTGGGCTTGATGCACCTATACGGGGCAAAAGGACTTCAGTTTACCCATTTTTTTAACCCATTCTGACCTGAGATCAGATTCATACGAGGTTTCCACTGGACACACACTGGTCAGATTCTAAAAATTCAGATTCTAAAAATGTCAACTCGTTCTTCGATTTTTCAAAAATAGCAGCGCTACAAGCTCGTAGCGCGCCACTCGGTGCTGCACTACGAGCTTGTAGATCTGCTATTTTTCAATAGCTAAAGTATAACACCAAAAAGGGCTTAATCCGCCGTCCAGAATGGATCAGACGGAAAGGGAGCTCCAACCTGATGTAATTGAAAGGGAAGCTCCAACCTGATGTAATTGAAAGGGAAGCTCCAACCTGATGTTAATTGAAAGGGAAGCTCCAACCTGATGTAATTGAAAGGGAAGCTCCAACCTGATGTAATTGGGGTTCTTGGTCTGCAGGTTCCTCATCAGAACGCCCACGGAGGCCTTGAACTGGGAGCCGGCGGTGGGCGGCCTCTTCAGGTTGACCTTGGCCGGGTTGCCTTCGGGGAACAGCAGCTTGATGAGGCTGTGGTTGGCCTTGTACATGGCCTGGGAGAGGTCGCGGTACAGCAGGTCGTTGTTCTTGTCCATGAAGCCCTCCACGCGGTACAGCACCTGGTGTCGGCAAAACGAAACGAAACAACGGAAAACCAGTTGAGTTATCCCATTAAGACCATTCTGACCTGAGATCAGATTCTAAAAATGTCAGTCGTTCTTCGATTTTTTCAAAAATAGCAGACCTACAAGCTCGTATCGCGCCACTCGGTGGCGCGATATGAGCTTGTAGATCTGCTATTTTTAAATAGCTAAAGCACGACATGATGCGAACACCAAAATGGGTTCCCGTTCAGAATGGGTTAAGACCATTTAGGGCTGACGTCGAAAATAAAAAAATGACAGTTTTGACAGTTTTCTGAAAAACCTTGTGTTTTCAATATTTCATGTCAAGGACCCCAACAATTATATGTAATATGCCCCCCCCCCCTTCTGAAAATATGTTGTTCCAGGGACCTCCCCAGAAGCAAAGATTTGAGTTAAAAACGTTCGCTCTGAAAGCATATATGTGACCAGATTTGACTGAGAGACTACCATTGCGCAAATTCCAGCTTTTCACCAGAGGAGATTTATTGTCTCCACCAGGCCGAAGGCATGTGGGGAGAGTATGTTTTGCACTCCGTCCGTCCGTTTGTGTGTCCGTCCGTGTGTCCGTGTGTCCGTGAACAGCTAATCTCGGCCACCGTTAACCCGGTCGATGCCATATTTTGCACACACACTCCCTGGATGCCAACCATGAACCTCTGCCCCAAACTTTCCAGAACGGCCTGTTATAGCGCCACCAGGAGGCCGCTTTGTGCAAAACAGCCACCGTTAACCCGGTCGATGCCATATTTTGCACACACACTCCCTGGATGCCAACCATGAACCTCTGCCCCAAACTTTCCAGAACGGCCTGTTATAGCGCCACCAGGAGGCCGCTTTGTGCAAAACAAGTTTTTGCACAGTACACCTACAGATTTTGTCCAAACATCACGCAAATTGGTACACAGTCTCTCTAGAGCCATTCAACGAAACGGGTCTTTCAGATTTATCAGACTCCATCCTGATTGGTTAAGATTGGCTTCCAAAGTTCACAGGAGTGCTCAGTTTCAAACAAAATGCTGCAAATCATGAACACATCGTGTGATTTCCGTGAAATTGTGCACCCACATTCCCACTAGGCCGAGGACGAAATGCCACATGAACAATTTCAACTCAGCCTCAAGGTGGCGCTATAACTGGCCAAAAAGTGTTTTTACCTCTAACTGCACGGATCTGTGGATAACCTGGTGGAGACCTGTGCCCGGAAGGGCACTTTTTCTAGTTTTTTATGTTTTATGAGTTTATAGCACAGGCAGACTCTTCACATACTACAGCATGTCTGAAATAAGTGTCAGAGCTGAAATCGACATGTAAATATGAAATAAATGCTTAAACATGTAGCTAGGTGTAACGTTAGAGACCACAGAAGTGAACCTTTCAAGCCCGTTTTCTCAACTCGCTGTTTCTCTGCAAGACATTACTCTATAAGCCATATCTCCAAAACTGGTGAGTAAAACTGAACAACCAATATGTCAATTTGAAGCTATGATGATTCCCTGCTTTCAGATGACATGAAACGAACAAAAGATCCAATGGCAGTCCCTCAGTCAAATGTAGTCACATATATCTATCTATCTATGGAGGCCTGTACTGTCTGTGTACCTTGCCGGCGTAGTGCTGGATGCGGAAGCAGTTGTGCGGGAGGCTCTGGTCGGTGATGAACTTGGAGTTCCTGCCGAGGCGGCTCTCAAAGTGCTGGTGCTCGGCGCACACCGTGTTCAGCTTGTCCAGGAAGGTGTCGTCGGTGACGGTGCCGGGCCTCAGGCACTCCTCGTCCAGCATGGCCATGATGCCGTTCTGGTTCTGGAGGAGGGGGGGGGGGGGCATTTTGATCCGTTTAGACCTGAGAAATGGCTTCTAAATCCTAATAGTTTTCTGAAAAACTTCTGTTTCTGTGTCAGTGGTGCTCAATGTTTTTCATGTCAAGGACCCCCAGAATTATCTCTATTGGGCCACGGACCCCCATCACAAAATATGTAGTTCCAGGGACCCCCCCCCCCCAGAAGCAAAGATATGAGTTAAAAACATTCGCTCTGAAAGAATATATTTAAAGATTTGCGCCTCACTTTAACGATTTTTCTAAAATAGCAGACCTACAAGCTCGTAGCGCGCCACTCGGTGGCGCGCTATGAGCTTGTAGATCTGCTATTTTTCAATAGCTCAAGCATAACATAATGCTAACACCAAAAGGGGTTCCCGCCCAAAATGGGTTAATGTAGACATAGCACTCTATAGTCTATATTGTCTATATAGATACTCCACTGTTAGGTTCTTGACTTACATTTTAAATTGTATTTGATGTATTTCCATGTTTTGTTCTTGCTTACTGTAAACCGCTCTGTAATAAGAGCTAAATTGTAACTTGAAGTGAAATAGGCGAGGTGATGGCGGCGCTTTGATGACGCCGTGGTTATTGCGTCAGTGAAAGGCAACGTTTTTGTCGTCGGCAGTGGTGGAAAAATGTACTCTCATATTTTGAGGGGCGCTTGCCCTCGTACATGTATGAAAAATGCTATAATGGGATACAATCTAAACACTTATATACTGTATAAGCCCTATAAAGTTATGATGGACCGATAATTCGCTGTAAGAGAAATTGCCGAATCTAGCCGATTTACAAGCTCACTAGATTATTATTATTTATTTTTTTATCCCACGATTTTGTAACCCATTTTTCACCCCTGTGTCAATTATCTAATGTGATCCTGGGCTCTACACACCCTCCACCAACCTGGGGAGAGCAACGGACTTGAACTCATGCTTCCTTCATGCCTGAGTGTCCAAGTTGCTCCTTTACACCTGACAGGGGGGGAGTTTCCCTGGTTGGACGTGGCGTGTGGAAGGAACACGTTATTCCAACCAGTTCCTTTCCTTTCCCCTCCATCAGGCGCCCCGGCTGGCCAGGGGGAGGCAGTTTAGTGACCAGGATTACTGCATGCTTTTTTGTGAGGGTACCTACCCTATAGGGGACACGGGGAGAACATGCAAACTCCACACAGAAAGGCCCTTTCGCCAACCCCCGCCTCGGGTATGGGCACTGATGACGCGGAGGAGGAAACACGCCGCCAGCACCCACAGCGTCCCGAGCGGGAATCGAACCCAGGACCTTCTTCACTAGATTTCACAACTGAATTACTATAACGTTTTTTAACGTTTTGTCCAAAATGACCAAAATATGGACACCAGGTTGAAAGTAGTATATACTGTATATGCTGCCAGTCCATGGTGTCCATTTTCTGAGGTCAAAAATAGATTTTCCCGTGTTGAGACGACCAATATCCCCTCCAGACAGAGGCTCTGTGCCAAGTTCAAGTTTCAGTTTTGTTTTGCTTTCCAAGAACTGGGAGACACTGAGAGACCAACTCACATTCTCAATGAGGTCACAGATAACAGCGTTGTTGAAATAGTCGATGTTGGTCCACTCGATGCCCTGTAAAAAAATACAAAAAAAAACAAATTACATGGAGTCAAACTTTCTTGTCAAAAACGTTCACTTGAGGCTTCCCGAGAAAGCTCTCAGTCTCTCAGTCACCTGGAGTCACTTATACACTTCTGAGTGGTTTAACAGACACGTTATTAGCTTCATTAAGACCAGTCAATTACACACTTAGTCTAGAAGCTTGTCCACCTAATCACATTATGGCTTCTTTTTGTTGTTGCCCCAACTGATGGCCTTCAGCCAAACAGACAGCATTAGCTGGGAAGTAGGGACACCATTACGTCATTACTGGTGGACATCCAAACTGAGGTCCCCGAAAACATTGTCGAATCAATAAAGATGAATTAATTAATGAGTTTAACCACCCATGTTGACCTGAGATCAGATTCTAAAAATGTCTTCTACATCCCGACAGATTTATGAAAAAGCTATGTTTCTATGTCAGTCGTTCTTCGATTTTTCAAAAATAGCAGATCTACAAGCTCGTAGTGCGCCACTCGCTATGAGCTTGTAGATCTGCTATTTTAACATAATGCTAACACCAAAAGGGGTTCCCGCCCAAAATGGGTTTTAATACTCAGGTTTTCAGTTTGCACTTGGAACTCTGGCTGATGGCTTATATACTTGGGATGGTTGAGTTAGCCAATCGGAGGCAGAGGAATTAACCCAGCCTCCTGATTGGTGGCCATTCATTCCCTCTCGTCAGGCTGTGGTATTTTCCCATGCGCTCCACTGGACTGGGGCCAGAGAGTGTAATATCATTGGTGGTGGTGGTGGGATGGGGCAGGGGGCTGGTTCTGAGTCTGGGGAGGGGAGGGGAGGGGGCAGGGGACTGGTTCTGGGTCTGGGGAGGGGAGGGGAGGGGGCAGGGGGCTGGTTCTGGGTCTGGGGAGGGGAGGGGGCAGGTTCTGGGTCTGGGGAGGGGAGGGGATGGGGCAGGGGGCTGGTTCTGAGTCTGGGGAGCAGCAGTCAGTCGCACACTAAGAGCTTTCTGAAAGCAAACAGAGCTCCAAGGGGGGGGTGTTTACTCCATCTAGAGTGAGGGATCACTTCCGTCTCCCAAGTTTCATGGAGGGAAGAGAGAAAAGCCAGAGGCAAAGACTGATGGAGAAATGAGCAGGAAAGGAGGCATGGGGAGAACGGGGGCAAAATAAAAACGTTCGGGCAAAAACAGACGATCTACAAGCTCGTAAATAGCTGGGCACATTTATTTAATGGATTATATAACCCCGGGCAAATTAAGGGGGTTAACGATGATCGATTCGTCCCCTTCCCCAGAGGTTCAACGTGGATGTAAACCCGACAGGGAGGCTTACCTCTCGTACGTACTCCTCCTGCTCCTCGCGCAGCGTCAGCTCGATGAAGATCTGCTGCAGCTTCTCGTTGCAGTAGTTGATGATGAACTGCTCAAAGCTGTTGTCCTGCAGGAACAAACAGTCGGAAAACACGCCTGATGTTATGAATTTATAAAAGGATCGGCGCAAGTTGATGTAATTTGTCCATGTGTGGTCCCGGTCCAATAAAACATGTTTAAACTGTTGTTTTTATATTAAGGAGGTAATATGTTTTATTTTATTTTATTAAGACATGTGGCACAGTCGGTAGTGCTGTCGCCTCACAGCTAGAAGGTCCTGGGTTCGATTACCGCTGGGGACGCTGTGGGTGCGTGTTCTCTCCTCCGTGTCATCAGTGCCCAAAAAACATGCAAAAAAACATGCATCCTGGTCTGAAACTACCTCCACCTGGCCAGCCGGGGTGCCTGATGGAGGGCAAAGGAACTGGTCGGAATAACGAAGCAAAGAAAAGAAGCAGCTTGGACTCCTCAGTTTGCTGCCCACCCCAGGTTGGCAGAGAAGTGTATCGCCCAGGATTACATTAGATAATTGACACTGGGTGAAGAAAATGGGTTGCAAAATTGTCTGATAAAAAAACAAAAAAACACAGGGGTGGACCACACGGACAAATGACATCAACTTGCGACAGGCATTGTCCCCCCTTGAGTAAAAGATGAATTATTTCTAAAAATAAATACATTATTTACGGTGTTTTCATCCACGCCGTAGAGATATTCTACTCTACAGCGAAACAGCGCTAGTGATAACAAACAGAGGCTCGGAGGTCTCGCTCGGAGGTCTCACTCTGCTGCCGACAGGATTTACAGCCTCGTCTTTTTACTACATTTATTACGTCATTGAACAAACAAGAGCGCTCTCAGTGACTTGCATAATCCACAACTAGCTGGGTGTAAAAAGTAAGTGTCGAAAGGTCCGCCCGCCGGGCGTGGATGGATGGATGTTCTTCCCGAGATTGCGGCGCAAAACAGTCCATTGAACAATGACAAAAAAACCAAAAACTTGGGTTTAGTTTTCACTCCCTCGCCACCGCCATTACCCCAATTTTAACCAATTATAGCCAATTAGGAGCGTTTAGTGGCAAAGTGGGTTGGTGGGGTTGAGGCAGTCAGTGCTGGGTTAGGACTGGACTCACTGGAGACATTCATCTGCTCAAGATGCTGGTCAGTAGTGGGTTAGAAGAGCGTGTCAAGTGTAATTACACAGAGGGTTAAAGGGCATTACACTGGGAAATGAAATGGACAGGTTGTACACAGGTTGTGGTGGAAAAACAAGTACTTGAAGATGTTGTGCTTGAGTCAAATTAATCAATAAGCACACAATATAGAAATACTAGTCCTAGTACAAGTCTGGAATTCAAAACCTACTTGAGCAAAAGTACAAAAATATTGACATCAAAATATACGTTGCGTACTAAAAAGCCTTTAAAAATAGCTTATCTAGATATGCTTCTGAAATGTAGTGAAATACATCAGTACAGCAAAAAGAAAATATTCTTTTGCTGTACTGATGTATTTCACTACATTTCAGCTATTTAATAGATAACAATTATTGTACTTAAGTACAGTACTTGAGGACATGTACCGTACTTAGTTACTTCTCACCACAGGTTGACAAGAGAAAGCAGGAGGTTTACCTTCACTCTTACAAAACACACACAGAGATAAATGTAAAAGCATTTCTCTCATCTTTCCCCAAAGGGACAGCGAACGGACACACAGCTGAACGGACGGACGGCCACGTCTCTGTGAAAACCAGAGACATCTCTGCAACTGCGGCGGTTTGTGACTGGCACGATACGCCAACCATTGTCAAATCATGTGTTGGAAATTAGGGCCGGGCGGCTGGGTGAGGGAAAAAACAAATCACCTCAAATTTGTCTGGCTAATTTGAGATTCATCACATTGGACTGCAATGGTAATGGGTGATCAAACTATGATCATTTTCAGCTACAGTAGCATTCTCACATAATAATGTCCATCTGATTTAGTAAACATCTTTGTAGTTTTTAACTCAAACAACATATCGTTTTGGCGTCGGGCTGGAAACCTCACATGTCCAACACGGTCATTTTCAAGGAGGATTTCAAATTCAAAATAAGCCAAACCTTTGTTCTTCTATACTTTTGTGTGACAAAACCAAAACATACCAATGTGAAATACGGAGATGGGAGTTTTCTGTGCTGATCTAACAGCCCAGCCCTACATGGAACGCTCCTACTGTAGGGCCTCGCTCACAACATTCCAAACAGAGTGTTCTGTCTCTGTTCTGGGGGGAGAGTGGTGGTAGGGGCAATTCATTTTCAATGGGAGTCACGTTGTTTTGACGAAAACAGCCTTGCTTGATGGCTCTGTTCCCCCCCCCCCCCCCCACCCCCATCAAGCAGAGCTGTTCTGTCAAAACCACGTGACGTCTCCCACTGAATATAAAATGCAGGCTGTTCTGCCCCCCCCCCCCCTCCTCTCCCCCCAAAACAGAGACGGAAAACACGTCGTTCTGGCTCTGTGTCGAATGTGTGAGCGAAGCCTAAGTGTTAGGCCTACTGTAGGTAGGAGTCAGTAGACACAGCGCAACAAATTCCCAGATGAGATACAGACACATTAAGCCGAAGGTCCATTCAGCCGTGTGCTCCGGGCGCTGCACCCTTGGGTGCCCTGTGGCGTTTCTTGGGGGGGGGGGAGGAGAAGCAGCTGAATTGATACTAATAAGGATTAATTAATGGGGATCACAGCATGCACACACTGGCCACAGCAAAACGCCGCCACAGCAACGCGGCAGGCACGGTGTTAAGAGTACTTACTCCGTCCTGGTGGTTTAAACCCAGACACAAAACACAACAGGCAGGGAAGAGAGGCAGCAACGTGATGGTCAGTGAGGGGGTGAAGAAGACATGCACTTATGGAAAACATTAATGTATGCAATAACACCACTACATGTGGAGCCACAGATGTCTCAGAACATGCCAACTGTTAGTCAACATGCCCGTGGAGCATTGCACATCATTAAAAAAGGTAGGATAAGTGATATTAGTTTTTTTTTGTTTTGTTAAAACTAGTGTTAAAGGACCACTTTTCAACCCATTTTCATATAATAGGTCCTCACTAATAATCATGAAAGAAACGGCGCAATTATTGTATACTCGGTCTGTGTATCTATTAGCAATACAAGCTAATAGAAACCGCAAAGTTGCAATGCCAACTTCGTGAAAATCTAAACTTTTTTGTAAAACAATCTTGTTTCTAAACTGCCCACAGCCCTCCTATGAGACACAGACCGAGTAGAAAGAAGTCGTGCCATTTTATCATGATTATTAGTGAGGACCTATTATATGAAGATAGGTTGAAAAGTGGTGAAGTGGTCCTTTAAATATCTCTAGATTCTGATGGAAACTCATTGCTAGTATAGAGAGTGTTTGGTTCAGTAACAGGTCTTCGATCGCTCTCCATCTCTCTGCAGCTCTACGGTAAACAGAAAACGCCTTTTCCGGTCAGGATGCCAATTTCATCCAATCAGGAGAGAGAACTGGATACAGGATCAAGAAGGGAATATAAGTGTTGACACAAAGAAACGAGCAGACAACACTGATAAATGGGTACTCTCTCCCGATTGGCTGAAATTGGCAATCCACCTGAATTTATTCCTCCTTCCGTTCATAGTTTAACCCATTCTGACCTGAGATCAGATTCATACGAGGTTTCCACTGGACACACACTGGTCTGATTAACCCATTCTGACCTGAGATCAGATTCTAAAAATGTCAGTCGTTCTTCGATTTTTCAAAAATAGCAGACCTACAAGCTCGTAGCGCGCCACTCGGTGGCGCGCTATGAGCTTGTAGATCTGCTATTTTTAAATAGCTAAAGCATAACATGATGCTAACACCAAAATGGGTTCCCGCGCAGAATGGGTTAAGGCTTTTAGATTAATATAATTCAGACCACCTAGGCTGCCAGGATTGATCTATTACCTTTGGAGCATAACGCCAAAGGATTTGCAGCTTTGATTCACGAAAATCCGGCGGAAAATAGTCCAATGGTTTGTTGTTGAAGAGAAAAACATGCCGCCATTACGATGCAAAACGAAAACAGCCTGCACAGCATGTTGTAGTCCAAACAAACCCCCCCCCGCCCGTTCACTTGCATTTAACTCATTTTCCCAGAAGCCCTAGCAGCCCAGAGAGCATGGCTCTCTCATAGAGTTCCGGTTTCGTCATCATACCGCGACGGCCTCGTCACCAGGTCCGCGACAAAACGGCGAATTAAACAAATAGCGGGTTTAGCGTATTAAGACACGGATTAAATAGCGGGGAACGCGGGTTACACAGTAGAACTGTTAACGAGCTGTTACTGTTTCTGACCAAACACTACAGCAATGATTACCATCTCACTATAGAGCTTTAACCAAAACAATATCACTCACGCTTCCTTTAATTTCCTAAAAAACTAAACATTTATTCATAGTCTTTGCATGCCAGATCAGACTGGGCAAAACTGCTGGAGCCTATACATTTATACACAGTTGTACGACCGACCGTCTCACTCGATACGACACGAGTTTGATGCCGTTTGATTTTAATATCTTACCTCAAATATCTCAAAGCCGTAGATGTCCAGGACGCCCATCACCTTATGGCTGGTTTTGGTTTGAGCCTGAGAGCAGAGACGGAGACAGAGACAGAGACAGAGACAGAGACAGAGACAGAGACAGAGACAGAGACAGAGACAGAGACAGAGAACAAGGGCCTTAATGGGGGACTCAACGTGTCAGATGTCAAACTGTAGTCAGTGGTTCCCAAACCATTTAGCTTGAGACCCAACTGAGACATTTGATGTCTCCCTGGGACCCGGGAGGTAGATTCACCCTCATTTATTTAATTTCTTATCTTTTTTTTTTTTACATGTTTGAATCAGTTTTTAATTCAATACTAGGGCTGTGAATCTTTGGGTGTCCCACGATTCAATTCCGATTCTTGGGGTCACGATTCAACTCAACTCGATTCTCAATCCAAAAACTTTTTTTTTTTCTTTTTTTTTAAAGCATTTTTGATTCTCAATTCAATACATAGGATTTCATCACAATCTTTCATCACAATCTACATGCCAACTGAAGTGACTATACTATACAGTAACTTGAAAATGACTGAAGACATGTTTATTAGTGTAAGCTTACATTTCATATCACAAACACCATGTAGTGAAAACTCCTGTAACTGTAACCAGAAAAAAAAATCTAAAAAATAAAATAAATAATTATGAATCGATTTTGAATCGTTCATAACAGGAATCGCGATTCTAATTCGAATCAAATCTTTTGACACCCCTAATCAATACATACATACCTTGATGCTTTCATTGATCCTGGTGACCAGCCAGCTGAACAGGCGACTGTACAGGTTTTTGGCGAGCGCGTCACGGGCGTAGTAGGCCTGCAAATTAAACATCATATCTCTGTTTTAACCCATTCTGACCTGAGATCAGATTCACACCAGGTTTCCACTGGACAACACACTGGTCTGATTAACCCATTCTGACCTGAGATCAGATTCTAAAAATGTCAGTCGTTCTTCGATTTTTCAAAAATAGCAGACCTACAAGCTCGTATCGCGCCACTCGGTGGCGCGATATGAGCTTGTAGATCTGCTATTTTTCAATAGCTAAAGCATAACATGATGCCGACACCAAAATGGGTGCCCGATCAGAATGGGTTAATACCTAAAGAAATACATCGTCACAAATACATGAGCATTGCTTAAAAGTGCTTAGAGCCAGAGACAGACAGCCGCTGCACATGTCTGGATGGGTCCAAAACATGTTATCATACAGTTAACCCATTCTGACCTGAGATCAGATTCATACGAGGTTTCCACTGGACACACACTGGTCTGATTAACCCATTCTGACCCGAGATCAGATTCTAAAAAATGTCAGTCGTTCTTCGACTTTTCAAAAAATAGCAGACCTACAAGCTCGTATATGAGCTTGTAGATCTGCTATTTTTAAATAGCTAAAGCATAACATGATGCTAACACCAAAATGCGTTCCCGTTCAGAATGGGTTAAAAGAGATTCACAGCGAGAGGAGTGTGCGACCAGGGTGACTTTGTGAGTTTTTAACGGGACTTGTGTGGAAGTGGAAAGTGGAATAATAACAACATCATTGCTTTAGTAGAATTCCAGCCACGGCGCATTGCTCCCATTCCAGAACTTTCTTTCTCTGGAGCACCAGGGGAAATCATACACTGAAGCTGCCTGGCTTGTGGGGAGGGGGAGGGGGGGGGGGTTAAGTACTGACAATAATGAAGACTCATCTGCTTGGCGGCGAGCCAGTCGTGAGTAGTCGGGTCTGTCATCCCTCGTGTGAACTTGGCTGACCATCGCCTGAGCACAAGCCACTCACTGCATGGTAGGTGTGTGTGTGTGTGTGTGGGGGGGGGGTGGGGGGGAGCAGAAATGAATGACCCCGTAATAGTGACATTGAGACTTCAGCAGGCATGGAGGATTCGTTAAAAAAAAACTGAGATTTAAGACAGAAAGTCCATTGATAGGGCTGGTGTTACAGGGGAGTAGAGATTGGTGGTATTGTTCTGGTCTTAACCACTAAAAACCCATTATACTTAACCCATTCTGGATGGGGCGGGAACCACCTTTTGGTGTTTTAAAGCATTATGTTATACTTTAGCTATTGAAAAATAGCAGATCTGCTTGCATTTGTATTGTGTTTGTACTGGGGTTGTGGGGAGTGGGGGCGGGGGTCGCGAGATATGGACAAAGCATTTCCGGGGGTCCCCAGCCTAAAAACGTTGATAACCCCCGACCCCCCCCCCCAGTTCCCCAGAACCCCAGTTTGTGAGAACCCCTGACCACCCCCACCAGGAGGTCCCCAGAACCCCAGTTTGTGAGAACCCCTGACCACCCCCACCAGGAGGTCCCCAGAACCCCAGTTTGTGAGAACCCCTGACCACCCCCACCAGGAGGTCCCCAGAACCCCAGTTTGTGAGAACCCCTGACCACCCCCACCAGGAGGTCCCCAGAACCCCAGTTTGTGAGAACCCAAAGTTCTATAAGCTGCTTTCAGAGGCGACCATGCCGACCCCTTCTTTCCCATCAGGCTGCTGATGGGTGAACCCTCTGAACCCTCATGACAACACAGCCTACATTTTACCTTCCATTCCCAGCAGGAATACTGCTCATCTATAATGGAACAGTCTGGCATGTCGTGTCTGACGTGGATATGTGTGTGTGTGTGTGTGTGTGTGTGTGTGTGTGTGTGTGTGTGCGTGCGCGCGCGTGCGTCAGTGTTGTTTTTGTCAGCAAATTTGTATTTTAGTTTTATAGTCATAGTCTCTTGAATAGTTTTCATTTAGTTTCAGTCACATTTTAGTCACCTGGAATGTTCTAGTGTTTAGTCTAGTTTTAGTCGACTAAATATCATGAGAATTTAGTGGAATAAATCTACAGCTGATTTAGAATCTACAGCTGATTTTGGCGGGCCTTGATGCCGTCGTAATGACTGATTTTACACTTGCTGAAAATAGCTTGTAGATCTGCTATGTTCAGCATGCAACCAATTGTAAAATAGTGGATCTCTTGTCCACTAGTCCCTTCCTAACATTTTAGTCTAGTTTTTATTTGTTGACAAAAATGGTCAGTATATTTAGTCTTAGTTTTACTCATCAAAGCTTAGTTTCCATTTAGTTTTCGTCAGTGAAAAAAAGTTAGTCGACATTCTTCGTCTCAGTTTTAGTCGACGAAATCACACTATTTTGAGGGACTAGTGGAGAAGAGGATCCAGTAGAACTAAAAGACAAGTCATCTTTATGTTTTCTTGCGCTCGGGTTGGTTGCACTCTGAAAAACAGCCGATCTACAAGCTCACACAACGCGTCGCTCACAAAGCTAACGGGTCTCTACAGTATACATGATGGCGTGGTTGTTCTTCTGACCTGGGCCACGTTGAGCGTGGTGGCGACCTTCTCCGACTTGGCCTCCACCGTGCGGTAGCTGAACGCCCTCTCCAGCACCGACTGTTCGATGCCCAGCAGCTCACACATCTCCTTCAGGTCTGTGGAGGAGCAACCAAACAGTACGGGGTGCATTAGACACGGGTTAAGGTTAGGTTTAGGTGTGCTGCCCCGTGGGAGGTTAGGGGTGCATACTTAGGTTAGACTAGTCATTGGTTAGACATGGGTTAAGGTTAGGTTTAGGTGTGCTGCCCCGTGGGAGGTTAGGTTTAGACTAGTCATTGGTTAGACACGGGTTAAGGTTAGGTTTAGGTGTGCTGCCCCGTGGGAGGTTAGGGGTGCATACTTAGTTTAGACTAGTCATTGGTTAGACACGGGTTAAGGTTAGGTTTAGGTGTGCTGCCCCGTGGGAGGTTAGGGGTGCATACTTAGGTTAGACTAGTCATTGGTTAGACATGGGTTAAGGTTAGGTTTAGGTGTGCTGCCCCGTGGGAGGTTAGGTTTAGGGTGAGGGTTTGAGATAGGTTGTAGTTGTAGGACTAATGACTGGTCTAACCCAATGACTAGTCTAAACCAAAAACTGTCTAAACTCAAGTACTGCACCAAACAGTACGACATATTACCATAATTAAGTAACCTCTTGTTCAGGGTCGTGCACACATAGGCACCAAAAGGGGCAGTTGTTTTCACAGAGGGGTAAAAGGCTTTAACCCGTCTGTGAAAACAACTGCCCTCCCCAGACCACGATTTACTATGGGCGAAAGAAATGCAAATACCACTCCTCTCCTTTCCATGCCATGCCGGAAAGCAGCATTCAGGAGAATTGCTTTTTTTCCCCCCGAAGTTTCCTTAACACAGCATTTTGCGTTGAAAAAATAATGTTTGGAAATCCATGTCGTATACACACCGCATTCCGAGCTTATAGATCAGCTATTCTTTTTTTGCTACTTTTGGCATGAATAAAATATTTATGCAACGCTATATACATTCATAGAAAATCCTATCGTCTTTAATATGCAAGGACAGCTGGTAGTTAGTATTATAGTATTTAATCAATCAATCAATCAATCAGTGGTCACTCAGTAATGCCAGTGGTAGGAAGACCGGGGAACATAATGCAGGTGGAATGGCCGACGCGTCACTACAATCTGACAGCGCATGATGAATGGACATGATGAATGGACATTCTCGCCAACAAAGGAAACATGCAAATGTTAATATTTGCCTGGCAGAGAAAAGCTTGCGAGAGTGATGAGGAGGTCAGTCACACTCGCACGACACATGAAGACAATGTTCAACACAGTGACCTTAAGGTGTTTTTGGTACAACCACCAACAGGTGGCAGCAGTGGCTCTACAGCAACAGATGCAGTTTACTGTGTGTGGCACATCTTTATTAAAGCTACTCTTTCAGATGGACACCATGCGATATGATAACATGTCACTCCCCATTCTCTGTCAGTCTACTGTACACTATCAAATAAAAGGCAGAAAAGCCCCCAAAAACACAAAGAACAAAAGGGAATACGTGCAGTGATACCACTCTGCTCCCCCGCCCGGGCTTCCCTCCCCCGAACAAGGGCCAATAGTGTTCAATGGCCAATAGATGCTCGACGAAGCCCCGATTCACCACGGTGGATTCTAAAGTCTGAAGTCTAAACTAAGACTAGTCTTGGATATAGGCCTCCATCAATCCGGTCAGAACCTTACCGTTCTTGTCTTTGCCGCGGCTCTGCTCTGGTCAGAAGCTTACGACCCCTCTCATCCACTCTGCAGGTAGTTCGAACTACTTCCCTACTTCCCTCTGGTAGATGGTACAAAGTACCAAAAGCTAACCGTAACATTCTTTTTAATTCCTCCATACCAAATGCCATTAAGGCACTACGTGGTATCATGTTTCACTAGATTTGCTGTTTTTCCAATGTATTTGCCACTGTTGCCATGAGAAAATACCGGTAATTGTGTAAGTGTTGTTGCTGTTTTTTACTGTTTGAGACCGAAGACAAATTTCCACACGTGGACAATAAATTAAACTAACTACCGGTAACTAACTTACCGTTCTTGTCTTTGACGCGGCTCTCGTCCAGGCCGTTGCAGCGCGACTCCGGCTTGAACTCGATGTTGCCCAGCTTCAGCACCGCCGCCACCAGCTCCAGGACGGACTGCACCTCGTCCTCCATGAAGCCCACGATCTGCATGGCGTTCTGGGGGCGGGTGGGGAGAACGTGGAGGGGGTCAAACATAAGCCTCGCGTATAGCCAACCTTCATCTGCCTTTGCAATGCATTTAGCCCCAGCAACGCATATATGCTTTTTATGTGATGTATTCCCATGCTTTTTTGTTCTTGTAAATTGCTACAGCGTTCCCCAACACTGAGCTGTGTTGTATTTTGAGGCTGTGTCTGTGTGTGTGTGTGTGTGTGTGTGTGTGTGTGTGTGTGTGTGTGTGTGCATGCACGCATGCGCGGAATGTGCTCAAGCTGACTGGCTGAGCACGGAATGTGATGTATGGTGATAACAGTGCCGCTCACGTCACGCGGGTGTGATATTTCTCTCCATATCGCTGTGTGAGAGACAGTCCACTGAGCAACTCAAAGTGAGGCTGAACGACAAGCATTTTGCATTCTGGCTCTTTGAGCGGAGCTAGCGCCCCCTATGGCCAGCTTGGTGTGTTTGTGTGTTCCCACACTGGGGCGAGGGGGGAGTGGAGTGGGGTGGACGCGCGGTGGGAAAAGGTTGGACGCAGCTAGGTTCCACAGCGATGGAGGACGCTGGAAAAGTACGTTTCATTGTGCGTTCAAATGTGATTTGTGTACATATGAGGGATCTGTTGACACTGAAGGCGAGGCTGAGGGAAGGAAAAAAGCTATATGTTGCCGTCTTTGTCCTGGACCAAACCAGGCCCGGTACCCAGCGGAGAGTCCCATTGTTAAGCTGGGACCGGCCCGCTATTGTGTCATTGTGTCACAGTTTAGGGGACTGCAGCTGCACAACAGGGTGGGGGGGGGGGGGGGTCCCATGGCAATCCTGTTTCTGTAGAATTCTAGACCAGTGGTTCCTAAACTATTTCATGTCAAGGACCCCCAAATTGACACTCATCAGCCCGCGGATCACTATTTGAAAAGATATGCCCCCATAACCCATTCTGACCTTGAGATCAGATTCTAAAAATGTCTTCTATACATCCTGACAGTTTTCTGAAAAAGCCATGTTTCTATGTCAGTCGTTCTTCGACAAGTTTTTTACCGATCCGTTGTCAAAAAGTGCAACATCTTTCAAAAATGACTCAATGTGACACTTGTGTACATGAGCTATTTTTGACAACCAAAAAAAGGAAAGGGGGGGGAATTAGAGGAGACAAGAGATCATAGTACCCTAATAAGTGGGTTTAGGAGAGATAGGGTCGTAGGTCAACGATCACTCCGCAGGTCTGTCTGATCATAGTCAACACAGACAGGAAGTAATGTCCCTTTATCCTCCCGTGCACTGTGTGTGTGTGTGTGTGTGTGTGTGTCTCTGTGTGTGTGTGTGTGTCACTGCCACTGTTTTCCGCACAAAGTTAAACAATGGAAGACGATACATTGGTTCATGGGGGGTTTGTCGGCGGTGGAAATCCCCCTTCCCTGATAGGCAGCCACCGCACGCACACGCACACGCACACGCACACGCACAGGTAGGCAGCTAGTTCAAAGTGCAGCCGTGTTATCCCATTCTGACCTGAGATCAGATTCATACGAGGTTTCCACGGGGGACACACTGGTCTGATCAACCCATTCTGACCTGAGATCAGATTCTAAAAATGTCAGTCGTTCTTCGATTTATTTCAAAAATAGCAGACCTACAAGCTCGTATCGCGCCACTCGGTGGCGCGATACGAGCTTGTAGATCTGCTATTTTTCAATAGCTAAAGCATGACATGATGCCGACACCAAAATGGGTGCCCGGTCAGAATGGGTTATGCAACAGGTGGAGAGAGAGGACACCGACAATCAAAGTTCTGGTCGGATGGCTGTCTGGGAGCCAACAGGTGATCGGGGACCAGAAAGGGGCTGTCTGGGAGCCAACAGGTGATCGGGGACCAGAAAGGGGCTGTCTGGGAGCCAACAGGTGATCGGGGACCAGACAGGGGCTGTCTGGGAGCCAACAGGTGATCGGGGGACCAGAGAGGAACGTGGACATGATGTAATGCTGCCTACCGTTTGGTTTACGTACAGGAGATAAGGAAGAGATTACACTGCCTCACACACACTTTGTCTGCCAAAGCAGTTGACGTTAACACATTCTATTTTTGAAAAATCGTGAAAATGTGCCTCAAATCTTTGAATATATATTCTTTCAGAGCAAACGTTTTTAACTAAAATCTTTGCTTCTGAGAGGGGGGTCCCTGGAACTACATATTTTCAGATGGGGGTCGGCAGCCAATTACATCTAATCTTTGGTGTCCTTGACATGAAATATTGAGAACCACTGATATAGAAACATGAGGTTTTTCAGATTATGTTTTTTAATTTCGATGTCAGGCCAAAATATGCTTACACAGAGATTCTCAAAGTGGGCTATACAGGGACAGATGGGGATTTGTGGCCAAAATAATAATCTGGGCGTTCGTGACATGACAATGTTTGAGAACAAAGTGTCTCTGGAGAGAGAGAGAGGCAGTGACAGCTAGCCTCCCCTCTCAGGTTGCATTTCATTTATCGCTAAGTAGAGGTGAGGGGGGGGGGCATCAGCTGGGAGGATTGTCAGCTGACGTGACACACCTGGGCAGATAACCCGAGGCCACCACGTTTTTGTTCAGAGTGCAGTTATTTCTCTCTCTCTGTCTCTTTGTTTGTACCCCTGGCCTCTTTGCCCAGACAGGGTGTGTGTGTGTGTGTGTGTGTGAACCCATTTTGACCCGAGATCAGATTCTAAAAATGTCTTCTACATCCTGACAGTTTTCTGAAAAAGCTATGTCTTCTATGTCAGTCGTTCTTCGATTAAAAAAAAAATAGCAGACCTACAAGCTCGTAGCTCTGCTATTTTTCAATAGCTAAAGCATAACATAATGCTTTAGCATTATGGTTCAAGCCCATTAATTAGGATTCGAGTGCCAACCCTAACAAGTGAAGGTTCGAACCCCGAATGTTCGGGGACAGCCTTTGTGTGTGTGTGTGTGTGTGTGTGTGTGTGTGTGTGTGTGTGTCTCACCCTGACTGTCCTGAAGTTGGCTGCG
The DNA here is from genome assembly GCF_964188405.1 of Protomyctophum parallelum. Classification (NCBI taxonomy): domain Eukaryota; kingdom Metazoa; phylum Chordata; class Actinopteri; order Myctophiformes; family Myctophidae; genus Protomyctophum; species Protomyctophum parallelum. The sequence continues at coordinate 44,601,373 of NC_139707.1, read as the reverse complement.
TCGTCCAGGCCGTTGACCGTAGCAGAGTCCAGACTCAGGTAGTTGTACTTGCTGAAGTCTCTGTCCAGCTTCAACTTTTCTGTTTGTCACAAAAATAAATAAATAAATAGTAAATTAATAATGATGAACTATAATCATGAACCATGTATCCTGCACTCAGAGGATGGAATTTTAGTAAAGGGAAATCAACTTATATACCTGTATATTCAGTGATTTCACTTAATTCAATTTTTTCTTTTTTTATATATAATTAAAAACCTGATGAAGGCCGCTCACATTTTCAATAATAATAATAAACACTGTTGGAGCTAAAGGCTGTGTGCGGACTTCTCCTTCCCTATAAAACTGTGACCATCAAAGAATGGACAGCACTCAACAATTAACGGCATACGAGTGTCATGTGAGTATAGTACTATACTAAATAATAAAGAAATATATATTTTTATTACTTATTTTTAATACTTTAAAAGCTTTATATATTAGAACCAGGGCTGTCCAATATTACAATGTTGCGTCTGCCTTTGCTGCTTTTGAATTTGAAATCCTGAAAAATGAACAGTATTGGACATGTGAGGTTTCCACCACAGACAGACTGTGCTGTGCTGCTGTGGGCTTCACTCTGACAGATCGACTGGTTCCTTTTAACCCATTCTGACCGGGCAGGCGGGCACCCATTTTGGTGTCGGCATCATGTTATGCTTTAGCTATTGAAAAATAGCAGATCTACAAGCTCATATCGCGCCACCGAGTGGCGCGATACGAGCTTGTAGGTCTGCTATTTTTTGAAATATCGAAGAACGACTGACATTTTTAGAATCTGATCTCAGGTCAGAATGGGTTCATCAGACCAGTGTGTGTCCGGCGGAAACCTCGTATGAATCTGATCTCAGGTCAGAATGAGTTAAAAGCCCTGGTCGTACTGTACATATCCGGTGTCAGTAAAATCCATTCCTCCCCCCCCCGCCCGCCGCTGCATGCGTTGGATTTCATTACGAGTTGCATTAACTACAGTCCAAATGGAGGCAACCTCTGATGCGTCTGGCACTGTGGTGCATTAACCCATCCTGGGCGGGAACCCCGTTTGGTGTTTTAAAGCATTACGTTATACTTTAGCTATTGAAAAATAGCAGATCTACAAGCTTGTATAGGTCTGCTAATCGTGAAAATGTGGTGCAAATCTTTGAATATATATTCTTTCAGAGCAAACGTTTTTTAACTCAAATCTTTGCTTATGGGGAGGTCCCTGGAACTACATCTTTTCAAATTGGGGTAGGAGGCCAAATACATATAATTTTTGGGGTCCGTGACATAAAATAGTTTGAGAACCACTGACATAGAAACATAGGTTTTTCAGAAAACTGTCATGATTTAGAAGACCTTTTGTAGAATCGACCTCCAGTCTAAATGGGTTAAAGCCGATGACCATTACATTGTGTTCCTGTTGTCCTCCTGGGTTTGACGTGCAAAGACAATCAATGCTCCCGTTCTGCTGGAAACTAGAATCCCAGGGAACAGGTTCCACTGGCTCGTCTTTCATTCTTCGGACTAGTTTGTTATTCGGGTGGGGCAAATATAACTCGTAGTGGACAGCAGAGCCTAGCTCGCATTGAGAGCTACGCCAATGAGGGGGCAACAGACAACAGCACCACCTCCATGTAACGCAAAATAGTGACAAAACGCCCATAGACTCCAGTGCATTCCGTAAACGTAATTCCGGTTCAGGGCTTTGTCACTGTGTGTGTGTGTGTGTGTGTGTGTGTGTGTGTGTGTGTGTGTGTGTGTTTGTGTGTGTGTGAGCCCTGGCCTGATGAAGTTAATGGAGATGACGCACTCTCCTTAAATGGCTCTGGTGGACAGTAACTACTGTAAGTACATTTGCTGAAAGTGCTGTTCTCATGTACATTTTTTGGAGTATTTGTTTATTAGTTTTTTTGCGAGCTGATGACTTACAATAAGCTACTGGCAATGTGTGATTTGATTCTATTTGGTGCATGTTAATGTTTCATTAAGCCTCATTCCGCTCTTACTCAGTGTGTCATCTGAGGCCCCGGACAGCAGCTGGTAGAACACGTGGAAGTTCCTCTCTCCTCTGGGCTGCTTCACCACGCGAGACTTCTCCAGGAGGTCTGTGGAGAGAGAGAGGGGAGGAGAGACACTATGAGACATAAGAGACTTCTCCAGGAGGTCTGTGGAGAGAGAGAGGGGAGGAGAGACACTATGAGACATAAGAGACTTCTCCAGGAGGTCTGTGGAGAGAGAGAGGGGAGGAGAGACACTATGAGACATAAGAGACTTCTCCAGGAGGTCTGTGGAGAGAGAGAGGGGAGGAGAGACACTATGAGACATAAGAGACTTCTCCAGGAGGTCTGTGGAGAGAGAGAGGAGAGGAGAGACACTATGAGACATAAGAGACTTCTCCAGGAGGTCTGTGGAGAGAGAGAGGGGAGGAGGATGGACACTATGAGACATAAGAGACTTCTCCAGGAGGTCTGTGGAGAGGGAGGGGAGGAGGATGGACAAAGGATGGAGACTTGACAAGAGAGGAGGATGACAAGAAGAGAGGATGACAACAAGAAGATAGTAGGATGACAAGAACAGAGGGTGACAGGGAGAAGAGAGGGTGACAGGGAGAAGAGAGGGTGACAGGGAGAAGAGAGGGTGACAGGGAGAAGAGAGGGTGACGGGGAGAAGAGAGGGTGACAGGGAGAAGAGAGGGTGACAGGGAGAAGAGAGAGGGTGACAGGGAGAAGAGAGAGGGTGACAGGGAGAAGAGAGAGGGTGACAGGGAGAAGAGAGAGGGTGACAGGGAGAAGAGAGGGTGACAGGGAGAAGAGAGGGTGACAGGGAGAAGAGAGAGAGTGACAGGGAGAAGAGAGAGGGTGACAGGGAGAAGAGAGGGTGACAGGGAGAAGAGAGGGTGACAGGGAGAAGAGAGGGTGACAGGGAGAAGAGAGGGTGACAGGGAGAAGAGAGAGGGTGACAGGGAGAACAGAGGGTGACAGGGAGAGAGAGGGTGACAGGGAGAAGAGAGGGTGACAGGGAGAAGAGAGAGGGTGACAGGGAGAACAGAGGGTGACAGGGAGAAGAGAGAGGGTGACAGGGAGAAGAGAGGGTGACAGGGAGAAGAGAGAGGGTGACAGGGAGAAGAGAGGGTGACAACAAGAAGGGAAACTACGAGACATGCTCGCTGAGAACCAATGTGTTCCTACTTCCTACCCAACAATAAGCTCGGGTTCAGGAAATATAAAACACTGGTGACTCGGCAAGGTGGCCTTGGGTAGAGAGTTCCCAGCAGCCCATCTGGAGTTGGGATGGGCAAATGTTGAAGTTGCTAAGACAACCGAGTTCGTAAACACATGTGGCTACACAGTAGCGTGTGTGTGTGTGTGTGTGTGTGTGTGTGTGTGTGTGTGTGTGTGTGTGTGCTTGCGTGCGCGCGCGCGCGTGCGTGGCATGCACACGCCACGCCGTGTATGGGCACCGGGGCGTGACATGAGAAATCTTTGAGGAAGAGATCAAACGCCGGCTTCCTCTGCTGCAACGGCCGACTAAGCACGACCACCAAACCTGAAGGAAAAAGGCTCCATTCCATCCACAACAAAGGAAACTTCACCGTGGTCAAATTAAGAGCCACTTCTAATAGCGGAAGCCGATATTTCGTTTTTCCCCTCCCTCATTTAGTGTTGTTGTCTGGGACAAAAAGGCTCAATTACTGGAGTTAGAAAAACAAACTGGCTTATGGCCAGCCTAATTAACAGTGGATTGTGCCTTCTGCCTGCTCTATTCATACTGTATGTTTAATTAGTCATTTTAATGACAATAGAAAAATCCGTGACATACACACTATATCTCATTTTAACACGGCAATCCTATAGTATTATACCCAGTCCTGACGGTGGCGGTAACTTCACCAATATGTCGACTTTGACCAAATAGAGCGAATCCGGTGACGTCACTTCCAGTTCAACGGATCACAACATCCGCTATAGCTTTTTTCACTGTGTTGTGTTGTCAGATGTCCGGGATGCTAAGCTATCATCGTTTATTTTAAAAACTAAGTCAAATTAAGCTCTATTAAATCAAGCCCCAAAGATTGCATTTTACGCAGCGATGCACATAAAGAACACGCGCGTGCGCGTGTGCAGCAGCAGTGTCACAGAAAAGGCCTTGAGGAACATGCCAGCTCATCAATAATACACCGGCTTCCAGTTGAGCAGCGTTTCACAAACTGTAATCAAAGAGGGAGGAAAAGGTGAGGAGTCACTCTCTCCCTTTCACTTGTTCCTATATCTGCTACTTTGGAAACTTTGTGGAGAGCACCGAACACACAACATCCTATAAAGATGCAGGAAGTGGTGGTGGTGTGGGGAGGGAGGGGGGGGCCGTGTTTAAAGAATGTTCAGAGAGACATTCTCCCCCCCGAGGGGCTTTTCTGAAGCGACCTTCCACCTTTTGTACACTCTACAAAACGACTTCAGGCTGCTTGTTATTGCTTTGCAGCGGACCAGAGGAGATACAGTAGATTTGACTGTAAAGCATCCTGAACGGTATTTCTGGCACGCTGTGCCCAGGATAACGCTCCTTGAGATAAGCAAACATACATTAAAGTACCGATGCGGGTACGGAGGATGGGGAGGGGGGGGGGGGGGGGGGGGGGGCGGACGACGAAGGCCCCCCCATATCCTGCATGTGGGTTGTTGTTTTGACTAGGATTTAATGAGCACTAAAGGGCTTCGGCTTGTTTGGCTGCTGAATACTCGTCTCCTCCGCCACACTATCATTACTCCACCAGAACTACTAAGCACTGGGTTCGTCTAAATCAGACTCCTCTCTCTCTCTCTCTCTCTCTCTCTCTATCTACTAGTGGAATCATTGTTGCTCGCTTATAGGCTTCAGAGAGAGAGAGAGAGGCCAATTGTCTCTCTACCACCTCCAAGAACATCCACACTGGTATATACAGTATCTGTATGCTGCAGCCAGGCGGTCCCCAGACTGAGGCAGTGCCCCGTCTGTCTGTCTGTCAGCGGCACGGAGAAATCACACTCCAGAGGAAAATAAACAGACAGACAGAGAGAGACAGAAAGATGGGCAGGCAGACAGACAGACAGACAGACAGACAGAGCCTGGGAGATGAACAGAGGTACGTTTGTGTGTCAGACATCCAGCCTCTCTCTCTCTCTCTCTCTCTCTCTCTGTCATTGTTTCCGTGACCTCTGGTACAGACGTTTGCACAGACACAACAATGTGAAGATAAAAGCCAAACCAAAAGGCATTCAATAAAAAAAGGTGTCGCTGCTTCAGCCTGGAAAGAGAAAGGAGAGGACGGCGAGGAGGACAGAGCTGACATTGTTCCGCCTGGGAAACAAACATCGCAGGTTGAGGTGAACGCCACCCAATGCCTTCCCCCCCCCCCTCCCCTTTATTTCTTTGTTATGAAACAAAGGAAAGAAAAGATGCACGGTCACAACAATGAACCATGACCAAAATAAATAGATAAATCTGTAGCGTTGGCATTCACTGCCCGCAGTGCTTTGTACAGTGCCGTGGTCTGCACACAGTGCACAGCACATTGACCGGCGTTAACCCATTTTGACCTGAGATCAGATTCTATGTCAGTCGTTCTTCGACGATTTTTCAAAAAATAGCAGACCTACAAGCTCGTAGCGCGCCACTCGGTGGCGCGCTATGAGCTTGTAGATCTGCTATTTTTCAATAGCTAAAGCATAACATAATGCTAACACCAAAAGGGGTTCCCGCCCAGAATGGGTTAATTGATCTGGTGACCGGCGCATAGATGGGCACACCAGCACTGGCACGACGATAACGAGTGACCCGGTCACAGTGGCATGTGTCGTGGTGTGTGTTCTGGGTGTGTGTGAGTGTGTGTGTGTGTGTGTGTTCTGGGTGTGTGTGTGAGTGTGCCTGTGTGACAAAGTGCTCTCATGAGTGGAGGACAGTGACAGCCAGGTCAAACTAGTGGACACTAACTGGACTCAATTATTTTCGCTCCTATGCCAACCAAAATGTGGAACGCCCTACCAACAGTCATTAATACATGTGACTCCTTCAAAACCGCTCTCAAAGGGCACCTACGGACGGACGGCTGCAATTCGAAACTGGCCTCCGTGAAATCTGAATCCCCCCCCACCCCACCGCTCCCCCCTTTTCCCCTCACTGTATATGTTTCTTTTCCCTTTTTACCTCCTTTATGATGAATTCCTGTTCTGTTCTTTAACTATATAGAAGTGTCTATTTGTACGTCTCTAAATGTCTTGATGAATTGAACATGGTGGACCCTCTTGTAAACAAGTGTAATGCTTAATTGGGTCGTCGTCCACTCACAGTTAACAGTCTTTGTATTGAGTTTGTGCTTGAAATGTACTGTAATTCTGCAAACTGTTAATACATATTTCAATCAATCAATCAATGTCAGTAGGAGACCCCAGGGTCAGAACGCGAGAAGGGGTGACGTTTGTGCCGCCACTGTATTCGGCAGATGAGCGTGCGTATATGTACTGTATGTGCTCGTATGTATATGTATGTATGTTTGTTTTGTAAATTATATGTCCACAAAAGTAAAAGTAGCAGATCTGATTCAAGGGATTTGTTGCAGATGCAGAAAAGAGTGGGCCAAGTGCACAGTCGACCCCCCCGTCAACTAAAACACTGTACAGAAGGTTGAAGAGATGATTGAAGAAATGATTAAACAGGACACACAGTATGTCATAAAGAAAAGGGACATTCCTAGTCTTGATGATACTCACAGTTGCTAATAACTCCACCCAGAGGATCGCCTTTGAAGTCGAACTCGATATCCATGTACTTCCCCTGTGGAAGCAGAAACATGGCTGTTAGAGAGACCGACACGCCCCCCACCGATTTATCACACATGAACAGAGAACACTGACTGACTGACTGACTGACGGCATCATTTAGGCTAAACCAATGACCTTTCTCCTCCTATAGCCTCGGGGGCCATTGTCGACAATGCAGACTAAATAAGATAATGGGGGACCAAAGGGATTCACCCACAGCACAGTAGCCTGTGTGTGCCGACGGCGTTGACACAAAGCTTCAAGGTCTTCAGTGCCGTGGGCTGGTTGTCTCCAGTCCACACGCAGGCCCAGAGTCTCTGCACGCTCACCTCATTGGAAGGAACACGAGCTTCGGGAGAGTCAATAAAAGAAAGAAGGAAAAAAAAGTTCCTTCCTTCCCCCCCCCAACCTCTGTAAAAAGAGTTCACTGAACTCCAGGCAAACAGACGGATTCATAAAGCGAGCTGCCAATCATCAAACAGCAGTGCTATATGAAGTAACGGGATTCTGTGTAGAGGAAATGACTTCTTTATTTTCCCCCTGCCCTCTCCTCCCCTCCCCTCTCCTCTCCTCTCTACTGGAAGAGTAAAACAAAACAAAAAAAGCCAAACCATCTCGCAGAGGTTTAGAACAGTGAGTTCTGTGTGTCTGAGACCAACATACTAGGTCTCGTGCTGCCATGTGTTGTGAGCAGAGGCTTGTAGATTTTGCCATTATAAGTCTAAGTATTACATTATTTTAGCTTTAAGCCATTCTGGGCGGGAACCCCTTTTGGCGTTTTAAGCATTGCGTTATCATTTAGCTATTGAAAAATAGCAGATCTACAAGCTCATAGCGCGCCACAGAGTGCCGTGAAAATGTGGCGGTGCACAGCGGTTGTTGTATGCTCAGTGTGTCTGCACTGTAATTGAATTTGATTTAAGATCCCAGCAGCAATGTGGAGAAAAACAAAGTTTAAAAGTTAAACGCAGCAGAGGTTTTGTGGGAGGATATTTCCCCCCCCAAAAAATATGATGAAGTAATGTGACAGAAGATGACATCATGGAGGAATCCAACACCAACACTGCGGACAACTGGCCAGCCTGAGAAAGCATGCATGAGATAACAAAACGAAAGAAAAAAAAGAACGTGCCCGTTTGCCAAAATCTAGCTCCATATCTCCACCGACACAGACTAAAAGTGTCAGACTAAAAGCCATCCCGTAGAGACGGAGACTGAATCATTCATCTCATAGATATTATAAAGAATAGATGCCTCACTGGCCGTTGCAGTTCATAGGAGCGACGTGCATCCCAATGAAGGCGGAAGTGCAGCTGAAGGCTTTTTTTTTTTTTAACAGGCATGACACTTACAATTAAAAACAAGACAAATAAACAAACACAAACAACAGTGTTTATGATTCATCCGATGGTTGTCACGTTGCTTCCATCATGTTTCCTGGGTTCAGTCATCCTCACGGGCAGCAGGATGTAATGTGGAGGGTTTAGAAACACCAGGGTGCTCCTCTGAGCACAAGGAACCAGAAGACACAAAAGGTGTGCGTTCTGCAGAAGACTTTGAGTTTGAGTCTCTCGGATCAGGAGGGTGTTGTTGATGACCAAAACACAACTCTTATGAAATTCAATTCAAATTCAATTTGAAATTATTGTGCCAGTTTAACCTTTTTTTTTATCATCATCATCATCATTATTCATTTATTTATCAATTCATGTATGTATAATCATTGAAATCGACTAGTAAGATTAACCCATTTTGGGTGGGAACCCCTTTTGGTGTTAGCATTATGTTATGCTTTAGCTATTGAAAAAATAGCAGATCTACAAGCTCATAGCACGCCACCGAGTGGCGCGCTACGAGCTCGTAGGTCTGCTATTTTTTTTTAAATCGAAGAGCCACTGACATAGAAACATGGCTTGTTCAGAAAACTGTCAGGATGTAGGAGACATTTTTAGAATCTGATCTCAGGTCAAAACAAATGGGTTTAACTGTTGGACATTTCAGGAGCTCTTTGAGGATCACTCCTTCCTCTCTGGAAAACAAGCTGGGAGGAGTGGACCTCCTGGCTTCCTTAAATACGGCTGCACTGTATCTTGGAGGAGGCCAGCGGAACACATCTGGTTGTGGTTGCCAGAGCGCGGTATATAAAAAGGAATGATTTATACTTGGTTGTGCGTGGGTGTCGCACACACACACACTACAACACAGCTGATCTGCTAGTCTCCCAACGCGTTGCAACACCGCGCGCCGTTAGCTTGTAGATCTACACGTTTATTTTGAAGCACGACGACACACAACCGGTGCACGACCACGTTGAAATCTGGCTCCTCAGTCGACCGTCTTGGTTTCATCTCTGGAGACGTGCGCTACGCGCTCTGGAGCTGACACTCCTTTGGCGTGTGTGTGTGTGTGTGTGTGGTGTGTGTGTTGTGTGTGACTATACTTGTGAGGACCAAACGTCTTTATGCTATATGTTGCGTGCCAGTGTCATGCCCCTGAAAAATGTCTGATCTATAAGCTCACATAATCTCATCTATAAGCTTGATCTGCTATTTTCTAGGGCTTTAGGCTTACGGTTAAAAATGGTAAAGATGGGCCCCCGGGCGGCTGGCGTATAGCCGTCCGGGGCACCGTGGCTGGTATAATCCAGTCTGCAGTGCAGTGTGCCGCGGGTTCGACTCCCCGATCCCGACGGCCTTTACTGCATGTCACCCCCGGCCTCCATCTCGAACCAAAATGGCAAAATTGCATTGCAAATGTCATTCATAAAAAGTCGTAAAATATTTATGTCCTCACAAGTATAGTAATAGAAACCTGTGTGTGTGTGTGTGTGTGTGTGTGTGTGTGTGTGTGTGTGTGCTCTATAATGCATCCAGATGGAGAGACCTGAAAGAAGGGGTGACAGCTTGGGGAAAGTCCACACCCATCCTAAAACAGGGACAGGCCCGGCTCCGCTGCTCCGCTAATGGATGAGACGAGGCTGCTGGAACTGATGCAACCGAACGAGTCAGGACGTAATAAGGGCCTTTGCAAACGGGGAGCGATAAAACGTGCCTATAGTTCATTTTCAATGAGACCTTGCATGCGTTTTTTTGCTCGGAGAAGTCGTTACTTGCTCGTTACTCGTTACGTGCACACGCCCCCCCCCCCCCCCCCCCCCCGCGACTCAACAGACCTGGAGGAGAGCTTTGTTTGTTGATCCAGGCAAGAGAGGATGTTTGAAAGGAGTAAACGCAGATGAAGAAAAGAAACAGGATGGGGGTCTAATAACCACGGTGCAGTGGCTCCCGTGTGGCCTGCCTGTGATGCACACACACACACACACACACACACAGGCTCACCTCCTTCAGAGCCATGGCGTAAAAAAAAATAAGGACAAGCGATGGTGATGGTAATGTTCCATTATGTCAATGGATCATGTCTGGTTCAAGAGGTTCAAGGCCGTTTGTAATCCCTAGTCAATATAAAGCCTCATTCCATTAAATCACTGGACACACTCTCTCTCATAGACGGGACAGCGTTGCTGTTGGGCAGGAACCTCTCATCTCCATATTTTTTACATTTGAATCAACCAACAGCCCTACGTGATCATGCATCCATCCATCTTCAACCGCTTATCCGTAGTCGGGTCGCGGGGGCAACAGCTCCACCAGAGAGCTCCAGACTTCCCTCTCCAGAGCAACATTAGTGACTTCCTCCTGGGGGGGATTCCGAGACGTTCCAAGGCCAGTGAGTCGATGTGTTTCCTCCAACTGCGCCTTGGTCTGCCCCGGGGTCTCCTCCCAGTGGGACGTGATCCTTGGTCTGCCCCCCGGGGGTCTCCTCCCAGTGGGACGTGGTCCTTGGACTGCCCCCCGGGGGTCTCCTCCCAGTGGGACGTGATCCTTGGTCTGCCCCCCAGGGGTCTCCTCCCAGTGGGACGTGATCCTTGGTCTGCCCCCCAGGGGTCTCCTCCCAGTGGGACGTGATCCTTGGTCTGCCCCCCGGGGGTCTCCTCCCAGTGGGACGTGGTCCTTGGTCTGCCCCCCGGGGGTCTCCTCCCAGTGGGACATGGTCCTTGGTCTGCCCCAGGGTCTCCTCCCAGTGGGACGTAGGGCTGGGCGATATGACGATATATATCGTATTTTCGATAGAAAATGTCTATCACGAAAAAAAAGCTATATCGCTTATATCGCCGTTTCGCTTTACGGCAGTATTTTACGTCACAGCGCTTATATACGGCATGCCCAGCAGCCCATCGCGCGCACTGAAAACAGTGAGCCAACACCTTTCGGATGTCTTCTCTATTATATACTCTAAGGCCAACACGACCACAACACAAGCCGAGGTGGTGCTTGCACCTAAAAGAGGGGCAACGTCTTCCATTGTATGGATATGGAAGTGGTTTTGATTACATGAAGGGAGATGATGGCTGACGAGATTCAGAGCGGTGTAAGGGGCACGTTCGGAAATACCACACCGGAGCGAACTCATCTATCAGTTTGCATTGCACAGTGCGCCTAGTGCGCTATTTCCGAACGCGCCCTAAAGTAACCGGTCATTCACTGTTATAAATGCAGGTTTCATGTTGGGTCAAATTGATAAATTGCGTGAGCCACGCATGTTTTACACAGTTGAACAATAAGCTTGTCCGTCGTCGGGTGCACTGCAAACTTCTTCCAAGACGAAGACGTTCCTCTTACCTGTGCAGTCCTCCTGCTGCGTGTCTGTCTTGTTTTATTGTTCCAAATAAATTATTCCATTTGAAAAGTCCTTAATTCAGCAACAGCTTACAACAACAACACAAGACGCTGACTTTGTTGTGATCATCAAAAAAAAAGGAAAAGAAAAAGCCCCACTCGTCCCAGACTCCCATATAGGCTACGCACAGCTGGGCATGGAGAGTTGACGACAAGATCGCGTTCTCTCTCACTCTCTCTCACTCGCCTGTAGTCAATTAAACATCGTTAAGCTGCCCAACGTCTTTAACAAACTAAACTATAACTACAACAGAACATGTTGATTCCCTATACAGAGCTTAAATGAACTGAAACAACTGTAGTGACAAACTGTGACATGAGATATTTATTTTTTCCTTAAGCCAATTTAATGCAGACACAGGCCTGTACTTCTGTGTCTGAATGGCAACGTCTTATTTCTTTCTTTTTTCTTTTTAATTGTCATAATAATAATTATTATTAATAATACTAATAAAACTTTATTTGTATAGCACCTTTCATGACATGAAATGCAGCTCTCAAAGTGCTTTACAGAGCAATGGAGAAAAAAAGAAAAGCAAGGCAACGACATTAAAAAACAAGCAGTGATGCAATACAGTGAGGACATGAATAACAAAAAATAAAAGATCAATTAAAAGCAATGTTGTAGAAGTGGGTCTTGAGCTGTGCTTTAAAAATGTCTACAGAGGCTGAACAATTGAGTTCAGCCTCTAATTATTATTATATACATTTTATTTTGTAATATTTTTGTACTTGCTTTGGGCCTGTCTGTGCATGGGAAGGGCATCAGTATTATATTCATATAAGTAGACTGGATAATGTGAATTTAATTGTTTTTTGAGTGGTGCAACCATTATAGACAGCTATGTGTGTCCCTGTCCCTGTATCCGAGAACGGAAATAGCATAACTATTGTCACCACCAAGTGTCACTGTTGTGCAGCCTAACACAGACAGAGGCCAGGGAGGAGAGCTTGTACAGTACAGTACAGTACAGTACAGTACAGTACAGTACAGTACAGTACAGTACAGTACAGTACAGTACAGTACAGTACAGTACAGTACAGTACAGTACAGTACAGTACAGTACAGTACAGTACAGCCCAAGTACAGTAAAGTACTCGACCTGAACAAAAATCAATTCTTTTAGATAAAAAAATAGGTATCGTAAAAAATATGCTATATCGTGAGTATATCGTTATCGTGATAAAATAAATTCTATATCGTGATATGAGATTTTGTCATATCGCCCAGCCCTAGTGGGACGTGATCCTTGGTCTTCCCCGGGGTCTCCTCCCAGTGGGACGTGCGTCGAGGAAACTCCCTAGGGAGGCGCCCGAGAGGCATCCTAACCAGATGCCCCGAACCACCTCAGCTGACTACTTTCTTGCTACACACAAAAGTAGGAAAAGTATAGCAGATCTGCAAGCTCAAAAAACATGTCGCGAAGCGGCACGCTTTGAGCTTGTAGATCTGTTTTTTTTTTAAATAGGGCCATACTTACGAATCTGGACGAGTTGTCGTTCCTCACTGTCTTGGCGTTCCCAAAAGCTGAAAGATAAAAAAAAAAAAGGAGACATTAATAAATGGCGTCAAACACCAAACTAATCACTAGTGGTGGTTGTGACCATATGGCAAATATTAAAAGTGAGGATGTAATCGTGATGAAAGCTTGTTTTTAACTACGGCCCATTAATGATTTGGAATAATGCGCTCAGACTCCGCACTATAGCTGTCAATCACATTAACAGCTCTATCTCCCAGCAATTTGTGCTGATGAAGGCCCCGTAATTCTGTGTGGATTAAGCAAAGCGCTACGGGGATCAATCTCCGAGCTTAAGGACAGGGTGGTGGTTCCAACACTTTGAACTCAAAGTGTTCCAGCACGTGCGTACACTTTGGAAAACTAGAGTAACTAACAACGTTCAAAGGCAGCATTTACAAAGATTAATCCCTTTATTTAGCCGTAGTTATACAGCAAGTCATGGACATCCTGCACGCGTATAAGCGTCTCCTGTGTCAAAACTGGTGTTCATAAAGTAACCGTCATCACACCGCTATCGTGCTGTCCCATAATTGATGTCTGGAAGCCTTTGGGCGACAATGTCACAGAGAAAGTGGCAATGAATGAATGAGTGAGTGAGTGAGTGAGTGAGTGAGTGAGTGAGTGCATGAATGAATGAATGAATGAATGAATGCCGCCTGGCTCACTGTCGTCTGTCTAACGATGTTCAGCTACAGGTAGCTATCCCGCTGACTAATGCATATTGAAGTTCATTGCTAGTGTGCGCGTCTAGACTGCTAATCACCCCTCACATCCCCGAGGGTGTGTGTGTCAGTGTGTGTGTGTGTATGTGTGTGAGTGCGTGCGTACAGTACGTGCGTGGGGGGAGGGGGTTGGATAATAAGAGTAGGCAGGCATGGGCAGCAAAGGAGAGAGTAGAAAAGAGGGACGAGGCAAAATAAATAGCTGGTGCGCGGCTGATTAGAGAGGGCAAAGCAAAAGGGGCTGATTGGAGAGAAAAAGAAAATGGAGTAAAAGAAACAGACTGGCGAGAGAGAGAGAGAGAGAGAGAGAGAGAGAGAGAGAGAGAGAGAGAGAGAGAGAGAGAGAGAGAGAGAGAGAGAGAGAGAGAGAGAGAGAGAGAGAGAGCAAATCGCAGCACAAGCAGAACGTAGAGTACACAGCAAAGTGCCGAGTCAAACTCGAACCCGGAGAGTTCAACCGACACTTGGGATTGTACTGTGTGGATAATAGTCTCTGTAGCGACTGTAGTGTGTGCATGTGCACATCTTGTCGTTACCGGGGCAGACCAAATCACCCAAATCACTGAATGCTCCTTTAACCCATTCTGAACGGGCACCCATTTTGGTGTTTGCATTACGTTATGCTTTAGCTATTTAAAAATAGCAGATCTACAAGCTCATAGCGCGCCACCGAGTGGCGCGCTACGAGCTTGTAGGTCTGCTATTTTTGAAAAAAATCGAAGAACGACTGACATTTTTTAGAATCTGATCTCAGGTCAGAATGGGTTAATCGGACCAGTGTGTGTCCAGCGGAAACCTCGTATGAATCTGAGCTCAGGTCAGAATGGGTTAAACTATGAGACGGGTCCATTTGGACAGGCCCCTCTGCACCACAAGCTGTGTGCCCAGGCAGGCTTGGACTGCAGCACAGGGGCCTGTGCTGCAGCACAGGGCCCCTGTGCTGCAGCACAGGCCCCTCTGCTGCAGCACAGGCCCCTCTGCACCACAAGCTGTGTGCCCAGGCAGGCTTGGACTGCAGCACAGGGACCTGTGCTGCAGCACAGGCCCCTGTGCTGCAGCCACAGCTTCATAATTCATGGGCATTTCCTGTCTGCTGCCCCCAATTAAATCCACAGCTGTCCCTGTGCTGCCAGGCTAGCAGCGCTATAGCGTTGCACTGGGAGAACGTTCCCCTTGCATGTGTGCAGTGGTAGGAAAAATAACACTCAAATGTTGTACTTTATGGGCGAAAAGTATCAGTACTGCAATGTAGAAACACTCTGTAAAAGACCGGTTATGGCTGTCCATGAGTTCCACAGCTAGACGGAATATTAACACCCCAGAACAAGACTGTACTAATAGAAACAACATCCAGTAGTCCTAACAGCCTAGAGGAGAGCAGGAATACTCATCTAGATGTTATGAGGATGTGGTATTTTACTGTGTAGCAAAACCAATTAAGGACAATGATGATTTCCGAGCATTGCTTTTTTTCAGGTCGCTTTTACAGATATTAGTTTTTTGGGCCAATTCCTCAGTGATATTTACATGACGCTGTTGCTGTTCATGATTTGAGGCATTTGTGGTTTGAAACGAGCCAATCCTATACGAACTTCAGGTACCAATCAATCTTGGCCAATCAGGATAGAATATGAAAACTCCAACGGATCTGTCTTGATCATCATCATGACTGTAGTGATAATGATAATAATGACATGAGCAAGAGAAGTGGTCAGGACAGCACAGCCTTGTGTGTGTGTGTGTGTGTGTGTGTGTGTGTGTGTGTGTGTGCGTGGTAACCCAGCGTGCACGATGGAGCCATAGGCCCCGCCCACCACCACTCACCCTCCAGAACGGGATTGGACTGTAGGAGCTGCTCCTTGACCTTGTTGACCTCCTGGCCCTTCCCGCAGACCGCCGCCACGTATGACATCACCAGCTTACTGGCCTCTGAAACACACACACACACACACACACACACACACACACACACACACACACACACACACACCTCAGGAATTTAGGACAGCGATTTTAAGGTAATTTTCAACGCTATAACAAAAAACTTCGAATGGATGCACCTGGGACGTATCCTCAGTGATGTATCCTGAGGTCATCGGGGTTTCGGGTCTCTCAACATCATACCCCTCACTCAGGCGACCCAGCCGGGAGTGATCAAGTCCCGACTTACGTCCCAGTAGCTACCCTCAATCAGTCCCACTAGGGAAAAACCAGGGGCACACAATCCGTTGGAACTACTCCAGAACTACTCTGCCAGGGCTGGGAGGTACACTTCTGGCACATGGAGGGACTATAGGCTCTGTGGGTTGTCTCCTGTCCGGGGCCCTCCTACGTCTCACCAGGTCCACTCCTGCTCTCACCAGGCTCAGGACCTGTGCACACTTTATTCAGGAGTGATGGGCAATGGTTCCGCTTGCTGCTTGCAAACTTGAAGCCAATCTACAAGCTGCGTGACACGCTGTAGTGCAGCTATGGCGTCAGTGTGCTTCCACATCACCAAATATAAACCAGGCACAACTCTGATCCTATAAGCAAACTGAACTCGTCATGCTTCCTTCCATGCATGAGGAGTCCAACCTGCTTCTTTTCACCTGACAGGGGGGGGGGGGGGAGTTTCCCTGGCCGGACGTATAGCACATGGAAGGAACACGTTATTCCGACCAGAGTTCCTTTACCCTCCATCAGGCGCCCCGGCTGGCCAGGGGGAGGCAGTTTAGAGACCAGGATTACTGCATGTTTTTTGTGAGGGTATACCTACCCTATAGGGGACACGGGGAGAACATGCAAACTCCACACAGAAAGGCCCTTTCGCCAACCCCCGCCTCGGGTTATATGGGCACTGATGACGCGGAGGAGGGAACACGCCCACAGTGCCCACAGCGTCCCCAGCGGGAATCGAACCCAGGACCTTCTAGCTGTGAGGAGACTATGGAGACTATATTCTAAACGTTTTGAAATGTTGAAATGTTTTTTTCTTAATGTGGGAAATTCCAACCCGTAAAAAAATGGTCCGTGCTTTAGACCTCCGCTTGACAAGAGTGAAGAACAAGTGCTGAACCCCCACCCCTCCCCCCCCCCACCCCACCCACCCACCAAAACATAAAATCCCCCTTACATCATCCCCCAAGAGAGCCATGATCGGGGCAGGCAGGCAGGGAGGGTGTGGAGTCTGGGGCCCTCAGTGAAGAAGGAGAACACCCCCTCTCTCATTTCACACGCCCCAGAACCAGCCGCACCACCTTGGTAATGTTTAGTTAGATGGTGGCCATTACTGAATCAGGGCTATCATCATCATCATCATCATCATCATCATCAATAACAACGCCTTCACTGGGAACCAACAGGATGCTTGTGCTCAGGCCAGCTGGGAGTGAGGGGCACTGATGCGTGCTGATGGGAACCAGCGTTCCTTCTCCCAAAAGCCAGATTTGATGGGATGGGAAAAAGTTGCAAAGACTGGCTTTGCTGGTTGCATGGTGACTGTAGTGTACAGGATGTGTATACTGTATAGGTCTCCTCTGGTCCAATGAGATCGCTGTAACACCATCGGGGGCCCATGACATAAATCACCGTCAAGTTCAAGTGCACGGTCATGTGCCCGAGAGACGGAGATTGATAATCTCCGTCAAATTAGTGCTGATCGCATCGCTCTACAGCCTAGAGGCGCTTGTTGACGATGGGCACATTTTATTAATGGATTAAATAGGCCCAGGCCCTCAAGGTTGCATAAAAAATAAAATAAACCCAAAAAAGCAAAATAATTAATGAATTAAAAACTAAATGCAATGCTATTTCAGTAATTTCATGATGAAATCAACAGAAAATGTAAGAAAGTCCATAAATTACAAACAAAGATTTAACATACTGCATAACCGCTAAACACACACCTTTTATTCCATTGTCTTTCCTTGCGTAACACGCTAAACCCGCTATTTGTTTTATATGTTTCATTCGCCGTTTTTTTAATGACTTATGTAAATACGAGGCGAGGCCGACACGTTATGACGTAACCGGGAAATCAACCTATAACTGGCTTGCAAGGGCTTCTGGGAAACTGAGTCCAATGCAAAGTGAACGAGGGGGTGTGGACAATCTTGGCTCGCTCTGCTCTTTGTTTGTGATTCGAATCGCGGAAGTGGCTCATGTGTCGGCAGGCTAAAAATGGGACTATGATGGGACTATTTTCATGATGATCATGATACAGAGCTAGAATTGACCTATAGCTAAGACCCGCCTCTCCCACTTACACACTCCCACTTGGGACACTTTACAGCCAGGCTCATTCATTCCAATGTAAATATCATGGATTTTACACATTAAATACTGGTTCATTTTTAGAACCAGACCTTCAAAATCTCTTCCAAATACAACAACAAGGCCTGCCATATGCACTGGAAAAATATGTGCATGGCATTTCTTTTTTTAAACAATGTCATATAGGAAAACTATTGATGGAGAGGTTTGTCTAACCCATGTTATGCTTTGCTGTGATTGGACCATAGCAGTTTGGGGAGGGGCTTGGGATAGGTCTATTACGACGCATCGACTCTCCAAAGGTAACCGTAAACATTGGCAGCGACCGTAACTTCTAATATATAAACTGTATTACAGGCTCATGGCCCACAAGGTAAGACAGTACATCACATTATACGAGAATACAAATAAATGAAAAAATATATATACAGTACATTTACCCAGCCCCACAGGTTACTACTCTAGGCGAGGCACTCATGCCAGTGTCCTCTGATGGTAGAAGTGTACCTTACAGAACTACGGCCTGGGTCTGTCATCTGTCCAATGAGTCCATTCAGTGTCCTCTGATGGTAGAAGTGTACCTTACAGAACTACGGCCTGGGTCTGTCAACTGTCCAATGAGTCCATTCAGTGTCCTCTGATGGTAGAAGTGTACCTTACAGAGCTACGGCCTGGGTCTGTCATCTGTCCAATGAGTCTATTCAGTGTCCTCTGATGGTAGAAGTGTACCTTACAGAGCTACGGCCTGGGTCTGTCATCTGTCCAATGAGTCCATTCAGTGTCCTCTGATGGTAGAAGTGTACCTTACAGAGCTACGGCCTGGGTCTGTCATCTGTCCAATGAGTCCATTCAGTGTCCTCTGATGGTAGAAGTGTACCTTACAGAGCTACGGCCTGGGTCTGTCATCTGTCCAATGAGTCTATTCAGTGTCCTCTGATGGTAGAAGTGTACCTTACAGAACTACGGCCTGGGTCTGTCGTCTGTCCAATGAGTCCATTCAGTGAGCGATCCAGCCTGCTCATGATGATTATAATGTTAATTGCGGCGAAGTAGTGAAAATAGCCGATCTACAAGCTCACAATGTGGCGCGAAGGGATTCGCTGTTAAGCTTGTAGATGAGCAACTTTCACTAGTTTGAGTTTTGAGTTTTTGCTCTGCTACATTTCATGCTTTTGAATTTGAATCCTGAATAGGAACAGTTTGACATAATGAGGTTTCCACACAACAGAGGAAATATGTCATTAGTTGGGGTTTTTTGCGTCGTATCGGCAATTATGCAGCCGATGGAAGTTCAGTTTGTGCTTTTTTTTTTGCATATAAGCTTGCGTTTCTACATGAGGAAGGTCGACGACCCGGAACATTGCCTTAACAGTTTTAATGCCGGGATTAAACGATCGTGTTTCAAGGTTTCACTGCCGTGTTTTAACCCATTCTGACCGGGCACCCATTTTGGTTTTGGCATCATGTTATGCTTTAGCTATTGAAAAATAGCAGATCTACAAGCTCATATCGCGCCACCGAGTGGCGCGATACGAGCTTGTAGGTCTGCTATTTTTGAAAAATCGAAGACACTTTTAGAATCTGATCTCAGGTCAGAATGGGTTAATAATGAAACTGTCAGGATGTAATAGACATTTTTAGAATCTGATCTCAGGTCAGAATGGGTTAAGTTACCTTTGAAGAGCCACTCTGCACCGACCACTGAGTTGCTCGGCATGAAAATCCACTTTAAAAACGGTGTAATCGCTTCGTCGTAGTGTTCAAAAGTATTCCAAAGTACCGAACAGAACGGAGCAGGAGGCGCTCCGCACCGCTCCAACCCCCGCCATTGTAATGCACTGGGACTCAATTTCCCTTAAAATCACACCCGTGTGAAGTGAGTGGTGCAACTCCGTGTGTGGGGGTCCCCGGAAGTTCCAGACCCACAGGAACGCACCCAGGGTGCCGGCCCGGTTCCGGCGAGCCGCCCCGCGTCCGAAACGGTTGAGAAATGTCAGAGTTACCGGGGGGGGGGGGTCCCTCTGCTGTACTGTACCACCCCAAATCATCATACAGTTAATATGTATGTGTGCGTTAGGCTGCGCAACAGTGACACTATTTCGTGCCAAGGACACACATAGGCGTCTATAGGAGTGGTTGCACCGGGGCACGGTGGCACAGTCGGTAGCGCTGTCGCCTCACAGCTAGAAGGTCCTGGGTTCGATTCCCGCTGTGGACGCTGTGGGCACTGGCGGCGTGTTCCCTCCTCCGCGTCATCAGTGCCCATACCCGAGGCGGGGGTTGGCGATAGGGCCTTTCTGTGTGGAGTTTGCATGTTCTCCCCGTGTCCCCTAGGGTAGATACCCTCACAAAAACATGCCGTAATCCTGGTCTCTAAAACTACCTCCCCCTGGCCAGCCGGGGCGCCTGATGGAGGGGAAAGGAACTGGTCGGAATAACGTGTCCCTTCCACGCGCTACGTCCGGCCGGGGAAATTCCCCTCTGTCAGGTGAAAAGAAGCAGCTTGGACTCCTCATGCATAGAAGGAGACATGAGGTCAGTCCGCTGCCCCCCCCCCCCCCAGGTTGTCAGAGGAAGTGTAGTGCCCAGGATTACATTAGATAATTGGCACTGGGTGAAAAGAAAACTGGGTTACAAAATCGTGGGATAAAAAAAAAAAGGAGTGGTTGCACCACTCAATAAAAAACATCTCTATTGAGCAAGTTAAGACGGTGTGTGGGTTCTTCTATCTGATCTAAACGCCTGCTCTATACCAACACACCGGTCCCTGAGCTTTTATTTAGCATTATATCAGTCAAAACATCTGTAATAGGTTGTCTAGGAGGACCCTCTAACAATCAGGCACTGTGGCATCGGATTCAAACATCTGGCAGCGGGCACTGGGGCTCCAGCACAAACAACGTCCAAACAGAACAACACAGCGACGTTGATTTGCGCAATAATGTTTGCACTGAAACAGCTATGATCAGATAAGATGTAAACGATCAAGAGGCATGTTTGTGTTGGATAATACAATGGGTATGTGCCGTATAAACGGAGACATTTTCTTATATCACTCTACCATCGCTTTGAGGCAGCAGAAAGTATGTGGCGCCTTACTGCAAAGGCCCTGCTGGTATCTGATACAATAACTTCCATCTGAAAAGGGGCTTCGTTCAAAACCACGGCTAGACGGAATGTTAACACACCGGAACAGGACTGTTCTACTAGACACAACATAGGTCTAACAAGGATAGAGGTGAGCAGGAATGCTCTTTATAGCCGTTATGAGGATGTGGTGATACAGGGAGTAAAGATGTACCCTTTTTTCCCCATGTACTCCTTTCCCCTGCAGAGCTGTTTGTTTGATGAGGAGATTACTTACATCTAGATTCATCTCCTTGGCTGCCTGGGATTGGACACCCTTTTAATCCATTTTGTGCGAGAACCCCTTTTGGCGTTTTAAGAATTATGTTGTACTTTAGCTGTTGAAAAATAGCAGCTCTACAAGCTCAAGTTCATAGCGCGGCACCGAGTGCCGCGCTATGAACTTCTAGGTCTGCTATTTTTGAAAAATCGTAAAAATGTGCCAGAAATCTTTTGAATTTATTCTTATACAGAGCGAGTTTTTATCTCAAATCTTTGCTAACTGGGACGGTCCATGGAACAACATATTTTCAGATGGGGGTCGGCAGCCAATGTCATATATATTTGGGGGTTCTTGACATGAATATGTTTGAGAACCACTGACATAGAAACATGGGGTTTTCGAGAAAACTGTCCGGATTTAGAAGGCATTTGTAGAATCGTTACCCAGGTCTAAATGGGTTAAAAGGAGAGGTTGGATGTGTGTGTTGGATAAGACGACATAGACGATAATGGTAGCACGGCTTCATCAAAGGCAGTGACACGAAAAGGTCCACAACAAAAGCGACTGTGAGGCAATTTACTATTTGTTTTTTAGACATTTAGCAGACACAATTCTCCAGAGAGTAAATTACATGAACTCTAGTCAACAACAAGCTATAAGTAAATAGAGTACCAAGAAATCAAGTACTGTATGTGCTTACAAAGCAACTACTAAAGATACAAGATAAAACATGAACTTAATGACATACTTGAGTTTTTAAATGATGTTACGTGATAATACAACATGAAACCATGGCCTATATCTGTAACGCACAGCATTGTTTTTTTGAAAATGGCTTTGTCGGTCGAGTACAATTTCAAAAGCTCTGCTTCAAAGAGATTTGACTTTAGTTTTGCTCGGTAATCTAATGAGAGAGCATCTAGATCCAATATGTCAACAACAGCACTGAGGGCTCACCACTTTAAATCTGGCCTCCTCATTCTGGGCATGTCATTATAGGACAGATGTTCCAAAAAAAAAATATATATCTTAAAAAAATATATAAGCAGATCTACAATGATCTCAAATCAAGCTTACAGGTCAGCTATTTTATTTTCTTTACGTCGAATGACAAAGTGTATACTGTATAGGTCTTAAAAGGGGGACTGAATCCTGGGCTATTTTTTTTTTGCTGAAGAGTTTAAGATTAAAAACTACAGCTAGGAGGGTAAAAACATGGTAGCAACAGCTGCAGATAATCAAATGGGTGTGTTAGATTTAGGTGCGTCAGTGTGCACTCACTGACAATACTGTGTTGACTTTAACCCATTCTGACCTGAGATCAGATTCGTACGAGGTTTCCACCGGACACGCGCACTGGTCTGATTAACCCATTCTGACCTGAGATCAGATTCTAAAAAATGTCAAGTCGTTCTTCGATTTTTCAAAAATAGCAGACCTACAAGCTCGTATCGCGCCACTCGGTGGCGCGATATGAGCTTGTAGATCTGCTATTTTTCAATAGCTAAAGCATAACATGATGCCGACACCAAAATGGGTGCCCGGTCAGAATGGGTTAAGACCTTTATTGATCCCACTGGGGACATTGAGGCGCCAAAGACAGTGCAGCAGTTAAAATACAGATTACAGGACGGAAGTACGGTAGATACAGTATGATGATGAGAGAGACATCAGGAGTCAAGTCAACACCATCAGTAAGGTGGCCAAAATATTTAAAAAAAAACTATATCGTTGCCGTCGGGTAGAAAACTCCTATATCTCCATATTTTTTTTGTAAATTAATTGTAAATTAACATCCAAATTAATCATACTACACAAAAGCACCAAAAGTACCAGATTTTCAACCGGTAGGTTTTAAGCTTGTAGATCTGCTACTTTAGCTGTTTTAATTAGAATCCTGGTAGCTCTTTCGGTATAGAGCACTCGCCTTTCGTCCCACAAGGTCATGGGCTCAATGCCGGGCAGCGCCAACTCAGCATGCGAGTAGCACGGCTTGGGTGTGCCGTGCATTAAGTGCTGGGAGCTGATGGTAGGTGTCGTTAAGCGCGCCACTTCAGCAATCCATCTCCCAGGGGTCTAGTCTAGTGCATTGCGAAACGGGGATAGCTTCCCATGCTCTGGCCGATACTGACAAATAAGCCTCTCCGACCTGCTTGCTCACTTTGAATTTAATCCTGAAAAGTTACTGTTTTGGATAAGTGAGGTTTCTACCCGACAGAGACGCTATGCAACATGCAATGTACAAGACTTAAAAACACCCTCAGTCCAAGACAAGTGAACGTACAAGAAGACACACAGAAGGCATATGCATATTACTGAACTGTTCGTATCCGAGCAATTAGTCCCGCTGAGCGATACGTGTCTCGTTATACTGCCCGTCTATGCTTGCACAGTGGCACAACCCTACCTCCGAGCACCGGCCACACCCAGATCTAAACTCAATCTAGTTGAAATCTCATCGCTA
Organism: Protomyctophum parallelum; assembly: GCF_964188405.1. NCBI lineage: Eukaryota > Metazoa > Chordata > Actinopteri > Myctophiformes > Myctophidae > Protomyctophum > Protomyctophum parallelum. Next base: position 44,577,510 of record NC_139707.1, on the reverse strand, counting down.
ATTTGATTAGCTGCAGTTGTGCTGCCAAGTTTTTTGTTTTGGTAACCTGAAGTGGAAAACAAACTGCTAAATTAGCCTAGGGTTTCATACATCTTTAAGTGCTTTATTAGTCACCAGGTATCAGGACAAAAGGAACGGAACAAGCAAGCAGCTTCATATTAAGATTAAGATCGGTGTTGTAATGAATACTAGACAAACAGCCACAAACAAGCACCGAAGTCTGACGTCAATATCAGTAGAGGGCGCAAATCCACAGGTTCGTGTACTTTTTATTTGCATTATAATCCCCATAGGGGGATTTTAGATCGCCTCATATAAGAACTGTGTTTGGAAAATAAACAGATCATCCAGGCCGTTTCATATGGATATGAAGAATCAACTGACTGAGAGAAAACGCTATTGTTACTGCTGCTGAATTAGTTAAATTTTCGCTAGAAGCAGACTGTATCATATAATATATGATGAGTGATTGACTGTCGCAAACGAGACAGAGACACCTCCATGACAATAACGCAGAGACAGCTTGTTTATTTTTGGACCACAACGCTTGTATGAAACGATTTTAAGATGAGCCCAAGTATTAAATCATTAAATAAGCGATTTATTGCGAACGCAGTGAGCCACTTACTATGAGACCCTGCTGCTCATGTCTGTGTGTCTGTCTGTGTGTCTGTCCCGCTGTGACACCACCTGCCCGCCACCAGAGGGCGCAGCTGTAGCACACACACACAGGGCGCAGCTGTAGCACGCACACACACACACACACACACACACACACACACACACACACACACACACACACACACACACACACACACACACACACACACACACACACACACACACACACACACACACGAGCTGCGTTCGCTTCCCGCGTTTGCGCGTCTTACTTGTATGTATAGTTAAGTTAATAATCGTTATATCTGCCCTGTGCAAGTTTAGTTTACAGTCAGTCAGTCTACTGTCCTATAAACAAAAGGCATAAAAAATACAAATGTAATTTGTATTTAAACGTTACACAATGCTTATGATGGTGACAGCCACGCTTTAATGAGGACCAAATGCAGTGACAGTAGCCACAGTAACGAATGGCTCCCTGCTGTGCCCACTCTGTACGACAGCCTTCAGCTGGCAGACAGACACAGTGCACGCACAGGGTTCAGTTCAGCATCTGGCACAGCAGATGATGAACTCAGATGCAGAGAGGCAGCTTTTACACAAACCACAACCTGTCCGGAGGATTATAGGTTTCGGGGAGAGAGGACAAAACACAAACCAACTCCACCCACCATCCCGAAAGGCCAGCAGTGGAACAGAGGGCTGTGTGCATCCTCTTTGGATTGCCAAAAATACCAGGTATTTCTCTTCCACATAACAAGAAAGACGAGATTTTGTGTTTACGGTAGACGGCGCCCTTTTCGGTGAGCGGGGTGAGCTTATAGATATCAGTTAGTCCTGACATGGTGACATCGATGTACTGTACAGTAGGACTGGCTCATGGAGTCGAGGGTCGGCCTTCCAAACAGCGTCTGTCTGTCCTTTAACCCATTTTGAACGGGCACCCATTTTGGTGTTAGCATCATGTTATGCTTTAGCTATTTAAAAATAGCAGATCTACAAGCTCATATCGCGCCACCGAGTGGCGCGATACGAGCTTGTAGGTCTGCTATTTTTTGAAAAATCAAAGAACGACAGACATTTTTTTAGAATCTGATCTCAGGTCAGAATGGGTTAATCAGACCGGTGTGTGTCCAGCGGAAACCTCGTATGAATCTGATCTCAGGTCAGAATGGGTTAAGAGTATATATTAATAGAGAGACGGCACCGGGAGGAAACCCTGAGGCAAAATGGACATAGTGGCCGAATTTGTCATTGCCAGCACTGGTCCGTTGACTATCATTGCACACGACACGTGAACGCCATATGATTCATGCGTGAACGCGCGCAAACGGTGCAATGATATAGTCAACGGCACAGCGCCTTCATGTTATTGGGGCAATGACACGTGAATGCCATGTTTCATACGTGAACGGGAGCAAATGGCACAATGATAGTCAGCGGGACAGCGCGTTCACCATTTGGCCCAATCCATCTGTTCCTACCCGGAAAAGGAGGAGTGAAATCGCCTCATGCGCTTTCGAGCAACTTAATGCAAGTGGATGAGGAGGAGAAATCTGGTGCCGTCTCTATTCATATATACTCTAAGGCCAACTCAATAACACAGCAGCTCTCCCACCTGGGAAACAAAGTGCTGTTACTGCCAACACAGCACAACATTCCTGCTGTATGGGCATGTGAGTTTTCCCTCCTGAACATGACCTCATCATTATATTAGGGATTAAAGTACACACTGTACAGACCAGTTGTGTCAAGATAAGGGAACCTCTCAAATGGTAAATGGTGCATTTATCTAGCGCCTTTATCCAAGGCGCTTTACATAGATTGTGCATTACATTCACCCATTTACACACCCATTCTTACACCGATTGCGGCGGAAGCCATGCAAGGTACCAACCAGCACATCAGGAGCAATTTGGGGTTCAGTGTCGTCTTGCCCAAGGACACTTCAACATGTAGACAGGAGGAGGAGCCGGGATTCGAACCGCCGACCCATGGATCATTGGACGACCTGCTCTACCTCCTGAGCCACAGTCGCCCGGATGGATACTACCGATCCATCCTGGCCCATTTCACTAGATCATACGCAACACCCACAGTTTCTTGGAGAGTTTCTCCACTTGCGTGCATGCGTGTGTCTGCCAAATACTCACGTTAGGTCGGACATTTAATACTGACAACTGCCATTTATCTACAGCTGTTTTGACAACTGTTTTGAGTCTATTATGACATATATTCTCGACATTTTCCAGATTCTGCATGAGGTTATTGTTACAGTTTGGTGTACAGTCAAGATCCAAACATAACATATAATTTCCTAATTATGACAGTGACATCCAAAGTTGACGATGTTATGCGGTTCCCAAGCTTTCTAGTTCGAGACCAAAAGAGAATTTTGACTTCTCCCGGTGACGATTTGTGAGCTTCATGTAGATCGGCTATTTTCACTACATTTTAAACCTTAAAAAGAAAAATGTGCCACTATGCTCGATAACGGACTTGATAAGCCCAAAACGTATTGATACCGGGTACTCAAGCTTGTTATCGGGTTTCTTCGGGTAATGAGCTCCATCGCTATGATTTCTCTTTATAGTGATTGTTTTTTTTGTGTTTTGAAAGAAATAAAGGCTAAATGGTAAATGGTGCATTTACATAGATTGTGCATTACATTCACCCATTCACACACACATTCACACACCGATGCCGGGGGAAACCATGCAAGGCCTACCTGCACATCGGGGAGCAATTAGGGGTTCAGAGTCTTGCTCAAGGACACTTCGAATCGACACTAACTCTGGGGGAGCCCGGGTTCGAACTGGCAACCTTTCGGTTTCCATCCGGTCACTCTACCCCTGAGCCACTGCCGCCCCGGGGGAAGGGGATATTAACCCATTCTGAACGGGCACCCATTTTGGTGTCGGCATCATGTTATGCTTTAGCTATTTAAAAATAGCAGATCTACAAGCTCATATCGCGCCACCGAGTGGCGCGATACGAGCTTGTAGGTCTGCTATTTTTGAAAAATCGAAGACACTTTTAGAATCTGATCTCAGGTCAGAATGGGTTAATAATGACACTGTCAGGATGTAATAGACATTTTTAGAATCTGATCTCAGGTCAGAATGGGTTAAATATTTACTCACGACCCAAACATGGACCTACTGTAGCCACTGTTTGGGTAAATCAGGTGTGTTCTTACCCGTCTTGCCTGCTCCACTCTCCCCTGTGATGAGGATGCACTGGTCCTTGTCCTGGTCTCGTAGTGAGCGGTAGGCTTCATCTGCCAAAGCATAACTGCAACACAAGACCACAAACGCACACATTATTAAACGTCCATGTTCTTAGTGCTACACAGATGCTTTCCCAGTTTGAAGGGGTTCGATTGTTGATTGATCGAAGCTTTTTTAATTTACATGCACATATTTAAGCATGAGAGGGTGTGGTTTAACGTGATTATTGCCACGACAGTGATGCGGTCAGCACTGAAGTGCAAGCATCACTGAAGTGCAATTATACAACAGTTACCCTTAAAACTATGAAAAACGCTGAAAAAATATATTTTTTAATGTCCCTACGACAACAATTGTCCCAAGAAAATAGCTAGCCTAGCCACCGAGTTTGCTGGGAAAACAGAGCAGCTGAATTCTTTGTTTTGATTAGGTGGTGAATGGTGCTGGTTTGATCCACGGCTAGAAGGCTGTTTTAACCAATCAGATTGCTTCCTCGAAACGACCTGTTGTATAATTGTACATATCTGTCAAAGAGATAGATATGCCACAGTAAAGTAATAGAAGAGTGCAAACTCATCTTTTTTTGTATCTTTGATACGTATCTGTCAAAAGATTAAATATTAAGACAAAGAGTCAATTGTGCTTCTTTGGTGAGTCAGCTTTGCCCAATAGTACTGTGTCTTATGTAAGAATGTTGTGTTCAGGTGTGCCCGGCGTTACCCAAGGCCACATGACATGTTCTCTGTCATATTATATTAACATCAATGTCAAGCAGCAGAAATACAGTAATATTCAGAGTTTCCAAAAACCTGCTGCATGGATTCATTTTCCAGTGTGTTTGTTTTAGGGCAAACGAGGATATAATGAATGGGGTAGTGAATGTTCAGATAGATTACTGTGCCTTGCCACATTTGCTGACTAGCCCTAATCGATAGCACATGGCGTGACAGAAACTAGGTCGCATCTGTGGGACAGACAGACGGACAGCCACCATACTTGCTTGGGTGACTTTCAGCTTTATTTAGCTACGCAGGCTACAGCCTGCCACCGGGCTTTGGCTTTAAGAATCCACTCCCAAAATGATGCAAGTGAAACCTTTCCAATGAACTGTGGAAACTGCCGTTGGCTCGAGAAATACACTATTTAATCCTCATACAGGCCTATGGTTAATTGTAAAAGTTCAAGTTGTCTGTGTGCTTGGATTATGCTCAAATATGGACACACACCCATGGAGATCCATCATCCATCAGCACAAATCAGTGTCGTTAGGTAATGGTTGATGTCAGTCAGCGCTAATTAGGTGGTTAGCGAACGGTTTCTGTTGCGTATGACGTCAGGCCCAAAGCTCAATCAGTGAGAGGCAGTGAGAGAGACAGAAAGGGAGGTGGAGTGGAAGCGAGGCTAGAGGCGAGGGAGGTTGTCCGTCATGTCACACCAGAGCTCACTCAGAGAGAGAGAGAGAGGGGGAGACAGAGGGAGAGGAGGAGGGAGGGAAAAGGATGTAGAGAGGGCCTTGCTCACCCACGCAATAACCCGGCCACCAAAACATGGTGCGTTGCACGGCACCACATCACCTTGTGGAGCGCTGTGAGAATAATAACCCTGGCAATGCCAGGCAAGTTGATTCCTGATAGTTTATCTACAAATTGTTGTTGTCTCCCTATAGGCTAATAATAATAATAATAACAATAACAATAATACAATGCTTTTACTGTAATGATGCATGCTTGCAACCATTTGAAAGATGCTTATAAAAATGACCACGTTAATTTCTGAAATTAGATAATGTAATCGACCAATGACAAAGAAACAAATTAAGTCCATTGTCACATACTTTACATTCCAAGGCAGTGCCACAGTGGGGAAACTGGGGCAGCTTATGAACACTTTCAACATTAGTGGATCCCTCAACAATGAAGATTAGTGGATCCCCCAACAATGAAGGACTCGCCATTGTCCTCATCTCTTTATGTAAACGTATGATGGGGAGGGGAGGGCATCACTGACATGGTGACTGCACACAAAATTAAGTGGAAACCGAGCTACACTTCCTAACCATCTGTCCATTGTACCAAGACATCAGAGACACATACTTCCAGCAGATCACAACCACACACGGAGATTTTGAAAACATGACCAAGGACAAAAAAACTCCCATATCTGCTGGGCGAAGTACGACAATGTGCAAACGCAGCAGCAAGATTCGTGAGTTGCTGTGATAGGAGAAGGATATCAAACGGAACACAACCACCCTAAAGACTAATCATTGTGTATATTCCTGCACTATACTGTACCTGCACCCAGTGATCTTGGTACATAGAAATTGATCTATTGAAGATTCTGACTTTCAAATGTACATCATTCTTGTTTGTATTGTATTGCTGTATTGTTGTATTGTTCTTTCTGCTTTGGCAATGTAAACGTATGTTTTCTCATGCCAATAAAGCCCTTTGAATTGAATTGAATTGAATAGCATGGGTCTTCAACAGGGGGTCCAGGACCATTAGGGGGTCCTCAGAGTTACTACAGGGGGGAAAGATCTTTGTGATTGGAACATTTTCTTTTTGGTTTCACATTAAGTCATCGACTGCGAAAACTGTTTCAGTCAATTCAGACAAAAAAAACTCCCAGCCAAGTTCAAGCATGGCACAACACTAAGTCTAAGAAGCCATCCATGAAAATGTTTTCAACACAATGTTATACAATATGTAGTGTGTGTGTGTGTGTGTGTGTGTGTGTGTGTGTGTGTGTGTGTGTGTGTGTGTGTGTGTGTGTGTGTTGGAGGGGAAGGGGGGTCCCCGCTTCAGACCACTGTTATAGAGGGTAAGGTTCTTCTTAGTTAGTTAGTTTCATTTATTGTCCACGTGTGGAAATTTGTCTTCGGTCTCAACAACAGTAAAAAAACAACACTTTTCATGGCAAAAAAAGTGCAGGACAACAGTGGCAAATACATTGGAAAAACAACAAATCTAGCGAGACATGGTATCATTTAGTGCCTTAATGGCATTTGGGATGAAGGCATTTTTTACATGTACAACAAGACGCCACAATCTCCACATAGGAGGAACCTACTTATATACTGTATATACTGTATAGGTCTTTACAGTTCACATTTTGGCAGGCAAACAGTCATCTACACACAGCAGCGAGCTAGCCCATTTTGGCCTGACGTCGAAAAAAGAGAATATATATATTCAAAGATTTGTGCCTCATTTTCACGATATTTCAAAAAATAGCAGACCTACTAGCTTGTAGATCTGTTATTTTCCAATAGCTAAAGTATAAGGGCGGCTAAAGTATAAGGGCAGCGGTGGCTCAGGGTTAGAGTGGCCGGATGGTAACCGCAAGGTTGCCAGTTCGAACCCTGTGGGCTCCCTCAGAGTTAGTATCGAAGTGTCCTTGAGCAAGACACTGAACCCCTAATTGCTCCCGATGTGCTGGTTGGTGCCTTGACATGGTTTCCGCCGCCATCGGTGTATGAATGTGTGTGTGAATGAATGGGTGATTGTGATGCACAATCTATGTAAAGCGCCTTGGATAAAGGCGCTATATAAATGCACCATTTACCATTCATAACATAATGCTTAGTTAAAACACCAAAAGGGGGTCCCGTTCAGAGTAGGCTAGTGCTGCTGGAACAGGACTCCAGCGCTCTCCACTAGCAGCCCCTGAGACTTCAAATTAGCCCGGTATAGGTCTCCTGTTTTTCCCCCCCAACCCCCCGTCTGTACTTCGACATTCATTACTCAGGAATGTTTTCCAGAGCCACCACTAATAATAGCTGCGATTGTGGGGGAAATGTTGCATGTAAGTTTACCCCCTTTTCTTTTTTCTGCGCGTCTTCGAAAAACCCTCGCCGACACCTTTGATCTATCAACTCTTTTATTGCGGCTAGCTGTTAGCATAAATTAGTTTTCTCCGACGGGTGGCTGGCATCTCCCTTAGAGTCTCTCACGCGGGAGAGACTCGGAGTAGAACCGCTGCTCCTTCGCCTGGAAAGGAGCCAGCTTAGGTGGTTCGGGGCATCTGGTTAGGATGCCTCTCGAGCTTCTCCCTAGGGAGGTCCTCGACGCACGTCCCACTGGGAGGAGACCCCGGGGCAGACCAAGGTGCAGATGGAGGGATTACATCGACTCACTGGCCTTGGAACATCTCGGGATCCCCCAGGAGGAAGTCACTGATGTTGCTCTGGAGAGGGAAGTCTGGAGCTCTCTGCTGGAGCTGTTGCCCCCGCAACCCGACTACGGATAAGCGGTTGGAGATGGATGGATGGATGGATGTTAGCATATATCCCAGTTCCAGGTGCCACCATACATACGCATTCACTTTAAGAGTTGGAGTCTGGATTGTCATATTAGGCGAAGCTTTGGCGGAAACATGTCCAAGTTCATAGTAGGGTACAAAGTACAGGTCCCCTTGCACCCTAGCATTGCTATTCTGAGGAGAACTTTAGTAAAAACAATTTTGTCTTAAATGTAATGCCAGCGCCGCTATTCCAAAGCCATTTTCAGCAATGCTATTAAAATGTTTTCATTGGGTAGATCTTGTTGAGCTGGTCATTTTGAAAGTAGCTCTCAGGTCAAAAAGTGTGTAGAGGGAAGAAAGAGTACAGAGTGAAAAGTTAACATTACTTCCACATTTCTGTCAAACAAGTCTATGTAATCTATGAAAATGATTTATGTGCTACACAATACTCCTGACTTAAATTTGTAATCTATGAAAATGATTTATGTGCTACACAATACTCCTGACTTAAACAAGTCTATGCAATCTATGACAATGATTTATGTGCTACACAATACTCCTGACTTAAATCAGTAGTTTACGCAAAATAAGTACTCATTTTCTAAAAACCAATCTCCATGAATTGAAGGCTTCATGACGTGTTCATGAAATAATAACTGTATAAGTATAAACTGTATCTAATAAGAACAGCTTCAACTTCCAGTCATAACTTCAAAAGGCTGTGTTATTTTAACAATACAATAGTGTTTAAAAAGTTAAAACACAGGTTCACAGAAGAGGCAAGTACATAATCAACACAGCTTTGGGGTCATCGTGGAAGAATGCGTCAAAATATCACTCCCAAGTAATTTGGCTTAATTCTTTGCCTGCGGCGGTGGGGGGGGGGGGGGGGGGGGGGCACTGACTAGGTCTTTATTCTAAATTATGCGAGTAATGTCATTAATTACACAATTATATGAAACCAAGTGTTTCCGGACTGCCGTAATGCCTGACACCCACATATTCCATGTTTTTTTTGTTTGTTTTTTCACACGCCACACAGTGTCTTAGAAACTGATAGCCAGGAGATGCAGACAGCAGTGGTTCTCAACCTGTGGGTTGGGACCGCAAGGGGGGTTCCCATCGTGCTTTTATGGGGGTCCCCAGATGACAGAGAAGTGCCTAAAAGTGCCAGAGAAGTGCCTAAGGAAATGCCTAAAAAAACAATCAATCAACAAACTATACTATCAAACAATATAAGAGAGAGGCAACGATAGTGTGAAGAAAGCCGATGGCGATCTACAAGCTCACAACGCCTCGCATTGCGACTGCAAGGTATTGTGAGCTTGTAGATCTGTGGAATGGAGTCAAACTAAATGTAATGCCTACAATTCCAAGTGCTCGTCAGGGATGCGGGTCCCCAGTTCAAATAGGAGTATTATTATTTTATATGTATTGATTGGGGGGGGGGGGGGGGGTCGTGGCCTAAAAGGGTAAACACTGGCATACAGAATATGTCTCCAAATGTCGTGTTTCGCCCCCAAAATCGAGCCAAATTAGTGCAGTCTGGGATGTATTATGTGGCACTCGAACACTGTTCTGATTTAAGAGGAAACATCAGCATTCATAATCCAGGGAGATGCATCATGCTGGGAGGAGCAGCTTTTTTCTTACACCACAAGTTCATGGCAGAACGGAATACGGATGCAAGCTGTAGAATATGGAGCTCGACGGCGAGAGGGAAATAAATACAACAGTTGTTTTCACTGTGGCCACCGTCAGTGGTGGAAAGTAACCAAGTACTTTTACTTAAGTACTGCACCTAAGTAAACAATTGAGTACTTTTTCCACCACTGGCCACCGTGAGGAGGAGGCAGTGGAGGAGGAGGAGGAGGAGAAGAAGGAGGAGGAAGAGGAGAAGGAGGAGGAGCGTCATCATCTTCTGGAAGACGAGTGTGATCAGTCAGAGCTGCTGAACTACGGCTGAACTGGCGAGCAGCAGCAAACCCGTTGACTGCCTCGTTAAGGAGACGAGTCATTTCCAGGCCCTTAATGGTAATCATAAGCTGCAATGATGAGGTCGCTGCTTAAACCAGTGTGCTATATCAATGCACCAAGACAGCCTTCTGAAACCAGTGTGCTATATCAATGCACCAAGACAGCCTTCTGAAACCAGTGTGCTATATCAATGCACCAAGACAGCCTTCTGAAACCAGTGTGCTATATCAATGCACCAAGACAGCCTTCTGAAACCAGTGTGCTATATCAATGCACCAAGACAGCCTTCTGAAACCAGTGTGCTATATCAATGCACCAAGACAGACTTCTGAAACCAGTGTGCTATATCAATGCACCAAGACAGCCTTCTGAAACCAGTGTGCTATATCAATGCACCAAGACAGCCTTCTGAAACCAGTGTGCTATATCAATGCACCAAGACAGCCTTCTGAAACCAGTAGTGCTATATCAATGCACCAAGACAGCCTTCTGAAACCAGTGTGCTATATCAATGCACCAAGACAGCCTTCTGAAACCAGTGTGCTATATCAATGAACCAAGACAGCCTCGAGTGAAGCCGTCACGTGAGAACAGATCTATAAAAGCTAACAGCGCATCACGTTACAGCACTGCATTTTACCATGTCACATACATTACACACATGCATACATTTGCATAAAGTTGGACAAAAAAACAACAATATATCTCTATATTTGAACTTTTTGTGGGGTTGTTTATATTTTGTAAATTAACACTCTATGCTACTTGATCATACAGAAGGGGTGGGAAACTTTGACGATGGAGAGGCCACTATACATTCCCACACTCACTACAGAGGGGCAACATTGCATATTACTGTCGTAGCAAAAATACAATCTACAATCTCAAAACGCGTCGCACTGTGACGCGTTTTGAGCTCGCAGATCAGATATTTTCGCTATTATTTGAATTTAAATCCTGAATAAACTTGCTATTTTTGAATTGGAATCCTGAAAAGTAACCTTTTTATTTAATTTCAAATGCCTTTAATTATGATTATGTTAACTTTATGAGCTAAATACAAATACAGTGGACATGAAAAAAAATACATTTTAATAATACTCATTAAGCTACTAATCTACTTATCAGTGTTCTGGTATTAACCTAGTGGTCACGGGCCACCAGTTGTCCATCCCTAGTGGGCCGCATGTGGCCCACTAGTTGTCCATCCCTGTCATACAGCCTATAGTGGGCCGCATGTGGCCCACGGGCCACCAGTTGTCCATCCCTGTCATACAGCCTATAGTGGACCGCATGTGGCCCACGGGCCGCCAGTTGGCCATCCCTGTCATACAGCCTATAGTGGGCCGCATGTGGCCCACGGGCCGCCAGTTGGCCATCCCTGTCATACAGCCTATAGTGGGCCGCATGTGGCCCGCGGGCCACCAGTTGGCCATCCCTGTCATACAGCCTATAGTGGGCCGCATGTGGCCCACGGGCCGCATGTGGCCCATGGGCCACCAGTTGTCCATCCCTGTCATACAGCCTATAGTGGGCCGCATGTGGCCCACGGGCCACCAGTTGTCCATCCCTGTCATACAGCCTATAGTGGGCCGCATGTGGCCAGTTGGCCATCCCTAGTGGGCCGCATGTGGCCCGCGGGCCCCCAGTTGTCCATCCCTGTCATATAGCCTATAGTGGGCCGCATATGGCCTGCGGGCCACCAGTTGTCCATCCCTGTCATACAGCCTATAGTAGGCCGCATGTGGCCCGCGGGCCCCCAGTTGTCCATCCCTGTCATACAGCCTATAGTGGGCCGCATGTGGCCCACGGGCCCCCAGTTGTCCATCCCTGTCATACAGCCTATAGTGGGCCGCATGTGGCCCACGGGCCACCAGTTGTCCATCCCTGTCATACAGCCTATAGTGGGCTGCATGTGGCCCACGGGCCGCCAGTTGTCCATCCCTGTCATACAGCCTATAGTGGGCTGCATGTGGCCCACGGGCCACCAGTTGTCCATCCCTGTCATACAGCCTATAGTGGGCCGCATGTGGCCCACGGGCCACCAGTTGTCCAACCCTGTCATACAGCCTATAGTGGGCCGCATTTGGCCCACGGGCCACCAGTTGTCCAACCCTGTCATACAGCCTATAGTGGGCCACATGTGGCCCGCGGGCCACCAGTTGTCCAACCCTGTCATACAGCCTATAGTGGGCCGCATTTGGCCCGCGGGCCACCAGTTGTCCAACCCTGTCATACAGCCTATAGTGGGCCGCATGTGGCCCGTGGGCCACCAGTTGTCCAACCCTGTCATACAGCAACACACAAAAGCATCAAAAGCGGTTTTGGACATAATGACAGAGACAACATCCAAACATTTTCCAAACCTGGCAAACAAAACAAGTTTTTTAGTTCGTTTTTTTTTTCTAAAATATGTCCAGGAATGTCGTGACCGTGGGAGCCCTGGACTCGTCTAGAGTGATCCAGGCCATTCTTATCTTCCATGTGGTTCCCTTGGAGTTAATTGTGGGTCTGGGAATTGTGCAGCAGAAAATGTGGTCATGACGTACTATGGTGTGTGTGTGTGTGTGTGTGTGTGTGAGCTGTGATGTAACATCTAGTAAACCTCATTTGCCTTGCATTTCTCTATTTTGAGGACGAACAATACATACATGTATATTGATGTGCCATGTATAATAAACATGTATAAATTAATCGATGTATTTTTTTTTTTATCACACCGTGTGTGCGTGACGTGCATGTGCGCATGCGTGCGTTAATGAAACTCGGAGACCCAATCACATCTTTTGTATAAAAAAGGGTGGAAACGTCATAATGTATGATGTAAAGACAAAACAAAAAAATAGTAGTTCGACAATCTCAGCTGCTAATGTTGATACTTGTTGTGTGATGCTGTTGTATGGTCAAGTAGGGCGTTAATTTACAAAAACTAAAAAACACACAAAGTTATACTACGGACTAGAATGGGAGATACGAGTTTTAACACCCCAGACAGAAACCATATCCGACGTCAGTCCTCGGTTCCATCCCATTCTCTCAATCCCCAACCCCTGTGTTCCAGTGCCCAAACCTCAGCCATCCATCTCCCCATCTAACACCCACCACCGCGGTGGGGCTCCACCCTCCTCCAAGCCCCGTCCCACCCACCCACCACCCACCCATCCTCTCAGCCATAGCTTTGTCTTCCTAGCTGTACCAGCTGCGGTGCGCCGGTCGCCCCCGTCCGTCCAAACCAACACTGGGTCGGTGTTGCCGTGTACACGCATCATAGCGGCTGGGGTGACATTACGTCATGGCTGAAAAGTGCAGGGCAGCTGTCTGTGCTTTGTGAAAACAGCCCTGCTGCCTGACATGATCGCCACAAAGAGCAAAGAATCACACAATTATCCACAGCCTTCCCCCCAGAGGACCACTGGAAGGAAGGAAGGAAAGGAAGGAGGGGACAGGGGGAGTTTAGGGGAGGATCTAGGAGGGAGAGAGAGGAGTGGGAGGTCCTGGGACAGGGGAGGGTCTAGGAGGGAGGGCGAGAGAGGAGTGGGAGGTCCACTCGCTGTCAGGAAAGCTCTGCCAAATTAATGATATGTCATTGGCTGACGTGACGCACCATGTCCCTTCTTTAGACAGAACTGCTGGTCATATGAATATGAAAGGACCATAATCACAATATGAATGGACCTGCAAGCTGCTGCCGGGGGGGAAGGGGGGAGGGGACGACGACAAGGGGTCCCAACACAGGCAGGGGCCAAAGGGGGCACATTTCAAGCACCTGCATAGCAAACCATTTTGTCCTCTGCATTGTGCACACAGCACACACTCTGTGGCAAAAACTAAAAAGCAGATAGAGGAAAAATGTAATGAAAATTAGACCTAACCAGAACGCACAGCTGTTGTTGGCCGGGTGGCTGGGTGGGTGGGTGGGTGGCTAAACCATCATATAAACGCTCCATTTATGAGTAAAACATCAGGACTTTCAAAGTAGATGCGGACGATATAGGAGGAGGCATTTCACCGATTGAGGCATCCAGGCAAAATGAGGTCACCGTCTGAGGCAGAAGACTAACCACTTCAAAACGCAAAAAATAAATAAATAAATAAATAAATCACTTAAATAAAAATCACCGTGAAGAGGTTCCGTGGAAAGGTTTGGTGTAGAGGAGCGAGCGGCCAATCCCAGCCAATCCCTGTGTCAACTAGGTTATGAAGCAGTGAGCAAAGACCACTGCAAGTCCTGAGACCCAAATGAACTCTCTTACACGAAATGTAAAGGAACTGGAAGCGCAGGGTGGCAGGAGGGCAGAGCAAAAGGCCCGTGGGCCGTGGGTAGGGTGGCAGGGTGGCAGGAGGGCAGAGCAAAAGGCCCGTGGGCCGTGGGCAGGGTGGCAGGAGGACAGAGCAAAAGGCCCGTGGGCCGTGGGCAGGGTGGCAGGGTGGCAGGAGGGCAGAGCAAAAGGCCCGTGGGCCGTGGGCAGGGTGGCAGGAGGACAGAGCAAAAGGCCCGTGGGCCGTGGGCAGGGTGGCAGGGTGGCAGGAGGACAGAGCAAAAGGCCCGTGGGCCAGCAGAAGCAGCAGTGGCGCTGCTCGGTACAACCCCCATTACAACCAAAGCCGCCATGAGGCTGTAATTTGGAGTTGCTCGTGGCAGCGGTGAGCGCAAAGCCACACACTGGGGCATGATGAGGTAAGCGTGCAGAAAATATCCCCCCTCAGCCCTTTTTTTTCTCCTCGTCGTCTCGGGCCGTTAGTCATACTAACCCATTTTGGGCGGGGAACCCCTTTTGGTGTTTTAAGCATCATGTCATGCTTTAGCTATTGAAAAATAGCAGATCTACAAGCTCATAGCGCGCCACCGAGTGGCGCGCTATGAACTTGTAGGTCTGCTATTTTTTTTTAAATCGAAGAACGACTGACATAGAAACATAGCTTTTTCAGAAAGCGGTCAGGATGTAGAAGACATTTTTAGAATCTGATCTCAGGTCAGAACGGTAAACTGTCAGGATGTAGAAGACATTTTTAGAATCTGATCTCAGGTCAGAATGGAAAACTGTCAGGATGTAGAAGACATTTGTAGAATCTGATCTCAGGTCAGAATGGGCTAAGGAGTAGGAGGTGGTGGTCCGGGCCGGGGGCCGGTCTGCAGCCTGTGTGACCTGCATGTTGAAGATGGGGCGGGGCGTTCTCTCTGAGGCAACGCCGACGACTGTCTATATAGACGTGATTTATAGCTTCTAATGAAGTTATAATAAATGTATGGGTCTGGTGGGTTGGTAGGAGGAGCGTGACCCGCCCTGCTAATAGGCCCGAGACAGGCCCTGCCCAAAGTAATGATCGTCTCTCTGATGTAGCAGGGGGGGTGTTTGGCCACGGCTGGGAGGCCGTGATATTAAAATAGAACGGAAGAGCGCACACGCACACACACACACACACACACACACACAGTGAAGCCATGTCTGTAGCAGAAGCAGCTCTGCAAAAACATCTCATTCTTCTTTTTATGTATTTTTTTTTAATTCTGCCTGACAATGGGTCAACTGTGTGTCCAGTCTGTGTTGAATGTGTTCTGTGCTAAATTTAATCCAGCCAGTATGACATGTTTGTTTGTACAGGGGGGGGGGGGGGGTCCTGGACTGTACAGTAGCCTGTGATCTCGTGTATAAACCATTCTGACCTGAGATCAGATTCATACGAGGTTTCCACTGGACACACACTGGTCTGATTATAACCCATTCTGACCTGAGATCAGATAAAAAAAAAATGTCAGTCGTTATCTTCGATTGTTTCAAAAATAGCAGACCTACAAGCTCGTAGCGCGCCACTCGGTGGCGCGCTATGAGCTTGTAGATCTGCTATTTTTCAATAGCTGAAGCATAACATGATGCTATAACACCAAAATGGGTTCCCGTTCAGAATGGGATAAGCTCAGCCCCTCCAGAGACGACGCGGCAGGCTCTCAGGACATCCGCCTGGCGTGCTGAACCGGCCCGGGGAAGACTCTCCTTCCTGCCGCTCTAAACTACGGCCCAGGTGGTGGTGGTGGAAGAAGTACTCAATTGTTTTACTTAACCCATTCTGACCTGAGATCAGATTCATACGAGGTTTTCCACTGGACACACACTGGTCTGATTAACCCATTCTGACCTGAGATCAGATTCTAAAAATGTCAGTCGTTCTTCGATAAAAAAAAAAATAGCAGACCTACAAGCTCGTATCGCGCCACTCGGTGGCGCGATATGAGCTTGTAGATCTGCTATTTTTAAATAGCTAAAGCATAACATGATGCTGACACCAAAATGGGTGCCCGGTCAGAATGGGTTAAGTATACCAATATTGCAATTTAGAACTACTTCGTCAATCAAAATGTACTTAAAAAGTACTAAGAGTAAAAGTATCCATATTTGCAGAATGTCCCATTTCACAAGTTCAAAATGTGTAGAAAATCTATTGAAAACAGCCGATCTACAAGCTCTCAATGCGTCGCAACGCTTGAAAAAGAGACCCATTGAAAAAGAGACCCGGTTCTCAATTGGCCGATCTGCATGCTGAGAAACGTGTCGCATTGTAACACGATCTGAGCTTGTAGATCTAGGCATTTCCACTATGTTCTTTTTAAACGTTTGGAAATACATGAACTTGGAAAACGAATCAATATTATGACCATCTCAAATAACTGTTATTGGGCAATTATGCAATAATTGTGACTCTACAAGCAAGGGGCCAAATATGCATGCAGTGTACAGTGAGAAAGGAATATCATTACCAGTAGAGATTGATTTCTAATCTACAGGTGCAGTTAGGCATGGAGCGCACACACACACACACACACACACACCAGAGGGTTTCGATTTCCCAACAGATGTGGCACATCTGGCCAGCGCTTTATGAAAGTGTGCGTTGCTGTGTTTGCTACCGTAACCGTAGGCTACAAAACACGACGGGCTGAAGAAGAAGAGGGACGTTTGTGTTGATATAATCCCCAGGAGAGGGCAAGCTATAAAATGTATGAAAACAAGACGATAATCATAACCCCATTATATCCCGAACAACCGCCTCCTTGTTTATAGTAACAAATGAGACGCAATAACCCATTTTGGGCAGGAACCCCTTTTGGCGTTACGTTATGCTTTAGCTACTGTAAAATAGCAGATCTACAAGCTCATAGCGCGCCACCGAGTGGCGCGCTACGAGCTTGTAGGTCTGCTATTTTTGAAAAAGCGAAGAACGACTGACATAGAAACATGGCTTTTTCAGAAAACTGTCAGGATGTATAGAAGACATTTTTTAGAATCTGATCTCAGGTCAGAATGGGATAAGGAAGTTCCACTTCCCCCCCGTCTGGGGGAAGACCGAGTCACGAGTTCCCCCGTGCTAACTCGTCCCGGACATTTCTACTTGGCACGCCAAGCACGCCGTGAGGGAGTTCTGTTCACCGCGTTCAACCCCGGGGTTTTGGGCATGTTATTATTATTATTATTATATCCAATAGAAACCTTTAAAAAGCAAACAAACTAAACCGTGATATACACGCTGTCTTATCGCTGTTGTCGGGCAGAAACCTATTTTTTTTTTTTTATAAAAAACACACAGACGCAACACAACAACAACACATGTAGAAGATTACTTGATACTTAATATAGCGGAAATAGCAGATCTACAAGCTGTAGATTTAGAGCGGATATTTTTGCTATATTCGTCCTACTACAAAGTATGAAGGGCTTAACCCATTCTGACCGGGCACCCATTTTGGTGTTGGCATCATGTTATGCTTTAGCTATTGAAAAATAGCAGATCTACAAGCTCATATCGCGCCACCGAGTGGCGCGATACGAGCTTGTAGGTCTGCTATTTTTGAAAAATCGAAGACACTTTTAGAATCTGATCTCAGGTCAGAATGGGTTAATAATGAAACTGTCAGGATGTAATAGACATTTTTAGAATCTGATCTCAGGTCAGAAGGGCTTAAGTGGTGAAAAGAGAGAGCTGCTGAATTACTTGTTGATGTGTGTTTTCCCCCCCCCCAAAGAGTGAGACTTCGAGGGGGTCCAGGTCTTTAATTTAGTTTTTACTGCTTGCAGCAATTCAGCGATCAGCGGGAGGGGAATGCACAGCACTGAGAGAGAGCGTGCGTCCACGTTGTTCCTCTGATCCTTGCGGGGGGAGGAAGGAAGGAAAGAAAGAAGGAAAGAAAGAAAGAAAGAAAGAAAGAAAGAAAGAAAGGCAAGGAAACAGAACACGGCATGGAAGGAAGGAAAAAGAACCATGCTGGGTAAGGTAGCAAAAACAACCTTGGAATAGCGTGCATGCACACACACACACACACACACACAGACACAGACACAGACACAGACACAGACACAGACACAGACACACACAGACACACACACACGCACACACACAGCCAGCCTCTTTTAATGCATGCGTGCAAAGTGCCATGTGGGGCTTACACACATAATGAAAAAAGAAAAAGGGCAGAACAAATCAGTCACTGGGTCAGAAGTATATTTAGCCACAAAACAATCCGATTACTCAGATCCTCATCATAGCCAGACGAACTGATGAGATAATTCATCCAGCGAGCGAGGGGCCCGGGGGGGGGGGGGGGGGGGGGGGGGACGACCTTCCCCCCCACCCCCCAATCCCCCCCTAGGGTGGCAGGCTGGCAGCCAACACAACAATTGAGAGTGTGTCTTTTCCAGTGCGCTCTGGGGGTCAGCGTGGGGCGCTGTGACTAAGCACCCCTCTGCCTTACAACCCTCTCCAGCACCATGCTTACATCCTATAGACCCACGATGGCTTCAGGGGCAGAACCACAGCCAGATGCTCACAGGACCACGACTATGACACACACACACACACACACACACACACACACAGAGATCAGACCTGCTTTATTAAAAGCATTGTTTAAGGCTTTCCTTTCAGCTGTAGTACAGAGGCACAGGAAACCAGAGAGAGAGAGAGGAGAGGGAGAGGGAGAGGGAGAGGGAGAGGGAGAGGGAGAGGGAGAGGGAGAGGGAGAGGGAGAGAGAGGGACTTAGATTGTAACCTGTGTCCTCATGCTCACTGGGAGTATGATGGTCTACTCTGTGCACAACATACTTTTTTCGTAAATAATAAATAAATAATAAATAGAAACTACGTAATGACGACAAAAACGGGCTAAATAAATACGGTATACTGAAAATGTTGTCAACGTTATACGCAATACACTAATATTAGTAGAACTAAAAGTCATTGTATGACATTGTTGTGCTTCGAAATTTATAAGCTCAAAACACATCTATTGCACTTGCGTACAGTATTCTTGGCATGCGGATAAGTATAAATCATGCCATTTATACTTATGATGATCATGATGCCATTGCCATGATCTAAACATGAACACAGCGCTCAACAGCAGAACGGTCTCTAAACATGAACACAGCGCTCAACAGCAGAACGGTCTCTAAACATGAACACAGCGCTCAACAGCAGAACGGTCTCTAAACATGAACACAGCGCTCAACAGCAGAACGGTCTCTAAACATGAACACAGCGCTCAACAGCAGAACGGTCTCTAAACATGAACACAGCGCTCAACAGGAGAACGGTCTCTAAACATGAACACAGCGCTCAACAGCAGAACGGTCTCTAAACATGAACACAGCGCTCAACAGGAGAACGGTCTCTAAACATGAACACAGCGCTCAACAGGAGAACGGTCTCTAAACATGAACACAGCGCTCAACAGGAGAACGGTCTCTAAACATGAACACAGCGCTCAACAGCAGAACGGTCTCTAAACATGAACACAGCGCTCAACAGCAGAACGGTCTCTAAACATGAACACAGTGCTCAACAGCAGAACGGTCTCTAAACATGAACACAGCGCTCAACAGCAGAACGGTCTCTAAACATGAACACAGCGCTCAACAGCAGAACGGTCTCTAAACATGAACACAGCGCTCAACAGCGGAACGGTCTCTAAACATGAACACAGTGCTCAACAGCGGAACGGTCTCTAAACATGAACACAGCGCTCAACAGCAGAACGGTCTCTAAACATGAACACAGCGCTCAATAGCAGAACGGTCTCTAAACATGAACACAGCGCTCAACAGCAGAACGGTCTCTAAACATGAACACAGCGCTCAACAGCAGAACGGTCTCTAAACATGAACACAGCGCTCAATAGCAGAACGGTCTCTAAACATGAACACAGCGCTCAACAGCAGAACGGTCTCTAAACATGAACACAGCGCTCAACAGCAGAACGGTCTCTAAACATGAACACAGCGCTCAACAGCAGAACGGTCTCTAAACATGAACACAGCGCTCAACAGGAGAACAGTCTCTAAACATGAACACAGCGCTCAACAGCAGAACGGTCTCTAAACATGAACACAGCGCTCAACAGCAGAACGGTCTCTAAACATGAACACAGTGCTCAACAGGAGAACGGTCTCTAAACATGAACACAGCGCTCAACAGCAGAACGGTCTCTAAACATGAACACAGCGCTCAACAGGAGAACGGTCTCTAAACATGAACACAGCGCTCAACAGCAGAACGGTCTCTAAACATGAACACAGCGCTCAACAGCAGAACGGTCTCTAAACATGAACACAGCGCTCAACAGCAGAACGGTCTCTAAACATGAACACAGCGCTCAACAGGAGAACAGTCTCTAAACATGAACACAGCGCTCAACAGGAGAACGGTCTCTAAACATGAACACAGCGCTCAACAGGAGAACGGTCTCTAAACATGAACACAGCGCTCAATAGCAGAACGAACAAGATCGTATAGCGCGGCACTCGGTGCCGCGCTACGATCTTGTAGATCTGGTATTTAAGTGTTCAATGTATGATTTGCAATGATATTCAAAGTAACTAAAGTTTCAGTAAAATAATTGTAGTGGAATAAAAGTACAATATTTGCCTAATGTAATAATGTAGTGGAGCAGAAGTAAAAGTATTGGAAATTGGAAATACTCAAGTAATACTCAAGTAGTACTTAATTAAGTACAGTATTTAAGTAAATGTACTTAGTTATACTTTCCACCACTGCACTCTAAACAAACACAGCGCTCAACAGGAGAATGGTTTAATTTGAGCGTAGAAGTTACTTTGACATCTTTATGTTGTGCACACAGCAGTTCTGTTTGTTTCTCCATGACATCCGACGCAGAGCACAGTGTAGACTCGAGCACTGCTCTCGATATACTAAATCACAGTTTTATAAATCGTCTCTGTTGGTAGGAAACTGTCCAAAACTCTTGCTTTTCAGGATTCTAATGAAGAAAATAGACTAAGTAGCAGCAGATCTACAAGCTCAATAAGCTTAGATCTGATACTTTACTTGTGTGTGGCGCTGTAGTATGATCAAGGAGGGCGTTAATGCAATGAAATAAAAAAAACAAGTTAGAATGTAAGAGAGAGAGAGAGAGAGAGAGAGAGAGAGAGGCCTACAGTCGAGGATATTGTGGTGACGGTCACACATCTGCTTTCAGTCATTCAATGTTTTCCCTCCAAAAATGTTGCCGTGTTTTAGGGAAATTCGATTAAAAAGCCCCCCCAAAAAAAGCATCAGGATTTTATTTTCAGGGAAATATAAATATAATTTAACCGAATTAAAAATGCAATTACAAGCAGCCGCACGCGCACACACACACACGCACACTCAACACGCGCACACACACACACACACACACACACACACACACACACACACACAAACCACTTGACATGTCAGAGGTTGCAGTGGCCTTGGACTGACCCTTATTGATGGATCACTACAAGGCTCTCAGTGGCTCGCTGGGCCCGCTGGGCCCGCTGGGCCTGGGCCCGCTCGCCCCAACAGAGCCAGGCATTGTGGGTCTGACTGACTGGCAGACGCTCTGATGGCGGCGGGCCCTGGCCCCCTGGCCGAGGGGGAGGGGGGGGGGGGCACTGCTCCCGCTGCTCCAAACCAGGAAATTAAGGAGGGGGGGGACGGGACGGACGGATTGGGGGGCATGACACGTGCAGAATATGGTTGGGGGTGAACTTTTTCCTACACACCTTGGGCCAAAATAAGCAGCTCTCCTGCTGAAATATTACAGTTGAAAGGCAACATGGAAAGGAAAAAATTAAAAGGGGACCTGGCTCCTCCACGGAGAGAGAGAGAGAGAGAGAGAGAGAGACACTGGCTGGATTCAGAGCTCCTAAGGCAGTTAACCCATTCTGACCTGAGATCAGATGAAAAAAAATTCAGTCATTTTTTTAGATTTTTCAAAAATAGCAGACCTACAAGCTCGTATCGCGCCACTCGGTGGCGCGATATGAGCTTGTAGATCTGCTATTTTTCAATAGCTAAAGCATAACATGATGCCAACACCAAAATGGGTTCCCGTTCAGAATGGGTTAAACCTTTTCATGTCAAGGACCCCCACATCGATTCGACACTCATTGGCCCCGCGGACCCCCATTTGAGAAGATATACCAAAAAAGAGAAGATTTCTACGGCTCCAACAGTGATTTTCAACCATTTTCATTTGAATTTGAATATATTTCTCTATCTAATTTTAACCCCACAAGCAGATGGCCTTTTTTGGTATAATGGTGAATCTGAGTATAATGGTGAATCTTAAAGGTATATTCAGTGATTTCACTTAATTCAAATATCACTTATTTTTTTGTTTTGTTGTGATAATCCTCCCTACTATAGAGTGTGCTGACCATATAAGGAGTTCCTCCCTGTCCCCAGTTAACCCCTGGGGGTCAAAAAACCTTAGGTTTCGTTTTTGACTCTCTATCCTGATTGGACGAAAGGCTGGGTCCCACAGCCAAAAACGAAACCTAAGGTTTTTTGAGTGAAATCACTGAATATACCTTTAACTAATGTATTTATGAATGTGTATGTAAAACAACTTCTGGTTCATCTTGATGTATTGTATACAAGAACACGAGGAGTGACATTTTGTTATGCATTTATTGTTTATTTTCCACCCATTCCATGTGGTCATGATTGA
The DNA here is from genome assembly GCF_964188405.1 of Protomyctophum parallelum. Lineage (NCBI taxonomy): Eukaryota > Metazoa > Chordata > Actinopteri > Myctophiformes > Myctophidae > Protomyctophum > Protomyctophum parallelum. Next base: position 44,554,452 of record NC_139707.1, on the reverse strand, counting down.
CAAGAGGGTTGTATAAAGATGTGTTCCTCAGTGTCCATGTCTAGTCCGAGGAAGGGCATTGCCCTCGAAACGTCACAGTCAATTGTGACGTTTGTGCAAATAAAAGGCACTTCACGAGCATCGGAGCCCACAGTGTGAGAGTACCTTATTTTCTTTTCTTTATCTGTGTTTTGTTTGTTTGACATCCACGTTCAACCTGGTTCCTAGTTTGGGCATGTCACTGTATAGGGAAAGATTCCCCCGAAATGTCTCAGAATAAAACGTTCTAAACTCACATGTAAGCTCAAACCGCGACGCGTTGGCTCTTTTCGCTGGTCGGCGAGTGACAGCGTCTATAGGGATTTAAGTGAGTTATAATAGCTCACCATGAAGTGACATTCGTCACTGGCCAGACCGAGATGGAAGAGTATTTGATAGGCCCATGCTAAGCTGCAGCTTAAGGCATGGGAAGTACTAGTGGGGAATGTAAACAATGTGCAAAGCAAACATGACTCTGGGCCAAGCGTAGCCCGGGTCAGAGAGGTCCCAGTATGCTGAAGAACTCCTTGAAAGGGGGGGTGGGGTGGGGCTGGGACCGATTTTTAGTTAATTTGAACGTGGGTGTGAATCAGCGAGGCTGAGGGGTTACGCAGAGGCATCGTATCGGATAATACTGGAACGTGGCAAAGTAGTATCAATGTAAAGGACCACTTCACCACTTTTCAACCCATCTTCATATAATAGGTCCTCACTAATGATCATGAAAAAAAATGGCGCAATTATTTTTCTGTGACTCATAGGAGGGCTGTGGGCAGTTCAGAAACCGTCCTCCAGTGACATCATCATTACTAGGCAGATGTTTATTTTTATTTTTTTAAACAAGATTATTTTTACAAAAATGTTTAGATTTTCATTATCGTGAGAATAATGGCTTCCATTTTCACATTGCAACTTTTCAGGACTAGAAAGCCTGCAGTTTCTATTAAGCTTGTATTCCCCATCGATGATGTCACTGGAGGACACTGCCCACAGCCCTCCTATGAGACACAGACCAAGTAGAACAAATTGCACCACTTTTTTCATGATTATTAGTGAGGACCTTTTATATGCAAGATAGGTTGAAAAGTGGTGAAGTGGTCCTTTAAGGCTTATTTCAAAAGTACAGTATCAATAATACAGTAGCTATCACTGATATCTAACCACTCAACAACGTGATGGAGCGTGTTGTAAGCTTGTACGTTAGGCTAGGTTTTGTGTACAGCTCTGTTCTCCAGCACCTCGTTCAGAGCCGGAGAAAATATACATAAAATAATATCATGTGAGAATGTGAAACTAGTAGGCCTGACCTCCATCAGTCGACTGATCGATCGAATGAGTCTTAGTCGACTGCCAATTTCTACTACTAGTACTGCACCGATCAATGCCCTACTTGGTCATACTACAGCAGAGGTAGGACAATTCCAATCTTTATCTATTTGCCCAAAATGACTCTTGACATATCTGCCGGCATCAAGTGAAAATAATGTGACTCTTTCAAGAACAAGTTAAAAGCACAAAAAGTACTGGTCCTCAAAGAGTTACAGGTTAAAGGTCGCAGGGTCTGAGAATCAGTCTTGTCAACGTGCCTCCATTTGTTTGTGCTTGCCACGTGTGCTTATGTAAGCTGTATGCACAAGATAAAAAGGTACGGAGGTATTGTCAGGACAATGAATGGCAACCTTTTAACAGAACGTGCTCTCAGTCATGTCATATTATCTACAAAAGGAAATGTACAGTGTGGTAGCGAGCCATGGTTTGGCACGGTCAAGTATGTTTAACCCAGGGGTGTCCAAACTTTTTTCAAAGGGTGGCCATATTAGAAAATATTAAAACACCCAAGGGCCAACCTTACTATATCTCCTGACATAATGTAGTGACGTACTAGTCTATAACAAAGTCACATAATGTAGCGTCGGACTAGTCTATAACAAAGTCACATACATGTGCATTGCATTTAAACGATTCTATTGAACTCATCATATCATCATCAATATTTCATATCAATGGTCTTTTGTCGGGTGTGTGCTCTGCTGTGAACAAAAAGTGTCTCTCAGCCTTTTTTCAGCCATATGTCACATTACCAAATGTAACCAGAGGAGCAACGTAAAAATAATAATACAAGGAAGAAGGAACAAGGAACACTGACAAATAATATTCTGGGAAATGCCCAGGTTAAAAAGCTTGAAAGCCTCTCCCTGGCCAGCCGGGGCGCCTGATGGAGGGGAAAGGAACTGGTTGGAATAACGTGTTCCTTACTTCCTTCCACGCCCCTGTCAGGTGTAAAGGAGCAACTTGGACACTCAGGCATGAAGGAAGCATGAGTTGAAGTCCGTTGCTCTCCCCAGGTTGGCGGAGGGTGTGTAGAGCCCAGGATCACATTAGATAATTGACACAAGGGTTACATGGGTAACAAAATCACGGGCCGCATTACATTTATCCCAGGGCCGCATTTGGCCCGTGGGCCACACTTTGGACACCCCTGGTTTAACCCATTCTGACCTGAGATCAGATTCTAAAAATGTCTTCTACATCCTGACAGTTTTCATTCTGACCTGAGATCAGATTCTAAAAATGTCTTCTACATCCTGACAGTTTTCCATTCTGACCTGAGATCAGATTCTAAAAATGTCTTCTATGTCAGTCGCTCTTCGATTTTTCAAAAATAGCAGACCTACAAGCTCGTAGCGCGCCACTCGGTGGCGCGCTATGAGCTTGTAGATCTGCTATTTTTCAATAGCTAAAGCACGATTGAAATAGCTAAAGCAAAGATTGAAAATTGTATTCACAGTGTGCAAAATGATCAATGCAATTTGTTTAACTGTGGACGACACCATAGTTGAACAGGCATTTATAGACTTGTTTACAACAGCGTGGGGGTCCACCATGTTCAATTCATCAGAAAGTTAAAGTCATTTAACCACAGATATCTCTGCAAACAATGGAGCCATTTGTGGCTTTTCTATTAATGATTGCCAATGTCTGTCATTTCAGATCAACTTTTCTGTGAAGGAACGTGTTTGTCTATTGCTGTCCGGAAAGCATCTATAATGCAGACAGCCTGGAAGTTGTACAACTACAATCTATAGCAATGAATAAAACATGTTGAAATGGAATTACCATTGTCTGCCTGTGTTTTCATGTTTTCAGCAAGGACAATAGGAGTTGAAATTGACAGAATGACAGAGTTGTGTGTTCTATATTGAAAACATATCTATCAATCAATTTCTTTTTTTTTTTACATTTTCTAGTTACATATTCCATTCCATTCCATTCCAAGTACAGGTGAGGCACAGGCAGGCACGCAGGCACACACACACACACACACACACACACACACCCCCTTCCCCTTCATCCCCTATTGTCTTTGGCGGTATGTTTTTCTGTGCTATACGTTGTTTTGTCGTGGGTGTTTTTTGAACAGACCTGTGAAGGCAAAACACACCTTCTGGGACAAAAAAAAGGTTTATTTTAATATCATCATCATCATCCCTCTCTAGATTCAACATCACGCCGACACACAACGCTGGAGTGGACCCTCTCTCCGCCCACACCGGGTCAAAACCGACCACTTCTACAAGAGCCCACTTGAAGGGGCTGCCTTCACACCTCCATGTGAATTATCAACATCAAAACACTCCATGTTTATGTAACACTGAATGCAGAGGACACGTCATCCCGTGGACCCTGGCCTGTTACCAAACAACCTGCATGTATAGATGTATAGGTACTAGGGACACGACGCACTCGTCTTCGTCAGATAGATCACTAAACAACCTGCATGTATATAGATGTATAGGGACAAGACACACTCGTCTTCGTCAGATAGATCATTTCAGTACGTATATGTCCAGCAACGAGCGAGCGAGCCGGATGCCTGATGAATCACCAGAGGGGACAATCTTCCTGTTCCGATCATCAAACACAAAACACGGTTGCTCTGACGCGTTTCTCTGGAAAAGCAAACAACTTTATGGCAAACGGAGATGCGGGAAGTGGGGGGGTGGGGGGGGGGGATGGGCTGTGGCGTTTTGTTTTTACCGTTGCATCTCTAGATATCGTATTATTGGATCAAATGTCAATAACATTAAATTAAACGAGAGCTATATATTTATACTGCAAGGCACCGGCAGCAATGAGGAACTTTCTTTTTTTTTTCTTCTCCCCCCCCTCATTACCTTTTGAACTTGCCGATCCCAACAGCGCACAGCAACAAAATGCAAACAAAAAGGGCGCAGAGGGTGCAATAAATGGGTTTAAAGTCCACACCGGTCCCTCTATGCAGCTAGAGGAGAGTTTTACCACGGCTCTGTGTGTGTGTGTGCAGATCAAACAAACAGACAAACTGTAAAATGATACCCAATGAAAGCGGAACGCATCCGGAACACACAGACCTTAAAGCATCGACGACGATCACAGCGAAACCATTATGAATATCATGACGACATCATGGGGTTTTGGCGGTCGCTGCGCTTGGCAGTAGATTTAGTTTTTTTTGCGGTACGATGCTGCGATCTTTTGGCCAGAGGCCCGACAGAGATGACTGAACTACATGGTGTGCCCCCTCCCCACCTCCCCACCTCCCCAAAAGTGTGCGTGCGCGTGCAAACACACGCACATAGACACACACACACACACGGTTCTGGATTAAAGAAATGCTCCCCTCCTGCCTCCGCACGCACGTGTGAGATCTGGCACCGACAGGCTAAGATAAACATCCCCGACTATCACAGCAAACACTAACGTAGACACACTCAGAGATGAGCTCTCTCTCCTTCAGTGGCCCGTGTAGGAAACATAAACCAGCGTGGTAGGAATGTGGTACCGTGTGTGAGAGACCCTCCCTGGCTCCACGGGCATCTGATGGGGAGGAAATGGTGCCCTTTGTTGAACTGAAGTATGTTGAGGCACAAACGTCTTATATTCCACTTTTTTGTGTTTTTTTCCGCTAATTAATTAATTTGATCTCGCAAGAGAGAGAGAGCGCGTTTATCTCAGCATAAAACGGCGGGCAGGCCCTTTGAATTAAGTTTTGACTGCATACAATATTTTATATTCAAATATGATACACAAGCGCAAATCGATAGGTTCGAATGGATCGGACCCACGTGGTGTTTTAAAAAGGAATATTCCTGAGGAAGGTCCGGAATTAAGGATCAAAACGTTGCTTCATTAAATAAGACAATACTCATGTACCTAGCAAATACACAGTGTGCGGGTGTACCTTATTGCTTTCATTGATGTCCACTGGCCTATACGCACCTGTGCATACAGTACGCCTGATTTCTAGGCGTGCGAAGGTTTTCTCCTACAAAAAGGAATATTCGGGGGAAAAGAAATTAGGCCGATTCTGACTAGCTCTAGTGGGCTGTCACACGCTCCACTAGCCCAAATAAAATTCACACAGCGCCTCGTGCTGGACTTGATGGTCCGTTTCACATTCGGACCGGTTCGCCACACAGCCGTAAAAAAAAAAGCCCCCCGCCAAACGTCCCAGGTGCCCTACATGCTCTGGCTTAATGAAGCGGATTCCCCACAGGCCACTCAGCCCGGTGACCACGACCCTGTGGAAGGCAGCTGAACTGAACACCCCCCGACCACCACCACACACACACCTCCCCCGGCCTCTGTGCTCCACCAGCCAGCCGATGATGATGCCCCCCCCCCCTCCCCCGTTTCCTCTAAGTACTGTGTGCTCAGAGTGGGACGAGGAATTGGGGGGTCTCACTACCGACCGCTTCATTACACAAGAGGGGGAAACATGATCCCCCCCCTCTCGGGAGAGAGACGGTCGCACGCACACACACACACACACACACACACAGACACACACACACACACACACACACACACGCGCGAGGGAGAGACAAAAGCGACTCCTGGCCATCTGTGAGGCCTATAGTCTGCACTACTCTGCACACAGTGAGGGGCCACTGATTACGTCCCCTCTGTACACATGTGTGTACTGTGGTGTGCAGGGGGGGGGGGGGGGGGTCGGTTACATGCCTACTACTGTATTTTAATAAGCAATGGACTCATTAGTTTATAAGGGCTGTCCACACCAGACACTATAAACAGTAGATATTGTTGCTTGTGGTATTTTCCTAAATGAATGCCTGGTTTATACTAAACAGTATGTCACACAAAGAGTGACATCCTTGAATCCTACATTTGAATTAACTTGAAAAACCCCAACTATAATGACTGAGTGGTGAAGGATCCATCAAGGCCATCAATGACTAAAAATAGAACTAAAACGGATTTAAATTTTAATCGAAAGACTATGACTCAGCTAAATCAAAATTTGCTGTCAAAATCAAGACTTGAACAAGCTTGGGTGAGACAGACAGACAGACAGACAGACAGACAGACAGACAGACAGACAGACAGACAGACAGACAGACAGACAAGACAAGACAAGACAAGACAGAAATCAATGCCGTCTCAGTGAAATGGGAGTCTGGTCAGCCATGGAACTTAATAAGATGCAATTATTCCCTGAAAAAAACCTGGGAGGCAGGAGCTCCTTTTGCGTGTGTGCGTGTGTGCGTACGTACGTGCATGTGTGCGTGCGTGTGTCGTCCCTGGTGACCACAGGAGCAGGTGTGCCACTACAAACAAGCAGGAGCGCACGTGTCCTCAACACCCACACACAACCCCCAACCCCCCCCCTCCCCCCACATCCCTTCCCACACACAGGATTTCACTGTACAGAAATATGTACCACTAGAGAACGCTTAATATTTATGAACACACGTGCACACATGAGGCCTGCATGTGCGTGAATCACGGTACATGCATGAGCAGCAGATGTGTGTGTGCTGAAAAGGTGATAAAATAAACTGTTAATCACAATTATTTGTATGGCAATTAATTGTCCACTAAAATGTCATGATCGTTGACAGCACAATCTATCTCCAACATAAATACCTCAATAAAAATAAATAGTTATTAAGTCGAAAAACAACCACTCGGAAAAAACGTGTGATATCACTTATGTCTTCTTTCATATTCCTGAACCAATTATATGACAAAGCTCGCAATCGTTCATGTATAATGTTTGTTATGAGCTGGTCCAGCCGGCTCCATTCACTGCCATGTATTCATTGCACTAACGGTGTGAATTTGGCTCCCATGAAAGTGTCCATGAAAGTGTCATGGCGCAGCCCAGTCACGTGACCACTTCACTTCCTTCTAGGAGCTTCCTTGGTTGAGACCAGGAAGTTGTACATGCACAAATTTGGACACTTCCTGGTCTCAACTGTGCATGTTTCTTTCCTTCCATGGAGCAACATGGCGTCGCCCGTACGGCGCCTTCGCGTCTCATCCTCTTTAGACAGTCCTTGTCTCTACCCAGGATGTTTAACAACTTCCCATAATTTGTGCACGCACGCACGCACGCACGCACGCACTGACAAGAACTGAGAGAGGAGCTGTGATTATTGTTTTGGGGACACGAAATCACTGCTTTTCCAATGTGTCCAAATTACACATAAACCTTGCAGCTAATTGACACTGTGGTGTTATTTTCCACGGTGTGGTGTGTGTTTTAAGGTCTTTAGAGTGTGTCCAGTCAGCCGTGGCCTGCCGTTTGTTCTCTGCAATAACAAAACGAGTACGACACACACCAGGATAGCACAGTGTGATGTCTGATTTATACTTGGTCGCATGATGCTAAAAATGTGACACAGCATGTAGTAAGAGTATACAGTAAGTGAGTTTAATACATTTTGACCCGAGATCAGATTCTAAAAATGTCTTCTACATCCTGACAGTTTTCTGAAAAAGCTATGTTTCTATGTCAGTCGTTCTTCGATTTTTCAAAAATAGCAGACCTACAAGCATTGTGAGCCTGTAGATCTGCTATTTATGGTGAAGAGTGTTGGTGAGATGGAAAGATAACTCATCAAGTACACAACTCAGGTCTGTTTTACTAAAGCATAGAGGGTCTAAAGTGATATTGATTCATTCACAAATATCAAAGCATTCCGTGGCAGCCCTGGACTGGCACCCACTTAGAGATACCATTATGATCTATACAGGGTTCGCTGTGGCCGGGCCATGTGGACACAATATCAAATATCTATCTATTTTGACAAAACATAGTGATATTAGGAGAGCGTGTGCTGTGGTGGTGCATGCTGGGTAAAGTGGATTGAAACGCGAAAGAGATGACGGCACATTTATGCTCGCATTTTATTGATCCCTCTGAGATAATAATACAATGTGGGCTACTGTACGTACATGTCATTGTGGCTATAAACCACTGCTATTGTTCAGATAAGAGTTTAATCTAATAGATGATGGATACTATATATGACCGGCAATCACAAAGTCCAGCCCAGCAGACAGTCACACACTGTACTGGCTAATCTCATAATAGAAACGCTAATAAATACAGCAGCAAAGTGGCAATGCTTCAAAGCCAACACAGCCAACACCTATTAATATTAGTATATCAGGTTTTATGATGATAGGAAAGATGCTCATTCACTTAAGATCAAAACAGTGCCGGGCCACTGCCTTCTTTCTGCAATCGTCGTTAATACCGCCCACTTTTCAAAACAATTTTCAACAGCTTAATTTAAAAAGAAACGTGATGTTTGGACAAACTGTCATCGATTTGACGGTCAAATTTGCACCAGGCCACCCACCCATGATGGACGTGTCTGGAAGTGAAGACGCACCCCTCATATAACCTCCTCCCTGGGCGTTTCCACTTTCCAGGGCTGATCATAAAGCAGCACAAGGTGCGAGTGCTTCTCCAGGGGTGGTCTGCCTCCCTGCCTCCCTGCCTCCCTCCCTGCCTCCCTCCATGCCTCCATGCCTGCCTCCCTGCCTGCCACCCACCCACCAGCATGCATGCAGGGCAGGGCAGGCCCACCCTGGTCATCAGGCGCTGATACTATGGGATCAACGCCCTTCTGCTAGGGCCCTCCGCTCTGTGGCAGCAGCCTGCAGGCTCAAACCCAGCTCCACGTTGCCTCAAAGTGCTTCTAACCAACCGCTGAGAGTGCTATTTAACTCATGTGGTGGATATATTTATATTATGTTTAAAAGGCTGACGAATATATAAGTTCCTCTTCATTAGCTTTTAGGAGCTGTATGGGCTTCACAACCGTCCTCTCATCTGCTCCAACCTCACCATTTAAACCACTAAAGGAATAGTTCACCCAAAAAAAAAGGAGTTATTTAACTGGTTCCATGTCACCATTGACTCCAGCGCTCTGGCGGCAGTACCAACAGAACGAACACGAAAAAGGCCGCAAAGAAGACCTCGCAAACCTTCCGGTTCTGTGAACCGGAAGTAGCAATCGGCCATTTTTGAGTCACCGTCGGTTCCCTTCTCTAGCCTCAGAAACGCTAATATGCTAACCGGGAGGTGGTGGTCATTTTTTTTTAATTGAGCTCCTGACATCGTCAAATACCTCATATCACCTCACCTGAGCCTCAAATCCATGAAAAACGTGGCTAAGATCACACATGCACGTGTTCTCGTGATTGGCACAGGAGGGTTTAATACCTAAATCAAATTATTGGCCTGAGACCTGAGGCTGATTCTACAAACGAAATGACTGACTAAATCAGTAGTTATCAAACTTGTTTGTGCCAGCATCCCCCCCCCCCTTATTAAAAATTCATAAAAAAACAATACATATTTAATGGTTGTATTTTTCCATGATGCTGAACACAAGTTTACACTATTCTATTCCCACAACACATGTTGTATATGTTTGCTTAGACTCTCTCGCATGTGCATGATTTGTACGCATGTGTGTACATCTTCTAGTTTCCTCTGCAATACAAATAGTCAAAGTAGCCCTTTGGCTATTGGGCACAACAAGCACTTCTGGCTGAGCCAGTGTAAATGTTTACCTTCCATTTAATCGCTTGATTTATTGCACAAGTGACCGTTGATAGGCACAGTTTGGCGTGGTAATATATAAACCCCTTTTTTTGCAGGCCAATGGCTAAATGGTAAATGGTGCATTTATATAGCGCCTTTATCCAATGCGCTTTACATAGATTGTGCATTACATTCACTACATTCACCCATTCACACACACAGACATTCATACACCGATGGCAGAGGAAACCATGCAAGGCACCAACCAGCACATCGGGAGCAATTTGGGGTTCAGTGTCTTCATGCTCAAGGACACTTCGACATGTAGACAGGAGGAGGAGCCGGGATTCGAACCGCCAACCCACGGATCATTAGACGACCTGCTCTACCTCCTGAGCCACAGTCGCCCTTCGCTCTTCAAGTTGTATCCCTTTTCTGCTGAGTGTTACAAACTCAAAACCTGACTGCGTTGGATTATTTTGGGCCATAAATTGCCGTGGTAATGATCGTGGAGAAACTTTACTTTATCCGAGAAGAAAGGGTTATTTTTCCAAGGAGTAACCGTCGTATGCAGCAGGGAACAAAACATGTAATTGCAGCGCCTGCAGTCACGCTCATTTACGATTCTGATTTGAATACCAGTAAGTTAAATATATGTAAATGGCTCTATCCAAATGGGTTTCCATTTCCAAGCCACAAATGATTATTTCCAGCTGTACTGGAGCAGAGATGAGGACCTATTGAGACTGGCCTTGTGGAGTATATGTAGTAAGAAGCCTATGTTTTTGAAGGCATTAAATTTAAGCCAATGTTTGACTTTAATATACATTAAAAGACACACAAATCAGAACGTTTGGTGATGCCGTGTCATGTGGTCTTGTATGAAGATGGTTAGAGGTTAGGTTCCCACGAGGGCCAACGATAATACCGTCTATGAAAGTCATCTTCACAGGCACTTTAACCCATTTAGACCCGACTATGGATTCTACAAATGTCTTCTGTAATTGGCCGCCGACCCCCATCTGAAAATATGTTGTTCCAGGGACCCCTCAGAAGCAAAGATTTGAGTTAAAAACGTTCGCTCTGAAAGAATATATATGCAAAAGATTTGCGGCGCATTTTTACGATTTTTCAAAAATAGCAGACCTACAAGCTCATAGCGCGGCACTCGGTGCCGCGCTATGAACTTGTAGATCTGCTATTTTTCAATAGTTAAAAGTATAACATAATGCTTTCGTTTAAAACACCAAAAGGGGTTCCCACCCAAAATGTGTTAACCTTAGGTAATGTACTTACTTGTACTTGTAATGTAATGTACTATTAGAAATACTATTATTATTATTTATTATTATTATTATTATTATTATTGGTGGCTGTCTAGTAGTGTCTACCAATGGTTGTGAATTTAACTGAAATATATATGTTTGGCACATCATGGACTAAACATGAGACAGCCAAGAAGAAGACAGTACGGATGGCTTTGACCGGAACAAAGGAATGATCGGTTTACAGAATCAATAAGAGGATGTTCCAGATGGTCCGGAGGAGGATTCAGATCAATGTATGGAGTGTTTGGAAACAATGTGACTTTGGCTGAGAGGCCGTCCAAATAAAGACAGCTTAATCTCCTTTTAGCTAAAGAGCCCTTGGTCTCTCTGGCATTATTGGTCTTAAATTCCATTGTCTTGCTTTATAGGAGGACCCAAGGCTCTTACGACAATTAGGTTGACATCTTAAGTACAGTATACGATACGTCACTGATGTCGGGCAGAAACCTTGTGTCTCCATATTTTTTTTTTTTTTTTTTAAGATATTTTTTTGCGGCTTACGCCTTTATTGATTTTTTAAGGGACAGATAGTAGGCTGACAGGAAACGGGAGAGAGATGGGGGGATGACATGCGGTAAAGGCCGTGTCGGGTCCGGGAGTCGAACCCGCGGCACACCGCGACTGGATCACCAGTCCGGTGCCCAGACCGTTACGCTACGGCCTGGGCCCATATTTCTTTTAATGTAACTGAACGCCCCATTTTCTACTTTGTCGTGTGACAGTGTTGCACAAAAGTACTGAAAATAGCGGCAGTGCTTCAAGCCAACACAGACGGTTATAGAAGTGAGGCGTCTCTAGACCTCCGACCGTTTCCGACAGCCTGAAAATGTCTTTTTAAAATGTATTTTTTTCTGAAAAACCTCATGTTTCTATATCAGTGGTTCTCAATATTTCATGTCAAGGACCCCAAAAACTTTATGTAATCGGCCGCCGACCCCCCATCTGAAAATATGTTGTTCCAGGGACCCCCCCCCCCCCCCAATAAGCAAAGATTTGAGTTAAAAACGTTGGCTCTGAAAGAATATATATTCTAAGATTTGTGCCACATTTTCACGATTTTTCAAAAATAGCAGACCTACAAGCTCTATGAGCTTGTAGGTCTGCTATTTTTCAATAGCTAAAGCATAACATAATGCTAACACCAAAAGGGGTTCCCGCCCAGAATGGGTTAATTGTGACCATAGAGCAGTCGCAGTCCCGCCCCCCCGACGAGGGCCCAGGAAATAATTCCCCGTCCATTTCCCCCGTAGACTTTTCTAAAAGTATTTATTTAAAGACGTTTACACCGCGGACAAAGACAACTCTTGTTGTGACAAATAAACACAATGTTTTGGGCAGATCAAATAATTACTAAGAAGGGAGAAAAAAAAGGCAGGGTACAACACTATTTGTTTTTCTTCTCACTAACTATTTGATCGACCAAAAAACATTGTGTTTATTGTCATGTTTTCATGTTTTGTCACGACAAGAGTTGTCTTTGTCCGCGGCGTAAACGTCTTTAAAAAAATACTTTTTGTGAAACGTCTATGGGGAAAATGAACGGGGGAATTATTACCTTAGCCCACGTCGTTCTGAAAGGGGGCGAGCCAACATGCCAGTCCGTCCGCCCGTCACACACGCTCCATATATGGCCTGTCAGTCCGTCACGCCTCGTGACCCCATACAGTAGATGGACCTCATCGAATCCTGGATATAGCCCTAAATATAGCCCGTACATTAATTCTGTCTGTGCGCTTTACAAATATTTAACACAATATTAAATGAGAAGCATTATCGGGAATAAATAACTACATTTGGGCTTGAAATGTACTGTAATTCTGCAAACTGTGAAATAAATATTTCAATCAATCAGTCGATGACAGTCAGCGACAACATGTCATTCAACGCGGCAGAGTTATTGACGCTCACGGCGTTTCTCTCTCGGTCTCTCTCTCTCTCAACCTGTCAACCTGTCATCCTCAATCATGTCTAGTTTGGCTCTTTTTAGTGACTCTAAATCTTGTGGCGGACATGTTATCACCGTGCATGTCTTCACGTTGTTAAATAAATAGCAGACAGAAGGGAGATAAACAGAGGATGTATTTCATGATAGGGGGGGGGGGATTAGTGCTTTAACCCATTCTGGGCGAGAACCCATTTTGGTGTTAGCATCATGTTATGATTTAGCTATTGAAAAATAGCAGATCTACAAGCTCATAGCGCGCCACCGAGTGGCGCGCTACGAGCTTGTAGGTCTGCTATTTTAGAAAAATCGAAGAACGACTGACATAGAAACATAGCTTTTTCAGAAAACTGTCATTTTAAAAACAGACATTTTTAGAATCTGATCTCAGGTCAGAATGGGTTAACAAAAAGGAACGTCATGTGCATTATCCTCCCCCTCAGGTCGACCTCGGCGTCGGGACCCCCGGGTCAAAAAGCTGCGACGGATAAACATCTTAACCGCTCTAATTTGACATGAATCCTGAACAACTTGGCTGAGAGGGTTTAGTGAACGCTTTAGAGACAGGTTGCTGACATAGTTACAACGACGCTACCACAGGCCCACAAGCAGCCAGATCTGTCCACATGGAGCAGACATGGACGGGAACTGTTGAGCAATGGGATCTTACATTAAATCGTATATTATTAACCCATTTTGACCTGGGAACGATTCTATAGAGGTCTTCTAAATCCATGACTGTTTTCTTGAAAAAGCAGTTTTTCTATGTCAGTCGTTCTCAAACACTTTCATGTCACTTTTTCACGATTCTTCAAAAATAGCAGACCTACAAGCTCGTAGCGCGCCACTCGGTGGCGCGCCATGAGCTTTTAGATCTTCTATTTTTCAATAGCTAAAGCATAACATGGTGCTAACACCAAAATGGGTTACAGACTTCACTGTTGAAAAGGCCAATTATAAGTGTCACAACTTTAGTGTGGGGTTTTGTTTTCGTAAACTAACACCCCTAATTTTACTTGATCATCCTACAACAGCGTCACACAAAAGTATACAAAAATAACAGATCTGCAAAGGCAACCTTGTAAAGTGAATATAACGTGTTACCTACCACTTACTAATAGTCATCCCATTAAGCCAGTGACTTAACTGCTACTTGAGCAATATTTACTGGGTGGTAAAAAGCTATAACCTCCCGACAGGGAGGTAACTGCAATGAAGACGGCAGCATGTCAAGCTTCAAATAGCTCTATGATCTTCCACGTTTGCCTTTCACTTTTATAATCCCGTTTACAAGTAACAGTTTTGGAGATATGAGGCTTCGACCCGACAGAGACGATAATGATAACAACGGTATCAACTTTAACAGTATTTTCACTGAACTGACCAGAGAAGACTCTTATAGGGTGGGCGTCATCATCATCTCATGATTCTACGCATGCCAGAGCCAGTGAGAGACCCATTGTCGCTTTCCTTTATCAATGTCCCATTTTAGGTGGGAATCCCTTTTGGCGTTAGCATTATGTTATGCTTTAGCTATTGAAAAATAGCAGATCTACAAGCTCATAGCGCGCCACCGAGTGGCGCGCTAAGAGCTTGTAGGTCTGCTATTTTTGAAAAATCGAAGTACGATCAGGATTATAGAAGACATTTTTAGAATCTGATCTCAGGTCAAAATGGGTTACAGGCCCTTACCATGATATTACAATGGTTCTTACCATGATGGTACAATGGTTCATGTCCCGCCTATAGATTCCAGGCCATGGCACTGCTAGACATAAAAGAGTTTAGGAGGACAGAGGTCTTGAGAGTCTGACACCCACTCTCGTTCGGTGGGTTCCAGGGCAATGTTTAGGTGGGAGAGGGGAGGGGGTTCCACTGAACCGTGGAACTGGGACTGTCTGAGAGAGAGAGCAGGAAACACTTCCTTCTCAGAGGCAGAGGAGCGGACAGCTGGACACATTTGTCACTGTCCAATGCTGAGCTCCCCACTACGCACACACGCACCCACGCGCACACACACACACAGACACACAGACACACACGCACACATCTGTGCGTCACAAAAAAACAGAGGAGTGTAAATTGGCTGTTTAGTGTGTGTGGTTTGACAGAAGAGTAAACATGGCCTCTCTCTGCAGGAGGATGTCAGTCAGTCTCTCTCTCCCCACCGGGGAGAGAGAAGCGAGCTAATTGATGAGTATCACCGCCGGTCCTTTTGTTTTATGCTGGCAGAGCAACAATGGCGGCCCGGTGGTGCTGTCCGCCCTGTCGGGACGGACAGATGGACACCCTGCTGTTTGGGGGCACCGGGGGGACCCACTGCTGCCAGACGACCCCCCCCCCCCCCCCCAAAAAAAAACAGGACCCCCAACCCTCCTAATTGTACTTGCTGTAACTGAGATCAGATTAAAAAAATGTCTTCTACATCCTGACAGTTTTCTGAAAAAGCTATGTTTCTATGTCAGTCGTTCTTCGATCTTTCCAAAAATAGCAGACCTACAAGCTCATAGCGCGCCACTCGGTGGCGCGCTATGAGCTTGTAGGTCTGCTATTTTTCAATAGCTAAAGCATAAAATAATGCCAAAAGGGGTTCCCGTCCAAAATGGGTTAACCGGTTTGCAATTATTTAGACCTGAGACCAGTGTTGAAAATGCAGTCTAAATCCTAAAACCTAAAATTCTGAAAAAAAAAAAAAACATAAATCTAAAATAAATGAATCATGTTGCTACATACATAATATATAGCAACATCTATAATGACAGGCGCTGTCCCAGATTTAAGGGCATTTGTACGTTGTCTAATTCGGTTAATATAACGTATTCAATCATTCAATTCATCAATAAATACAATGTCTGTCCTGGGCCGTGGCTCAGCGGTCCAGGCACCTTGACTGGTGATCCAGTCTGGCAGTGTGCCGCGGGTTCGACTCCCGATCCCGACGGCCTTTACTGCATGTCATCTCCCCCATCTCTCTCCCCCATTTCCTGTCAGCCTACTGTCTATCCCTCTATAAAAACATATACAATAAAGGCGAAAGCCAAAGAAAATGAAAAAATAAAATAAATACAATGTCTGATAACCGGTGTAAACGCACCGAAAATGGATCAGATTTACCATGTTTTCAGTGAGTTCACCCAATGCTCAACCAAGTGTAACTCAGTTAATAGACTCATGCAGGTCAACTTTGAAGAATTGTGTGTCAAGAATTTGAGGATTTGGGCGACGATGGCGCAAATACCACACGTAGGCTCTAATGCAGCCCGACAGCAAGTCGCTGAAACCTCGCTGGCTCGATTCTCCAACCCGATGACCTTTAATGTGTCACTCCACTGTCTCCTCTCACTCTCCACTACTCACACCACTGTGTCCGGGTAGCTCAGTCGGTAGAGCGGTCCCCTTTGGGACCACAAGGTCATGGGTTTGATCCCCGGGCACCGCCAACTCAGTGTATAATGAGTAGCACGGCTTGGGTGCAGAAAGTTGTGCGTTAAGTAGTGGGAGCTGATGGTAGGTGTTGTTGTAAGCTGATGGTAGGTGTTGTTGTAAGCTGATGGTAGGTGTTGTTGTAAGTAGTGGGAGCTGATGGTAGGTGTTGTTGTAAGCTGATGGTAGGTGTTGTTGTAAGCTGATGGTAGGTGTTGTTGTAAGTAGTGGGAGCTGATGGTAGGTGTTGTTGTAAGCTGATGGTAGGTGTTGTTGTAAGCTGATGGTAGGTGTTGTTGTAAGTAGTGGGAGCTGATGGTAGGTGTTGTTGTAAGTAGTGGGAGCTGATGGTAGGTGTTGTTGTAAGTAGTGGGAGCTGATGGTAGGTGTGCGGCCTCAGCATCCAGCTAACAATGTGTCACATTGTCGGCTATTTTTGTGGTGAATGATGGCCCCCAGAATAGGGATGCTGGGGTTCAAGTGGTAGTGTATCTTTGGGGAAAATATTTAAATCATTTACCATTAATAGACTGGGTGAGCGGTCCTGGAGTACTGTACTGTACTCATTGACACCAGATGGGGTGTCAATGAGTTAATATGGCAAAAAGGTGCTATAAAGTATAACAATGTAATTCAGGGGTGACACGAGACAAAAAATAAATAAAGAATTGTGAACCACTGCTTAAAGTTTAGAGAACAGAGACTTATGCAATATTACACGAGAGGGTGTGGTTCAACGTGATTATTGCCACGACAGTGATGCGGTCAGGAACGAGACGGAGTCGAGTTCCGCAAGCATCACTGAAGTGTTACCCTTAAAACTAAGAAAATCGCTGAAAGAATATATATTTTTATTGACAGATGTAGTCACTACGACCACAAATGTCCCAAGAAACCAGCTAGCCTATAGCCACCGAGTTTGCTAGCGCTCTGGGAGAACAGATCAACTGAATTATTTTTTTGATTAGGTGGTGAATGGTGCTGGTTTGATCCACGGCTAGAAGCCGTTTCAACCAATCAGATTGCTTCCTCGAAACGACCTGTTGTAGAATGGAGAGTTAAGGGCGTGTGGGAATAGAACCAGGGACTCACATGTGTGGACTGAGCTCATAGAAGTTCCTGTTCCGATACTCCTCCACTTTGTCTGGCGTGAAGATGGGCAGATGTCTGTACGGGTTGATGGAGATGACCACACTGCCGATGTACGTCTGGAGGAGAGAGAGAGAGAGAGACCAAATGAGACGGGTAGGACAGAACAGTGGTGGAAAAGGACTCAATATTTTTACTAGACCCGAGTTAAAAACATTCACTCTGAAAGAATATATATTCAAAGATTTGCGCCACATTTTTACGATCTTTCAAAAGTAGCAGACCTACAAGCTTGTAGATCTGCTATTTTTTTCAATAGCTAAATTATAACAATGTTTAAAACATTTACCGCCCAAAATGGGTTAAAAGTGTCAATACTGCTAATGTAGAAATACTACTGTTACAAGTAAAAGTCTGGAATTAAAAATTCACTTGAGTAAAAGTACTTAAGTATTGCCATCAAATTGTACCAAAAGTAGGTTCATGGTTGTACTTGTACTTGTTACATCTTGTGTAACATCTTGTGTTATACATCTTTTGTACAGGTACATAAGAGGTGTGGCTTCCTTACAGACGATGCAGAAGCATACAGTAGATACTAGCTTAACCCATTCTGAACGGGCACCCATTTTGGAGTTAACATCATGTTATGCTTTAGCTATTGAAAAATAGCAGATCTACAAGCTCATATCGCGCCACCGAGTGGCGCGATACGAGCTTGTAGGTCTGCTATTTTTGAAAAATCGAAGAGCGACTGACATTTTTAGAATCTGATCTCAGGTCAGAATGGGTTCATCAGACCAGTGTGTGTCCGGCGGAAACCTCGTATGAATCTGATCTCAGGTCAGAATGGGATAACAGATAGCATAACATAGATAACAGATAACAACAAAAGCACAGCAAGTACAGCAAACAGGGATAAAGAGTGCAAGAAAGAGCAATCAAAGTGTAAAAATAATAGTACCAGTACATACAATACAGTACATGTACATGTTTCCCCCTTAGGTCAACGTTTTGTAAACAGGTTATGTTCCATATATATATATATATACACACAACACAGTTAAAGAAAGTAATAAAGTATTTTTTAGCTCGGCCATTCTCAAATGGCTGAAATGTATATAAGGTTTAAGTGGTTATACTGTATGATTTTTAATAATAATGATCCCAATCTACTAAAGTTTTCTAATAAATGTAGTGGAGTAAAATAGAAGTAGAAGTAAAAAGTATTGTAAATTGTAAATACTCAAGTACAAATACCTCAGAATTGTACTTGAGTACAGTACTTGAGTAAATGCTACTTTCCACTACTGGCTAATACACTAAATACACATTTTTATTTGCATTGTACATTTTAAACCGATGTACAATGCAAGACATGAATACAGACAACACAACACAAGTATGCAAGTGGATTCATAGTGATGTCAGTGTTGTTTTTGGCAGCAAATTTTGATTATAGTTTTAATAGTCTCTTGAATAGTTTTCATTTAGTTTCAGTCACATTTTAGTCACCTGGAATGTTTTAGTGTTAGTCTAGTTTTAGTCATAGTCTCTTGAATAGTTTTCATTTAGTTTCAGTCACATTTTAGTCACCTGGAATGTTTTAGTGTTAGTCTAGTTTTAGTCATAGTCTCTTGAATAGTTTTCATTTAGTTTCAGTCACATTTTAGTCACCCGGAATGTTTTAGTGTTAGTCTAGTTTTAGTCGACTAAAATGTATTTTGGCAGGCCTTGATGCCGTCGTAATGACTGATTTTACACTTTTACTGACGCCAGGCCTGAAGGCAGGTCTGAAGGCAGGCCGGAGGTCAGGTCGGAGCGACCCCAAAACAAAAGGAGAAATGTGTGGAATCCTGGCATGCGGCCGGCCGGCATTCACAGGAGTGAAAAGGAGAACCAGGGAGCGGAGGTGTCAGAGGAGAGGGTCTGAAAAGGAGAACCAGGGAGCGGAGGTGTCAGAGGAGAGGGTCTGAAAAGGAGAGCCAGGGAGTGGAGGTGTCAGAGGAGAGGGTCTGCCTGACGCTGGAGTGAGAGGACTGTCATCATCATGATGCCTCCCTCGTCTTTAGTGGGAGTGTGTTAAAAAAAAAAAGAACAGTGGATCTCAACCTCTTCAGGCAGAGCCTGAAGAACTGTCCGTTTGAACTGAGTTTGAGAGGATTGAGTTCTAAAAATAAATAAAACACAGACGACTTCGGACAACGGAGGACAACAGCAGGCGATTAACTCATTTTGGGCGGGAACCCCTTTTGGCGTTTTTAAGCATTATGTTATGCTTTAGCTATTGAAAAATAGCAGATCTACAAGCTCGCTATGAGCTTGTAGATCTGCTATTCATGAAAAATCGTGAAAATGTGGCACAAATCGTTGAATATATATTTCAGAGCGAACATTTTTAATTAAAATATTGGCTTCTGGGGGGTTCCTGGGACTTCATATTTTGAGATGGGGGTCCGTGGCACCAATAGAGATAATTCTGGGGGTCCTTGACATGAAAAAGGTTGAGCACCACTGACATAGAAACATGGGTTTTTCAGAAAAATGTTAGGATTTAGACGCCTTTTTTTATCAACCTCAGTCCAAAATGGATTAAAGTACTTCTGAAAGCACATGTTGCCATCATCATCACCATCATCATCATCGTCCTCCTCCTCCTCACTCAACACCACAGAGCCCTGGTTGCACTTTCAGCCTCCAATCACAACCGTTCCCTCTCTGCCCTCTCCGTGATAATAGCCGTTGCATAACCCTCTCTGACAGGCGGCAGAGTTTGGCCTCTTCTCCCATGGCAACGCCACCACCTCCCACAGGCCTATTGTTAAAGAGTACACAGGGTGGGCAGAATGGGACCTTTTTGAGGTATACCGCGGACAGAGGTGAGCGAGCTGTGATGTAAACACGCACGTCGTGGACGAGTGGGAGTGCCTTAAGCTCACGACAACGGTTAGATAACAATTGCGTGCAAAACTATAGGCACCGGGGCGCCTGATGGAGGGGGAAAGAACTGGTCTCTAAACTGCCTCCCCCTGGCCAGCCGGGGCGCCTGATGGAGGGGGAAAGAACTGGTCTCTATAAACTGCCTCCCCCTGGCCAGCCGGGGCGCCTGATGGAGGGGGAAAGAACTGGTTGGAATAACGTGTTCCTTCCACGCGCTACGTCCAACCAGGGAAACTCCCCCCTGTCAGGTGTAAAAGGAGCAACTTGGACACTCAGGCATGAAGGAAGCATGAGTACAAGTCCGTTGCTCTCCCCATGTCCCCCATATATCGGGACTAGGTTGGTGGAGGGTGTGTAGAGCCCAGGATCACATTAGATGATTGACACAGGGGTGAAAAATGGGTTACAAAATTGTGGGATATAAATTTTAGAAAAACTATAGGCAATACAATATTAGAAATATATATTATATGTTTTGCTATAACCTGCTGATTAAGCCATTAACACAATGTGATATAGAGCTTGGGTGCCGGTGATTTTAGGCTATTCCACTATGACGCGCATCCGCTTTTGGCTTCCATCTTGGATGCTAAAGCATAGCATCAATGCTAGCGAGCTAAAACGAGGTACATCCTTGCTCTAGAAAAAACGCCAATGTTCCCATCGCGCTCACCGGATAATCAGAGGAGACCTCCGAACATCGCCGATTAGTTCAAAACCACGGACAACGCATTAGTATCCGAGAAAAAAAAGCATGCAAAGGCGAACGACTAAAACAGAAGCTAATGAGGTTGATCATACAGAAACGGCATGAGCAACCGGAGAGGTAAAAAGGAAAAAAAGGAAAATAGCAAGGCAATGTTATAGCGATAGCGATAACGCCTCAAGACGAGCCTACGTCAAAAGATTAATGAATTTAAATGAATCAATCACGAGTATACCCGTCAACGGGATCAAATGTGTTAAAGACCTGAGGCCGATTCTACAATAATTGGCCTTAGTAGTTCTGACACTTTAACCCGTTAAAACCGGAAAAGCATCAGTGCCTATTTTTCTTTACTTTTTTTGCTCTGTACACATTGTTGCCCGGGGCCTACTCTGAAGGGCCCCTCCAGACCCCCAGAACAAATATAAATCCAAGAGGGGCCTACAGTAAACATTGTTCTCTGTGGCGTGGGAAATATGGCAATACTTAAGAGCAGACATGATCGTCGTCATGAAATGAGGCAGGGGATTGGGGGAAGTCATATGGCGATGCCATGACATCATGTCTCTAGTGTCCAATGGGACTGAAGTATGATGGATGGGAACGATGCCTCGAGCCATGTCAAAGAAAACATGGAGATATGAGAGGTTAAGTGATATTATTATTGTTATAAAAGGTTATTTCTACTCAGGGTACCTGAGGGAGTTCCAGTGGGTCCCCAGCTAAATGATAGTTTGGAACCAAATGATACCCTTATGGGTCTGTAACTCTGAGAGTGTACAAGAAATTAACAGAGGTTTTACAATATAAATTGGCCATAAAACCGGGGGTCCGTAGCCTAATGAGTGTGGAAATCACTGCTAGAGCCGTAAAGATATTCCCCCCATCGGGGTCACTCCCGCGCACTCAGATCAGCCAACGCAGGAAAGCTGGAAGTATACCCTCACTAAAAACGCCGGGACAACGCTCCACACACGTCCCAAACTCTTCTCCCTTCTGGCCCCAAAACTGTGGAATGCACTTCCCATTGCAGTCAGAACTGCAGCATCACTGCCAATCTTCCACCATAGTCTGAAAACCCACCTTTTCAGACTCCATCATGGCCCATAGCACTTACCCTACCCCCTTTAGATAGCACTTTTTTTAGACTTAGATAGCATTTGATACAGACTTATAGCATGTCATGTAGACAGCACTATAATTGCATTGCATGTAGTCATAGCACTTCATAGTACATATGTATAGCATAGTATAGTATATGTATAGTTTATATGTATAGTGTCATTATATAGATATGTTCTAGTCACGTTCTTAGCTTACGCATGTTTCATGATAAATGCATTTTATATATGTGATGTATATATATATATGATGCAGTTATGCTTTGGCTATTGAAAAATAGCAGATCTTCAAGCTCATATAGCTTGTAGGTCTGCTATTTTTGAAAAATCGAAGAACGACTGACATAGAAACATAGCTTTTTCAGAAAACTTTTTAGAATCTGATCACAGGTCAAAATGGGTTATCACAGATCTTAACCAAATGAAATCACTCGCCCTACCTTTAACCATCACACTGTAAAATATGTGTGTCGTTGAGATTGTTTGTGTACGGGAAAACAAGTCATGTGTAAATTACAGAGAGGAGGGGGGCGGGGGGGGGGGGGGGGGGGTAGAACAGATCTGCCTCCAGGAGGTTGTAATTACAAGCTATGGTGGAAAAGAAGAACAGGGACTTCCTTCGTCGCTAAAAAACTCTCCTCAATTCCAGACATGATGGTTATTATCGTGGAGAGCCGATCTTAGCTTTCCAATTCCAAATGCCAAGTGCTTCAGGGGAGAAAGTGAGTCAGTGAACTCACAGGGAACATTAATGCGTCTGACAGGCAGGAACTCAAGGAACCCACAGCATTTCTGCTTGCTCATCAAAACTAGGTGAAGTCAGACGGTATTAAGAAGTGGTTCAACAGATGCCAGGGAGACCCGAATAAAGTGTTTGAACTTCCATGGTATTTAAATCCCCTCTGGAAAACAAAGCCATGTGTCTTGTTCTGCCTGTTATATACGCCGGGGGAGGGTGGGGGGAAAAGGAATCATATGTCAATGAGGAACAAACGCACTCATGCATGCAGGGATTTATGCATCAGATTTTAGTGGATAAATATAGGCTTCCGTTTATTTATTTTTGTCTGGTCACTGTTTGGAGGTGCAGCTTGTGCCATCAAATAGCTGTCATTATACAACCTGACTGAATTATAAACCGTTTTGCTTGACCTTTTCCACAAAAGAGGCCAGTTTGCATGCTGCGTTATGTTAAAGGCAACAGCAAGATTTGTGCCACATTTTCAAGATTTTTTCAAAAATAGCAGACCTACAAGCTCGTAGCACGCCACTCAGTGGCGCGCTATGAGCTTGTAGATCTGCTATTTTTCAATAGCTAAAGTATATAGCATAATGTTCCCGTCCAGAATGGGTTAAAATGACAAGTTAAAAGTACTATAACCACCGTGTCTCTCCTCTCCAGAATAATCCTTATACTTTCTTTCTATGCTGTAAAGAAAAAGGAGTCCGTGTTGCAGAACTGGTGATTTAATAAACAAAGAAATTATTCAAAAGAACAAACGTGATCAGCCAGGGTTCTAATTAAATTCTGTATCAACTATCAACTCTCAGTAGCAAAAACAAACAACATAATATCTCTCTTCCTCTGAATAGCGCGACCGCTTCCCTGCACACCAGAACCCCAAAGTACACACAAGATATCCCATAATACTCCTCGTCAGAGCGCTCAGCCCCGCCAACACAGTTAAAAAAAGGCTTCTAAATCCTAATAGTTTTCTGAAAAACCCATGTTTCTATGTCAGTTGTGCTCAACCTTTTTCATGTCAAGTACCCCCAGAATTATCTCTATTGGGCCACGGACCCCCATCTCAAAATATGTTGTTCCAGGGACCCCCCCAGAAACCAATATTTTAGTTAAAAATGTTCCCTCTGAAATATATATTCAAAGATTTGCGCCGCATTTTCACGACTTTTCAAAAATAGCAGACCTACAAGCTCATAGATCTGCTATTTTTCAATAGCTAAAGTAAAACATATAGTGCTTAAAACAACAAAAGGGGTTCCCTCCCCAAAGTGGGTTAAAGGAACAATCCCCCTGTATACACCGTAGGGTTACAGTACCAAAGCGGTGTAATGGAAAGATCTGCCAGGCAAAGAGTCTGTATAACAGACCAACACTTTAAAAACTGCCTTCCCTGTCAGTGTGTGCATCATTTCCTGGATCTATAGTTCCACAGCGAGTGGACCGGGCCAAGGGGAGAGAGTCTGAGATGGAAGCATTTCCTGGATTTATAGTTCCACAGCGAGTGGACCGGGCCAAGGGGAGAGAGTCTGAGATGTAAGCATTTCCTGGATCTATAGTTCCACAGCGAGCAGACCGGGGCCAATGGGAGAGAGTCTGAGATGGAAGCAGTCTAGCCCAAGATTCAGACTCTCGTAGAGTTTCTGGCAGTTTCTAGTTTCGGAATCTGGCGGCCATCTTGGTTTTCTCTCCATTGTAAATGCGTAAAAGTGCCCCTAGCGGCCAGGGTTCTGTTGCGCATGCGAGTATGGACAGAGTGGATCAAAATACCTTTTCTATTGAAAACTACGGTCGTACGGTGTGTAATTGTTTTGCGTACACCCACCATACAAGTGGGGCAAAGGATACAGGAGCTTAGATTTTGCATTTGTACATGGTAAGAGTGATTTCCAGGCACAAACGTTCGCACCGGGCAAGCATTTGGCAGCATTAGACTCTCGTAGAGAGATTTGTCAGAATCGGGAAAGAAAACTCTACGAGTTTAAATCTTGGGGCTAGAAGCAGTCTACCTTTCTTCTCGTTTCGGGGAGAGAGAGAAAATTTGAGGGCATCTGAAAAAATGTCAAAAAACACTGACTGCACACATTCCCATTGCTCAGCAGGAAGTGTGGGTGGCTATGGCTCCGAGCAGCGCACACACACACACACACACACACACACACACACACACAGCGCCTATGAGCCAATCATAGCCCTGTGCGGTGATGTCATCTCGCTCGACACTGGGCCAACGACAACCGGAGCAGAGCTGTAATCATCTGGGCCAGAGGATCGGCTCCGTGCCCCAAAGCTAAAACGCTCTGATCCAGGGATCTCTACCAGCCCGCTCGGCTCTGCAATGGCCCCCAGAGGGGGGGGGGGGGGGGAAACAGACAGCCAGCCCAGCCAGCCCAGCCGCAGTGAATCTCATCATCCCTGAGCTCTCTGGGATTGTTCTGCCTCATTTGAGAACATCATCTGCATTCCTCAGTGATGTGATTTATTGACTGGTTGGTTGGGTTGACTGCGGTTGGGGGAGGGGGGGTGGGGGGGTGGGGGGGGGGGGGTCGCTGCATTTGGGCCACTGTATATTCTATGACCGGGTCTTAAGTTAAATGAACGGAGGAACAATGGAGCCGAGTAAAGTGTCTGTACACAGACACACACTACACCTCCTCAGGGATGTGTCTCTCTTGACACGGTGTCTCTTTAGGACAACATGGGAATAAAACAAAAGAAGGGTGGAGGATAACAAGATGATAACAGGCTCAGGCAAGAGAACATTACATAGAAGTAGACAGCGAAGCATTTTTAACAATTTGTCTGCAGGGGTGCAGCTCCCTCGGCTCAGTGGTCAGCACTGTCTGGTGCCTCACAGCCCGAAGGTCCTGGGTTCGAATCCCAACCAGCTTTTCCACCCTGTTCCCATGTTAAGGTGGCTCTCCAACCAAACCGACTACTACAGACAGATTACCACAGACTGGCAGTCAGATGAAGTCTGGAGATGAAAGAAAGTTGCTGAATGGTGAATGCACCTGAGAGCCAATGGCGACAAGACTGCAAGACTAAAAACAGCTTATGACCCGAAGCCTTTTTCCAACAACAAGCCCGTGGCTATTCAACGGTCGAAAGATAGCTTGTGACCCGATGCAACAGCGTACTCGGCAGCGCCCACAGCAGATTTTCGGGAACACTTACAGACACCGGTGCGTGGAGAGAGCTACCTTTAGGCACCAGTGCTCAGTAGCTGCCCGGTGCCACTGCTCCCGATACTTCTATTAGGATTGATTAGTAAAAGCACACATTTTCCCACCGGGATCAGCAAACACAAGTATTTAAGGCAAATACATGCATGTGGAGCAGGGCTTCTCAAAGTGGCTTGACGCCAAGTCCAAGGGGTGCCTCGGAATACTTTGATCATATTTGGAATGTATCAATATATCACTTCGGTTTAACCACTTAGACAATCTTTAGACCTTCTATACTTAGTCAAATGGAAGCTAGTTAAACTGCACTTGATCTAGACTTAGTAAAAATGGACCCTGGTTAAACTGTACTTTATCTAGACTTAGTAAAAATGGACTCGGGTTAAACGTTGCCCCCAGGATAGGAATGCTGGGGTTTAAGTGGCTAAATCCCAAAATTATTTTACAGTCTGTCCGAATGGAAACAAATATACTCTGGGCAGTTTTCCTCGTGACATACTGTTATCTTTGTGGGAAAGATGTTTACACTCTCGTTAATATGACAAAAAGGTGCTATGAAGTGACAATGTAATTCCGTGGATGGGAAATAAAAGGTTATTTACAGCTGGGTGACCTTTGACCTGTGCCAGAACTATAGTGAGAACCTCTGATGAAGACTAGAGCAGTGCTTCTTAAACTCTTTCATGTCAAGGACCCCCAAATTGACCCCTCATTAGCCCCACGGACCCCCATTAGAAAAACAAAGATGGACCCTTATGGGTCTGTAACTCTGAGAGTGTACAAATGGAACCAAACGGACCCTTATGGGTCTGTAACTCTGAGAGTGTACAAATGGAACCAAATGGTTCCATTTGTACACTCCGAGTTAAATTAACAGAGGTTTTACAATATAAATTGACCATAAAATCGGGGGTCCGTAGCCTAATGCGTGTGAAAATCACTGCTAGAGCCGTAAGAATCTTCCCCTATCGGTGGTCACTGGCACATGTTGTCAAATGACGGGGTCCGTGGCCTAATAAACGATGATTTGGGGGTCCTTGACACGAAAAGGTTTGGGAACCACTGTCCATCCATCCATCCATCCATCTTCAACCGCTTATCCGTAGTCGGGTCGCGGTGGCAACAGCTCCACCAGAGAGCTCCAGACTTCCCTCTCCAACTGTTTAATTTCAATGACCCCCAGTTTGACATGCATTAGTCTATACAGAGACCCCCATTTAATAGCATTTCCCACTGGACTAGAGCATAATATTATGGGACTTACTTTGGGGGTCCTTGACACGATAAAGCTTGGAAACCACTAAGACTAGAGCATAAATTATGGGACTTACGTAGATCTCGTTGTGGTCGAAGCGGTTCCTCAGGTTCTCGATGAAGGAGTCTTCGGACAGGGGCTCCAGGAGGACCATGTCGCCCACCCCGATCATGTTGTCCAGAAGTGACGTCTTCACCTCCATCTTGGCTGCTACTGTCTGTCCACCCCTAGAGACGAGAAGGACAGCACACGGTCAGACGGTACGTAACATAACCCATTTTGGGGCAGGAACCCCTTTTGGTGTTAGCATTATGCTATGCTTTAGCTATTGAAAAACAGCAGATCTACAAGCTCGTATCGCGCCACCGAGTGGCGCGATACGAGCTTGTAGGTCTGCTATTTTTGTAAAAATCGAAGAACGACTGACATAGAAACATGACTTTTTCAGAAAACTGTCAGGATGTAGAAGACATTTTTAGAATCTGATCTCAGGTTAAAAATGGGATAACATACATACATGCTACTGTCCACCCCTAGACCAGAAGCACACCACAAAAAGCACATTAACCCATTTAGGCCTGACGTAGAAATAAAGAAAAACATTCGCTCTGAAAGAATATATACCTATTCAAAGATTTGTGCCGCATTTTCACGATTTTTCAAAAATATCAGATCCAAAAGCTCATAGCGCGCCACCGAGTGGCGCGCTATGAGCTTTTGGATCTGATATTTTTCAATAGCTAAAGCATAACATAATGCTAACACCAAAAGAGGTTCGCGCCCAAAATGGGGTAAAAAGATGGTTGGTTGACCTACATTTTTAAATCCATACTGAACTTTTAGATTAGAATAGGTTAAAAATAAGACGAAAAAACTAAAAACTAAGATTATTGGTCAATGGTTGGGTAACTGGGTTGTGTGTGCCTTTTCTGTGTTCTTGTTTCTTGTTATGTCATTGTCTCCTGCCCCCCCCCCTCCTTCCCCAAAAGGAACAGGGTCAGGGCAAAAATACTAATGGTATTTTGTTTTGTCTGTTTTGTTGTGTAACTCCCCCCCATGTCCCCTTTCCCCAAAAAGGGCACAACGGAAACAAGCCTAACGGCTTTCTTTCTTGTGTCTGTAACCTTTTGAATTAATTTTCAATCAAGTTTTCAATCAATCCGTACGTAACGCACATACACGGAGCAGGAGCAAAGCAAACTATCGCCACTGAAAGTTCAATCAAAGGCATTACAGTTATTATCATTCTAAGAAAATGTTGCTGTTGTTCCACACAGCCTCAACTCATTTTGGGGCAGGAACCCCTTTGGTGTTTTAACTAAGCATTATGTTATACTTTAGCTATTGAAAAATAGCAGATCTACAAGCTGAAAAAATGCGGCACTAATCTTTGAATATATATTCTTTCAGAACGAACGTTTTCTGAAAAACTTCAAATATTTATATAGCAGCATCAAGATTTTTAGTTAAAGTTTTGAATACTGTACATACTGTACTGTACAGAACCCCAAAATGGGTTCCCGGCCTGAGGGGGTAAAACACCAAAAGGGGTTCCCGCCCAGAATGGGTTAAACCTTTTTCTTTTTACTTTTATGACATTTCTCAGACCATGCATGTTTACGGAAGATGCTTCTAAAACATGTATTGCATTGCCTGGTTCGACCACTTCAAATACTCTTTGATCTTAAAATAACTACAAACAAATAAAGAAAAGCCTGATCGATCTACAAGCTCACAACACGTGGCAGATTTTCAGTTAGGCATCATGCCTTCATATTTGGAAGCCAAATGACTGAAATCAGTAATGGCGACCGAAAACAAGCTACCCCCCCCCCCAGGCAACAAATGTTACGGGTCTATTTTTGGGTAGCCTGGTTAAGGAATGTGGGGGGGGAAATAAATAAATCACAAGTGTCCCTCAATCTGTGCTTTTTTACCCTTTATTAATTGTGACAGGAAACTCTCCAGAGAAGCTCGTTCTCTGATCAGCCAATAACAAACAGGAGCTAAACTTAGACCGACGAAAAACAAACTCTGTGGAGGAACATGTTTGTTCAGCGGTGGTTTGAGTCCCTGTTGGGATCATTTGATTGGCTCTCTCTCTCTACCCTGCCTTGCTCAGCTGTGGGCTGGACAGATTCCTCTGGGGGATTACATAAGGGGGGGGGGGGCTTTGTCCACTGTCTTGGACCTCTGGACGTCCGCTCTGCTCGAGGGGTCCGGGTCTTGTGTGTGCCTGAGGAGCACCTCGTGAATAAATTACAATTTAGGCATTTAGCAGACGCTCTTGATCCAGAGCGACTTACATGAAGCAAAAACAAAAGCATGGCATACATCACATATATAGAAGGTAGTTATCATGAATCATGTATAAACTAAGAACGTAACAGTGGAGTATCTATGTCAACTATACATACTATACTATATTATATATATATTATACAATATACATGTGTACTATAAAGTGCTATGACTACATGAAATGCAATTCTAGTGCAGTCTACGTAACGAACTATAAGTCTGTCTAAAATACTATCCAAGTCTACATGAAGTGCTATCTATAAGGGGCTAGGCTAGGGCAAGTGCTACGGGCCATGATGGAGTCTGAAGAGGTGGGTTTTCAGAGTACGGCGGAAGATTGGGACTGGGAGTGATGCTGCTGTTCTGACTGTGATGGGAAATGCATTCCATAGTTTTGGGGCCAGAATCAAAAGAAAACACCCGAACCATCCCCGTCGCTTCAATGCGTAGTCTAGTATATAATATATGACCTCGTTTAATGTCGGGCAAGAAACCCTGTTTGCTCCATATGCATTTATTTATCATATAGTAAATTATATGCCCCGATTCGTCATACAAGGAGTCACACTATACCGCTAAGGCAGCAAAAACATATAGCTGCACGTTGTGAGCTTGTGGATCTGCTATACCTTCATTATAGTTTTTGAATAGATTTCATAGAATTTTGGTGTTTTAAGCATTATGTCATGCTTTAGCAATTGGAAAATAGCTGATCGCCAAGCTCATAGCGCACACATATAGGTTAACACAGACATTGCTGTTCCTTGGAGTGGTTGCACCACTCAAAAATAGCCTATCGAGGCGTTGCGAGCTAAATAGATCCGATTTGGAGCTAAAGTTCACCTTAGAATAGAGGTGCTATAGGATTCAAGTGGTTAACGACAAAAAAAAGTATCCTATCACACAAAGATGCCCCCCGACCATAGTAACTATGAGGACCCCCTAGGGGTCCTGGACACCTAGGGGTCCAGGACCCGCTGTTGATATGATATAGTACTTTATTGTCAGTTCACACTGAAATTTGTCTTGCGACACAGCCGCCAAGTATGCAGAACACATATACATAACACAAAGAACATGTAAATTTACATACATAAAGACATGAGCAATATCCACCGCTTAGATTACCCCGTGGCTACTACATCTCCTGATTAAGCCTCAAGGTCGACTGGTGGACAAAGGACCTCTTTAGTCTGACCTTATTGTATGCAGTGGTACACCATATCTCCTTCCTGAAGGCAGCAACCTATACTCTCCATACAACACATGCTTAGTATTAGAGGTGATATTCCTTGCTAACCTTAGGATGCTGTTATCATACGTGGATGTATAAAGTTTCTGAAGTTGTTGTCCAACGATCTTTGAACAAAATGTACAGTTGTTTGTTTGTTCAAAGATTGTTGGACAACGAGATAGATCTGGGGCAGAGGGCAGCATTTGGACAAAGACCCTGCTGGGGGCGGCAGTTTTGCGTCCAGTCAGTGTTTCCCTTCCGTCTCCTCTCCTCCCGTGGGTTTGGTAATCCTGGACCTATAGTGCTGGAGATAAACGTGGGGCCTAGGGCACATTGAGCGCCTTGATGCCGGGGGCTTTGCTGTACCACAAACCCTCCGTTCTGCTGTTGAAACAAGAGGGGCCACGGCTCAGCACCATGCGCTCATCCACCATTGTTCACCTCTCTCTCTCTCTCTCTCTCTCTCTCTCTCTCCCCCCCTCCCCTGTACAGACCTCCCGTTTTTAGCTCAGCAGAAAACTAAACTAGCCCCCTGGCCTGGTGGGGTGAAAACACAAGCTGCGGTGGTGGTGGTGACATCTTTATATGCCCATTCTGCTGCTTTGCATCATGTGCATTTCAATAAACAAAAAAACGCTGTGATATTGTTATTGCAATAATCTCTCTCTCACACACACACACACACACACAAAATTGAGACACAATCATGTCACCCTCCGGGGGCCCTGGCTAGCCTGGAATGCAATACTGTTACTGTACTGTACTCTAATGTTGTTGAAGTAAGACTCATAAAAGGCCACCCCTGGGTCCCGGGCACCGGCGTTTAGGGTCCATTGGGTCACACGCGGGTCGTGGCCCAGTCAGTTTAGAGCTGGCCCAGTCTAACTTCGAAGAGAGGCGGGGGGCGAAAAAACAAGAAAAACAACAAAAGATAGCCTATACTGCAGATAGCCCTGTATGCACAATTGCAAATTTCTGCTTGGTATAGCAAACCACAGCATGCAAGCCGCCTTCGTTTTAAATGGTCCCCCCAAAACGTTCACACTTCACACCTATGGGCCGGGGATGCGCTACCCCACCCCGCGATGCTAATTTGCCCAGTCAATCATTTGAACCAAGCTATACGCGCCTGGTCCCGGGACCCATTAAATTGAAAACCTATTTTACATCACTGCAAGTGCCAGCTGCAAATGAATGCCAGCTTAAGTTATCACCCTCTAATAAGAGAAAAAAAAAACCTGCGTCATCATCTTACAATAAATGCACCGAATAGAGTGTCGCAGTCCCGCGCCCTACCAGGGCCCAGGAAATGATTCTCTCGTAGACATTGATAATGACATATGATTTCTCGTAGACATTTCAAAAAGTATGCATTTAAAGACGTTTACGCCGCGGACAAAGCCAACTCTTGTCGTGACAAATCATGACAACAAACAAATAATTAGAAAGAAGAAAAAAACGGAAGGTTACAACACTTTTTTTGTTGTTTTTCTTCTTTGTAATTATTTGTTTGAGTTGTCACAACTCGAGTTGGCTTTGTCCGCGGCGTAAACGTCTTTAAATAAATACTTTTTGAAATGTCTATGGAGATAATGCATTGGGAATCATTTCCTGGGCCTGGCGTCGTCATGAAAGGGGGTGGGACTACGACGCTCTATATCTGTATGTACGTATTAACGTGTGTACGTACGTCTGTAATCCACGTAACTCGAGAACCGTTCGCCCCACCGACTTCAAATTCCACACACACGTTCCACACCACCACAGGGAGTGCAGTGCCAGTGCCCGGCCTTGAGTCGGTTGGATACACGGTTGTCAAGAACCGCCAGAAAAGGCTCTGGCCAGGCTCTGCCAGTGGATCTAATGAGCCCAATTAAGTCCCCACACCTGTCCCAATTTTCAGGCTCTGCCTGAGCCAATTGAGTGCCATGGAAACCCCAGACTACACCTGCCGAATTCCCCACACCTACCATTTGATTACTTAGTCAGTACACTTTTTACAGAGTTTGCACTCTTCAGACATGCTCCAATGACTGCACTAGGACTTTCCACAAGTGCCGATCTTCCCCATACGCCCATATAGAGCGTCGCAGTCCCGTCCCATTTCATGACGACGCCAGGCCCAGGAAATGATTCTCCATTAATTTTCTACATAGGCTTTTCAAAAAGTATTTATATAAAAGACGGTTACGCCGCGGACAAAGCCAACTCGGAACACAATATTTTGTGACGATCAAATAATTTGAAAGAATAAAGAAAAGAAAGAAAAAATAAAGGCAGGATACAACACTATTTGTTTTGTTTCTCTTCTTACTAATTATTTGATCGGCCCAAAACATTGTAATTATTGTCGTGATTTGTCACGATCCAAGTTGGCTTTGTCCGCGGCGTAACAGTCTTTAAATAAATACTTTTTGAAAAGCCTATGGAGAAAATGAATGGAGAATCATTTCCAGGGCCACTCGTCGTTCTGAAAGGGGGCGGGACTGCGACGCTCTATAGAGTACTGGTAACATCGGGGATCTTATATTGGCATAAAAGCACAGACAGAAGATATAGAGCTCCATACATGGGCATAAAAGGGATACAGGCAAAGGGTGATCTCTGTATCTGTGGGGGGGGGGGGGGCTTAGATCAATCGTTTCAATATGAGACACAGACGTTGACTTAGACTAGCAGATAGTCAATGGCTGGCTGCTATTTATATAATGGTTACATAGACCTAAATGGGCGTTATATAAACAGGGATAGGGCGATTATATCAGTGTGGAAAGTAACCATTAGTAAAACTTGCGAAATAATAATCCCGTTTAGTGTTTCATTATTCATCGAGATGACTTAAAAAAAAAC
The DNA here is from genome assembly GCF_964188405.1 of Protomyctophum parallelum. Taxonomy (NCBI): domain Eukaryota; kingdom Metazoa; phylum Chordata; class Actinopteri; order Myctophiformes; family Myctophidae; genus Protomyctophum; species Protomyctophum parallelum. The sequence continues at coordinate 44,520,474 of NC_139707.1, read as the reverse complement.
AGTGATTTCTGTCCGCTGGAAGGTTTAGTCATGGCCCGGGGAAACTGAGTTCCCGGGCGGCGCGGCGGCGCCTCGCGTACCGGTGGTTGGGAACCTCTGATTGAACCCATTTTGGGAGGGAACCCATTTTAGTGTTAGCATTATTCTATGCTTTAGCTATTGAAAAATAGCAGATCTACAAGCTCATAGCGCGCCACCGAGTGGCGTGCTACGAGCTTGTAGGTCTGCTATTTTTTGAAAAATCCAAGAACGACTGACATAGAAACATGGCCTTTTCAGAAAACTGTCATTTTCAAACAGACATTTTTTAAATGTGATCTCAGGTCAAAATGGGTTAAACGACTATAGAGCAGTGGCAGGTGACCTGAAAACAGGGTGGACTGGACTAGACAGGGTGAGTGGGGGGGGGGGGGGGGGGTTGGGCCTGGGGCCAGAGCCGGTTTGACCAGGAGAGGACGTCTCTGATGTAATAGGTCCAGACATGCCTACACACACACAGCTGGACAACAGTGAGCTGGCTGCTTCTTGGCTACACATCCAGTCCTCGTCTACTCTGTACCTGCCAGTACAGAGTACAGTGTCATCAGATTTTGTGAGAGGGTCTAGCTTTCAGAGCCCCCTCAGTAATCAGTTCCCTCAAAGCCTCGCTTTTTTTATGAGGTCCTGCTAGTGCTGGCACAGTCCAGGCAGACCTTCTCCAAGTCGGGAGCTTGGAATGTTTTAAAAGCAATGAGAGAGGGGCTTGATTCATCGTGATAGCCATCTATAAAGTAACAAGAAACAACTGGCATTAACGTTTTAGCGCTGGGGGGGGGAGGAGGGACTCGAGGGGAGTGGGGAGTCATCACCCAGGATAGCAGTTCCAAACGTAGTTAATTCTCTGCGATGGCTTTTTAGTAACAGTGTGAGAACTTCCCCTCTTGTACACTTCGATGTTTCCTAGCTTCCTATTCTCCTGCGGGGCACAACTTTACGGGCTCGTAAATAAAGTCGGTTTGCTCTTTGGTAGGACGCAAGATTCACGTTTATCCACTGACTTTACTTGACATTCTGCATAAAAACACACAACGTCTTTAACCATTTGCTGTATTATTTGTAGGCTCAAAATCTATTTTTTAAATCTTATTGTATAATGAAATGGCCAAAATAGGTGACGCCACGTTCAAAGTGGTTGACCAGGAAAGCATCCATCTGTGTGGACATTTTAGATTATTTGCGTTGGCTATTTGAAAATAGCAAGATGCACAAGCTCACAGCGAGTCACTTCGTGCCACGCTGCGAGCTTGTACATCTGCTATTTTTTAACATTTATGAAAACCTTCAAAATGTGAGAACTGCTGGTTTATAAGGCATTTGTGGAATCGGCCTCATGTCTTAACCTATTTAGGCATTTAAAAAAAAAGTATTCTGAAAGAATACAGTATATATTCAAAGATTTGTGCCGCATTTTCACGTTTTTTCAAAAAATAGCAGAACTACAAGCTCATAGCGCGCCACTCGGTGGCACGCTATGAGCTTGTAGATGTAGATCTGCTATTTTTCAATAGCTAAAATAGTACACTGTCCTTTAAAGCAAAGCAAATCAAATAAACAGTAAGTTGACCACCATGCAATGGGGACAAGTGATGATGTAATTGTAATCGTTTGTTCACAGTGGATTGAAACCGTACAGTCAAGAGTACAGTAGGCCTAATGGAGTTTGTAAAATCTAAATGGCTGTTCAAAACCAGGTGCTGAGGGAGGATACTGTACATGGAGGGCAGGAAGTTGGGTGACAGGAAATGCTTTAACAGGCAACCTCACACCTGGTGGTTGAGGCCCATGGATGCCCTCCAGCAATGGGACTGGAGGCTAGTAAACGTTCCGTACGTTGGTTTCTAACGTTCTACCCGACAGCAACATTGAGAAACCCGGAATCGGTTCCATCACATTTTGGAACCGTTTCTTTTTCTTGCTAAACCGTGGACTGGAGTCTGTTTCTTCATGTCTGTGACCTAGTGCTGGACACACTGACACTAGGCCCTATACAGAAGACTGGAGTCTGGTTCTTCCATGTCTGTGACTGAGTGCTGGACACACTGACACTAGGCCCTATACAGAAGACTGGAGTCTGTTTCTTCATGTCTGTGACCGAGTGCTGGACACACTGACACTAGGCCCTACAGAAGCCCTACAGGGTTGCTACACACCATGGATGCTACGTGTGCTTTGTGAACATCAAAAACGGGTTCAACACATTTACCAACAGACGTCAGAGAGGGACGACTGGGGCAGATGGACGGACAGACCGTCCGAAACACGTAACCCTTTCCGGCCCACGGCCAACGCCAGGCGGCGGTCTAAATGCATCGTTGCTGTTAAAAAAACGACATATTGTGATCGTGTCTGAAAACTATGAGCTCCACCACAGGCAGAAATAACTGACAGCAACTTGCTTACATGATCTGTCTGGTTTAGAAGGAACATAATGCATGACTATGCACCCAACGCTGCCAGCGAGTTTATGCTGACCAAGCACTTATTGGGCACACGCTGCCCACAGCTCCTCAGCTGATAGCCCACTACCCCAGATCTGGAGAGAGAGGGCTGTCAAGCGGCTGGTGATGCAATCCCATTAGAGAGTACAGACAGACAGACAGACAGAGAGAGAGAGAGAGAGAGAGAGAGACAGAGACAGAGAGAGAGAGAGAGAGAGGACCTGACCACAATGATTAAACGTATAGGATTACACTGGCTGGCAGAGAGCCCAGGATACGTTAAAGACAGGAAACCGTGAGGAAGTACAGTGCAGTATAGTGCGATTTGATTTAGCGTTCAATTCATCAGCCTGGACTTCGATTGATTATAGATCACAGTTGGGGTCGTCTTTAGCCTTGCGTATAGCCAGGCTCCTTCAATCTGCCTTTTACCATGCCATATTATTGCCCCAGGCAGATAGAAGTCTGGTGTCGCTCAATTGTGGAGGACCAGCAGTATAGTGGAGGGCCAACCAGGGCCCAGTATGCAAATATAGGGCGGGGCTTACGATTCTATAACCAACCCAACATTGCAACCGCTACATCTGGCGGGCTGCACTGCTCTGATTGGTTGTATAGGTCTAACCAATAGAGTCCGTTCCGTTTGAATCTTTTTGCAAGGGCCCCATGGAATAAAATGTGAACAGAGTAACGCAGTGATATACGCAGTGATATTAGTATGGCTATGCGAGGCTATTGGTCGTCTTTCACCATATTATCAACATCTGCACGTCACGTAGCTGAATACTTGTAGCTGTTCACAGGGAAGCGTCACGTGGGCCTGTTTGGCATGGCTCAATAAAAACCCATTTTGACCTGAGATCAGATTCTAAAAATGTCTTCTAAATCCTGACAGTTTTCTGAAAAAGCTGTCAGTCTTTCTTCGATTTAAAAAAAATAGCAGTCCTACAAGCTCGTAGCGCGCTATGAGCTTGTACATCTGCTATTTTTCAATAGCTAAATTATAACATAATGTTTACCAAAACACCAAATGGGGTTCCCGGCCAAAATTGGTTAACCCTGAATCTTTATTCCGGCACGTTGGTAAAAAACTGTAATCTGGCGTTGCCAAACATGTGGAAGGTCAGATTAAACGGCCTATAGTCTGAATAACATATCGTCTAATAATTGGAGGTCTTTTTCTCCTGGCTATATTGAATCCCTGCTGTGAGAGCCTCCTGCCATGTTACGGACCATGGAATTTAAAATTACATAATCATCTTATGTACTGTAATAATTCCTAAATGTTTAAGTGCTTCATTTGTGGAGTAGAGGAGATTCATACGAGTCCATGTTACTGACTGACTTGAGGATTACTGACTAAGTGTGTCACCTACAATAATATTTGTACGAGACACGCTTTGTTTTTTTCCCCGTGTTTGACACTGACCCAGATTCTTTGGCCTCGGCTGCAGAAAAAAAAAAAAAAGATTATATATAATTTACAGACCCAGCCAGGACGAGGGCCATGTGTGCTTTTTATCCAGTCTCATCTAAAGTGTGAAAGATGTCCGTCCGTCCGTCCGTCCGTCCGTCAGTCCGTCTGTCTCTCTCTCTCTCCCCCCCATGTGCACGAACACACACACACACACACGCACACACGCACACGCACACGTGTGTGAGTCGCGTGCAAGAGAAAAGCAAAGTCAACCAAACATCTGCTACTTATTAGGACGGTTGAATTTTAATTTAAAAAAAAGCAGCCCAAGGCGAGTGGCTATATCTGCTTTTGAGTCAACATCAGAGCAATGATTAAAATCCTGCTAAACTAAATAAGGAAAAGGATCAAAGAAAACACTAGATTGTGTGAATTATTCGGTGATATGTAAAGTAACTCCATTACAAGCCCAATCGTGTACCACCATGTCGTACAACACTGTTGCATGCATGCAAACATCCCATAATATACACAAGGTAACGCCACGGCGCGCATTGGCGCGTTGTTGTAAGCTTGTATAGATCTGCCATTTATTTTATCTATTTTGACTCATATTAATAAATGGCAAGCCAGCCAGCCAGCCAGGCTCCCTCCTCAGAGGAGTGGTGGCCGTGGGAGAGAGAGAACAGAACAGCGTACCTCTCCTGAGCCAAACAAATGATATTAAAGTCCATTATGTAGTGTAATAGACTGTAAATCCCCCCTGAGAGCAGGGGGGGGGGGGGGGCTAGGCTAGCTGGCCTGTGGGTCCCAAAGGCAGCCGAGTCACAACATCACAGCTTGGTTGGAAATCACAGAGATTAAAGTCCTAGCTTCGCTATCTGGAGCAGCGGCGAGGCCTTGTCAAAGAACTGGCCTGGATCCGGTCGGTTAGACTAGAGAGCAGTTGGGTTAGTTCCCAAAACTATTTCATGTTGAAATGTTGAAAATGAGTCGTCCATTAACCAGATTCTAAATAAATGTCTTCTACATCCTGACAGTTTTCTGAAAAAGCTATGTTTCTATGTCAGTCGTTCTTCTCGATTTTTCAAAAATAGCAGACCTAGCGCGCCACTCGGTGGCGTGCTATGAGCTTGTAGATCTGCTATTTTCCAATAGCTAAATTATAACATAATGTTTAAAACACCAAAAGGGGTCCCCGCTCCGAAATGGATTTTAAACCAGGGGTTCTCAAAGTTTTTGCCTGGGGAGAGGGGACCCCGGAAGAGCTTTCCTTTGGCCATGTCTTGCGAACATTCTCAATTCAAAAGTAAAACCAGGGAAAGCAATCCGTGTAATTTTAGATTCAACAACAGGGATAATACAAGATCACAGCACGTCACTTCACTTCCTGCCATGCCGCAAGCTTGTATATCTGCTATTTTATTTATTTAATTTTTTTATATATAAAGTGTGAAAACTGCTTTAGAAGGCATTGGTAGAATCGGCCTCAGGTCTTAAATGGTTAACACCATGATGACTCATCCAGCTGCTTGCTGCTTGCTAACGACAGTTTATCACAGGTTGGATTATTGACAGCAGAACAAACTGCCCACGCTTTAAGTAGAGCCATTACTGGGAAATGTGTTTTGCATTGAGAGTTACTGGGAAGCAGGTGGACGCGATGTGGCCGTAGATTAAAAATGATAACAAACGCTGGCTCCGTGCCAAGCTAACTAAACCGCCATCGGGTTTTTTCTACTGTACCAAAACAAGGAAATAACAGAGCGATGCATCATCATCATCATTGTGCATCTTCTGAAAGAAACAGAAGCTTCACAACATCCCAAAGGCCATTGTCCTCCTGACACTAAGGACCCCTCCCCCTGTGTGGCTAAAGTTCCATAAACTGCAACCCCTGTGACCTCATCGACGTCTTGAATGCGTTCTGAAAAACAACACAGAACCACATTAGCCCATTAGGACCTGAGACAGATTCTCTTCTCTCCCCAAACCCCAAATGATATGCAATATTATGCAGATACTTGTTATCGATTGACAATCATACTATTAAATCACGGGTTGCGAACTGGCGGATACTGGCATCGGCATCAGGCGTAATACTCCTATTTTAGAGCCGAATAAAAGTCGGTTCGGCTGTAGAGCCTACAATGTGACGTCATTTGGCTCTGTAGAGCCTACAATGTGACGTCATTTGGCTCTGTAGAGCCTACAATGTGACGTCATTTGGCTCTGTAGAGCCTACAATGTGACGTCATTTGGCTCTGTAGTAGAGCCTACAATGTGACGTCATTTGGCTCTGTAGAGCCTACAATGTGACGTCATTTGGCTCTGTAGAGCCGTCCTAAAGTCGTCTCTTCGGTGCTACTGAAAATTTCTGACGAGCCGGAATTTCGGCACTATACAGCGGTAAAATAGGAGTATGAATCGGCCCTCAGAACAACTCTACTTCAAAGTTCAAAGCAAACTCCCCCCCTGCACGGCCACATCCTCAGTGCTAGTTCATCCATCTGTAACTGTACACTCTCAGTAAGTAAAAAGCACTGTGAGGATTACTACCAGTGACCTTCCTGCTCCATGTCTAGGAGTCATGTCGACTTCATGAGCCTTTCAACTTTATGATCACCTTCTGACACGCTTGGAACAACATGGTCGTTATTACACTACATGCTTTCTCTTTTTCACACACTTAAAACTAAACAAAAAAGGATGCCACCCTGACATGTGGTCACCGCCGGACAGAAACCTCTTATATCCATAATATTTAAATTTAGGCCAATAGAAACTCTGGCACCTGGTCTGCGTTTCTATTGTAATGTACTGGCATGGATTGTGTTAAGTAATCAATTGGCAGGTGTGGGGTTGCCATGGCAATCAATTGGCTGAGGCAGAGGCTGGAAATTAGACAGGTGAAAGGAGTTGGCCTCATTAGGCCCACTGGCAGAGCCTGACCAGAGCCTTTTGTGGTGTTTCTGGACAACGGTGTATGCCACCGATCCGAGGCCGGGCACTGCACTCCCTGCGGGGGTGTGGAACAAGTGTGTCGAATTTGAAGTCGGCGGGGGCGAACGGTTCTCGAGTTACGTGCATTACAACCGTACACGCACGCACACAGACAGAGACGTGGCGTATTTATAGTTAGATGCCAAATGGAAACATAAGTACCGTTTGAATTATCAGCATTTCAAATGAGGTCGCCCTGCCTTGTAATACAGTAGTAGCACTGTGTGCAATGCATTGTGAAACAAAAAGTGATTTACAGGAATGTTTTCCAGAAGCCATATAATTTATATGCACACACACACACACACCTTCAAACATTCCACTGATTCTTATAGACTAATAAACCTTTCATATCTCCACGTTTTACTTGCTCTATTTAGTCATGCAAAGAGTGCCGCACAAAAGTAGTGAAAGTAGCAAATCTATGATGCGCTCACGGCGTGTCGCATCAAGAAGCATTGTGAGCTTGTAGATCTGCCATTCTAAAAACAGCCTACTAATTGAGAAAGGAGATACGAGGTCTCTGGACCATTTGCAGGTCCAGTCAGTGTAGGCAGCGCAACAACACCGGGGCTTGGGTTTCACAGAACCTCACACAGCTATAGATCGTCGCAGTCCCGCCCCCTTTCAGAACGACGAGTGTCCCAGGAAATGAATCCCAATGCATTTTCTCCATAGGCTTTTCTTAAAAGTATTTATTTAAAGACGGTTACGCCGCGGACAAAGCCAACTCGGATCGTGACAAATCACGACAACAAACACAATATTTTGTGCCGATCAAATAATTTGAAAGAAGACAATAAAGGCAGGATACAAAACTATTTGTTTTGTTTTTCTTCTTACCAATTATTTGATCGGCCCAAAACATTGAAATTATGGTCATGATTTGTCACGATCCGAGTTGGCTTTGTCCGCGGCGTAACAGTCTTTTATATAAAAACTTTTTTTAAAGCCTATGGAGAAAATTAATGGAGAATCATTTCCTGGGCCACTCGTCGTTCTGAAAGGGGGCGGGCCTGCGACGCTCTATAGGCAGCGCAGCAACACCAGGGCCCGGTTTCACAGAACCTCACACAGCTGAATGGGGAAAGCAGCTGCCCTGGACTTCACAGAGTACAACTGTAATGGGCTGAAGCAAATTGCACAGCATCACACGGACATGCAGCCCCGTCGGGAGGGAGGGAGGGAGGGAGGGGTAAAAGAGACATCGGGTTCAAGCGCTGAACTTGAGAAAGAAAGTGCTGAGTGTGAAAGCACGTGGGTGAGAGAGAGAGAGAGAGAGAGAGATGTACTATTGGCAAAATGTGCAAGTGCATGCCATTATGTCTGTTCTGCTCATCATGGATCGATCCCTATCCCCTATAATATAGACTGTGTTTACTTTACAAGTTAACAACATTGATTACATGTCAGACCCATAAACACATGGCACTAAAAAAAACATATGTTTTATTCAAGCATGTGTAGGAGTATGACGGCGTCTTATCAATAAGGGAACTTTTAGGTGAATAAGCGAGTCGGGTGGATGGATGGATGGATTCATTTGGAACCAGCAACCTCTCCAGAACCCCTGGGAGAGAGAGAGACCCCCCTCCAGAACCAGAACCAGAACCCCTGGGAGAGAGAGACCCCCCTCCAGAACCCCTGGGAGAGAGAGACCCCCCTCCAGAACCAGAACCCCTGGGAGAGAGAGAGACCCCCCTCCGCCCCCTCAACTGGCAAAGTGAAGCCCGTCTGTGTTTGTTTGATCAGCAGCACTCACTCTGCTGCTAATAAAGTTCCCATCTGGACTGCCCTACTGAGACGCTATTGGCCAATGGAAGGCCCTATACTGAGACGCCATTGGCCAATGGAAGTACAGCGGTGCATATTCTGTGAAAACCAGAACGACCACTGAAAAGATCCCACGGGGCATTTCTGATGACTTAATGGAACCGATTCTGGATTCGGTCGTGGAAAGAACTGTACAAATAACTTAAAAGTGCATAAAATAAATAGGAATAGGAATTCAAATCCTCTTCTGTCATCGATGCAAGAGAATACCAACGTAAAGTGTTCACCGTGTACACGGTGCAAGCATAATCACGGCAGACCGTTCCAAATAGCCTATAGGAAATTAAAACCCATTTTGGGGGCGGGAACCCCTTTTGGTGTTTCTTCAAGCATTATGTAATACTTTAAGCTATTGAAAAACAGCAGCTCTACAAGCTCGACCAAGGGCCGTGCTACAAGCTTGGCATTCTGTAGAATGGTCCTCGGGTCTAAGTGTGTTAGGAAGATGCTGATAAGAGGCCATCGCATGGCAACAACAAAATAATGAGGGCAAACGCAACAAGGACAGTCCCATGTTTAGGCTGAATACAATCAACAGTCTGCAGGCCTTGAGTCACGTACAGTACTGGAAGTTGAAGTTGACGCAGAAACTTCTGTCCGTCCCCGTCTTGTCTTATGCCTGTCCCTGTGTGTGTGTGTGTGTGTGTGTGTGTGTGTGTGTGTGTGTGTGTGTGTGTGTGTGTGTGTGTGTGTGTGTGTGTGTGTGTGTGTGTGTGTGTGTGTGTGTGTGTGTGTGTGTGTCTATTTGTGAAGACGACATGAGACCAGACTACCAGAGTGGTTCTCAAAAAAAGTGAGGTCCGGGGGTCTGTGGTGGTCCCCAGAGGGACCCCCTATGACACCTCCTCACGATAGGACAGGCTGTGAGCATCACGTTCAGATTAACCCCATCATGAACATTTGAAAATAGCCGAGCTACAATCTCACAACGCGTCAGGTTTTCAAAAAATGAAATCTTTACAACAACACAACAAAAAATTTAACAACACAAATCTTGTAGCCTATGGGGGTCCCTGGTAGTCGACTCCTATAAGATTGCTTTTTTGTTTGTTTTTTGAGGGGCGCTAGGAAAGGAAAGGAAAGGAAAGGTACCATGTTTACCCAGGGTAACTGGACTAAGCTCAAGAACTTGTTTACAGCCAGGCCCTGCTCATAGAACATTTCATGGTAGGGGTTCAATGCCTTGTCCAAGGGCACTTCAGCGGTGGTAATTTTAACGTGCCGGTCCGGGGATACGAACTAGCGACCTTCCGATATCAAGACCGCTCCGCAAACCGTTCGGCCACCGCTGCCCCTCCTATATTCAGCTATTAGTGTAGATTTTCGTCCTACACAAACATTGAATTCCCATTGACAACGAATGGAGAATGTACGTCATGAATATGGACGAGCAAATCGACATGACGTTACGTCATGACGATGTACGACGATGCGAATAGCGCCCCTCACTTCACACGGGTGTGATTTGTGTTTCAGAAGGGCGTCCACAGCCAAATACATACATATATATGTGTAGGGGTCCTCTTGAAACAGTTTGAGAACAACCACTGGCCTGTTTATTGCAGTCAGTCAATGCCATTAACCCTGAAAGCCCTGCAGTCGTAGCTTAATCAGGGCTACATTTATATCATATAAATTATAAAGGGCAAAAAAAAAAAAAGGGCTCAGAGAGGAAAGTCGGTTCTCAGGGACTGGTAGTGACTACATAAATAAATATACAGTATGTTGGCTACACATCTGCTGCCCTTTTGCCCTGTAGTTTGAAGTTGCACTGTGTGTGTGTGTGTGTGTGTGTGTGTGTTGTGACTGCAGTTTGAGCGCACACATGTTGACAATTAGCCATCGCATTCTTCATTAACTATGTTAAATCACCCTTGATTTTCAGGGGGTGTGGGAAAAAAGCAGTTGGGGGGGGGGGGGGTAAGGGTAACACACCCACACACACACACACACACAACACACACAGTTTTTGAGTTGTCAACTTTGCAGCCTTTGTTTTTGAACGCACGCACACACACACACACACACACACACACACACACACACACACACAGACAGCTCTAGAAACGCATGTGCTAACAGACGTATATCAACGGTTCAACATTGAATGTCCAACAACACCGTCTGGTCTGCAAGCAAACAATGTGCGAGAAGAAGCAGCTCCATGTGTTTCAATGTAGCACATTATGTGCTTATTATATGACACAACTGGTAAAAGCGCACACACACACACACACACACACACGCTGTACACACACAGGGGGGTACTCTCAATTGACCCTTACAAGTCTATAACTCTTACTCTGACAGTGTTGCAAATGGAACCAAAATGGGGCAATTTTGGTTCCATTGTGTACACCGCCAGAGTTAAGGTAAAAGGTATGCATGGTCCTCGAAATGTAAAACTTTTTTTTAAAGTCTACTTGCCTCTTTTTGTCTGCAGGGTTGTCGTTCCCTCCTCGAACTAATCCACTCTATGGACAAACGTATATATATATGTGAAGAAGAATCCCCCGGTGGGTCTACGGTGGTTCCGGGCTCCTCAGACAGTCCTGAACTGAACCTGAAGCCTTATAGCAGCTTCCACTTCCACTATAGTGTGTGGGTCTTCTTCTTTTTTATTGTATTTAATATGCTATATTTCAACTTGCTGGAACTGGAACGTGTTCGAACGCGTCTCTCCCATCCGCTCGCTCTGTGAACACTTTGAATGGAGACTAGACTGATGTGGGACGGGTGGGTGGGAGGGAGGGAGGGAGTGGCGTCCCCCTAATCACCTCCTGCTAGCGGGAGGAGGAGGAGGGAGGAGGGAGGGCGGATTAAAGTTCTCCATTGATGCTCCCTCACTCACACTGAACTGAACTCCATGCGCCCCAGACACAGCGCAACACCTCCCTCTTGTGGGCGCGTTAGAGAACGCAAGCAAAAACGGTTGGCCGGCTTTAAAGGGACACATTTTTTTTGCAGCCCTCAGCCAATTAAGTATTTATTAAGTCATTTGACAAATATGACAGATCCATCTCAGTCACATGACCTCAGAGACGATGTGTATAGTATAGTGTACCTGTCAAAAGGCTCATGGAGAGGCACCGACACCAAATCAGGCCTGATTGAATGGCAGGTTGTTCACTGCAGGCCACGCACAGCTGTGGGAGGCTATATAAGTGGCCTAAGCTGCACTCATTTCATGTCCAGATCACCACTGCTGCCTGTCTCCCAAACCTCCACATCTCTGCAACCCTCCACTTGTGTGTGCGTCCAAGAATAAACGTAAGTCTGTGGATCATTTAGCCACTGTACATGTGTTTGTTCTTCCCTGCATAGCAGGGGTTAACATTAACAAGCACATATCTAGAGACAAAAATGTGTTATGGACTGCACATGTGTATGTTTGAGCTGTTGCTCGACCACTTGAACTGTTTGACCTGAAACTATAAGCAGTGCATTTAAGTTATGTTTATTCACCTTTTGGTCTAATGATTATCATGAATATAATGAAATGTTTATCAGTAATCAACTTTATTTATTCAGACTCAGGTCCAGTTAAAAACGGACAACGTAAAATCCCACATACAAACAGGAACACCCCTAGCTGCAATTTGCAACTCTAGATTTCTTTTTAAATAATGGGATGAATCTAGAGTTGAAATACCCTCCAGTGACTCCCTACTCATCCACATTGCGTTTGCGATCTGCTTGTATTAAACAACGTTAAACTCACCAACATAGCAGCTCTAGGCCAAGCTTGAATTATCCTTTCAATCTGCAGAGCTTTTGTTTCATAACAATCCACCGTAGACATGTTATGAGCTAGTTTCTGTCAAGAAATTCTCTGCCGTGAACCCATGTCTACGGTGGGTTTTTATGAAACAAACGCTTTGCAGTTTGAAAGGATTTTCAAGCTTTCGCTACAGCTGGAATGTTGGTGAGTTTAACGTTGTTTAATTGGATTTTTTTTAATGAAACAAACATTACACATCGACCTGTCCAGCGGTGCCAGATATTAGTGCCCCTAAGCAATACAAATGGACAGGGCTAAACATTATATTCTCTGGCGTGGTAGAGGACTATTTGTGAAAAGTAGAGCCCAAAACTACATTTGTTTCACTTTTATTTTCAGTGTGAAGAAATGGCGTCTGCCAGCTGCAGTCTCCTGTCCGAAGAGCAGTTTCTGTGTTCCATCTGTCTGGATGTGTTCACTGATCCAATCACCACTCCGTGTGGACACAACTACTGCAACACCTGCATCACACATTACTGGGACTCTAAGGATGTGTGTCAGTGTCCGCTGTGTAACAAAACATTCTGTAATAGACCAGAATTCTCTGTTAACAAAGTCTTCTCTGAGATGGCTGATCAGTTCAGGAAGTCAAAGCCGCAGAGACAAACTTCCAGCACAAACCCAGAAACAGATGAAGTCTCCTGTGACGTCTGTACTGAGACCAAACTCAAAGCCCTGAAGTCCTGCTTGGTGTGTCTGACCTCCTACTGTGACACTCACCTGGAGCCTCATCACAGAGTCTTGAGGTTAAAACGACACAAACTAATCGACCCTGTGAAGAACCTGGAAGACATTCTGTGTAAGAAACACGACAGACCTCTGGAGCTGTTCTGTAAGACTGACCTCATGTGTGTTTGTCAGTTCTGCACTGAGTCAGACCACAAGTTACACCAGATTGTATCTCTGGAAGAGGCATATGAAGGAAAGAAGGCTGAACTGGGAAAGACAGAGACTGAAGTTCAGCAGATGATCCAGGAGAGACGAGTGAAGATTCAGGAGGTCCAACACTCGGTAGAGCTCAGTAAGAAAGATGCAGACAGAGAGATAGCAGACAGTGTGCAGGTCTTCACTGCTATGATCAGCTGTATTGAGAGACGCCAGGCTGAGCTCATTGATGTGATCGAAGACAAGCAGAAAACAACAGAGAAACAGGCTGAAGGCTTCATCAAAGATCTGCAACTGGAAATCACAGAGTTAGAGAAGAGAAGCTCTGATCTGAAGCAGCTCTCACACACTGAAGACCACCTCTACCTCCTCCAGAACCTCTCATCCATCAACGCCCCTCCACCCACCAAGGACTGGACAAAGGTCAATGTTCCTCAGTCTTCATATGTGGGGACTGTGAGGACAGCTGTGGCTCAGCTGGAGAAGACACTCCGTCGAAAGAAGAAGAAGCTGTGTGATGCTGAGCTGAGGAGGATCGAGCGATATGCAGTGGATGTAACTCTGGACCCTGATACAGCACATCCCAAACTCATCCTGTCTGAGGATGGAAAACAAGTGAGTCTTGGAAAAGTAAAGAAGAATGTCCCAAACAACACCGAGAGATTCTCTACTGGCTGTGTCTTAGGAAAACAAAGCTTCTCATCAGGAAGGTCCTACTATGAGGTTCAGGTTGGAGGGAAGACTGAGTGGTATGTAGGAGTGGCCAGAGAGTCCATCAACAGGAAGGGAGAGATCACACTATCTCCCGACAATGGTTACTGGACGACATGCCTGGGGAATGGAAACGACTACCGGGCTATTGCTGACCCTCCTGTAGGAAAGGAGCTCCAGAAAGTGGGAGTATTTGTGGATTATGAGGAGGGTCTGGTCTCCTTCTATGACGTGGAGGCCAGAATTCACCTCTACTCTTTCACTGGCTGCTCCTTCACTGAGAAACTATATCCATGGTTTGGTGATCATGGTAACTCTGCTCCTCTGATCATCTCTCCTGTCAATCATACAGATTAGACTAATCCTCAGCTTGACATGAACATCATTTAAGAAACAATGTGTGTTTATAGAAGGGTTCATTAACGGGTTTATTGTCCTAATGAGATTGATGTGAACTCTTATCAGTCGACCTATTGAACTCTACACCTGCTTTCTATTGAAACACAAATTACAGTCAAAGATCCTGATGTTAGTAGGAACTAATTCCAATATTCCCCCTCTACTGTGAGCATGTGTGTGTGTGTGTGTGTGTGTGTGTGTGTGTGTGTGTGTGTTTATATGTATGTGTATATATATATATATATAAATGAAATGGTTCAATTAGTTTTCTTTACATCACTAGCATTTAATCTTAATTACTTTAATGCATGCATCTCAAACTAACTTATTTTGTTTCCCCCGGGGCATGGGAGGGTGAGGGCGGGTGGATACTTCTGAGGGTCTGGTTTGTTTTGTTTACGCTTGTTCTGTTTACTGTTTTGTTTCATCTCCTATGTTTTGTTCGTGGTCATGTATGTCTTGTATTTTAAAATGGTAAAAACCTAATAAATATATATATTTAAAAAAAGAAAAAGATCCTGATGTTAAATAGACTGTTTCATTTGAGTATCTTTCTGAAATCCCTGTCTGACTTCATTCAGGTTTCAGTTCAACGTTACATTTTTGTTCATTTAATGTGCAGGATTAATATCATCAGTCTAATATTACTATAGAACATTTCATTAAGAAAGCTAATATTCTGTGAGTGGGGAGTGTTGGCTGATGACTGAATATCAACATCCCACTACTGGGGGGTCAAATTCCTGCTGTCAAAATATGACCCCCCCCCCCCCCCCCCCCCCCCCCAGTCAAAAAACACTGACACTCATGCTTTCTAAGGTGTGATTTGGGGTCCTAACTAAATGAAAACTAAGCTATGATGACTAAATATATTGACAACAAATAAAAACTAGACTAAAGTGTTAGGACAATGTATAGTGGACAAGAGATCCAGTATAAGTCATTTTACACTTGGTTACATGCTGAAAATAGCACATCTACAAGCTGCGAATCTGATCACTTGAAAATAACAGTCAGTCCTATTAAGATTTTTACTGTTCAGTTTCATTGTTTACTTATACCTCACACATTCCATCCATGTCCAATCACTTTTTCCCCAATGAAAAACCTAAATAACACCTTAAACTCGTCAATGTCCCACAAGGGGGAGCCAGATCACAATCGCTGCTGGCTCTGTGTACCGCTCTGCTATGTAAAAATACACATTACACACAGTGGATCCCTTTCATACAAAAGTTCCACATTGATTGTCAAAAGAATAAGTTATTTCTCCATTCCATATTTGTGGATATGGTCCATCTATCTATAACTATAAATATTTCTGGGTTATCGGTACCACTAAAAAGGGACAAAGGTTGCATGTAATCTTTGTATTGCTACGTGTCGTGTAGTTTTTTAAATGATATGATAGCAATCTCAAAATGGCAGCTCTAAAATAGGAGTATGAATCAGCCCTAAACCCATTCTGAACGGGCACCCATTTTGGTGTTGGCATCATGTTATGCTTTAGCTATTGAAAAATAGCAGATCTACAAGCTCATAGCGCGAGCTTGTAGGTCTGCTATTTTTGAAAAATCGAAGAACGACTGACATTTTTAAGAATCTGATCTCAGGTCAGAATGGGTTAATCAGACCAGTGTGTGTCCAGTGGAAACCTCGTATGAATCTGATCTCAGGTCAGAATGGGTTAAAGGAGCCCAGACGAGTACCAGCCCCCCCCCCCCCCGATCAAAACACAGCTCCTGCAGCATAAGGGCTTCAATAAATACATTCAGTGTTATTTTTATTTTATTCTTTATTTTAAGAGAAATATAGAATTAATTGATGTCAAATAAAATACAGAATTCTACGCAAAAGGCTCTTACAATTAATACAATCGTGAAAAAATTTACTCATTTTCCTTCACAAAACGTACATGTTAATGGGCGCTGCCATCTTGCCGAGTGAGACAGGCAGCACTGAACCGTATCCTCAGACCAGAGCTCTTCAGAGAGAGAGAGAGAGCGTAGACAACAGCGTGGCAAATGACCCACGCAGCCCCATGAATACTATATGCATGAATAAAGTGAACGGAGTTGTCGCAACTCTCATCTAAACGGCGCTGCAGATCTATAGCGACTGCACAAGCGTATCATTATGACAGAGCATTTAACTGTACTTATTAACACATTATAAAGACTTATGCAAACGCCATGTCTCCTGTTCACTACATTGCTTTAGAATGAACTAGAATCCGGCGCGCATCCTGCCTCATATCCTGCGAAAGCACGCCTCTTGACATCTGATACTTCCTCCTGCATATTGCCTATTCACTGTGATCCCATAGTATACGCACCAAGCATCTCCCTTAATAGTAGTAGTATAACACATTTTACCCCCCAATTGACTGTATTAATATCTACATCGCTGAGATACTGTAATTGGTTGATAAGAGGATTTCTGTTCTTATATAACACAGAGTATTTACTGTATAGGCAGTGAACTTACTTAAAGGCGAATTCCATACTAAAAGGCTTTCTTACCTTTCTTTGTAGTCGTTACGTCCCCACCAAAGAGGTCCAGGTGTTATTTTGTGCAAAAGCTCCTTATTGGCTATTTCCCCTACCATAAGGCCTCAATGAATTGCATTGAATTGAATGGGAATTGAATGGGGCTATGGGGTGTTGTGCTAATTTGCTTATTTCCTTTGCTCAAAATTATTATTCTTTTGTATATATCCTCTCTTCATAATGTAAATAATATCCCAAGCGGCACACTTTACTACTTATTTAGATGGAAATAAGCGAATTAGCACAACACCCCATAGCCCCATTCAATTCAATGCAATTCATTGAGGGCTTATGGTAGGGAAAATAGCCAATAAGGAGTTTTTGCACAAAATAACACCTGGACCTCTTTGGTGGGGACGTAACGACTACAAAGACAGGTAAGTAAGAAAGTTAAGAAAGCATTCTAGCATGGAATTCTCCTTTAATAGCACTAACATCTATACATATACAACACAACATGAAGTTACAAATATAAGCTGGGTCGGCACTTAATATTATAATGAGCCCACCACCCGGAATAAACGCGACAAACATCAAAACAACAAAGCATCAAAACATCAGAGACAATAAAACATAAAAAGAAAATAACAGGTCAATAAGACAATTTAAAAACGATATTAGGAAAAACACTTGGCATATACAGATGTGTTTTTAAAAGCGTTTTTAAAAGAAGGCACTGATTCTGCTAATCTAAGGGCCAAGGGCCAGGGAGTTCCAGAGCCGCAGATGACGGCAAATTGAAAAATACCAATAAAATAATTACAAAAAAGCACTTACTGCATCAAAACTAATGCAACAAACTATACTATATAGATAGGAGCCAACAGGAAGCACGCACATCTCCAGAAATTCTACAGGTGCTGAACAAGAAATATACGTACAATGAAAAGGAAGGGTTGTCCGTACAGTTGTGCGGACAACCCTTCCTTTTCAACAAACCATACTATAACATAAGAAAGAGGCAACACTGATGTACAAGCTCACTTGTATAGCAGATGTACAAGCTCGCGTAGCGTCAGCGTGCATGGCACCAAGCTGTGACAGCTTGAATATCTTCTATATTTTTGAACGCTTGAATCTAAAATGACACCTGCTTTCCTGGTGTTAATGCGTTAAAGTGGTTATGGCTACAACAGTTTGTACTCAGTGGTCTAAAGTAATTGAGACTTTCACTTAAACCCATTCTGACCTGAGATCAGATTCTAAAAAGGTATTTTACCTGACAGTTTTCTGAAAAAGCTGTGTTTCTATGTCAGTCGTTCTTCGATAAAAAAAATAATAGCAGACCTACAAGCTCGTAGTGTGCCACTCTGTGGCGCGCTATGAGCTTGTAGATCTGCTATTTTAAAAATAGCAGATGCTTACACCAAAAGGGGTTCCCGCCCAAAATGGGCTAAGTACAATTATGCTGTATTTGTACTTTACTGAGTATTTCCAATTCAAATACTATAATTATTTCTACTCCACTACATGTCAGATCCTAATATTGTACTTTTACTCCACTAAATTATTTTTTAGAAAACTTTAGTTACTAGTTACTTTGTACATTTTTATTATTATTACAGTAACAAGTAACTTCAGCCCAATATACATTTCGATCATTTGATCTACTAGCTAACATTATTGTGATTCTGACGCATTGAGAGCTTGTAGATCTACTATTTTCAAACGATTTTTAGACATTTGAAAACTTGAAATGATAGACATTCTACATAATGAGTACTTTTGGTACTTTAAGTAAATCTTAATGCCAGAACTTTTGTAGGCCTACTTTTGAATTCCGGTCTTTTACTTGCAACAGAGTATTTTAAATTCTGCAGTATTGATACTTTTACTTAAGTAGAAAGTACTTTTTCCACCACTGTTTGTACTTAAATGTTTGGGTTTATATGATCTTCACTACTAATTACTACTGTAGCAGAAACACTGAGCTGCAGTTTGATCAATTAAGTGAAAACCATCACTTCTCACAGATCGAGGTCGATGCAGTTGAACATAACGTATTAAACCATGTTCCAGGGTCAGTCCCGTGATAGTTCTCTGTACAGTCCCAGTCTTCAGCGTCAGTGGGATATCCACTGGCCCAGTACCTGCACAATAAACAACCATGTATTGAACCACATGCACTCAGTCACATACAGTACCTGCACAATAAACAACAATGTATTGAACCACATGCACTCAATCACTCACATACAGTGACTTTGATAGAATTACAATATAAAAACATGTGAAATGTCTCACTTTGTTGTCAGTGGTGTTCCATCCAGCCACGTCCATCTGCCCCCAGTCCTGGTCAGACCAATCCATGAATAATAACCAGCAGGTCTCAATCCATTGATGAATACCTGATTATTTGTACATGATTGAATCATCATTAATTGTGTATCCAATACATTCACTTCTTCACTATAATCATGGAATTAGGTCACATGTAGCCTGAGCTAACGTGTTAGGTTTCTGGTCTAGAGGGGCGGGTCGCGGCTGAGATTTGCGCACGCCCTGATTGGATCTCATCGATCTGTCCGTCACCCCCGTCATTTGGAGCGACGCCCACCCGGAAGGGTTGACTCCCACGTTTAGACCAGAGCGGCCAATGCGTTCCTCCAGGCTTTCAATTTTTGCACCAACAAAAATGAAAGCCTGGTACCGAGGCTAGGTCACATGCAACTATGTGGACAATCTGAGAACCCATCGTCAAAAAATAAAGGAAAAATAGCACCCTATTTCCTTGAGTCCTATCTGGATGATGGACACCTGGACACGCTCACACACACACACACACATGCGCACACACACACACACACACACACACACGGACACGGACACACACACACACACACACACACGGACACGGACACAACTAACCTGTTCTTCTCCACTGTTAATAACCACCAGATCAGCTCCTAGACTCCGACATTCGTCTCTACCTGCCTGCCATGATCTATATTCAGTAGTTCTGTAGTAAGAGCTGCGTCCAAACTTCTTCCATCCACCGGGACGCGACTTGTCTAAAAACATCAAACAGAAGATTTACTGATGGATTTTCAATGTACCGATAATGAATTCTAACACATAGTTGTAATAATAATAGTAGTCAGAGATGTAGTGGAGTGGAGGCAAAACTATTCATCTATTATATCAATGGTGTTTTCTACTCCACACATT
Organism: Protomyctophum parallelum; assembly: GCF_964188405.1. Classification (NCBI taxonomy): domain Eukaryota; kingdom Metazoa; phylum Chordata; class Actinopteri; order Myctophiformes; family Myctophidae; genus Protomyctophum; species Protomyctophum parallelum. The sequence continues at coordinate 44,500,251 of NC_139707.1, read as the reverse complement.
TACTCGAGTAAACCTTTCTGGTATTTGTACTTATTTGTACTTTAATTAACCCATTTTGGGCGGGAACCACTTTTGGTTGTTATGTTATGCTTTAGCTATTGAAAATTTAAATCGAAGAACGACTGACGTAGAAACATAGCTTTTTCCGAAAACTGTCAGGATGTAGAAGACATTTTTAGAATCTGATCGTAGGTCAAAATGGGTTAAATATTTCAATTTTGTGGTAGGCCTGTGTAGCATTACGCGGAAGCGTGGATTGAACCCGGGGGCAGGGCTCCGCGCAGCCTACCGTGCCAACAGGGCTGAGCCCGATTAGCAGGACTGTTGCAGGCTGGGTCTCGGCTCCATGGAGGCTACACCTACTTCCTACTACTACAAATATTGTAGTTTTTACTCCACTACATTTATTTGACAGATTTAGTTATACTTTATATATTTAGATTATTAATATTAAATCTATTTCAGCAGCCATCCCCCTTGATGATGTCATTGGTAGGCAGGTTTCTGAACTGTCCACATAGACAAATTATGCCATGTTATAAATAATGAGCATTAGTGACGCCGATATATTATATAAAGATGAGCTTGAAAACGGGTGACGTGCATCTGAAGAATAATGATTGTTCTATGGTAGTTGTCATACACCAGCAGTGATGAGCTTACTCAGAATCTCTACCTCTATATCCCAGATAATAATTAAAATATCAATGATATTATTTAAGTTATTTTGTATCTTCTCTCACCTGCTGTCTGTGTCTTCAGCTGGGTTACTTCACTTTGAAGCCGGTCCCTCTCCTGCGTCAGGTTGGTGAGGACGGATGTTAGCTGGTCCCTCTCCTGCGTCAGGGCGGTGTTGACGGACTTTAGCCGGTTCTTCTCCTGCGTCAGGGCGATGTCGAGGGAATTTAGCCGGTTCTTCTCCTGCGTCAGGTCGGTGTTGTCGGATTTTAGCTGGTCCTTCTCCTGCGTCAGGGCGGTGTTGACGGACTTTAGCCGGTCCTTCTCCTGCGTCAGGTCGGTGTTGAGGGACTTTAGCTGGTTCTTCTCCTGCGTCAGGTCGGTGTTGAGGGACTTTAGCTGGTCCTTCTCCTGCGTCAGGTCGGTGAGGACGGAATTTAGCCGATTCTTCTCCTGCGTCAGTTTGGTATTCTCCAAGATCAGAGTTTGGTAGTTGGACTCGTTGGACAGCGTGTTATGATCATGTACCAGGGTGTCGTTGGCCATGATGTTACTCCAGGGTGAACGATCTGCGAAGGACAGAAATGGACGATAAAGACAGTTATCGCTACTGTTCATGATGAGGTCAAGCATCTGTGGTGGAACACACTATTGAGAAGAGAATCTCAATGTTGTTAATTATCCTTTTTTCATGTGCATTGTCACTTGTCAATACTACTTCATTCATCATACTTTTCAGATGCATATCATGCAATGTAGTAATACAAAAAGAAACGATGAATTTGATTACAAAAATAAATAATAATAATAATAATAAAGTCAACATTTTGGGTTAAAGCTGTGGTGGCCTTAATTGTTTCCTGTATGCATCTACCTTTGTCCAGCACCAGCGGAGGAACTGGATGTGCGCAAGACTTCAGCTTTTTAAACAAGGCCTTAATATTTGTCACAGCTAGAAAATGTCAGGCAACAAACTCCATGCAATACTCACAGCTTAGGCCCAGGCCTGTGGTCACACCCGTCAGTACAAAACACAGCGTTCCCAGACACACAGCAACACCCACAGCAACTCTGAAAGGCCTTCTCCCTGTTAAGACAAAAACAAGATAAGAGTAAATGCCGTTAGCTAAACCCAACCGGACCAAAGTACTTTGAAATGACCTCTAAAATACTTCACATAAGGTGAATCACTTCTATAACTGTCCTCGGCCTCAAATCTCCTCTCCTCTGTCTCACATTCTTTGTCAAGACTGTGTGGAGTTTGCATGTTCTCCCCGTGTCCCCTAGGGTAGATACCCTCACAAAAACATGCCGTAATCCTGGTCTCTAAAATTACCTCCCCCTGGCCAGCCGGGGCGCCTGATGGAGGGGAAAGGAACTGGTCGGAATAACGTGTCCCTTCCACGCGCTACGTCCGGCCGGGGAAATTCCCCTCTGTCAGGTGAAAAGAAGCAGCTTGGACTCCTCATGCATAGAAGGAGGCATGAGGTCAGTCCGCTGCCCCCCCAGGTTGGCAGAGGAAGTGTAGCGCCCAGGATTACATTAGATAATTGGCACTGGGTGAAAAGAAAAACTGGGTTACAAAATCGTGGGATAAAAATTTAAGTAAAAAGAAAAAAAGACTGGAAAAGCATAAATATATGTAGACAGCTTTCAAGGATGAGAGGCTTGAACTATTAAGTTAACAAATGGTAAATATCTTGATTATTACTCTTAGAGTCCTTGATTGGTTTAATGAAAATGGCACTTATCATGATTTTTTGTAAATTATGTACTTAGTTAATTCAGTCAGAGAACTCACAAATATACATAAGATGTAATGCGAGCATGAATGCTCTTTTATCTTGGCATTCGGGGCTTTGCTACAGTTTCTCACTCTCTCTCTCTCTCTCTCTCTCTCTCTCTCTTGCACACCCACACAACACACATGCACACACATACACATACATACTGTGGGAGAAGGAGGGAGGGAGATCATTTAAAATGGTTGACCCTATGGTTTTAAAAGGTTTAAACGTGTTTGTATTGGTGATTTTTAGTCTTAGTAATATCTCTTACCAGAAGGCTTCTTCTTCTTGGTGCGTAGATCTCCATAGACGGCATCGCCTATCTTCTTCAGATCAAGACTCTCATAATGTCCTTCTTCGGTAGTTCTTCTTGCAGTGACGATGGTGTCATTCTCGTAGTCTGCATCGTCTTCGTCTCCATCTTGGACCTCGATGTTTTCGGAATGCCTCGCTACAGCCATCGATCTGTACCTTTATGACTTCATATTCTTCCTGCAGGTTTTTGACCTGTTCACAACACACTGAGTAATATATAGTATCTGCACTACCCTAAACGATGACAGCGCTGTTATTTTGACAGCTCACATTGTATGCACACACACACCCACCCACCCACCCACACACACACGCTCACACACACACACACACACACACCCACACACCCACCCACCCACACACACGCACACGCTCACACACACACACACGCACACGCACACACACACACGCACACGCACACACACACACACACACACACACGCTTATGCAGTTTCCCTGCTATCATGTCATGATCTCTCTAAAGTTACACAACACACAACTGTCCAGTTTTAAGAACACCAACACCAACGATGTTAAATAAAAGTTCAAAGACAAATAAGGACACATTTTATTGAGCTGACAGGTTTTAGTCAAAATGATGTAGGCCTATAGCAGGTAAATATAATATATACAAGTGAATGAATGCATTCCACCAAAGATCCCTCGCATATTATTTATTGACACTTTTATTTTGTAATGTTTTGTGCAATAGATCGTTTTGGGAGCATATGTGTCCTCACTCCTTCCTGCTGTGACGACATCCACCGGCGTTTGCTTCCACCTCTCTCTCTTGCTTGAAGCCAGACATATCATTGGTCCGATAGCGATATCTCAAACCCTCACCCTCACCCTAACCTCCCACGGGGCAGCAGCACACCTAAACCCAACCTTAAGTACAGTATTTGAGTAAATGTACTTAGTTACTTTCCACCGCTGGGTTAACGGCAGGAGGATGAGTTAACAAAACGTCAACAAAGTATCTGACCAAGCTGTCCCCGTCTGATGACAAAAAAGATTACCAAAGAAAGGAGAGAGAACTATGACTAAGAGGAAGTGGTCAATGTTATCCTCAACTTCATATTGACATCTGTTGTCCAGATCATTATCTCACACCAGGGCTGCAGGGCGGAATCATTCAGGCCGCGGTAGTCAAGTCACACACCCAGCCAGGCCACCCATTATACCCACACGCGTGTACTACGTATATACGATATTACCGCAAAAAAATCATATTCTACATTTTAATTGTTGCAACACTTATACATACACGCACGCACACGTGTGGGGATTGAAAAACCATAAAACCTGCATGGGTGATCTACTGTATGCTATCAAATTGTATGTTTATTCACGCAGCATCTGCTAAAAATAGCAGATCTACAAGCTCATAGCGCGGCACCGAGTGCCACGCTACGAGCTTGTGGGTCTGCTATTTTTGAAAAATCGTGAAAATGTGGTGCAAATCTTTGAATATATATTCTGTCAGAGCGATCGTTTTTAACTCAATCTTTGCTTCATGGGGGGTCCCTGGAACAACATATTTTCAGATGGGGGTCGGCGGCCAATTTCATATAGTTTTGGGGTCCTTGACATGAAAAACTTGAAAAATAGAAACATGAGGCTTTTCAGAAAACTGTCAGGATTTAGAAGACATTTGCAGAAATGTCTTCAGGTCTAAATGTGTTACCGGACCGCATGCATCTCCATGATATGATCTATTGCACCACGGATATGTCAACATGATGTCGAAATGAGTCATAAATGAGTTTCCTCCTTTAAGTGAAAGAAAAGTAGTGTTGAAATATCTTTTGTATATTCGGTTTCAAAACAGGCCATATGCGGGTACACTATAGTAGCTTTTCGTGCTACTTACAGGCCATTACAGGTCTGTAACTCAGAGTGTACAAATGGAACCAAATGGACCCAAATGGGACCATTACAGGTCTGTAACTCAGAGTGTACAAATGGAACCAAATGGACCCAAATGGGACCATTACAGGTCTGTAACTCAGGGTGTACAAATGGAACCAAATGGACCCAAATGGGACCATTACAGGTCTGTAACTCACAGTGTACACATGGAACCAAATTGACCTTTTTGCGTCTGGATCTGAGAATATACAAATTTGTTATGGGTGGCGGGGGCCAGATCAAGTCAAACCAAGACTATAGTCACAACTGCAGGCCCGGAATATCACCCGATTTCAACCAACGTAAATTCTGCCCACTAAAAGACGGACGTCCCTGGAATGGATGAATCACAGAGTCCGATCGAGGCCAGATCAACTTAAGTCATAATCATAAAATAGTGAGATCTGGCCCAGAATAAGCTATATTATTTCAAATATTTTGTATTTTTACAAAAGTGAAATTAATTTGAGACGAGCTTTTGCACTTTTGTGGCACTTTTCCTTTAAATTGAATTACTTTAATGACATGGCCCAAAATGGGAGGGTTTGCCAGGTTGAAAATGGAACCCATTCTGGGCGCGAACCCCTTAGCATTGTGTTATACTTTAGCTATTGAAAAATAGCAGATCTACAAGCTCATAGCGCGCCACTCGGTGGCGCGCTACGAGCTTGTATGTCTGCTATTTTTTAACAATCGTGAAAATGCGGCACAAATCTTTGAATATATATTTTTTCAGAAGACTTTCTTTTTTTCTTTCGACGTCAGGCCTAAATGGGTTATCTCAACGGTATAGTGGCAGGGCTGATTGGCCCCCCTTTTACTTGGCAGAACTTCTTGAACACCAAGAAGAGTCTCTTCGGTCTGCCTCCTCCGTCAAACTGAAAGTCCTCCCAGCCCGTCTCTCCACCATGGGGCTACAGAGCCTTCAGCCGCTCTGCCCCCCCACCTCTGGAACTCCCTCCCCCCCCCCCCTGACATCAGAAACATGGACTCTATCACCATATTCCAAACTCACCTCAAAACCCACCTGTTTATAGGCAGGCTTATGACTCTGCGTGACCTCTGTGTCTTCTGCTGCAAGCTGTGTTTTTTTCTGCTTTTAACTGTGTTTTGTACTGTTTTTAATTAACCTGTACGGCGACCTTGAGTGCCCTGAAAGGCGCCTTATAAATAAAATGTATTATTATTATTATTATTATTATTATTATTATTATTATAAGCCGGTCAGAGACCTGAGGTCGGCACACCTCTCACTATTGACCCCCCAAACAGCCCTACCTAAAACCAGGGGAGGGAGACCGTGCTTTAGCTGTGGCTGCCTAGGCTCTGGAATAGCCTCTTCCTCTTCACATCAGAGCCGCCCCAGTCCATTGAGACTTCTTTTCGACCTGGCTTTTAATCACAGCCTAGTTTAATTCCAACCTTCTATTTGATCACCACTTATTACAATTTACAATTTAGGCATTTAGCAGACGCTCTTAATCCAGAGCGACTTACATTAAGCAAGAATAAAAAAGCATGGGAATACATCACATAAAGGCATTTATCATGAAACATGCGTAAGCTAAGAAAGTAACAGTGGAATATCTATATAATGAAACTATACATATAAACTATACATATATACTACTATGCTATACATATGTACTATGACGTGCTATGACTACATACAATGCAATTATAGTGCTGTCTACATAACATGCTATAAGTCTGTATCAAATAGAGATAGAGATATAGAGATATACTTTATTAGTCTCCCGAGGAAGAAATGTGTCTTAGACAAAGGGCCCGCATGCAAGCGTATAGCCCTTATGTCCATGTCGCCACAGTGCAGCACCAAATACATCTTTCTTGCATCATAGAAAAAAAGAAAGAAAAAGAGGAAGAAGAAGGATAGGGGGGGTGGAGAGGGGGGGGGGGGGGGGGTAAGAAGACATCACATTACATTTCAAGTAAGATGATAATACTCGGCTGTGCAGGCACGTTTCTGGGTGGGGGTGGCGGGGGCTTGGGCCAGGCACAAAAAAGCTCTCTTCCTACGCAAGCCATCGAAGGATGAGCTGCGCGGGGGGAGGAAAAAAAGATACCTAGCTGCAGGGGGGGAATTAAAAAACTTCAGTGCACTGTGCCTACATGTGTAGGCACAATGCAAGGAATAAATGCATTCGCCATGTATCCGAAGGAAGTCTGATCCAATCACGTTTAGATTTCTCCAGTTTAATCCTGAGTTTAAGTTTTTGTTGTGTTCAAGATCTGATTTTAGGCATGTTTAAGCCTCCAGGAAAATCCGTGTTGAGGTTCTTAATCCACTGTTTTTCATTAAAACGTCTTTGTTCTACTGTCCAGTTGGGATTGTGTTGAAGTCCAGCGCATTTTAGAGCTTCAATGCCGTGAGCCATGAAATGTTGCACAAACCTTGTGGTTGTCTTTTTTCCATTGTTAATATTGTATCCGTGTTGTCCCAGCCTTGTAGGCTACCTATTGTTTTACCCGTTTCTCCGACATATTGTAAACCACATTTTTCACATGTGATTAAGTAAATGCAGTTGCTGGTTCTGGTTGTTATTTGTTGTTTAATCTCTAACACGCGTTTTGTTGTTCTATTTTTGACTAATTGTTTGGGTTTGAAGTATTCTGGTCCCTGGCGTGCTGGTGTGTTGATTTCTTTTAGCTTGCTGTGTACTAGATAATCTTTAAGGTTTTTGTTTTTTCTGTAGGCCGATATAATTTTATAATCTTTTAGAAGATCATCCGTTCGGTTCTCAAAATTCCTTTTTATTCTGTTGTTGGCTAGTGTGCTCTGTGTTGAATAACTGGTTATCAGGGCCAATTTGGGACCTGGATGTGGACATGTGTGTCCATGAGAACAGTTGGGTGGAAAGTTAATTTCCCATATAGTTAATTAGGCCTTATAAAACATGGTATGATCTGTGTGGCCCTTGGCTTGGTATATAGGCTACCTCCAAAACATCAGACAAAACACTGTTGCATATTCCGGTAACATTTTATCATATTGGGACAAATTCATACACATAATTAAGGCTTCATTAAGCCTTAGTTCCCTTTAATGCCATTATTAATACTTACCCCCCCCCCCCCCCAAACACCTACTGTATAAAACAAACACATAGTTATTCTGTTTGCTATATTTCAATGATCCTGAACAGTATTCAGAAGACAGAAGGAAAAAGGGCAGGGGCTGAAGCCCCCTTTGATGTCTATGTGTGCACGTCCCTGCTGTTGAAGAAACTGATGCATCGGCTAAGCCATTGAAATGGCAGTCTGAGTTATTACCTACCTCCATTGGAGTGATCTGCCAAGGGCCGATTCATACTCCTATTTTAGAGCCCAATAAAAGTCGGTTCGGCTCTGTAGAGCCGACCATTCAATTTTAATACAGCGTCTGGAGCACTGGATAGGCCTGTCTGGTACGGCCCTGTCCTGGTTTTCCTCCTACCTATCAAACAGAAGTTACTTTGTCAATCTAGCCGAGTTTGACTCAGACAAACATGACATCAGTTCTGGTATTCCACAGGGCTCGATTCTTGGCCCTCTGCTTTTCTCCTTGTACATACTGCCATTGGGCGAACTCATTACCAATCACGGAGTCAATTTTCATTTCTATGCTGATGATACCCAACTATATCTTTCTGTGGCTCCAGATGATCCCTGTGCTTTAGACCCGCTGTTGACCTGCCTGTCTAGCATCAAATGTTGGATGAGTGAGAACTTTCTCAAGCTAAATGAGGATAAGACAGAAGTTCTCATTATTGGTTCTAGTGAGCAGAAAGAATCAATAATAAGCAGACTGGGCAACCTAACTGTAGAAACTAACAGTACAGTAAAGCACCTGGGGGTTATTATTGATTCTGAATTGAACTTTAATTCACACATTAATCATGTCACCAAGATTGCCTTTTTTTTTTACTCCAGTTTTGGCATCACTGCACTGGCTTCCGGTTGTTTTTAGGATTGATTTTAAAATTATTTTACTTGTCTATAAAGCTCTCAATGGTCTCGCACCTTCCTACCTACATGACTGCCTGCCTAAATATGTCCCAAACCGCCCCCTAAGTTCTTCCACCGCCGGCCTGCTTGCTTTGCCCAAAAAAATGGCAACTAAAAAATACGGGGAAGCAGCTTTTTGCTTCTACGGGCCGTCGGCATGGAACAAGCTCCCAGTGTACCTTCGTCAGGCAGCCTCTGTAGACATTTTTAAAGCTCAGCTCAAGACCCACTTCTACAACATTGCCTTTAATTGATCTTGTATTTTTTATTTTTCATGTCCTCACTGTACTGCATTTAGTGCATTACTGCTTGTTTTTAATGTCGTTGCCTTGCTTTTCTTTTATTCTCCATTGTTCTGTAAAGCACTTTGAGCTGCATTTCATGTCATGAAAGGTGCTATACAAATAAAGTTTTATTATTATTATTATTACAATGTGACGTCATTTACCTCTGCAGAGCCTACAATGTGACGTCATTTACCTCTGTAGAGCCTACAATGTGACTTCATTTACCTCTGTAGAGCCTACAATGTGACGTCATTTACCTCTGTAGAGCCTACAATGTGACGTCATTTGAGGTTCGGCGGGGGGGGGGGGGGGGTATCCGTGCTAAAGTCGGCTCTTTGGTGCTACTGAAAATTTCTGACGAGCCAAAATCATTTCGGCACTACAGCGCCGAAACAGCGGTAAAATAGGAGTATGAATCGGCCCCATGTCCTCTCCAACCTTTCCAGGAGCGCTTGTGAAGAGGGTCGGGTCGAGCAGGGTTAAAGGAGCCCAGACGAGTACCAGCCCCCCGCCCCCCCCCTCAAAACACAGCTCCTGCAGCATAAGGGCTTCAATAAATACAGTGTTATTTATTTTAATTTCTTTCATTTGTTTTTGAGAAATATAGAACAATGAATTGATATCAAATAAAATACAGAATTCTATGCAAAAGGCTCTTACAATTAATACAATCGTGAAAAAATTAACAAATTTTCCTTCACAAAACGTACCTGTTAAACACAAATATAGATTTTGCAACACCTGACCGCCCATTCATCCAAACAGAAAAGTAATATCTGATTGTGTTAGACGTTAAACTTGTTTTTATGTGGGCGGCAAGAGCTGGATTGTGGTCAGATATTTTCCTCATATCATCATCAATCATAACACAACATGGGCGCCGCCATCTTGCCGATGCGAGACAGGCAGCACTGAACCGTATCCTCAGACCAGAGCTCTTCAGAGAGAGAGCGTAGACAACAGCGCAGCCCCATGAATACTATATGCATGAATAAAGTGAACTGAGTTGTCGCAACTCTCATCTAAACGGCGCTGCCTCAGACAGTCTCAGACCAAAGAGGGTCACATCTTTGAGGAGTGCTGTGCAACGCAGCGGAACAGTGGAACTCTCTGCCTTGACACGAGCAGACTGAAAAGTGTTTTCCGAGCTTGTATACCTGCATATTTTGGCTAAAAACAGTCATTGCACATGACAAATGAGACTTCAATTGAGCTGTGCATAAATGCACCATACACTTTATTTAACTCACTAAAGTACCACAAAGTATTTAATTTACTTGTCAGATTTAGAACTGTGATTATTTCTTTCAGATACTTTCCCTACATGAATATAACCATATGGGATTTAAATGGTGCAATTTGTAAAATATGTACTAAATGCTTTACCAAAAAGTTCCCATGTGTTCTTCCAGATTACCCATTTCACCACAAACTTTACAAGTAAAGGGCCTTTCTCAAGTATGAGTTCTCATGTGACTTTTCAGTTCACCCTTGTGACCAAAGTCTTTGCCACAAACTATGCAAGTAGCAGGTTTTTCGACAGTATGTTTTCTCATGTGACCTTTCAAAGTACCCCTTTGACCAAAGCCTTTGCCACAAACTGTGCAAATAAAGGGCTTTTCTCCAGTATGAGTTTTCATGTGTCGTTTCATATGAGCTTTTATACCAAAGGCTTTGTCACAAACTATGCAAGTTAACAACGTTGTTTTGCCAGTATGAGTTATCATGTGACTTTTCAGACCACTATTGTGACCAAAGCCTTTACCGCAAACTTCACAAATAAAAGGTTTTTCTCCTGTATGAGTTCTCATGTGTTCCTCCAAATAAGTTGCACCATATCCTTTACCACAAACTGTACAAATAGGCTTTTCTCCAGTATGAGTTCTCATGTGTTGTTTCAGATGACTCGTTTTACGAAAGACTTTACCACAAACTGTACACATACACGGCTTTTCACCAGTATGAATCCTCATGTGTTTGTTTAGATTACCCCTGCAACTAAAGCAATTACCACAAACTTCACAACTAAAGGGTCTTTCTCCTGTATGAGTTCTCATATGTTCTTTTAGAAGACCTATTGCAACACAGCCTTTGCCACAAACTGTGCAATTAAACACATTCCTTGTGTTTAGGTCCCGGGACATATCGTTGCTTAAAGACAAACTTTGCCCTTCCACCTTTTGTGGAAGGGCTAGTAACGTCACTACTAGTAACGTCAAAGTTGACCCAGCAGCCGTCTCTGGTCTTTGAAGTAGCTCCTCCTGATCCTCTTTAATCTGTGTGGGCTCTGGTTTCTCCTGGACCAGACTGGGACTCCTTTCCTGCTGTCCAGTGGAAAACTCCTCTTTGCACACAGGGAGGTGCAAGAAGTCTAGGCAAAAGATGAAATGAGAGTTAAGCATTGAATGTTCGAATTTTACATTTCTTGAATTTCACATTACCCGTTTCTCTTTCCAAGTTGTTTGCCTTCCACAGTGAACTCATTATTTTTGCGTCAGGCAGTATCTGGTATTTAAGTAATTTAGGCCAGACGTCGAAATTTAAAAAATGTCTTCTAAATTCTGACAGTTTTCTGAAATACCTATGTTTCTAGGCCTACATCACTCAATATTTCATGTCAAGGACTCCAAAAATTATATGTAATTGGCTGCCGACCCCCATCTGAAAATATGTTGTTCCAGGGACCCCCCCAGAAGCAAAGATTTGAGTTAAAATCGGTTGCTCTGAAAGAATAGTCCAAGGTTTGTGCCACATTTTCACGATTTTTAAAAAATAGCAGACCTACAAGCTCGTAGCGCTGCACTTGGTGCCGCGCTATGAGCTTGTAGATCTGCTATTTTTCAATAGTTAGTTTTAAATAATGCTTAAAACACCAAAAGGAGTTCCCGCCCAAAATGGGTTAAGTCATAGCACAAGCATGCACCCGCAGATAATATGTATTGAACCGCGATGAACGCAAGCACTCACAAGCCGATTTATTGCCTACAGAGACATTTACAGAATGCTTAGTAAAAGTTACCCAGTTAGTTAGCTATAATAAACACAACACGAGATATTCAAGAGATAGTCTTGAACGTGAAAATGACGCGATCGGCCCCGATCACCCGATCCGATCGGGAAAACCCTAAGGGCCGATTCATACTCCTATTTTACAGCTGTAGTGCCGAAATTATTTCGGCTCGTCAGAAACTTTCAGTAGCACCGAAGACCCGACTTTAGGACGGTACCCCCCCCCCCCCCCCCCCCCCGAACCTCAAATGACGTCACATTGTAGGCTCTACAGCGCCGAACCCACTTTTATTCGGCTCTAAAATAGGAGTATGAATCGTGCCTTAGTTGACAGCCAGCTAAGTCCAGTTACCAGCATATTACAGGCTCCAAACTTGTGGGTGGTCCCAGAGTTCAAACTTTATATAGGTCCTGATGGGACGTATGTGTGTGTGTATATTTATATATATATTATATATATATAGTACTTAAGCCTGCATAAAGTATGTCTCTACATACTGTATATGACATATAGAGACATACAGTATATGCAGGCGGCCAATTTCCAATAATGTCACATATACGATAAACATAATATGTTGCATATAAAAATATATTTTCATATAGTTCCTTTCCATCTAGGGGGGTGTGTCAGCTAGGTCGGGAGGGAACAGGGGGTGCACGCCACGGCCCAAAAGGTTTGGGAACCGCTGGTCGACACGTTGCAACTAGTTTGGCTTTAGTCTGGTTAGATTAGCAGTAATAAAGTGATCATCATTTTTACCTGCCTCCTCTTTGATCTGTGGAGGTTGTTGTGGTTCTTCCTGGACCAGACCGGGGCTCCTCTCCAGATGTTCAGGGGGAAACTCTTCTTCCTGGACCAGACCGGGGCTCCTCTCCAGATGTTCAGGGGGAAACTCTTCTTCCTGGACCAGACCGGGGCTCCTCTCCAGATGTTCAGGGGGAAACTCTTCTTCCTGGACCAGACCGGGGCTCCTCTCCAGATGTTCAGGGGGAAACTCTTCTTCCTGGACCAGACCGGGGCTCCTCTCCAGATGTTCAGGGGGAAACTCTTCACACACTAACGGAAGGAGCAGAGAAGAGGTAGCATCAGCACAACAACTCAAAGCGCTTTTCTCATTGGATGACAGCTATTCTCCTACTAGGGTTTAATATTGGGATTCGGGAATTTGCCACACTTTTCCCGGGCTACCCGGTAATAGCCGTACTGGCTATGTTTTAGTTTATGTATTTGTAAAGTTCTGATCTTATTTGTTTAGAACACAACACAACAACATGAGACAACAGCGATTTGTGGACCTATCTGACATAGAAAGTAGCATAATGATCAACTGAAGAGGAGCACAGATCGAGTCCAGGTTTATGGACCCGATATTTATTTGATATATGCATTAATGCATAGCAATATTTAATTAATATTGAGTCACCGTTTGATCTGGCCCTGCCTGCTTAACATAGGACCTACAGCAGGTGGTGCTGTTCTATGCACACACTTCCTGAAACAACGTCTGCTGTTCACAGCATGCCAGGCATAGAGCTATAATATAATCCACTAAATCAAGTGTTTTTCAACTTTTTCATTTCTTGTCTCAACGCTCAAGGCCCATTATATATTCGTCATTTGAGCCACCCAAAACTATAGAATATTTTGTTGTTGTTGATGTATAAGAGTTGTGTCCACAATTCTATGCTGTAATGATATCGATAACAGTCCATTAGGAGTCGAGATAACAGGCAAACGTTGATCAAATATATTCTGCAATTGTGTAGACTTACGTACCTGCGGTCAAAGCCATTTGCCCTTCCGGTTCAATCCTCCCTCACCGTGCCCGTGAACTTGACTCTTATGTTAACAACAGCGCCACCCCTGGCACAAAAGGGGGAAATAACAACAAAAACTAAATACACATCTTATCGGTATCAGTATCGGCCACATTGTTATTTTAAACAGCGGTATCGGTGCATCCCTAATGAATGTGTATAATGTGGAATGTGTTTCTCTGCAACAGCAGAAGACATTGTGAGTTGCATTAGATGTGACAATATGTCATTGATTGATTGAAATATTTATTAACAGTTTGCAGAATTACAGTACATTTCAAGCACAAACTCAATACAAAGACTGTTAACTGTGACCCAATTAAGCATTACATTGTTTACAACAGGGTCCACAATGTTCAATTCATCAAAACATTTAGAGACGTACAAATAGACACCAGTTATATATACCAGTTAAAGAACAGAACAGGAATTCATCATAAAGGAAGCAAAAAGGGAAAAGAAACATATACAGTGAGGGGGGAAAGGGGGGGATTCAGATTTTACGGGGGCCAGTTTCGAATTGCAGCCGTCCGTAGGTGCCCTTTGAGAGCGGTTTTGAAGGATTCACATGTCTTAATGACTGTTGGTAGGGCGTTCCACATTTTGGTGGCATAGGAGCGAAAATAATTTAGTCCCTTGTTTGTGCCGAATCTGGGTTGTACATGGTTTGTTGCACACCCTCTGGTGTTGTGGCGTTTACATTAAGGAAGTATTTAGACAGGTACATGGGTATCTTGGTGGTGTCATGCATGTGACTTGAAGCCTATACCATGCAATTTATACTCTCATGTTATCGCCTTCCTTCATTTCATGGAGGAGAGAGACTGGTCACCTTGTCATAATGGCTGTACTGGCTCCCTTGTGACCACATGCATGTTTGGAGCTTTGTGTACGGTGATGGCTTTTATCACCCAAATACATGGGTTTTCAAATGGTGGTCCCCGGCATAGACCACTGGGGGTCCGTGAAAGTATTGCACGTGGAGTGGTTCCTGACCAATCATTTAGTATGTAGATGTAGGAAAGTATTATGTAAGCAATTAAGTTAAGATTTGTATTTTATATTATTTGAATGACGCATCAATGTTGTAACTGGGAAGTCAGACTTCAAGAACTTACACAGAAAAGGGAGTTATAGTGGCCTGGGCTGGGCCGAGCGCTCCGGGAGCCTAGAGGCTGGTAATCCAGCCTGACAGCGTGTCATGAGTTCGAGTCCCGACTCCCGAGCCGGCGACCCTTGCTGCCTATCTCCCGTCCCTGTCCCCCAAGCTACTGTAAATCTATCAATAGAGCCAAAACGCCTAAAAATATCTTTAAAAAAGAAAGAAAAGGGACTCAACCACTACAGATGTAGGCTAATACTTATTTTGTACTGTACCAAGAACTTTGAAGTTTCACTTGAGTAGGCTATAGCCTTCTTTCCAATACTTTACTCCACTATACATCTCAGAGGCAAATATTGTATAGTCGACTACTTTTACTGGATTAGTTTAGTATTACAAAACATTAACCACTCATGGTTGTGAGCTTCTAGATCTGCTATATGTTTAAAAGATTTGTAGTAGCCTACATTCTGAATAATGAGTATAGGCATAATGCACTTTCTACTTTTGGTACTTGTCTTTAAGTACATTTTAATTCCAGACTTGTACTTTAACAGAGCAACTTACTACTACTACATTGCGGGAGTATAGGCCCATTGATACTGACTTTCACTTACAGTTTAGACTTCACAGTGCAGGCTTCAACCCTCGGATCAGGAGTTTACAGTGGTGTGAGACATGCAGTTTCTCCTGGGCTGGTCCCACCCTGAATCTCTGGCCCCTCCCCTGCATAAAGGAGGGATGACAGCCTTCAGAAACTGCAGGTGTTTCTCGCACCACTTTGCAGAAGACAGTGAGCACATCGCCGGGTTTCGGCTCCGTCCCATATATAGACCACCAAGCAGCCCTTTACTTTATTTACTGCCCCCTTACTGCCCTGACAGGTTTGTTTGAAGAGCCGGGGTCATTTTTGTCTTCAGACTACTAGGATTAAGTGGAAGTAACAACTTAATGGAAGAAAGCCTGCTAATAAACGCTGAATAAGGGCTACAGAGACAGGTGAGTGTTGAACTAAGGCCTATACTAAGAACTCTCATGAATGTTTAAGATGAAGCTGAAATATATATATATATATATATATAATTAAAACCTGAATTATTCCGAATGATTGTGTTCACTAAATCAACCATTGTAGCTAAACATGTACCATTCAGTTTGCCGCAGGGTTTCAGATTATTTCTGTCTTCAAACGAGATCATGTTTTATTTTTAAAGTTGTTTTAGGCCTATAATTCCGTGAATTCCTCCAGTAACCGCGAGAAAAGTTAAGAACGGAAGGATTTTAAGTAGCCCATTAACAATATGAAGTGCCACTGCTCATTATTTGGCTATAAAAATAAATTAATCAATTAATTTAGCCAAAATGAAAAACGTAAGGCCTATTCAGTTTTTGTTCTTTTAACATCACGCTTACACAATCTCTCAATCACCTGGTAATGACTGTGACACAGTCCTGTACCTGAAAGGTCAGAAATGCAGTCCTTGCAACCACAAGGTTTCCAGCCAGACAGGTCTAGTCCAGAATGCCACTTAAGCACTATATACTTGGTTGTACAACAAATAGCAAAGATTGTTGACCTACAAGCTTGTAGATGTTTGGAAAATTTGAAAGATTTAGAAAGCTTTTGCCTATAATGCCATGTTGAAAGTGGTTATCACTTGACATACCTACACCCGCACAGTATCATTGGTATGAAGTGTAACTGAATATCGCTGTTTTAGTATCCTCACTTAACCCATTAACCTGAGTTTGATTCTACAAATGTTATGTTATGGTTATGGAAAAACTTAACTTAAATAATAATCACTATTATGGATCCATAAAACATTTATTCAGCTCTTTGAATGCATTCATTGCATAAGCTATTCGGTGATATTTTCTGCCTATTTGGGCCGAAACCGAATAGGCCGAAAATGCATATTTAGCCATTTTATGCCGAATATTTTCTGCAGACGAATATTCGGTGCATCACTAACATAATGTGATTTATTTTAGGTGATAGCGCCATATCCACTTCAACACTGGCTTGCCTGGTCTGGTATCAAAACATAGCCTGGAAAATGGAACAGTTTAATCATACATGAAGACCAGTATGTCTGCTATTCCATTGGGGTTGCAGTGTAGCCATTTTAGCAATATATATTATATATATTTAGCTCACTCTCTACTCTGTGTTTTATTTGCCCCTCCAGGTGGAGTAAGCATCCAGGCTCCTCCGCACCACAGTCACCATGAGCTGGGGGGAGTTGTACGCCCAGCTGGCCGGAGTGAACAAGCACTCCACCAGCCTGGGGAAGATCTGGCTGTCGGTGCTCTTCATCTTCCGCATCACCATCCTGGTCCTGGCCGCCGAGAGCGTGTGGGGCGACGAGCAGTCGGGCTTCACCTGCAACACGCAGACGCCCGGCTGCAACAACGTGTGCTACGACCACTTCTTCCCCGTGTCGCACATACGCCTCTGGTGCCTCCAGCTGATCTTCGTGTCCACGCCCGCCCTCCTGGTGGCCATGCACGTGGCGTACAGGAAGGAGGGGGACAGGAGGACCATACTGGCCAACGGCAGCAGCGGCGGCGAAAAGGCCACGGAGCTGGACCTGGAGAGGCTGAAGGCGCGCCGGCTGCCGATCACCGGCGCGCTGTGGTGGACCTACACCTGCAGCCTGTTCTTCCGGCTCATCTTCGAGGGCGGCTTCATGTACGCGCTGTACTACATCTACGGCGGCTTCCAGATGCCGCGGCTGATGAAGTGCGAGCAGTGGCCCTGCCCCAACAAGGTGGACTGCTTCGTCTCGCGGCCCACGGAGAAGACCATCTTCACCATCTTCATGGTGTCGTCGTCGGTCATCTGCATGGGGCTCAACGTGGCCGAGCTCAGCTACCTGGTGGCCAAGGCGCTGATGAGGTGCTCGGCGAGGGCCAACCGGAAGCGCCCGTACGCCCCCCACCACCCGGACAGTGTGATCCCGGAGAAGGCCCTGCTGCAGAACAGAAAGAACGAGATGCTGCTGTCCTCGTCCATGGACTCCTCCAGCAACAAATCCTTGTGAGGAGGGATGGGTGGATGCATGGATGGAGGAGACGCAGCACTCAGTGGAGAGGTAGATATAGTGGAGTACGAGGCAAGAAGATTGTCGTGAACTGAAAAGCCCCACTTTTACCATAATACCACGTATCTATCACAATACCACGTATCCTCTGTAGACATTTTTAAAGCACAGCTCAAGACCAACTTCTACGAATCTACAACATTGCTTTTAATTGATCTTTTATTTTTTGTTATTCATGTCCTCACTGTATTGCATTACTGCTTGTTGCCTTGCTTTTCTTTTTTATTCGCCATTGTTCTGTAAAGCACTTTGAGCTGCATTTCATGTCATGAAAGGTGCTATACAAATAAAGTTTTATTATTATTATTATTACAAAACGCCTTAAGATCAATAGAGTTTTTACATGTCGGTCTTTAATTATTAACTGGCCATTTAAATGATCACAAAATGATGCTATACAGTAGTTCAGGCACAGGACAGTTTCGCTTGTCTATACTGTGTCTTTTCAGACAGAGCTGATTCCACCCGATCAGCCTAGACCACATCAAATAACAACAATGTTAACCAAGGGAAAAGAGCTTGATGAAATAACAGCTTGTGTTGTTGTCTTAATTTATTGATCACAGACTAGTTAGGACTTCTAAAACTGCGTATATAATCTGGCCCAGTAGGGTGAGCACGCAGTCAGGTTGTCAACCACGGAAGTAAGGGCCTACAGTGACATCTAGTGGTTCGCTGCAGAGCCTGCACAAACCCTAACTGTTTGTTGAGGCTATGGAAGACAATAATGTGTGCCTTTGTGATTACTATTAGCTTGGCTGTGTAGTTTGAGCTGACCATTAGTTCTGAATGTGCCTTATAGTGCAAACATATTTGAGACCAAGACATGTAGACAAGGTGCAATACTACTTTAACACTAGAAGTTTTGATGGCGATTGAATCAAATAACTCTGTTGCAAACTTGCAATTTATTGAAACACGAGATATTTTTTATATCGTTTTTAAACTTAAAGTGAGAACGTGACACGTCTCTAAAAGTTTTGATGAATTGAACAAGGTGGACTCACTTGTAAACAAGTGTAATGCTTTTATGGTGTCGTCCACTCACAGTTAACAGTAGCCCCGCTCGGAACCCAATGGTACGTAAAGTTTCTGATATTTGGAAGACTTTACCCATCAGAAACTGTACGTACCATTGGGTTCCGAGCGGGGCTAAGTTAACAGTCTTTGTATTGAGTTTGTGCTTGAATTGTACTGTAATTCTGCAAACTGTTAATACATATTTCAATCAATCAATCAATCAATCGTATGTAAACGTGTTTAAATGCCGCATGAACGTACCTGCAGTGTGTAGTTTGATGTCCATCACTTTGTTGCGTTTTCTAGTTCATGAGACCTTGTTGTTTTTCTTTCCTTCACCGGGATGTTGGGGCTGTTGTTATGGTTGTTATGGGAAAAATATATATGAAAAATATACACACTTACTTCCGGGTCAAAGCACTAGACGCATGCGCGTTGCACAATACAGCTGGTGCATGACTTAATGCATTGCGCCCCCTGGCGGAGGAGATGTGTAACTGCCACTGAAGAAAGACCGACAAGAAAGACAGACTTTGATTTGATATGATATATTCATGATACAATTCATAGGAGAGCAGTACAGAATTATCAGGATTGCAAAAAAAAAGTCAGAGGACTTAATTCCATTGTGATCCAATAAATAAATAGTTACAGCATATGCTATGAAGAACATGTGTACAACATTACCATATATATGACATTTACAACTGGCCATCATAGATCAATAAACAAAAGACAATAAATAGATATAAATAGATAAATACAGCACTAACTTGCCCATCAGCCACTTTTTCAACATATTTTTTTAAAATGTTCAAAGACTGGGCAAATTTAACTTCCCTTGGGATTTCCTTCCAATCCTTGTTCCAAACGAATACCGGACAACTCACCAAAAAGGGTAGCCTAAAAGGGGTGAGTCATCTTGAACGAAGTTGAACGTGAGAAAGTGACGTTCACACACGTAAGAAATGAACGCATTCACAATGACGTTCGTCAAGTAGAACAGTACGTTCCATTCACCCAAAATATTAAATATTAAAAATATTAAAGAACGATCGTTCTTTAAACGCGTTCAGGGACAACACTGCAAATACCTAGTACATTTCAAACGTAATAAGACTAAGAATAAAACATAAGAAAAGATTAAACTATTATTAGCCCATTTTGACCTGAGATCAGATTCTAAAAATGTCTTCTACATCCTGACAGTTTTCTGAAAAAGCTATGTTTATGTCAGTGGTTCTTCGATTTTTCAGAAATAGCAGACCTACAAGCTCGTAGCACGCCACTCGGTGGCGCGCTATGAGCTTGTAGATCTGCTATTTTTCAATAGCTAAAGCATAACATAATGCTAACACCAAAAGGGGTTAGGGTAGGTTTACTCCATTTTGGACTAATCGTCATACACGATCACAAGACTGTTTCAATTGTCCTTTAAAAGCTGTGAAAGTCGGGATCTCCCTCAATGTGAGAGGGAGCTCCTTCCAGCATTGACAACCTTTTATGGACGGTGCATTTTGGCAACAAACGCTCCGTTCCCATTGAAAAGCATTGCCAGAATCTGTCAACATAGGTAAAATTCCAGTTTGGTGTGTCCACACCCTAAATCTGGTTTCTGTCTTCTCCCAGAACAGAAGAGATTGCTGCTTTCACAAAACCCCTATAAAATACACAAGTAACGCAAAGTGATAATCAGGTTCTAAAAAATAAATGTCTCTCTGCCACTGCCCATATGAGTTATAATTGAACAGTTTAAACAAAACAAACATGTCAACACAAAGAACAGCTACAGAAATGTAACAGCTTGTCAGAACTTTATTACAGCATTGTTGCATGAGCACAATAATGAATATGCATTTTTAAACACTGACAAATGTGGAAAAACTCTGATGCTCATATTATTCTACCAGTAGCTGCAGGTTCAATAAGTCAAATATTATGTTATGATAAACTATGACCCGTTTATACCATTCTTAAATCTGTTCAAGTCTATTCCTACTGTAACTGTACAACAACTATAGAATGTAGTGTTTTCTTGCATTCTGTGGTTTGGTTTATGGGTGAGCTTGGTGAGGGGAATATTGTGAATGGAAGGAAAACATACAAACACAAATCCAACAAAGCTTTACCTACAACCATGGTGGCAAATGTTTAGCTTGTTTGAGTAAAGCTGGTATTAACAAAGAATGTGATCTATTATTCTGCTGTGAGTTACATTTTGATTACATTTAAACCCATATTCATGTCCTTGTATGAGTCACTCTTCCTCACGTTCGACTTGCTATTTAAGCAGAACCATTCAGATAGATGTGACAATCAAGTACACATAGAAACCTAATTTGCACCTTATTTCTCCAAATGAAGCTGTTAAATTGTGTTTATAGTATGTTATTGTTCATAAAAGCATCTTCATTTATCTTGCTGTTACATGGTATTTTATTGCCTTCTAAATGGTATTTCATGTGATTGACTGGAATTACCACACAGTACAAAAAAGTAAATAAGAAACAAACAAAAGAAAAACAGAAAACACCTCTAACTTGTTTGCATTTACTTGTGACTGCACAACCATTATTTATGCTAAGTTTACTTGTAATTAATCAACACATTGATCAAAAAAGAAATCATCGTGCAACACTTTTATGTAGAAGTGCTGATATGTGTACAACCTTGTGAAAGTCTACATCCTTTGAGCATCTGAAAGGATACACACACACACACACACACACACACTCCTTCTAAATGGTATTCCATGTGAATGACTGGAATTACCACACAGTACAAAAAAGTAAATAAGAAACAAACAAAAGAAAAACAGAAAACACCTAACTTGTTTGCCTTTACTTGTGACTGCCAACCATTATTATTACTTGCGCAAGCAGAGCGCGCAAGTAATATTTTCGCCCGGTCTCCTTCGTCGTGACAGCTGTTCCGCCATTCGAGGCTTACGCAGAAAAACATCAAATCTGTGCCTGTGTTGCTGGACCAATGATGACGAAATGACCATATTTCTTACGTCATCATTTAGAGCTAGTCATACGTATACTATATACATAATCAGTAAAAAATAAAATAGCAAATTGTGCCTGATCTGCTGGGACCAGAGTACGTGGTGTGTATGTGTATGACTAGCTCTAAATGATGACGTAAGAAATATGGTCATTTCGTCATCATTGGTCCAGCAACACAGGCACAGATTTGATGTTTTTCTGCGTAAGCCTCAAATGGCGGAACAGCTGTCACGGTTTTTGGCGCAAAGTAACCACAGTATACCGCTAATCAACTTACAACTACACACTTTATACAGTATAGAGTATAGAGTATATATGTATACGTATATAGTATATGCCTATATACTATATATATACTATATATATTTCTTACGTCATCATTTAGAGCTAGTCATACGTATACTATATACATAATCAGTAAAAAATAAAATAGCTAATTGTGCCTGATCTGCTGGGACCAGAGTACGTGGTGTGTATGTGTATGACTAGAAAAACTAAAAAGGGATCCAGAATATATCTACAACGATAAAACAGTATTTCTTATATAGATAGAAACTTGAATCATACTTAATAATACTAGATGTTTATATGTATAAAGTAGGTAGCAAATAGTTACATCTAAACATTAATCATTTCAAACGTTCCTTCACAGAGATACTGAGATTTGACAGTTTACAGCGGTCGAAAGGACTTGCGCGCTCTGCTTGCGCACTAGTTGGCCATTTATGGCCTACTAGTGTGCAACAAGCAAGTATGCACTCGACAGAGTGCAGTTCTAGTTTATGCTAAGTTTACTTGCAATTAATCAACACATTAAACACTTTTATGTAGATGTGCTGATATGTATCGGCCTCTATTTAATCAGATTGATGTTCAGTGCTTGATGTAGTAAAACTATTTCCACATCAACCACAAGGGAGCAGTTTAAATCCATTGTGTACAACCTTGTGAAAGTCTACATCCTTTGAGCATCTGAAAGCTTTTCTACTCACATATAGGGTTTCTCTCTGGTGTGAATTCTCTGGTGCCTTTTAAGGTTGGACATTACAGAGAAGTGTTGTCCACACTGATCACATCCATAGGGTTTCTCTCTGGTGTGAATGTTCTGGTGCCTTTTAAGGTTGGACATTACGGAGAAGTGTTGTCCACAATGATCACATCCATAGGGTTTCTCTCCAGTGTGAATTCTCTGGTGCTTTTTAAGCCTGGACATTTCAGAGAAATGTTGTCCACACTGATCACATCCATAGGGTTTCTCTCCAGTGTGAATTCTCTGGTGGCTATTAAGGTGGGACATTTGAGAGAAGTGTTGTCCACACTGATCACATCCATAGGGTTTCTCTCCAGTGTGAATGCTCTGGTGGCTTTTAAGGTGGGACATTTGAGAGAAGTGTTGTCCACAATTATCACATCCATAGGGTTTCTCTCCAGTGTGAATTCTCTGGTGGCTTTTAAGGCTGGACATTCGAGAGAAGTGTTGTCCACAATGATCACATCCATAGGGTTTCTCTCCAGTGTGAATTCTCTTGTGGTTTTTAAGGCTGGACATTTCAGAGAAGTGTTTTCCACAATGATCACATCCATAGGGTTTCTCTCCAGTGTGCATTCTCTTGTGGTTTTTAAAGCGGGACATTTCAGAGAAATGTTGTCCACACTGATCACATCCATAGGGTTTCTCTCCAGTGTGAATTATCTGGTGGCTTTTAAGGTGGGACATTTGAGAGAAGTGTTGTCCACACTGATCACATCCATAGGGTTTCTCTCCAGTGTGAATTCTCTGGTGGCTTTTAAGGTGGGACATTACAGAGAAGTGTTTTCCACAATGATCACATCCATATGGTTTCTCTCCAGTGTGCATTCTCTTGTGGTTTTTAAGGCTGGACATTTCAGAGAAATGTTGTCCACACTGATCACATCCATAGGGTTTCTCTCCAGTGTGAATTCTCTGGTGGCTTTTAAGGTTGGACATTTGAGAGAAGTGTTGTCCACACTGATCACATCCATAGGGTTTCTCTCCAGTGTGAATTCTCTGGTGGCTTTTAAGGTGGGACATTTGAGAGAAGTGTTGTCCACACTGATCACATCCATAGGGTTTCTCTCCAGTGTGAATTCTCTGGTGTGTTTTAAGGTCGGATTTGTAATGGAAGTGTTGTCCACACTGGTCACAGTCGTGCTGTTTTGGGTTAGCCAAGATTCTATGTGCATTTACTGTTGGTAAGACAGGGAGGCCAGACTGATGATGCAACACTGGATTGGAAACAAAGAGGTTCAGAGAGGTTGAACGACAGACTTTTATGGACTGAAATGTACATTAACTATTACATAATAATAATAATAATAATTACATGATTATATAATGATTCAGTGGTAAGTAATAGGCCCACTAGAAGCACTTTTAGAGTGAATGAACCTGTGAGACAATATAAAGGCAAAAACACGATCTGAATCAAATTACAATGAAAAAAAGCGGAAGATTGAGAATGCAATGTTTTAATATCCAAATATGACAGGTGAAAGGGGCAAGTAACATACGATGGTCTTTGGGTTCCTCCTGTTCAGCAGAGTTGAGGTTGACAGAGTTCATCTTCTCCTGAAGTCTGGAATCCACAGTCAGATCTGATCAGAAATGATTGATATCATGGACAGGGCTCCAAACTTTTTCACAGGTAGCACTGGTGCCACATACCTTTTCATTTGGTAGCGCCACCACAAATTAGGTAGCACCATTTTTTTCCTTTGTATAGGGTGGTATTAATACATGATCTTATCATGCCCCCACATAGGGCGCCATTTATTTATGTAATGGTTTCCACCATTATCATAAAACCCCCTAAAAAGGTCACTGTGTAAAAAACAGCAACCTACCTGGTTATACACTGTAGATGGTTTCAACCCAACACCCAAGTCACTCAGTCAATAAAGGCAATATTTATATTCCACACAGTCAGTTTAAGGTTTTGTGTTGAAAATGAAATGCAGTCCAAACCTTTGGGATTAATAAAGTGACAATTTGTACAATATCCCATTAACCAAATTAATTCCTTATTATAATATTTTTACATTTTGGAAAAAATCTTTTGCAATGTGAAATGCCACCGAATTCTTAATCCTTTTCCTTGTTATCATGGGCCAACTTGTGAAAGCTGCATGCTTTTATTGTGAAGGCAAAAGTTTCTGAATGCTCTCAGAGCCTGCATATCTCTGCATGCTGAAAATAGCTGATCTACAAGCTCACAATGCGGACACGACGCATTGTGAGCTTGTAGATCAGCTATTTTCAGCACACACTTTGTACGACGAAGAATAAATCAGGCATCAGTGCTCTTCGCTCACTGGGAGGGAGATTAATGTCTTTTGTTGGCCGATCATCGTGTATGGACACATAGGCTACCTCCTCGATGCAAACATAACAAGCTTTGGAAGCTATTTTTCGTGGCACATATGTTTAACCCATTCTGACCTGAGATCAGATTCATACGAGATTTCCGCCGGACACACACTGGTCTGATGAACCCATTCTGACCTGAGATCAGATTCTAAAAATGTCAGTCGTTCTTCGATTTTTCAAAAATAGCAGACCTACAAGCTCGTATCGCGCCACTCGGTGGCGCGATATGAGCTTGTAGATCTGCTATTTTTCAATAGTTAAAGCATAACATGATGCTAACACCAAAATGGGTGCCCGGTCAGAATGGGTTAATCAAACAAGTTTACCTCCTCACTCAGTGTTTGGGTCGGGAGTCGGCTGTCTGTGTAGAACATGACTGATCATCATGCAGTTAGATATGCGCGCTGAGCGCTCCAGTGAAATTGTACAGCTGAGAAAGATTAGTTAATTTGTGTCGGATAAGCTGCGTTCAGACCTGAATATATATTCGCCTTGGTTCGTCCAGTTTGTACCGTGGCAGGTTGCACGGCGCCCGACAATTCCCGTCTTTGCATTGACTTTGTATGTAATCGCGCCGATCTGACCATCCAAGTCTGAAGGGCTTATTGGTGGGTTTTCGTGAACGATCGTTCTCTGAACACTGGGCGTCAGGCGAACGTCCAATATTTTTATCAATGGAACGGACAAGCAATGCGGGATGTTTTTTTTTCCTCCACTCATAATTCTAGCAAGTCGCACCTGTGCGACCTCGGTAAAATTTAACTCGCACGTTAAGAAATTAAGTATCATATGCGACCTATTAAGTCGCACGCTGGAGCCCTGATCATGGAGCAGTTGTGGATAACTGACACAGAGCAACTCTTCTTATACTAGAGAGCCTGAGGTGGAGCCACTAACTGCTTGGATTGATAGGCCGAAGAGGAGAACAATAGAACCATCTCTCAGCCAATCACAACCTAACAAACTGCTGCATGCTCAATAATTCTATCACATTAAACTGTTGTGTGTCGTGTGTAAAACCTTTTATCTACTATGATGGAGAGTTGGAGACGTATACATTATGATTACATATCACAGAAAATCTCCCATTGATACATTACAGAAACAAACAGCATTTAAAAATAATTGTTAAAATAATCGTTTTGATTTAATCAAGTAAATTCTTAATGATCATGGATAGTCGTTTAATTATAAAAACAATCCCTAGCTTGTTCCTCAACTCACCTTGCTTCCTCCAGTTCCAGATACACACCTATGCGTGCACCCAGAACCCTCATTTCAGAAAGAAATAGTGTGGCAAAAATAAGTTACCACTTCAGCACCATTTCCAAATTAGTCGACCTACAAGTATACTATATATCCACTATTTATGCCATTCTGGAGGGAAGCTAATAAATGTATGGTTGCAGTCAGACAAGAAAACATATCTATAACATGCGTTATATGTCAGGCATGGATTGAGGTGCACTCAGCTTTGATTTGCAGTCAACTTACTGGTGTCCAGGTTGTCTTCAGTTTCATGGTCTTCAGGTTCCTGTTTAAGGTAGTCTTCAGGTTCCTGTTTAAGGTGGTCTTCAGGTTCCTGTTTAAGGAAGTCTTCAGGCTCCTGTTTAAGGAAGTCTTCAGGTTCCTGTTTAAGGTCTTCAAGTTCCTGTTTAAGGTGGTCTTCAGGTTCCTGCTTAAGGTGGTCTTCAGGTTCCTGTTTAAGGTCTTCAAGTTCCTGTTTAAGGAGGTCTTCAGGTTCCTGCTTAAGGTGGTCTTCAGGTTCCTGTTTAAGGTGGTCTTCAGGTTCCTGTTTAAGGTCTTCAAGTTCCTGTTTAAGGTAGTCTACAAGTTCCTGTTTAAGGTCCACCATTTTGTCTGGAATGAAGCAGTAGAATAAGGATAATAAGAATAAAGATAATATGGACTTTGACTTGACATGGAAGAAGACTAATAATAATGAAGTAACATGCGTTGTTGATTAAGGTCGAAACAGAGGTTGTAAAGCAGTGTTTTTTTTTTTTTTCAAAGACTGGACACAGTGGACAGTGATGACAAATGCCTTTTCACCAGTATGTACATAGGCCAAATACAGCCTATGTAGTGATGTATTTATTTAGACACACCGCATAGACAAGCCTTAAGCCTGTCTATGCATAATCGCACACAGCCGAATCGCGATGCATTGCCGAATCGATTATTGTTGACACCACTAACATGAGTTCACCATTGAGAACTCAAGTACACACCTGCAGCTAGCTAACTTTACTATAGGCATAAAACCACCAGTAATGTAAACGCTACATACCTATCCTGTTCAAGTGTACGACGGGTTGAAACATTGCATAAAACAGTCCACGTCGTCCGTCCATCTCCTGCCGGTACTCTGACATTGCTGCATATTTCTTGGCGGCCATCTCTCTTGATACTGTAGATCAGTTGCTGTGGTGGTCTGTAGAAAATCAACAGTAGGGAATTATTATGTAATAACCTACATACAACTTTTTCATCATTCACCGTTGTGCAACAGTCCCAAAAAGAGCTACAATATTATTATCAACTGCCAACTTGTATTGGCTATAATCTAGTAGTTTACATCAATCATTGCCTCAGATACATAGCACATTTTATGACGAATATTTTCTGCGGCTGAATATTCGGTGCATCAGTAACATAATGTGATTTATTTTAGGTGATAGCTCCATTTCCACTTCAACACTGGCTTGCCTGGTCTGGTATCAAAACATAGCCTGGAAAATGGAACAGTTTAATCTAGAGCTGCCAACGAATATTCTATATCCGAATATATTTTAGAATAAAAAATAATAATTTAATGAATAACCGAATATATAAAATTAAGGTTCGAATTAAAAATTATAAAAAATATTTTTTAGTTATTATTATTATTAGTTTTCGCGAGACGGTGCCATGGGTAAGCGACGCGTTGTGACTCGTGAGCTTGTAGATTAGTTATATTTGCCGACACGGGCATACATTGAAAAATAAATCAGCTGCCTCGTACTCTATTCGAGGCACTATTCCTAGACGCAGACTACGCAGCGCAGGCTGCGTAGTGAGCACAGGGCGGGCGGGGCCGCGGGAGCCTTTTACGTTCTTTGCACAGTGGGTGTACGCTGCTGGTGAAATCTTCCGTCAACAGTATCTAGTGATCAGAATCTGGGACAGGCTTTGCTTCGGTGTTGTTTCGGACAGACGGGAGAGTATATTTTTAGACAACACACAGATCTATCACTCATCAATCTTCAATCCTTTATCCTTCAGGAAATTATAAAAAGATAAATAAAATGCATAAGGATGAAATGTGGTGCCTGGTCCGGCAGCAGCAGCAGCAATGCAGTGTTCTTTTCTCTGAATTAATACTGCCTCCGTGCCTCGTTTTGATAAGGCTGTGTGCCGTGGTAGGATTGCTCATTTAATAAAAATGTCTGTGAAGTTTTACTGGAGAAGGGAGAATGCATGCGTTGCGTTCCAACTCCGTTTTCAGCAGCACCAATGCGCGGAGAGAGAGAGTTGCGCCAGCAATGCGATCTTAAATGTTATGTCTCAGGTTGTATTGGTGTAAATATAATTATTAATAAATCCGAATGGCTCGAATTGCTCGAAACCACGTGGGTTTTTAAAACGAATATCCGAATCCAATTTCTGGACAATTACGGCAGCACTAGTTTAATCATACATGAATTGAAGACCAGTATGTCTGCTATTCCATTGGGGTTGCAGTGTAGCCATTTTAGCAATATATATTTAGCTCACTCTCTACTCTGTGTTTTATTTGCCCCTCCAGGTGGAGTAAGCATCCAGGCTTTAGCTCACTCTCTACTCTGTGTTCTATTTGCCCCTCCAGGTGGAGTAAGCATCCAGGCTTTATAGCTCACTCTCTACTCTGTGTTTTATTTGCCCCTCCAGGTGGAGTAAGCATCCAGGCTTTAGCTCACTCTCTACTCTGTGTTTTATTTGCCCCTCCAGGTGGAGTAAGCATCCAGGCACCGCACCATAGTCACCATGAGCTGGGGGGAGTTGTACGCCCAGCTGGCCGGAGTGAACAAGCACTCCACCAGCCTGGGGAAGATCTGGCTGTCCGTGCTCTTCATCTTCCGCATCACCATCCTGGTCCTGGCCGCCGAGAGCGTGTGGGGCGACGAGCAGTCGGGCTTCACCTGCAACACGCAGACGCCCGGCTGCAACAACGTGTGCTACGACCACTTCTTCCCCGTGTCGCACATACGCCTCTGGTGCCTCCAGCTGATCTTCGTGTCCACGCCCGCCCTCCTGGTGGCCATGCACGTGGCGTACAGGAAGGAGGGGGACAGGAGGACCATACTGGCCAACGGCAGCAGCGGCGGCGAAAAGGCCACGGAGCTGGACCTGGAGAGGCTGAAGGCGCGCCGGCTGCCGATCACCGGCGCGCTGTGGTGGACCTACACCTGCAGCCTGTTCTTCCGGCTCATCTTCGAGGGCGGCTCCATGTACGCGCTGTACTACATCTACGGCGGCTTCCAGATGCCGCGGCTGGTGAAGTGCGAGCAGTGGCCCTGCCCCAACAAGGTGGACTGCTTCGTCTCAAGACCCACTTCTACAACATTGCTTTCAATTGATCTTTTGTTTTTTGTTATTCATGTCCTCACTGTATTGCATTACTGCTTGTTTTTTTAATGTCGTCATTGCCTTGCTTTTCTTTTTTATTCGCCATTGTTCTGTAAAAGCACTTTGAGCTGCATTTCATGTCATGAAAGGTGCTATACAAATAAAGTTTTATTATTATTATTATTACAAAACGCCTTAAGATCAATAGAGTTTTGACATGTCAGTCTTTAATTAACTGGCCACAAAATGATGCTATACAGTAGTTCAGGCACAGGACAGCTTCGCTTGTCTATACCGTGTCTTTTCAGACAGAGCTGATTCCACCCGATCCGCCTAGACCACATCAAATAACAACAATGTTAACCAATGTTTCATACAATGCAAGGGAAAAGAGCTTGATGAAATAACAGCTTGTGTTGTTGTCTTAATTTATTGATCACAGTTAGGACTTCTAAAACTGCCTATATCAATCTGGCCCAGTAGGGTGAGCACGCAGTCAGGTTGTCAACCACGGAAGTAAGGGCCTACAGTGACATCTAGTGGTTCGCTGCAGAGCCTGCACAAACCCCAACTGTTTGATGAGGCTATGGAAGACAATAATGTGTGCCTTTGTGATTACTATTAGCTTGGCTGTGTAGTTTGAGCTGACCATTAGTTCTGAATGTGCCTTATAGTGCAAACATCTTTGAGACCAAGACATGTAGACAAGGTGCAATACTACTTTAACACTAGAAGTTTTGATGGCGATTGAATCAAATAACTCTGTTGCAATTCATTGAAATACGAGATCCTTTTTTATATTTTATATATAATATTATATTTTATATTTTTATAAAGTGAGTTTATTTGAACGCTTTTAGGTTTTGATAGCCCAACTGGTCGTGGTGCTCCATGGAACGATATACTATGTATATTTGTACGTGACACGTCTCTAAATGTGTTGATGAATTGAACAAGGTGGACCCTAAACAAGTGTAATGCTTTTATGGTGTCGTCCACTCACAGTTAACAGTCTTTGTATTGAGTTGTGCTTGAATTGTACTGTAATTCTGCAAACTGTTAATAAATATTTCAATCAATCAATCAATAAATCGTATGTAAACGTGTTTAAATGCTGCATGAACGTACCTGCAGTGTGTAGTTTGATGTCCATCACTTTGTTCCGTTTTCTAGTTCATGAGACCTTGTTGTTTTTCTTTCCTTCACCGGGATGTTGGGGCTGTTGTTATGGTTGTTATCTTAGAGTATAACTCTATGGTTGTTATGGGGAAAAAATAAATGAAAAATACACACACTTACTTCCGGGTCAAAGCACTAGACGCGTTGCACAATACAGCTGGTGCATGACTTAATGCATTGCGCCCCCTGGCGGAGCAGATGTGTAACTGCCACTGAAGAAAGACCGACAAGCAAGACAGACTTTGATTTCATTTCATTTATTTGATATATTCATGATACAATTCATAGGAGAGCAGTACAGAATTATCAAGATTGCACAAAAAGTCAGAGGACTTATTTCCATTGTGATCCAAATAAAAAAATAAAAAAATAAATAGTTACAGCATATTATAAGAAGAACATGTGTAGCCTACATTACAATACTAATGACATTTACAACTGGCCATCATAGATCAATGAACAAAAGACAATAAATAGATATAAATAGATAAATACAGCACTATACTAACTTGCCCATCAGCCACTTTTTCAACATATTTTTAAAAAATGTTCAAAGACTGGGCAAATTTAACTTCCCCTGGGATTTTGTTCCAATCCTCCACCCCTGTATATTTAAATGAGCTTCTACCTACCCTATCCCCCTTTCTGAAACGAATACCGGACAACTCACCAAAAAGGGTAGCCTAAAAGGGGTGAGTCATCTTGTTACCCTATGGAAACACTCACTCTTGAACGAAGTTGAACGTGAGAAAGTGACGTTCGCACACGAAATAGCAGACCTACAAGCTCGTAGCATGCCACTCAGTGGCGCGCTATGAGCTTGTAGATCTGCTATTTTTCAATAGCTAAAGCATAACATAATGCTAACACCATTTTGGACACAGTACAACAGATAAAAGAAAGACAAAGTGTAGGGCGCCTGCACACAACACCATGCGTTGATGCCATGTGTGCATATGTGCAAACACCCATCACTACGTCCATACAAAACACAGTACAACAGATAAAAGAAAGACAAAGTGTAGGGCGCCCGCACACAACACCATGCGTTGATGCCATGTGTGCATATGTGCAGGCACCCAACACCATGACCATACCCAATACAATACAGATCTACATGGTACAGGGGACAGAACAACTGCAAAGTGAAATGAGAAATGACACTGAATACTAATTACTAGTATTTAGTGCTGATAGTTACTCATGATTACAGATTTGAATTGTTTTTAACCACCTTTTCAGGTTGAATTTGAAGGTCAGATAGTTGGAATTCTCTCTTACTTCTGTGGGGAGACTGTTCCAGTGATGGGAGGCTCTAACAGACTGTTTTACCAAACACACTACGTCTGATTGGCACTTCACAGTCCCCTCTGGTAGTTGGCCTTGTTGCTCTGTCACCACTGTCCCTTCGATCTATGAACTGGTTCAGTGGTGGAGGTGCAAGTCCATTTGAGATCTTAAAAATGAGACAAGCATCTGCAAAGTGTTTGAAGCTGTTTAAATAAGTTGTACTTTTGAACTATGTGGCAATGGTGGTAAAGGATGGGCTTTTGGTCAAGTGTTTTTAATGTCTGTTTGTACAGTGATTCTATGGTTTTTAAAGTTGTCTGATTTGTCTGTGACCAGTTTGTGAAACAGTATGTTATGTGTGAAAAAATCATAGCATGCATGAAGAGTTTAGCTGCATCAGTTGTTAGATATGGTCTTATGTGTCAAGTTTGAGTCTAGTGTAATTCCAAGATATTTGAATTCTGATACTATCTGAATACTACTACCCTCAATGAGAATGTCAATGTCAGGGTCTGTGGAGTTACGTGAAAAATACATACCGGCAGTTATTTTTTTGTTCAGATGCAAACATGAGTTCCTCAGCCAATCAGTAATAAAGTGATCATCATTTTTACCTGCCTCCTCTTTGATCTGTGGAGGTTGTTGTGGTTCTTCCTGGACCAGACCGGGGCTCCTCTCCAGATGTTCAGGGGGAAACTCTTCTTCCTGGACCAGACCGGGGCTCCTCTCCAGATGTTCAGGGGGAAACTCTTCTTCCTGGACCAGACCGGGGCTCCTCTCCAGATGTTCAGGGGGAAACTCTTCTTCCTGGACCAGACCGGGGCTCCTCTCCAGATGTTCAGGGGGAAACTCTTCACACACAAACGGAAGGAGCAGAGAAGAGGTAGCATGAGCACAACAACTCAAAGCGCTTTCCTCATTGGATGACAGCTATTCTCCTACTAGGGTTTAATATTGGGATTCGGGAATTTGCAGACCCTTTCCCGGGAATTCCCGTCAGGAAAAAAAATAAAGAAAGAAAGTGCCCACTAAAATGCATTTCTATGTAGATACTTAATATTTATTCTTTAAAACGTTTCATTTGAACGAAATATGAACTTATACGAAATACGAAGGTATACATGGACTGCAATTCTACAGCGCCATTATCCAGAGCGCTTTGCAGGGTAACAGGTACGGCCGCCCCAATTCCATCTCGCCCCAGCTTTTTTACGCCCACCTCACGCCCCAAAGCTTGGTGCGGCGGTTCTTGTATTCTTTATTTAACTTAGAATAAGGTTAGAAATAAGTTTAGGGTTAGGCTTAGTTTTACTGGGGTTAAGTTTAGGTATAGAGTTAGGTTTAGGAATAGTTTTACGGAGGTTAAGGTTAGGTTTAACCGTTTAAGCATAATTTACTTCGATTACTTTAGGAATACCAGGCCGCGCTATAATATAATCCAGTGTTTTTCAACCGTTCTTGTCTCAACGCTCAAGGCACATTATATATTCGTCATTTGAGCCACGACCACCATTTGATTACATTTAGCCACCCAAAACTATAGAATATTTCGTTGTTGGATAAGAGTTGTGTCCACAATTCCATGCTGTAATGATATTGATACCAGTCCATTAGGAGTCGACATAACAGGCAAACGTCGATCAAATATATTCTGCAATTGTGTAGACTTATGTACCTGCAGTCAAAGCCATTTGCCCTTCCGGTTCAATCCTCCCTCACCATGCCCGTGAACTTGACTCTTTATGTTAACAACAGCGCCACCCCTGGCACAAAAGGGGGAAATAACAACAAAAACTAAATACACATCTTATCGGTACCAGTATCGGCCACATTGTTATTTTAAACAGCGGTATCGGTGCATCCCTAATGAATGTGTATAATGTGGAATGTGTTTCTCTGCAACAGCAGAAGACATTGTGAGTTGCATTAGATGTGCCAATATGTCATGCATGTGACTTGACAATTTATACTCTCATGTTATCGCCTTCCTTCATTTCATGGAGGAGAGAGACTGGTCACCTTGTCATAATGGCTGTACTGGCTCCACTTTTACTGGATTAGTTTAGTATTACAAAACATTAACCACTCATGGTTGTGAGCTTCTAGATCTGCTATATGTTTAAAAGATTTGTAGTAGCCTACATTCTGAATAATGAGTATAGGCATAATGCACTTTCTACTTTTGGTACTTGTCTTTAAGTACATTTTAATTCCAGACTTGTACTTTAACAGAGCAACTTACGTATACCTTTCTACTACATTGCAGGAGTATAGGCCCATTGATACTGACTTTCACTTACAGTTTAGACTTCACAGTGCAGGCTTCAACCCTCGGATCAGGAGTTTACAGTGGTGTGAGACATGCAGTTTCTCCTGGGCTGGTCCCACCCTGAATCTCTGGCCCCTCCCCTGCATAAAGGAGGGATGACAGCCTTCAGAAACTGCAGGTGTTTCTCGCACCACTTTGCAGAAGACAGTGAGCACATCGCCGGGTTTCGGCCCCGTCCCATATATAGACCACCAAGCAGCCCTTTACTTTATTTACTGCCCCCTTACTGCCCTGACAGGTTTGTTTGAAGAGCCGGGGTCATTTATGTCTTCAGACTACTAGGATTATAAGTGGAAGTAACAACTTCATGGAAGAAAGCCTGCTAATAAAAGCTGAATAAGGGCTACAGAGAGAGGTGAGTGTTGAACTAAGGCCTATACTAAGAACTCTCATGAATGTTTAAGATGAAGCTGAAATATATATATATATATATATATAATTTTTGTAATGAATTCAATTAAAACCTGAATTATTCCGAATGATTGTGTTCACTAAATCAATTGTAGCTAAACATGTGCCTTATTAAAAATAAACAGTCTTATAAACAACACTAACTTCTGACATGCAATCTGATCTGATTTTGTAACGTTTCCCATTCAGTTTGCCGCAGGGTTTCAGATTATTTCTATCTTCAAACGAGATCATGTTTTATTTTTAAAGTTGTTTTAGACCTATAATTCCGTGAATTCCTCCAGTAACCGCGAGAAAAGTTAAGAACGGAATGATTTTAAGTAGCCCATTAACAATATGACGTGCCACTGCTCATTATTTGGCTATAAAAATAAATTAATCAATCAGAATTAATTTAGCCAAAATGAAAAACGTAAGGCCTATTCAGTTTTTGTTCTTTTAACATCACGCTTACACAATCTCTCAATCACCTGGTAATGACTGTGACACAGTCCTGTACCTGAAAGGTCAGAAATGCAGTCCTTGCAACCACAATGTTTCCAGCCAGACAGGTCTAGTCCAGAATGCCACTTAAGCACTATATACTTTGTTGTACAACAAATAGCAAAGATTGTTGACCTACAAACTTGTAATGTTTGGAAAATTTGAAAGATTTAGAAAGCTTTTGCCTATAATGCCATGTTGAAAGTGGTTATCACTTAACATACCTACACCCGCACAGTATCATTGGTATGAAGTGTAACTGAATATCGCTGTTTTAGTATCCTCACTTAACCCATTAACCTGATTCTACAAATGTTATGTTATGATTATGGCAAAACTGAACTTAAATAATAATCACTAGTATGGATCCATAAAACATTTATTCAGCTCTTTGAATGCATTAATTGCATAAACTATTCAGTGATATATTTTCTGCTTATTTGGGCCGAAACCGAATAGGCCGAAAATGCCATTTTATGCCGAATATTTTCTGCGGCCGAATATTCGGTGCCTCACTAACATAATGTGATTTATTTTAGATGATAGCTCCATATCCACTTCAACACTGGCTTGCCTGGTCTGGTATCAAAACATAGCCTGGAAAATGGAACAGTTTAATCATACATGAAGACCAGTATGTCTGCTATTCCATTGGGGTTGCAGTGTAGCCATTTTAGCAATATATATTATATATATTTAGCTCACTTTCTACTCTGTGTTCTATTTGCCCCTCCAGGTGGAGTAAGCATCCAGGCTTTAGCTCACTCTCTACTCTGTGTTTTATTTGCCCCTCCAGGTGGAGTAAGCATCCAGGCACCGCACCACAGTCACCATGAGCTGGGGGGAGTTGTACGCCCAGCTGGCCGGAGTGAACAAGCACTCCACCAGCCTGGGGAAGATCTGGCTGTCCGTGCTCTTCATCTTCCGCATCACCATCCTGGTCCTGGCCGCCGAGAGCGTGTGGGGCGACGAGCAGTCGGGCTTCACCTGCAACACGCAGACACCCGGCTGCAACAACGTGTGCTACGACCACTTCTTCCCCGTGTCGCACATACGCCTCTGGTGCCTCCAGCTGATCTTCGTGTCCACGCCCGCCCTCCTGGTGGCCATGCACGTGGCGTACAGGAAGGAGGGGGACAGGAGGACCATACTGGCCAACGGCAGCAGCGGCGGCGAAAAGGCCACGGAGCTGGACCTGGAGAGGCTGAAGGCGCGCCGGCTGCCGATCACCGGCGCGCTGTGGTGGACCTACACCTGCAGCCTGTTCTTCCGGCTCATCTTCGAGGGCGGCTTCATGTACGCGCTGTACTACATCTACGGCGGCTTCCAGATGCCGCGGCTGATGAAGTGCGAGCAGTGGCCCTGCCCCAACAAGGTGGACTGCTTCGTCTCGCGGCCCACGGAGAAGACCATCTTCACCGTCTTCATGGTGTCGTCGTCGGTCATCTGCATGGGGCTGAACGTGGCCGAGCTCAGCTACTTGGTGGGCAAGGCGCTGATGAGGTGCTCGGCGAGGGCCAACCGGAGGCGCCCGTATGCCCACCCAGACAGTGTGACCCCGGAGAAGGCCCTGCTGCAGAACAGAAAGAACGAGATGCTGCTGTCCTCGTCCACGGACTCCTCCAGCAACAAGGCCTTGTGAGGAGGGATGGATGGATGCATGGATGGGTGGATGTTTGGATGGATGCATGGAGGAGACGCAGCACTCAGTGGAGAAGTAGATATAGATATAGTGGAGTACGAGGCAAGAAGATTGTCGTGAACTGAAAAGCCCCACTTTTACCACAATACCACGTATCTATCACAATACCACGTATCCTCTGTAGACATTTTTAAAGCACAGCTCAAGACCCACTTCTACAACATTGCTTTTAATTGATCTTTTATTTTTTTGTTATTCATGTCCTCAGTGTATTGCATTACTGCTTGTTTTTTGTTGCCTTGCTTTTCTTTTTTTATTCGCCATTGTTCTGTAAAGCACTTTGAGCTGCATTTCATGTCATGAAAGGTGCTATACAAATAAAGTTTTATTATTATTATTATTATTACAAAACGCCTTAAGATCAATAGAGTTTTGACATGTCGGTCTTTAATTAACTGGCAATTTAAATGATCACAAAATGATGCTATACAGTAGTTCAGGCACAGGACAGCTTCGCTTGTCTATACCGTGTCTTTTCAGACAGAGCTGATTCCACCCGATCCGCCTAGACCACATCAAATAACAACAATGTTAACAAATGTTTCATACAATGCAAGGGAAAAGAGCTTGATGAAATAACAGCTTGTTTTGTTGTCTTAATTAGTTAATTTATTGATCACAGTTAGGACTTCTAAAACTGCCTATATCAATCTGGCACAGTAGGGTGAGCACGCAGTCAGGTTGTCAACCACGGAAGTAAGGGCCTACAGTGACATCTAGTGGTTCGCTGCAGAGCCTGCACAAACCCCAACTGTTTGTTGAGGCTATGGAAGACAATAATGTGTGCCTTTGTGATTACCATTAGCTTGGCTGTGTAGTTTGAGCTGACCATTAGTTCTGAATGTGCCTTATAGTGCAAACATCTTTGAGACCAAGACATGTAGACAAGGTGCAATACTACTTTAACACTAGA
Source organism: Protomyctophum parallelum (assembly GCF_964188405.1). Lineage (NCBI taxonomy): Eukaryota > Metazoa > Chordata > Actinopteri > Myctophiformes > Myctophidae > Protomyctophum > Protomyctophum parallelum. Next base: position 44,461,913 of record NC_139707.1, on the reverse strand, counting down.
AGTTTTGATGGCGATTGAATCAAATAACTCTGTAAAACTTAAAGTGAGTTTATTTGAACGCTTTTAGGTTTTGAGAATTTTAGGGGTTTTTGTACATTTTTATACAACTAAAAGCACCAAATAGCCTAACTGGTCGTGGTGCTCCATGGAACGATATACTATGTATATTTGTACGTGACACGTCTCTAAATGTTTTGATGAATTGAACAAGGTGGACCCACTTGTAAACAAGTGTAATGCTTTTATGGTGTCGTCCACTCACAGTTAACAGAAGCCCCGCTCGGAACCCATTTGGAAGACTTTACCCATCAGAAACTGTACGTACCATTGGGTTCCGAGCGGGGCTAAGTTAACAGTCTTTGTATTGAGTTGTGCTTGAACTGTACTGTAATTATGCAAACTGTTAATACATATTTCAATCAATCAATCGTATGTAAACGTACCTGCATTGTGTAGTTTGATGTCCATCACTTTGTTGCGTTGACTTATACACCATGTATCAGAAAATAAAAGCTACAATTAAATTAGTAACCATGTTTCTGCATTACTCAAATCAGCAAGGAATGCACAGGTCCAATACTTTACAGCAGAGGAAACAAGAAATTAGTGGAAATATTTCAAACATGAATTTGTTTGCCTGCTATTTCACCATTTGACCCAAGTTACAACGATTCGTTGTTGATGTGTGTATGGGCGGGGCGGGGGGGGGGGGTCTATTTGGCTATGCTATTGAGATGCAATTCAGTCAGACCATTGACTCATTGAGAATAAAGTAGTGCAGGGTATCTGCACATTTCTACATTTAAGACCTTTTTAATACCAAATGGTCAAACATTGTATGAAAGAGGCAAACATGAAAATGGCAGATCTACAAGCTCAGAACTGAACCCTTACCCGATGAAAACAATGTCACTACTTTGAACTAACACGATAATTATGCTCTTGCAAGACCGACGTTCAATTAGTCAAATATTATGTTATGATAAACTATGACCTACTGTTTATACCATTCTTAAATCTGTTCAAGTCTATTCCTACTGTAACTGTACAACAACTAAAGAATGTAGTGTTTTCTTGCATTCTGTGGTTTGGTTTATGGGTGAGCTTGGTGAGGGGAATATTGTGAATGGAAGGAAAACATACAAAGACAAATTCAACAAAGGCACAGTGAGCTTTACCTACAACCATGGTGGCAAATGTTTAGCTTGTTTGAGTAAAGCTGGTATTAACAAGAATGTGATCTATTATTCTGCTGAGAGTTACATTTTGATTACATTTAAACCCATAGTCATGTCCTTGTATGAGTCTTCCTCAGGTTCCACTTGCTATTTAAGCAGAACCATTCAGAATAGATGTGACAATCAAGTACACATAGAAACCTAATTTGCACCTGATTTCTCCAAATTAAGCTGTTAAATTGTGTTTATAGTTGTTTATGTTATTGTTCATAACAGCATCTTCATTTATCTTGCTGTTACATGGTATTTTATTGCCTTCTAAATGGCATTTCATGTGATTGACTGGAATTACCACACAGTACAAAAAAGTAAATTTGTGACTGCACAACCATTATTACTTGCGCAAGCAGAGCGCGCAAGTAAGTTTCGCCCAGCTCGTATGCACCGTCCCAGCCAACCCGCCACTTTTGATGCGTATGCACCGTCCCAGCAAATTGTGCCTGATTTGCTGGGACCAGATTACATGGTGTGTATATGTATAACTAGCTCTCAATGATGACGTAAGAAATATGTGGATTAAAGGACCCAATGCCAGAGTGTAATTGGTTTTCGATGGTGACGTAATGACGATATGTTTTAGTGTTGGGAGGATTAAAGGTAATGCTCCTGTGTATACATGTATGTAATCTGACACCACTGCGGTATCAAGCACAGTTTGCTGGGACGGTGCATACGCATCAAAAGTGGCGGGTTGGCTGGGACTGCGTACGGTGCAAAGTAACCACAGTATACCACTAATCAACTTGCAAATTACATATACATATATACATAGTATATGTCACTCATTCTTGAGATGAGGGACAAAAGTGGAAAAAACATGTCCCACACATAAGAGCCTTATTATTGTTAAAAATAAATAAATTTAATAAAAATAAAAGCACTTGCAAAGTTAAATGTAATACAGTTGTGTATTATTATGCCATTAATTTCATTATAATTGTTTTCATATGCCATCTGAATTAGTTAAAAGCAGGCACTGTACCCAAAAACGCCTGTATTTAGCCTGTCCCCAGCAAGTGGTCATAATTTCAAACTGCTAAAAAAGTGTCTAATACTGTCACAATCACATAAATATACATACTAAATTAAAGTAGATTGTCAACAACATAGCAAACAATATACACAATAATTTTAATTTATATTTTCCATTAGATATCTCATATCAAATGTGTGTCCCACGTCTCCCGTCAACTCCGTCAGGTTTTTTAAAAGTCTTAAATTAATCAGAAAATATTGTCGACAGATTTAGCCTGAAGACTCCTTTTCCAAGTCCCGTTTGTATTTGTTGCAACAGTGGAGCACCTGGTCTGACAAGCATTCAATTGTTTGATATTTTAAACAAACAATGTTGATATCAGGGTGGTCACAGCTTTTACATGTCAACTCCGTCAGGACATTATTATGATCTTTGTTAAGAATTCCAAAATAATGTTTATTATAAAAGTTTAGGGTTAGGTTTAGCTAACAAATGAAGCAAAAACAAAATGGCTACATTGTACTACAGAGGGTTAAGATGAAAACAAATGACATTTTGTCAACTCCGTCAGACGTCAACTCCGTCAGGTTTTGTGTCTGACGGAGTTGACATGTATCTGACGGAGTTGACAAAAGTGTTCCTAAAACAATAAAATTATAGTTTTTGAATAATGGGACGTATTCTAATTTGGCACACAGTTAGAGCATGCCTTAAGGAACATTTTTGGCTATAGGGCCATCACAGATTTGTCTCGTGGTGACCATGGCAGCCATTTTCCAAAATTGCCGCCACCTGATGTTATTTTACAATAACTCAAGTTCTACACCACCTAGCCTCGATACCCAGGCTTTCATTTCGTCTGCGCGAAAGATGAAAGCCTGGAAAAAGCCGTGGGCTCAACCAGTCTAAAAGTGGGAGTCAACCCTTCCGGGTGGGCGTCGCTCTAAATTATGTGACGTAGCGCTGCACTAGGGGGGAGAGGAGGGGCCGGGGGTGACGGACAGATCGATGAGATCCAATCAGGGTGTGCGCATTTCTGAGGCGCGACCCGCCCCTCTAGACCAGAAATGTCTCTGCTTAGGTCAGGCTATACACCACCTAGGATCTTGATTCTGGTGACTAAGACTACATTTTCAAGGATGAGGGATACAGTGGTACAATTTAGATTTTCCCTGTGACCATGGCAGCCATATTTCAAAATGGCCGCCACCTGCTGTTATTTTACAATAACTCAAGTTCTACACCATCTAGGATCTTGATTCTGGTGACTAATCATACATTTTCAAGGATGTGGGATACATTGGTACTATTTAGATTTGTCCTGTGACTATGGCAGCCATTGTTTTTCAAAATGGCCACCACCTGCTGTTATTTTACAATAACTCAAGTTTTAGACCACCTAGGATCTTGATTCTGGCCACTAATAATACATTTTAAAAGATGAGGAATACAGTGGTACTATTTAGATTTGTCCTGTGACCATGGCAGCCATTGTTTTTCAAAATGACCACCAACCTCATGTTATTTTACCAATAACTCAAGTTTTAGACCACCAAGGATCTTGATTCTGGTGACTAATCATTACATTTTCAAGGATGAACTTTCTCTGGGAGGGGTCAGGGCTTATTTCAGGTGCAGGTTGAGTTGCTACTGACAGGACATTAAAAGGAGGTGGGCTTTCTGGCCTTTGACTTGTCCCTTTCAGGTACAGATGCACAGTTTGACTTCACTGGCCACTGCAGTGTGGCGTTGATCTTGGTGGCCTCCTGCCAGTGTTTCTCCATCCTTCTCATGACCTCTGTGTTCTGGGGCTCTGTTATAGTCAACTTACATTGTCTTGGCTGGAGATTGCTTTCCTGCAGGGTCCAGCCCAGTCTTGTGCAGATGGCTGCTGGCCCACCTGGAGGCCCCAACCTCACTTGTTCGGTTGGTGTGATTAGGTGGGGTGGTCTTCCCCAATCAGGATGAAGGGTTTAACCCTTTCAAACGGCAGTCTGGCCAAGTGTCTGTATTTAGTTGTGAGGCTAGATACGGGATACGATTTCTCACCCAGCCCCAGGTGACTTGAGGTGAAGGCTCCTTTGATTTGGTAACATTGCTTTGGTTGACATGCTGGGGACACAGAACGACACTGATGCCTTCAGTGTCTGCACATCCTGCCTGATAGTCCTGAAGGCAGATCTTCTGTCTTCAGTCTTTCGCTCACTGTTCACTGCTCACTGTTCACCTCAAGCAGGTCTTCAAGGTGTTTGCCTTTGCACAGGCTATATGGCTAGGACTCGTGCTTCAACCACTCAGAGAACTCCAACATGGTGTTGGTTGCTCCTGGGCCGCAGAGCATTGTGCGGCAGAATTCAGCTCTCATCTCTGGTGGCAGCTTGTTGAGGAATCGTGCAACATGTGAGCCGCATCTAAGTTCTGTGTCTCCCTCTGGGCCTAGGGTAGACACTTGTTATTTTCCGTAACACTAATTGGTGGGGCTGTCCAAACTTGTTGTTTAGTTGTCAATCGGGTCTCTGTTGGTGAAGTCGGGTCTAGGTGGTCTAGAAGATGAGTTAGTCAGGGGATATTAATACAATCTGGTAATACATTTCTTATCAAGAATTTTCTTCACCAATGTGTTTGGAAGGGTGTCTACTAACATATCCCACATTGCTTTATATTCAACCACCCTAGGGGAACCTTTGACAGCTGCTGAAAGTTGGGGTACCATCAACAACCTATATAAGGCAAAATGTTCATTATGCTTTAAGTAGCATGTGACATGTCAAACTAGGGAGTTTTCATGATTCTGAATGCATTCCAAACATTAGCTATGCACGAAGAACACTCCTTGGGCTGAAAACGGCCATAGCCGTCATCACAAAATGAGGTCAGCACATTTGGGCAAGTGGATATATGGCCGAATTTAGCCCAAGGGGTTTGACCCCTAGTTTGGCCATAGACTCCCTAGTTTGGCCATAGCCACTTGGTATGGTACCCAACTTTCAGCAGCTGTCAAAAATGTTCAATAGAAACCAATGTGGGATATGTTAGTAGACACCTTTACAAACACATTGGTGAAAGAATTCTTGGTAAGAAATGTATTCACAGATTTAACATTATTCTGATAATATTCACTGACTAAATTGGTAAAATAATAGCAGGTCCACCATTTTTGGAAATGGCTGCCATTGTCACAGGATAAATCTAAATAGTACAACTGTATTCCTCCTCCTTGAAAATGTAGGATTAGTCACCAGAATCAAGATCCTAGGTGGTGTAGAACTTGAGATATTGGGAAATAACAGAAAGTTGGTGGCCATTTTGAAAAATGTCTACCATGGTCAAAGGACAAATCTAAATAGTACCAATGTATCCCACATCCTTGAAAATGTATGATTAGTCACCAGAATCAAGATCCTAGGTGGTGTAGAACTTGAGTTATTGTAAAATAACAGCAGGTGGCGGCCATTTTGAAAATGGCTGCCATGGTCACAGGGCCAATATAAATAGTACCACTGTATTCCTCATCCTTGAAAATGTGGGATTAGTCACCAGAATCAAGATCCTAGGTGGTCTAGAACCTAAATCAGTTAAACTTGTCAACTCCGTCAGATGTTCGTCAACTCCGTCAGACGTTCGTCCCGTGATGTTTTTGTTAATTTCCAAAGAAATAGAAAATTCGATGTTAAATATTTTGTGCTTATGTATTGAAACACCAACTGAAATGATACGTAATGATGTTTTTTTTTTTTTTTTACATGGTTTTCATGTTATAATATTGAAAATAAAGGTTGAAATGACGGATTTGAGAAATTGGATATTTCATAATAGTGTGATATTGGAACAAAACAATATTAAAATAATTGTATTACTTAACTTGATTACTGAAAGCCATTATAAGATAACTGAGGACTTTATATTATTGTTGAAATTATCAAATTCAATTAAAAGGGATTTTAGTGTGTCTGACGGAGTTGACAAGAATCAGGTATTAAGTGCATAAATGTCCCATTTTAGAAAGAAATGTTATGCGAAAAACCTGTTCCTTCTCAATATTGGTAGTTGAGACCTGTGTCTACAAATACATCTATTTGATTTGAATGTATCTTAAAAAAAAAAAAAATCTAGTTTGAAAAAAGTTTTGTCCCTTATCTCAAGAATGGGTGATATGTATAGCTCTCAATGATGACGTAAGAAATATGTGGATTAAAGGACCCAATACCAGAGTGTAATTGGTTTTCGATGGTGACGTAATGACGATATGTTTTAGTGTTGGGAGGATTAAAGGTAATGCTCCTGTGTATACATGTATGTAATCTGGCACCACTGCCGTATCAGGCACAGTTTGCTGGGACGGTGCATACGCATCAAAAGTGGCGGGTTGGCTGGGACTGCGTACGGCGCAAAGTATACCGCTAATCAACTTGCAAATTACATATAGTATATATGTATAGCTCTCAATGATGACGTAAGAAATATGTGGATTAAAGGACCCAATGCCAGAGTGTAATTGGTTTTCGATGGTGACGTAATGACGATATGTTTTAGTCTTGGGAGGCACTGATTGACATATACGTCACCATCCAAAGTCGTCACTTAATATTCATTACAACACATTATGTTTCTGAAGTGTATAAAAACAATTACCATTGTTTCATTCTGGCACCACTGCCGTATCAGGCACAAGTAGTCATTACTGATATTTGACAGTTTGTAGCGGTCGAAAGTACTTGCGCGCTCTGCTTGCGCACTAGTAGGCCATTTATGGCCTACTAGTGCCATATGTGCTGATATGTGTACAACCTTGTGAAAGTCTACATCCTTTGAGCATCTGAAAGGATGCACACAAACACTCTTCTTTTAAATGATATTTCATGTGATTGACTGGAATTACCACAGTACAAAAAAGTAAACAAAAGAAAAACAGAAAACAACTCTGACTTGTTTGCCTTTACTTGTGACTGCACAACCATTATTTATGCTAAATTTACTTGCAATTAATGAACACATTAGTCACAAAAATAAATCATCATGCAACACTGGAGCAGTTTAAAACCATTGTGTACAACCTTATGAAAGTCTACATCCTTTGAGCATCTGAAAGCTTTTCTACTCACATATAGGGTTTCTCTCTGGTGTGAATTCTCTGGTGCTTTTTAAGGCTGGACATTTCAGAGAAGTGTTTTCCACAATGATCACATCCATAGGGTTTCTCTCCAGTGTGAATTCTCTGGTGGCTTTTAAGGTTGGACAATTGAGAGAAGTGTTGTCCACACTGATAACATCCATAGGGTTTCTCTCCAGTGTGAATTCTCTGGTGGCTTTTAAGGCTGGACATTTCAGAGAAATGTTGTCCACAATGATCACATCCATAGGGTTTCTCTCCAGTGTGAATTCTCTGGTGGTTTTTAAGGCTGGACATTTCAGAGAAGTGTTTTCCACAATGATCACATCCATAGGGTTTCTCTCCAGTGTGCATTCTCTTGTGGTTTTTAAGGTTGGATATTCTAGAGAAGTGTTGTCCACACTGATCACATCCATAGCGTTTCTCTCCAGTGTGAATTCTCTGGTGGCTTTTAAGGCTGGACATTTCAGAGAAGTGTTGTCCACACTGATCACATCCATTGGGTTTCTGTCCAGTGTGAATTATCTTGTGTTTTTTAAGGCTGGACATTTCAGAGAAGTGTTTTCCACACTGATCACATCCATAGGGTTTCTCTCCAGTGTGAATTATCTTGTGTTTTTTAAGGCTGGACCTTTCAGAGAAATGTTGTCCACACTGATCACATCCATAGGGTTTCTCTCCAGTGTGAATTCTCTGGTGGGTTTTAAGGTGGGACATTTGAGAGAAGTGTTGTCCACACTGATCACATCCATAGGGTTTCTCTCCAGTGTGCATTCTCTTGTGGTTTTTAAGGTTGGACATTACAGAGAAATGTTGTCCACACTGATCACAACCATATGGTTTCTCTCCAGTGTGAATTCTCTGGTGGTCTTTAAGGTTGGATATTCTAGAGAAGTGTTGTCCACACTGATCACATCCATAGCGTTTCTCTCCAGTGTGAATTCTCTGGTGGTCTTTAAGGTTGGACATTACAGAGAAGTGTTGTCCACACTGAACACATCCATAGGGTTTCTCTCCAGTGTGCATTCTCTTGTGGTTTTTAAGGTTGGACATTACAGAGAAATGTTGTCCACACTGATCACATCCATAGGGTTTCTCTCCAGTGTGAATTCTCTGGTGTCTTTTAAGGTGGGACATTTGAGAGAAATGTTGTCCACACTGATCACATCCATAGGGTTTCTCTCCAGTGTGAATTCTCTGGTGTGTTTTAAGGTGGGACATTTTAGAGAAGTGTTGTCCACACTGATCACATCCAAAGGATTTCTCTCCAGTGTGAATTATCTGGTGTGTTTTAAGGTCGGATTTGTAATGGAAGCGTTTTCCACACTGGTCACAGTCGTGCTGTTTTGGGTTAGCCAAGATTCTATGTGCATTTACTGTTGGTAAGACAGGGAGGCCAGACTGATGATGCAACACTGGATTGGAAACAAAGAGGTTCAGAGAGGTTGAACGACAGACTTTTATGGACTGAAATGTACATGAACTATTACATAATAATAATAAATTACATGATTATATAATGATTCAGTGGTAAGTAATAGGCCCACTAGAAGCACTTTTAGAGTGAATGAACCTGTGAGACAATATAAAGGCAAAAAGATTGAGAATGCAATGTTTTAATTATCCAAATATGACAGGTGAAAGGGGCAAGTAACATACCATGGTCTTTGGGTTCCTCCTGTTCAGCAGAGTTGAGGTTGACAGAGTTCATCTTCTCCTGAAGTCTGGAGTCCACAGTCAGATCTGATCAGAAATGATTGATATCATGGACAGGGCTCCAAACCTTTTCACAGGTAGCACTGGTGCCACATACCTTTTCATTTGGTAGCGCCACCACAAATTAGGTAGCACCATTTTTTTCTTTGTATAGCGTGGTATTAATACATGATCTTATCATGCCCCCACATAGGGCGCCATTTATTTATGTAGTGGTTTCCACCATTAAAGGTTTGAATCATAAAACCCCCTACAAAGGTCACTGTGTAAAAAACAGCAACCTACCTGGTTATACACTGTAGATGGTTTCAACCCAACACAAAGTCACTCAGTCAATAAAGGCAATATTTATATTCCACACAGAAAGTCAGTTTAAGGTTTTGTGTTGAAAATTAAATGCAGTCCAAAGTCCAAACCTTTGGGATTAATAAAGTGACAATTTGAAAAATATCCCATTACCCAAATGAATTCCTTATTATTATATTTTTACATTTTGGGAAAAAATCTTTTGCAATGTGAAATGCCACCGAATTCTTAATCCTTTTCCTTGTCTTCATGGGCCAACTTGTGAAAGCTGCATGCTTTTATAGTGAAGGCAAAAGTGTATGAATGCTCTCAGAGCCTGCATATCTCTGCGTTGTGAGCTTGTAGATCAGCTATTTTCAGCACACACTTTGTACGACAAAGAATAAATCAGGCATCAGTGCTCTTCGCTCACTGGGAGGGAGATTAATGTCTTTTGTTGGCCGATCATCGTGTATGGACACATAGGCTACCTCCTCGATGCAAACATAACAAGCTTTGGAAGCTATTTTTCGTGGCACATATGTTTAATCAAACAACAAGTTTACAAGTTTAAAATTAGTTAATTTGTGTCGGATAAGTTGCGTTCAGATCTGAATATATATTTGCCTTGGTTCGTCCAGTTTGTACCGCGGCAGGTCGTGCGGCGCCCGTTTGCACAATTCTCGTCTTTGCATTGACTTTGTATGTAATCACGCCGATCTGACCATCCAAGTCTGAAAGGCTTATTGGTGGGTTTCGGGATGTTTTTGTTTTCCTACACTCATCATTAAAATTACAAAGTTTACTATTGACTCTCTATTTTATGTTACTCGCTAAATGTGTGAACATACATGAACACACAGCACTCCTACAGACCACAGATTAACAACAACTCTTGACTCTGAACATTTAACCATCAACATACTATTGATCCGAACCCTTCGGTGTGTCGGAAAAGCGTGCACACCCCCTATGGACCGATACTCAAGGCTGCAGTGTCAGTATTGAAAGTGAATAAGTTGGAATCGGAAAAGCTCTAGATCAAAACATACATACCTATCCTGTGCATCTGTACTACAGGTTGAAACATTGCATCAAACAGTCCACGTCGCTCATCCATCTCTCGCCGTCCTCTCTCTGTTGATACTGTAGACCTCTCCCTGTGGTGCTCTGTGGAAATCACCATTAGATAAATATATATATTTAGTTACTCAGCAACCTTACATACACTGAAGAGCTTCAACAATACACCGCTAGTTTTATGGTAAATAATTCTATGACATTAAACTGTTGTGTGCCGTGTGTAAAACCTTTTATCTACTATGATGGAGAGTTGGAGACATATACATTATGATTACATATCACAGAAAATCTCCCATTGATACAATACAGAAACAAACCACAGCATTTAAAAATAATTGTTAAAATAATCGTTTTGATGTAAATTCTTAATGGTCATGGATAGTCGTTTAATTATTAAGAATCCTTAGCTTGTTCCTCAACTCACCTTGCTTCCTCCAGTTCCAGATACACACCTATGCGTGCACCCAGAACCCTCATTTCAGAAAGAAATGGGGTGTGGCAAAAATAAGTTACCACTTCAGCACCATTTCCAAATTAGTCGACCTACAAGTATACTGTATATCCACTATTTATGCCATTCTGGAGGGAAGCTAATAAATGTATGGTTGCAGTCAGACAAGAAAACATATCTATAACATGCGTTATATGTCAGGCATGGATTGAGGTGCACTCAGCTTTGATTTGCAGTCAACTTACTGGTGTCCAGGTTGTCTTCAGTTTCATGGTCTTCAGGTTCCAGTTTAAGGTGGTCTTCAGGTTCCTGTTTAAAGAGGTCTTCAGGTTCCTGTTTAAGGTGGTCTTCAGGTTCCTGTTTAAGGTGATCTTCAGATTCCTGTTTAAGGTGGTCTTCAGGTTCCTGTTTAAGGTGGTCTTCAGGTTCCTGCTTAAGGTGGTCTTCAGGTTCCTGCTTAAGGTGGTCTTCAGGTTCCTGTTTAAGGTGGTCTTCAGGTTCCTGTTTAAGGTGGTCTTCAGGTTCCTGTTTAAGGTAGTCGTCAGGTTCCTGTTTAAGGTGGTCTTCAGGTTCCTGTTTAAGGTGGTCTTCAGGTGCCTGGTGGTCTTCAGGTTCCTGTTTAAGGTGGTCTTCAGGTTCCTGTTTAAGGAGGTCTTCAGGTTCCTGCTTAAGGTGGTCTTCAGGTTCCTGTTTAAGGTGGTCTACAAGTTCCTGTTTAAGGTGGTCTACAGGTTCCTGTTTAAGGTCCACCATTTTGTCTGGAATGAAGCAGTAGAATAAGGATAATAAGAATAAAGATAATATGGACTTTGACTTGACATGGAAGAAGACTAAAAATAATGAAGTGACATGCGTTGTAGATTAAGGTCGAAACAGAGGGAACAGAGGTTGTAAAGCAGTGTTTTTTTTTCAAAGACTGGAAACAGTGGACAGTGATGACAAATACCTTTTCACCATTATGTCCATAGGCCAAATATGGCCTATGTAGTGATGTTTCAGAATTCAGAGCACGCATATAACTTTAGTTCTAATAATGGCTTCGCAAGACCGCTCACTTTGGAAGTTGACGCCCCCTGGCGTAAACACAGAAGCATTTCAATATGAACTCACAGACTTTAGGCTGGGACTTTAGACGTGATGACGTTGCCGACCCCGCCCGCCGGGTGCACCTTATAACCGTGCCTCAACGTTCACGTCTCCATTCGTTGTTCTCTTCTCATGTGTAACACACAGCGCTACGAAGTCTCCCTCACGGACGAGTATCAGATTTTTTCCATTAGGACGAGAAGCCTTCTCGGTACCGCGGAAACTACTTGTCCCAGAGGCTTCAAGAGGAAGAAAGTCGGTAAGTCCGCTTTCTTTAACTAAGTTAACACTAACTTGGAGGTAATTCAGTCCGTTAGTGGCTCGCGGCCCTAGCTGGTTTCTTTATTACCTGTGTGACGTTCTGTAACGTGGCTAGCAACAGCCAGGTTTCTGCTTCCACACAAACCTTCGCGGACCTAAAGGTCTCGAACGTGTGAAGAACCAGGAGCGGTACGCAACCCTTCCTTGGCTTCCACACGTGTGGCGGCGTTAGCGGTGGCTACTAACAGCCCGCCCCAGCCACACACTACGTCCCGCGGCTCTTCCAAGCCCGCGACGGTGACTCGAGCAGCGGCTACTAACAGCCCGCTCCAGCCACACACTACGTTCCGCGGCTCTTCCAAGCCCGCGACGGTGACTCGAGCAGCATAAGTTTATTCTGTTAAGCTTCCACGCTGTGTGACGGTCTGATAAGGCTATCACTAGCTTTCTCTCAGCTTCTCGAACGTGTGTACGTGTGAAGGGCTAGGAACGGTGCAACCCTTTGTTAGCCTCCACACGTGCGGCGGCGTTAGCGGTGGCTATTGATAGCACGCTCTTGCCGACACACGAACGTCTCGCGGCTTTTCAAGCCCGCGACGGAGTGGTAACCTAAGCAGGATATAGTAATATTTTTGTTTAGCTCCCACTTTGTGTGACGTCTCTGATAGAGGCTAACAATAGCTCTATTCTCAGCTTCCACACGCACGTGGCGTCTTGTACAGTGGATGGCAACAGCCCTGTTTAAGTCTCCATATGAAGTGACGGTCTCTCACAGTAGCAAGCAATAGCTCTGTCATAGCCCTCATTTTAACGTGACGACCTACCAACTCGGCGCCTACTCAGCTTCTGACGAGGAGGAGGAGGGTGATGAAGAGAGCAGCAACGAGAGCGACGCCGAGGTGGTAGATCCGCCTCTAGTCGTCAAGGCCGCTCAAGCGGCCGACGTCGCCGCCCCCGTTGCAGCGCCAGATACTGTTGGTGTTGCACCGGCCGACACCGCTGCAGCTCCGACGGCTCCAGCTGCTCCAGCTGAACCGCAGCTCCACTATGACAACACTGACATAGTCGATCTGTTCAAGAAGGCTACAGTCCGCTGTGGTCTGGTCTGGCCGGCCAGTCTTGAACCTCCGGTGGCTAAAGACACCCTATGCGAACAGTTTCGCAAGAGGATTCAGGGCAACCCAGTGAAGTCCCAGACCAAGGCTGAGATCCCCCTCGATGGCGGGTTCCTGAAATCCCTCATGGTGTCTTGGGGACGGCCTCACTCAGTTTCCACCTCCCTGAGCGGAGGCATGAAGCTTCTTGACTGCGCAGGACAACGGGAGGCAGGCCTCGAGGCCATGCCTCCAATGGACAAGTCCTTCGCCGGCTGGCTCATGGGTATCAACCCCAATGTTTTCCACGAGGACCCGGACTTCTCCTTGCCTGCGGACAAGGATGACTCCAAACTTAATAAGGCTGCCTATAAGTGCGCCTCAACTGCGGCCAGAGCACTGAACGCCACGACCCTTCTGCAGGGGTCAGCGTCTCATGTCCTCCTGGAGGCGGGTGACGAGCCTACCCCCGAACACATGGCTGAGTTGAGACGCCTGCACCTTGAGCTCCTCCGTCTCACTCAGGCACAGCGCCAGAGCCACAGGTCCGTATTGCAGGACAGAGGCCCCAGGCCCAGGTTCTGACCGTAAGGGGCGCCGCTCTACCACAAAAAGGTTCGGAGCTGGCTTCAACCCCTCTGGCGCTGTGTCTACAGGAGTGGAATCGTTGTGGTGTTCATCCTTGGATGTTGAACACCATCTCGAAGGGTTACAAACTACAGTTTGCCAGAAGACCTCCTACTTGTGGGAGCGTTCTGCTCTCGCAAGCGGCGTGGTCAGGCAGCCGAGGTTCTCCAGGACGAGATAACGTCTCTGTTGGAGAAGAAGGCTATACGTGTGGTGTCCATGGAGCAGAGCAACACCGGGTTTACTCCCGCCACTTTCTCGTGGAGAAGAAAGGGGGGGGCATGTGGCCCATTCTAGACCTACGTGCTCTGAACGGCTGTTTGGAAGTGTTTCACTTCAAAATGCTCACGAGCAAGGCTCTGCTGCGCATGATGCGTTGAGGAGACTGGTATACAACTCTCGATCTCAGAGACGCGTATTTCCACATTCCCGTCTACCCACCACACAGAAAATTCCTGCGGTCCGTCTTCAAGGGACAGATATACGAATATCTGGTCCTTCCGTTCGGACTGTCACTAAGTCCAAGGACTTTTGTGGAGTGTACACAGACGATGTGCTATATCAACAAGCACGGTCCACCAGACTGCATGCGCTAGCACACAGACTGACGTTATGGTGCGTCGAGCACCTTCTTTCGTTCAGGGCCTCCCACGTTACGGAATTCCAGAACACGGGGCGGATCTGTTGTCCAGGGACCGATACCTCTATGCTGCTTGGTCACTGCACAAAACAGATGTGGGAGAGGTTCGGCGAGCCACGAGTGGATCTGTTTGCGTCGGAAGAGAACAGCAAGTGTCCTCTGTTCTTCTCCATAGCAGGGACGGCTCCGCTAGGTTTGGATGCCTTGGCGCGCCGTTGGCCCCAGGGCCCACTTTACGCGTTTTCCCCCGTTGTCCCTCATCCTTCCCACGCTGGAGAGGGTGAGGACACGGCGCCTGTCAGTGATCTTAGTGGCCCCAGGGTGGGGCTCTTGGAGGTCGGACATAGTCCCTCTCTTGCATGGTCGGCCCTGGCAGCTTCCGTTGCGCAGGGACCTATTGACCCAGGCGGGAGGGTTCCACCCACGGCCGGAAGATCTAGACCTCTGGGCTTGGCCCATGAGAGGCTGAATCTTGGCGCGGAGGGCCTTCCCCAGAGCGTCATCGACACTATTCAGTGTGCGAGGGCGCAGTCGACCAGGGATGCTTATGATATGAGGTGGCGGTTGTTTGAAGACTGGTGTTCACCAGCTCAAGTTGTGCCGTTTCAAGCACCGGTATAAGGGTCGGTCTGTCGTTCCTCCAGGACCTCTTGGACAAAAGCAGAGCCTTTAGTACTGTCAAGGTGTGTCTGGCTGGTATCACAGCCTGCCACATCGGGTTTGAGGACAAGACGGTGGGCCAGCTCCCGCTGGTGCGCCAGTTCATGAAGGGGGCTAGCCACCTTCATCCGGTGACCAAGTCTCTGATCCCCTCGTGGGACCTTGCTTTGGTTTTGGACTCTCTGTCCCGGCCACCGTTTGAGCCCTTGGAGGGGTTGAGTATGAAGCTATTGTCGCTGAAGACAGCGTTATTATTAGCTTTGGTGACCGCTACAAGGGTCAGTGATATCCATGCTTTGTCCACAAGTGCGGAATGCATGAGGTTCAATGGGGATGCAAGGGTGGTCATGAAGACCAATCCAGCATTTTTACCTAAGAACCGCCTAGCTACCCCGGTTCCGATGGACTTGGCGGCGTTCTGTCCGCCCCCCTTTGCCTCTGAGGAGGATAGGGGGAGGCATAACCTCTGTCCGGTGAGGGCATTGAGGTTGTCTTTGGACAGGACTAAGGGTGACAAGGAAGACTACACAACTGTTTGTCTCCTGGGATCCCAAGACTGTGGGACTGCCTATCTCAAAGGTTAGGCTTTCCCAGTGGATCGTGGAGGCTATAGAGCGGGCCTACTCTGGTAGGGATATGGTGCCTCCCGTAGGGTTGAGAGCACATTCCACGAGAGATATGGCATCATCCTGGGCCCTCTGTAGGGGGGTCTCTGTTCAGGATGTGTGTTCCGCTGCAAGTTGGGCGTCGTCTTCCACCTTTGCCACCTTCTATAGACTGGACGTGACAGTGGCGCCAGTGGCGCATGCGGTCCTGGGCGTGGCCTCCAGTTAAGTGGAGAGGCTTAGTTCCCCGCGGGGGACGTTGGTCTTCTCCAGGGCTTTAAGACGGTTGTTCTGTCGGCCCCTCTTAGGCACATTGGCAGACTTAGGTCTGATTGGCCTTCCCGTTGGGGTACAGTAGTCCTGTTGAGGGACGTACTGTGGTCCTTTGCTCACAGATAAAGGTACGGGCCCTAGGGGTCCAGACTTCGTGATGACAATAAGGGAGTTAATTAAGTCTCCCAAAGTGAGCGGTCTTGCAAAGCCATTATTAGAACTAGGGGTTACGTATGTAACCTAGGTTCTATAACGGCGAGCAAGACCGCTCACCAAGATTCCCTTCTTGATTGCTTGAGAAGAGAACAATTGTTATCGAATGGAGACGTGAACGTTGAGGCACGGTTATAAGGTGCACCCGGCGGGCGGGGTCGGCAACGTCATCACGTCTAAAGTCCCAGCCTAAAGTCTGTGAGTTTATATTGAAATGCTTCTGTGTTTACGCCAGGGGGCGTCAACTCCCAAAGTGAGCGGTCTTGCTCGCAGTTATAGAACCTAGGTTACATACGTAACCCCTAGTTGTGTTCATGTAACGTAACGCCAACCAGCTCTGGTCCATAGCCTTAAGGAGAAGTCCTTAACACTATGGACCAGCGCTAACGCCCAACGTTGTGACGTTAATGTAAAAGGTTCCACATCTAACGTGCCCTACAGGGAAAATTATCCCGCTGTGAAACAACGGTTTAATTCGGGTACTTATTTAGACACACCGCAATGACCGCATAGACAAGCCTTAAGCCTGTCTATGCATAATCGCACACAGCCGAATTGCGATGCATTGCCGAATCAATTATTGATGACACCACTAACATGAGTTCACCATTGAGAACTCAAGTACACACCTGAAGCTAGCTAACTTTACTATAGGCTTAAAACCACCATTAATGTAAACGCTACATACCTATCCTGTGCAAGTGTACGACGGGTTGAAACATCGCATAAAACAGTCCACGTCGTCCGTCCATCTCCTGCTGGTACTCTGACATTGCTGCATATTTTTTGGAGGCCATCTCTCTTGATACTGTAGATCAGTAGCTGTGGTGGTCTGTAGAAAATCAACAGTAGGGGAATGAAAAAGAGAAAATAAATCATTCAGTAACCTACAACTTTTTCATCATTCACCGTTGTGCAACAGTCCCAAACAGAGCTACAATATTATTATCAACTGCCAACTTGTATTGGCTATAATATAGTAGTTTACATCAATCATTGCCTCTTAACCCAGATACATAGCACTCATTTGCGTCACAGTGTCTACTCTACTAATTGTTTCAACATTTCAGCACCCTGAAAATGACCTTTCTGCGCTGCATGATGTTACAGGGACAGTCAGGACGTGTTTACTTTGTTTTTAACGTTAGCATCCGTGATCTAAGGCAGGGTTGCCAACCGTCCCGTAAAATACGGGTTTGTATCGTATTTGACAGCTAAAAGACCTGTCCCGTAATGAACCGATACGGGACGCACTTAATCCCGTATTTTGGGGTCGTGGAAAAATGACAGCGCGTTATGGTGATTCTCAGTCACTCGCTCCCATTCAGACACACAGAAGAAGGGGCAGAGATTCTAAGCTGTATAGGAAATGGAAAGCAAGACAATGAAACCTGGTGTCTGGAAGGGCGCTAGGCTCAGCTAGTCAGCTCATTGGTCAGTACTCTTCATATGCACGCAGCAGGCCAGCAGCAGAGCCAATCACTATGCAGTATTGTATCTAAGCAACTATTTCTCCCAGACCAACACACAACAAAAACAAACAATGGATGCTGACACTACTACCTCAGAAAGTTCTGAAATTGGAGACGGAGTCGTAGTAGAGGAAAACCTTCCTCCTCCGCCAAAGAAAAAAACCTAAAAAAGAGTGTAAGGGACGACCAAAACAAGGCGAATTGTACTCTCTGCAGGCGTGCATTTTCTGTCAGTCAAAAAAATGAGAAGCAGAGGAGAAGCCACGGAGCCCTTGTTCCTCAAACAACTCCAGAGGCTAACATGGCATGTCTTGTCTTGTCATTTGTCAAATAAGCATGTTGCAAGAAGCCAACTGAAATACAAGTGGAAGAAATAGGCAGTTTTGGCGTTTGCCAACAAGTTGCCAAGGAAGGATTGATTGATTGAGGTATTATTTAACAGTTTGAATTACAGTACATTTCAAGCACAACTCAATACAAAACAAAAAAAATAGGTTCCACCGTTTTCAATTTATCATAACATTTAGAGATGTACAGTCCACTATATACAAGTGATATTTAAACACTTCTCTATAGCCAAAAAAAGGAAATAAAAATGGATGTAAAAATGACAGTTGGTAGGGCGTTCCACATTTTTGTGGCATAGGAGCGAAATTTATTTGCACATGGTTTGTTGAACTACCTGGTGTTGTGGGTGTGGACTTTGTTTACATTAAGGAAGTATTTAGACAGGTACATGGGTATCTTGGTGGTGTATCAAATCTTGTGGACCAGACCCACTGCATGATGCTGTACTCTGTCGTCAACCCTAAAGCCACCCCAGCCTGTCAAAGTGGGCAGGGGTTGAGGTGGGTTCGGGGGGGTGAGGCCCAGTAGTAGCCTGCCCAGTTTGTTTTGGGAAGTCTATAGAGCCTTGTTATAAGGGCCTTTGCAATATGTTAGGAGCCATTGAATTGATTGTATTTAGGGGGCACGGTGGCATAGTCGGTAATGCTGCCTCACAGCTAGAAGGTCCTGGGTTCGATTCCCTGTCGGCACTGGGGGCGTGTTCCCTCCTCCTTTTTTTGTATTCATTGTATTGATTGTATCTTATTGATTTATATGTATTTTATTTGATTGTATTTTTATTTGTTAATTTGCACATTTTGACAATATAAAAATTTAAATGATAATCTGTTTCTCATGTAGTCAGTCATGTAACATCAATAGAAGTGTGAAGTGTGTGCAGGTGAGAAAAGAAACCCAGGGAGGGCTTATATGAGGTTCTCACCAAAGTTAATATACAATTTAACAAATAGTAATATACAAATAGTAAGACAAAGTAATCAAACATAGGTATGGAAAATAACAAAAACAAAAACAACAAGAAATACATTATTTACACTTGTGAAGTGTGTGTGTGCGTGTGTGTGTGTGTGCGTGTGTGAGCGCGTGACTGAGTCCGAGTATGTCTGAGTATATGCACAATAAGGCTACATTACGTTAGAATCAATTGGAGAGGGTAACTTCAAGAGGCTGGCCCTCAATCTATGTTTAAAGTTACAGAGTGAAGATGCGGAGTTGGCAATAAGTATGTGTGAATTCCAGAGTAAAGAACCTCTGACTTTTATGGAGAACTGGCTAAGAGTGGTACGGCTGAAGGGAGGATGAATATTGTCGGATTGTCTAGTATTATAATCATGAACTTGAGAGTTGGTCTTAAAATATTCTTTGAAAGTTGTAGGAAGCATATTTGGAAGGTAAGTGCATTTATATATGAAAGAACAGGATTGTACTATGTTAATGTCATAGATAGACAGTACATTTAGATCCTTAAACAAAGGAGCAGATGGAGCCAAATAGTGAGAAGAGGTAGCTATTCTTACAAATTTATTTTGAATAATTAATAATTTGTGTAAATTGGATGGATATGTACTTACCCAAACGGTATTGAAATAAATGAGATATGGATAAATCAAACTGTAATAGAGGGTTAAGAGGCAAGCCTGATGAACCAGGCCCCTAATTCTTCTGATGATACCAAATGATCTTGAAACTTTGTTGGTTACTGTATGTATGTGTTCTTTCCAAGACAATTTTTCATCCACCAGGATTCCTAGGAACTTGGTGGATGAAACTTGACTAATTTCAATCCCACCAATAGAGATCTTAGCGCTATGATGACAGTATTTTTTGTTTTTGCTCACAAAAACTATAAAATTAGATTTATTTACATTTAGTGATAACTTATTTGCAAGAAACCATTCGGATAGCATAGCTATGCCAGAATTGGCCTCCTTTATGAGAGATTCAACATTTTTGTGAGTTAAAATCAAATGAGTATCATCAGCAAACAGAATTGGGGTAAAATACTAAAAGATGAGGATACAGCAGCCAGGTCATTGATGTAAACAATAAATAATAAAGGTCCAAGAATAGACCCCTGAGGGACAAAGGGAAAAAAGTCTATACCCTAACCATAACCGCATGCTTTGGGGGTTTGACTCGAAATTTCGACGTGAAATTGGGGGGGTTTGCCTGGAAATGACCCAATTTTTCTATTTGATTTTCAAATAAGGGATACCAATTTTTAATAAGGGACACCAACATTTTTCGGAGCGCAGCTGCGCCGCGCGCCTGTCGCAACGGACACGCGGCTTGGATAATAAAGGTCCAAGAATAGACCCCTGAGGGACAAAGGGAAAAAAGTCTATACCCTAACCATAACCGCATGCTTTGGGGGTTTGACTCGAAATTTCGACGTGAAATTGGGGGGGTTTGCCTGGAAATGACCCAATTTTTCTATTTGATTTTCAAATAAGGGACACCAATTTTTAATAAGGGACACCAACATTTTTCGGAGCGCGGCTGCGCCGCGCGCCTGTCGCAACGGACACGCGGCTTCGCCGCGTGCCCGGGTAATGTCCCTTATCTGAAAATATGATAGTTGGCAACCCGTGCTAAAGAGAGTATAGCAGCAGTAACATCACAGTTAAGCATGTCAAATAATTGTTAACTTAAATGACAATATATAGAGAGTGTAAACTGTACTGTACCTCGTTTATGAGACGTTTTTCACATGCTGTTTGTTCAACACATAACTCTCTGCCTACTGTCTGACTATTTCTGGCAAGTAACAGACAGTCTAGCCACGATAACGGTTGTTATGTGAAAAAAAATAAACACACTTACTTCCGGGTCAAAGCACTAGACGCATGCGCGTTGCACAATACAGCTGGTGCATGACTTAATGCATTGCGCCCCCTGGCGGAGGAGACGTGTAACTGCCACTGAAGAAAGACCGACAAAAAAGACAGACTTTGATTTGATTTGATATATTATTCATGATACAATTCACAGGAGAGCAGTACAGAATTATCAGGATTTCACAAAAAAAGTCAGAGGACTTATTTCCATTGTGATCCAAATAAATAAATAAATAGTTACAGCATATGATAAGTAGAACATGTGTACTAACATTATACAATACTAATGACATTTACAACTGGCCATCATAGATCAATAAACAAAAGACAATAAATAGATATAAATAGATAAATACAGCACTATACTAACTTGCCCATCAGCCACTTTTTCAACAAAAAATGTTCAAAGACTGGGCAAATTTAATTTCCCGATTTTGTTCGAATCCTCCACCCCTGTATATTTAAATGAGCTTCTACCTACCCTATGTCTCAGGTTTGGTTGTTTAAGATCAGCTACACTGTGTTCAAAGTCAAACTATGGAACTGGTTAACATACGGGAAGTAACCTTTAAAATATTTTGGGCATTGTTCTTTTAAAAATGTATAGACCATAATGAGTCTCAGTTGTTGTATTCTGCCTTCCACTGGGAGCCAATTTAATTCTCTAAAATGGTTAGCGCCAATGTGGGTTCTTGGGGAGAGATAAAGGACTACCCTAGTACCCTCATAGGCCACTCCCTACGAAAGCCTGCAAGTTCCATCATAAGACAAGCCCTAACATGGAACCCACAGGGCAAGCGGAAAAGGGGTCGCCCTAGAAACACCTGGCGCAGAGACCTGGAGGCAGACATCAAGACCATGAAGACAACCTGGAACCAACTGGAGGGAACAGCTCAAGACTGAGATGCTTGGAGATCGCTTGTTGACGGCCTATGCCCCAGAAGGGGCAGAAGGCGTAAGTAAGTAAAAAGTAAGTAGTTTATCTTTGGTATTTTTAGATAAGCTGCTGTACCAGGTTAGGCAGGTGTAATCAAAGAGTACTAGTGCTGAGGCCAGTGTCCTCATAGTGGTTCTATCTAGAAATGTGGCAATCCTAGCTAGGAACTTAGTCCTTGCGTGGATCTTGCCAATAACTGAGTGGGCCATCGGTTCACTAGACATGTTCTGATTTAGTGTGCAACCTAAATATGTAACTGATTTTTTTCCAACTAACTCCATTACATTCTACTGAAAAGTATGGTTACCTCTCTTAAGTTGTGCTTGGAAGCAAAAACAATACATTCCATGCCGTTAATATACAACAAAAAATAATAAAGACCCTATTTTACTTCCTTGTTACTCCACATGTGAGTCTTTTTGGCTCCGGTAATTACCTACTTCATCCCTCCTGCCTTTTTTATGTAGGACAAGACTTCATGGAGAAAGGGGGATATCTGCCACTCGGGTGGCAATTCCATTGTGGCATTTTTAGAAGCATAATATGGTAATAAGCATAACTAGTTAATTAGGCCTTATAAAACATGGTATGATCTGTGTGGCCCTTGGCTTGGTATATAGGCTACCTCCAAAACATCAGACAAAACACTGTTGCATATTCCGGTAACATTTTATCATATTGGGACAAATTCATACACATAATTAAGGCTTCATTAAGCCTTAGTTCCCTTTAATGCCATTATTAATACTAACCTCTGTAGAGCCTACAATGTGACGTCATTTGAGGTTCGGCGGGGGGGGCGTATCCGTGCTAAAGTCGGCTCTTCGGTGCTACTGAAAATTTCTGACGAGCCGAAATCATTTCGGCACTACAGCGCCGAAACAGCGGTAAAATAGGAGTATGAATCGGCCCCATGTCCTCTCCAACCTTTCCAGGAGCGCTTGTGAAGAGGGTCGGGTCGAGCAGGGTTAAAGGAGCCCAGACGACTACCAGCCCCCCGCCCCCCCCCCCCTCAAAACACAGCTCCTGCAGCATAAGGGCTTCAATAAATACATTCAGTGTTATTTATTTTAATTTCTTTAATTTGTTTTTGAGAAATATAGAACAATGAATTGATATCAAATAAAATACAGAATGCTATGCAAAAGGCTCTTACAATTAATACAATCGTGAAAAAATGAACAAATTTTCCTTCACAAAACGTACCTGTTAAACACAAATATAGATTTTGCAACACCTGACCGCCCATTCATCCAAACAGAAAAGTCATATCTGCCCAGGCGGTGGCGTAACCGTCTGGGCACCCGACTGGTAATCCAGTCGCAGTGTGCCGCGGGTTCGACTCCCGAGCCCGACACGGCCTTTACTGCATGTCTTCCCCCCATCTCTCTCCCGTTTCCTGTCAGCCTACTGTCTGTCCCTTCAAAAACTAATAAAAGGCGTAAGCCGCAAAAAAAAAAAAAAAAAAAAAAAAAAAAAAAAAGTCATATCTGATTGTGTTAGACGTTAAACTCGTTTTTATGTGGGCGGCAAGAGCTGGATTGTGGTCAGATATTTTCCTCATATCATCATCAATCATAACACAACATGGGCGCCGCCATCTTGCCGATGCGAGACAGGCAGCACTGAACCGTATCCTCAGACCAGAGCTCTTCAGAGAGAGCGTAGACAACAGCGCAGCCCCATGAATACTATATGCATGAATAAAGTGAACTGAGTTGTCGCAACTCTCATCTAAACGGCGCTGCCTCAGACAGTCTCAGACCAAAGAGGGTCACTTCTTTGAGGAGTGCAACGCAGCGGAACAGTGGAACTCTCTGCCGTGACACACGAGCAGACTGAAAAGTGTTTTTCCGAGCTTGTATATCTGCATATTTTGGCTAAAAACAGTCATTGCACATGACAAATGAGAGACTTCAATTGAGCTGTGCATAAATGCACCATACACTGTATTTAGCTCACTAAAGTACCACAAAGTAATTAATTTACTTGTCAGATTTAGAACTGTGATTATTTCTTTCAGATACTTTCCCTACATGAATATAACCATATGGGATTTAAATGGTGCAATTTGTAAAATATGTAGCAAATGCTTTACCAAAAACTGTACGAGTAAAGGGATTTTCTCCTTTGAGTTCCCATGTGTTCTTCCAGATTACCCATTTCACCACAAACTTTACAAGTAAAGGGCCTTTCTCAAGTATGAGTTCTCATGTGACCTTTCAAAGTACACCTTAGCAGAGATGGGCAGTATTTGAAATACATGTATTTGAAATACGTATTTGAAATACTTTTTTGTATTTTGTAATTTGTATTTCGCTGGGATGGAAGAAATGAGATGTATTTTGTATTTAGATAAATTTTTTGACCCAGTATTTGTATTTTGTATCAAAATACATTTTCAATGTATTTTGCCCATCAGAGATGGGCAGTATTTGAAATACATGTATTTGAAATACGTATTTGAAATACTTTTTTTGTATTTTGTAATTTGTATTTCGATGGAATGGAAGATGTATTTTGTATTTTGTATTTAGATATTTTTTGATCCAGTATTTGTATCAAAATACATTTTCAATGTATTTTGCCCATCTCTGCAC
The DNA here is from genome assembly GCF_964188405.1 of Protomyctophum parallelum. NCBI lineage: Eukaryota > Metazoa > Chordata > Actinopteri > Myctophiformes > Myctophidae > Protomyctophum > Protomyctophum parallelum. The sequence continues at coordinate 44,437,401 of NC_139707.1, read as the reverse complement.
CTTAAAAGCCTTTGCCACAAACTGTGCAAATAAAGGGCTTTTCTCCAGTATGAGTTTTCATGTGTCGTTTCATATGAGCCTTTCTACCAAAGCCTTTGTCACAAACTATGCAAGTTAACAACGTTGTTTTGCCAGTATGAGTTCTCATGTGACTATTCAGATCACTCTTGTGACCAAAGCCTTTACCGCAAACTTCACAAATAAAAGGTTTTTCTCCTGTATGAGTTCTCATGTGTGCCTCCAAATAAGTTGCACCATATCCTTTACCACAAACTGTACAAATAAGGGGAACAGGCTTTTCTCCAGTATGAGTTCTCATGTGTTGTTTCAGATGACTCGTTTTACGAAATACTTTACCACAAACTGTACACATACACGGCTTTTCACCAGTATGAATGATCATGTGTTTGTTTAGATTACCCCTGCAACTAAAGCAATTACCACAAACTTCACAACTAAAGGGTCTTTCTCCTGAATGAGTTCTCATATGTTCTTTTAGAACTCATTGAAACACAGACTTTACCACAAACTTCACAACAAAAGGGTCTTTCTCCTGTATGAGTTCTCATGTGTGTTTCCAAAAAACACTTTTTACCATATCCTTTACCACAAACAGTACAAATAAGGGGAACAGGCTTTTCTCCAGTATGAGTTCTCATGTGTTGTTTCAGATGACTCGTTTTACGAAAGACTTTACCACAAACTGTACACATACACAGCTTTTCACCAGTATGAATCCTCATGTGTTTGTGTAACTGCCCCCTGGGCTTGGTATGGACTTTTATAGTGAGACAGTAGAGTTTCATACAGATGCTCTTTATTTGTTGGTGTGGCACCGTGAAAACTAGAAAAAGCATAAAACACAAAAATATGCATCACCATCAACATAAAATACAATAAGCCAATATAAGCAAAACATCTTCACAAATAAGCAAATACATACTTATTAAAGAATGCAAGTATGCTTAGCTATGTGAGGACCATAAACACTAAACAGCATTAGACAAATTAAATTAGCCCTTGAAAACGAAAATGTCCTTCAGGTATAGCCATGTGTTGCAGTCACATGACAATAGTGTTTACATTGATTAAGGCAATACAAAACGCTCCTTTTAACTAAACAAACACACACACTCTTGGCACTATGACATGTTCATATACAGACCTCATTCCGCCTTCCAAGGGGTGTTAAAAAGGGAAATAAAGCATATTTATTTGTGACAACGTCTAGCTGTTTGGACTGCTACGCCATCTTGGATTTTTAGAACTCCCGCGATATTCCCACACTGATACCATACGTTGACGAATACACAGCAAAAGATGGGCCAACTGTGCCACCTACTGGACCTTTTGTAAACCACACAAACTAAGTTCTCAAGGTGTAGATAGAGGGAAAACAACCTGTAGTATTATGAAGTAAATAAAACAGCCAGCAATCAATAAAGATGAACAATTAAAGTAAGGCAAATATCAAATAATCATTGGTTGGGGTTCATTTACACTCCCACCAAATCCTGCTATGATGAATAGGCAGTATGGATGAATCATACAGGATTTTTAGATCAAAAATTTGACCACTCGTCAAAAATGTGTAGCACAATACAAAGTCACTTTTCAGTATATCAAAGATATGTAACGAGCGTCTCTGCCACTCTCAAGGAGGTTGTGTGTTGCAATTTCCCTGAACTTCTTAATGCCATCCTTCCTCTCCTCCCAACGTGGCTTCAAGTCGTCTGACTGTGGTCCATCCTGACGAGTTGAAGGTTGTTCTCTCCTGTCGAAATTGAAGGTGAAAGTATCCTCTTCGAAAGACCGCTGAAGGCCAAGTGCATGCTCCGTTAGAATTGCACCTGGTTTGAGCTTCAGAGATTCAGTGGATGTAGCTCTTTTGGAGGAGTCTACGCAGTCCTTCCAGTTGAATTTGTGCAGATGTGGGCTCTCTCTTTTACACAAATCCTGTGCTTCGATGATTAGTCTATTGGCTTCTTCAAATGCTGAGACACTGGTTAACTCTTTCTGTCGAATGTAGTCACTGGGGAATTGTATGAAGCGAGCATCATCCTGTGACTTATCCTTGCCTTTGTAGATCATTTCGATGAAGTCTGACTCCAAGGTATTCTGGACATCAGTCGTTGATGGGGACGGCATTTCCTTTACTGCAACTCGGTGCACAATACTCTGGGTTCCCTGCCGCTCTGGATGACGATTCGATGTGCCTATTATGCTCCAGCCAAGCTCCGTTCGTTGTGCAAAGGGTTCGTCTTTGCTCCCTGTGATGACTTCAATAGGAGCTAGCGCTGCTGGACAGTCACCGCCGATTAACAGTCCCACCCCACAGTCTTGAAGTGCTGGCAACTTGTCTGCCAGGTGTTTGAGGTGAGGCCACTGTAGTGCTGTTTTCCAGGTCGGGATGTAAGACTTGTCCACTGGAATGAAGCTACGAGTGTAGGCTTGTGGTACGCTGATGTTGTTTCCAGTTTTCATTGCTCGAACTTGTAGACCGCTGACACTCTTACTCGTTATGACTGTGTCAGCAGCTGTCATTGTACTGAGTCTCAGCTTCGCTGGTTGACCTTCCAAATTCAGCTTGTCAATCAGATCTTCTAGGATGAATGTTGAATCGCTCTGTGTGTCGAGCAGTGCATAAGTAAGGACCTCTTTATGTGGCTCTTGCGTTGATGACACGAATACTGGGACGATGTTTGAGGTGGCACTGGCAGGAGCACATCTTGTCGTTGTATGCGATATGACCTTGTGGATTTCTTGTCTTTGTTCGTTCGCTGTAGTTGAGTCACTCTTTGTCGCTCCTACCTGCCTGTGTGTTCTCTCTTCGTGGAGACATGTTGGATGACGACGGCTGCAGATGTTACAGGTGTGTCGCCCTATACATTGCTTACTGGTGTGTCCTTTCCTCAAGCATCCAAAGCAGAGACGGTTTTGGAGGATGAATGCCTTTTTATCTTCACTGGTCTTTGATGCGAAAGTGGGGCATATTGCAATGCCATGTTTTTCGTCCTTGCAGACAGGGCATGGTGGTTTAGCCTTATTTGATGCGTCTTGAGTCTCTGAGGCGTCGTCCTCCTCTTCCGCGTTAGTGTTGAGGGCTCTGGCTCGCTTGTGAAACTTCTCTTCTGTGTTTCTGAAATTAAACAGGGATGGGGAGGCAATAGGGTTGCAGGCTATCCGAGCCTCTTTGTTCAGGAATGCTGTGAAGCTTGCCAGACTAGGATAATCTCCAGACAGGTCCAGTGCATCTACCACAATTCTGCTCCACTTTCGTACAATCCACTCGGGGAGTTTATTGAGCAGTTTGTGGTTTTCTTCACAGTCGTTGAGGATGGAAAGCCCTTTAACGTGAGGAATTGCCTCTGTGCATGCCTGTAAGAAGTCGGCAAACTCTCGAAGTGCCAGAGGGTCGCTTGCATTGATTTTAGGCCATCTCGTTAGTTTGTCTCGAAAGGCTCTCTGTACGATGAAAGGGTTCCCATACCTCTCTTGCAGGACTGTCCATGCCCCTCTGTACGCATCCTCTGAGTTTCTGTAGAAGAATCCCTCCACAGCCTTGCGTGCTTCTCCAGAAAGGTACATTTTAAGATAAAATATCTTCTCACTTGGTGGGAGGGGCTTTAGATCTATAAGGGCCATGAATGTCATTTTCCAATCAACAAACTGTATGGGGTCTCCGTTGAATATCGTCGGTTCTGGTGCAGGCATACGGTGTATACTTAGTGAGCTTGCTATTGCTTGGGCTAGACTGATGGCCTCTTGATTGGCTGGCGCTCCAGGAGATGCTTGAGGTTGAGATGATGTAACATTTGGATCTAGCGTAATATTAGGTTCAGTCTTTTGGTGAGCAGTGTTTAATATTGGATCATCTTCTTCTTCATAGTCGCTTGCGGAACTGTCATAGGCCTTCACACGGGCTGCTGCTACCTTGACTCCTGTGTCTGCTTTTAACTGTTGTAGTTTTGTCCTCTCCTTCTCCAGCTTAATCCTAATCTCTGCCTCTTTCTGCTTCATCGCTGCCAATATTCTAGCCTCTTCACTCTCTAAAGCGTGGAGGTGGTCTTGTTGCGCCTGGATTTCCTTCATGGCCTTTGCCTCTTCCACCTTGGCTGCGAGCTCTGCTTCTGCATCAGCCTTTTTGCTTGAGTCATTTGAACATTTGGAATGTTCTGAAATTGTTTCGGTCTTAGTGTGACCAAAGACAGACCCGTATTCCTCCTTGTTCAATCTAATTCTCACTCTGTCTTTTTCAAGTCTGTCATTAAATTCCTCTTCAATAGTCTCTCTTCGTTTAGAAACAAGGTCACTTATCTCATTGGTCAGAGAGACGCATGCTTCCATCCTCTTCAGAGTCTCCTGCGATGGGGTCTGGCATGGGATCTGGCTCTGTATAATGTGCTGGTACTCGAGGCATACATCGTCACGACTTGTCTGAATGTCTTCGTTTAATTGATCTAGGTCTTCTGCAGTGCAAAAGGCTTTTAAGTGCGTCCTATTTACTCGTGCTATTTTCTTCCAACTGTCATAAGCCTTGTTAAATGATTTCTCCTTCTTCTTCATATCCTTGTCATGCATTTCTTTACCTTTCTCTGTGAGTGTTTTTGGTCTTGTACTTCTCCTCTTGTCCTCCTCTTGTGTCTCTACTGTGTCGCTTGGTTGTTCTCCGCTCTCCGCCATTTTGTTCACTTGTTAGAGGTGCTCAGATGAGGACTCACATGAAAGGGAAGGTTACACAGGATGGATGTCTCTCTGTCGTATTGATGATGACTCACTGGTCTCACATTCAGCGTGAGTTTTCACTGTAACTGCCCCCTGGGCTTGGTATGGACTTTTATAGTGAGACAGTAGAGTTTCATACAGATGCTCTTTATTTGTTGGTGTGGCACCGTGAAAACTAGAAAAAGCATAAAACACAAAAATATGCATCACCATCAACATAAAATACAATAAGCCAATATAAGCAAAACATCTTCACAAATAAGCAAATACATACTTATTAAAGAATGCAAGTATGCTTAGCTATGTGAGGACCATAAACACTAAACAGCATTAGACAAATTAAATTAGCCCTTGAAAACGAAAATGTCCTTCAGGTATAGCCATGTGTTGCAGTCACATGACAATAGTGTTTACATTGATTAAGGCAATACAAAACGCTCCTTTTAACTAAACAAACACACACACTCTTGGCACTATGACATGTTCATATACAGACCTCATTCCGCCTTCCAAGGGGTGTTAAAAAGGGAAATAAAGCATATTTATTTGTGACAACGTCTAGCTGTTTGGACTGCTACGCCATCTTGGATTTTTAGAACTCCCGCGATATTCCCACACTGATACCATACGTTGACGAATACACAGCAAAAGATGGGCCAACTGTGCCACCTACTGGACCTTTTGTAAACCACACAAACTAAGTTCTCAAGGTGTAGATAGAGGGAAAACAACCTGTAGTATTATGAAGTAAATAAAACAGCCAGCAATCAATAAAGATGAACAATTAAAGTAAGGCAAATATCAAATAATCATTGGTTGGGGTTCATTTACAGTTTGTTTAGATTACCCCTGCAACTAAAGCAATTAACACAAACTTCACAACTAAAGGGTTTTTCTCCTGTATGAGTTCTCATGTGTTCTTTTAGAAGACGCATTGCAACACAGCCTTTGCCACAAACTGTGCAATTAAACATTATATTCCTTGGGTCCCGGGACATATCGTTGCTTAAAGACAAACTTTGCCCTTCCACCTTTTGTGGAAGGGCTAGTAACGTCACTACTAGTAACGTCAAAGTTGACCCAGCAGCCGTCTCTGGTCTTTGAAGTAGCTCCTCCTGATCCTCTTTAATCTGTGTGGGCTCTGGTTTCTCCTGGACCAGACTGGGACTCCTGTCCTGCTGTTCAGTGGAAAACTCCTCTTTGCACACAGGGAGGTGCAAGAAGTCTAGGCAAAAGATGAAATGAGAGTTAAGCATTGAATGTTCAAATTTTACATTTCTTTGAATTTCACATTACCCGTTTCTCTTTCCAAGTTGTTTGCCTTCCACAGTGAACTCATTATTTTTGCGTCAGGCAGTATCTGGTATTTAAGTAATTTAGGCCAGACGTTGAAATTTTAAAAATGTCTTCTAAATTCTGACAGTTTTCTGAAATACCCATGTTTCTAGGCCTACATCACTCAATATTTCATGTCAAGGACTCCAATTTTTTTTTCTTCAAAAATAGCAGACCTACAAGCTCGTAGTGCTGCACTCGGTGCCGCACTATGAGCTTGTAGATCTGCTATTTTTCATTAGTTAGTTTTAAATAATGCTTAAAACATCAAAAGGAGTTCCCGCCCAAAATGGGTTAAGTCATAGCACAAGCATGCACCCGCAGATAATATGTATTGAACCGCGATGAACTCAAGCACTCACAAGCCGATTTATTGCCTACAGAGACATTTACAGAATGCTTAGTAAAAGTTACCCAGTTAGTTAGCTATAATAAACATAACACGAGATATTCAAGAGATAGTCTTGAACGTGAAAATGACGTGATCGGCCCCGATAGGGAAAACCCTAAGGGCCGATTCATACTCCTATTTTACCGCTGTAGTGCCGAAATGATTTTGACTCGTCAGAAATTTTCAGTAGCACCGAAGACCCGACTTCAGGACGGTACCTGCCTCCCCGAACCTCAAATGACGTCACATTGTAGGCTCTACAGAGCCGAACCGACTTTTATTCGGCTCTAAAATAGGAGTATATATATAGTACTTAAGCCTGCATATGTCTCTACATATGACATATAGAGACATATATGCAGGCGGCCAATTTCCAATAATATGTCACATATACGATAAACATAATATGTTGCATATAAAAAATATGTTCATATAGTTCCTTTCCATCTAGGGGGGTGTGTCAGCTAGGTCGGGAGGGAACAGGGGGTGCACGCCACGGCCCAAGAGGTTTGGGAACCGCTGGTCGACACTTTGCAACTAGTTTGGCTTTAGTCTGGTTAGATAGCAGTATTTTATTTATTTATTTATTATTATTATTTTGACAGGGACAACGCTCATTAATCAACATGTCAGTTTTCACATCAATGTAAATGGGCCAGAGTTAGCCAAAGCTAAATTTCATCTGTAGTCCCTGGGCAGGCTCTTAAAAAGTAAATGATAAAAGAAAGACAGAGTGTAGGGCGCCTGCACACAACACCATGCGTTGATGCCATGTGTGCATATGTGCAAGCACCCATCACTACGTCCATACACAATACAATACAATACAATACAATACAATACAATACAATACAATACAATACAATACAATACAATACAATACAATACAGATCAACATGGTACAGGGGACAGAACAACTGCAAAGTGAAATGAGAAATGACACAGAATACTAATTACTAGTAATTAGTGCTGATAGTTACTCATGATTACAGATTTGAATTGTTTTTAACCACCTTTTCAGGTTGAATTTGAAGGTCAGATAGTTGGAAGTCTCTCTTACTTCTGTGGGGAGACTGTTCCAGTGATGGGAGGCTCTAACAGACTGTTTTACCAAACACACTACGTCTGATTGGCACTTCACAGTCCCCTCTGGTAGTTGCCCTTGTTGCTCTGTCACCACTGTCCCTTCGATCTATGAACTGGTTCAGTGGTGGAGGTGCAAGTCCATTTAAGATCTTAAAAATGAGACAAGCATCTGCAAAGTGTTTGAAGCTGTTAAAATTAAATAAGTTGTACTTTTGAACTATGTGGCAATGGTGGTAACGGATGGGCTTTTGGTCAAGTGTTTTTAATGTCTGTTTGTACAGTGATTCTATGGTTTTTAAAGTTGTCTGATTTGTCTGTGACCAGGTTGTGAAACAGTACGTTATGTGTGAAAAAATCATAGCATGCATGAAGAGTTTAGCTGCATCAGTTGTTAGATATGGTCTTATGTGTCTGAAATTAGATAAAATGTTTTTTAAATGTCAAGTTTGAGTCTAGTGTAATTCCAAGATATTTGAATTCTGATACTATCTGAATACTACTACCCTCAATGAGAATGTCAATGTCAGGGTCTGTGGAGTTACGTGAAAAATACATACCGACAGATTTTTTTCTGAGTTCCTCAGCCAATCAGTAATAAAGTGATCATCATTTTTACCTGCCTCCTCTTTGATCTGTGGAGGTTGTTGTGGTTCTTCCTGGACCAGACCGGGGCTCCTCTCCAGATGTTCAGGGGGAAACTCTTCTTCCTGGACCAGACCGGGGCTCCTCTCCAGATGTTCAGGGGGAAACTCTTCTTCCTGGACCAGACCGGGGCTCCTCTCCAGATGTTCAGGGGGAAACTCTTCTTCCTGGACCAGACCGGGGCTCCTCTCCAGATGTTCAGGGGGAAACTCTTCTTCCTGGACCAGACCGGGGCTCCTCTCCAGATGTTCAGGGGGAAACTCTTCTTCCTGGACCAGACCGGGGCTCCTCTCCAGATGTTCAGGGGGAAACTCTTCTTCCTGGACCAGACCGGGGCTCCTCTCCAGATGTTCAGGGGGAAACTCTTCTTCCTGGACCAGACCGGGGCTCCTCTCCAGATGTTCAGGGGGAAACTCTTCTTCCTGGACCAGACCGGGGCTCCTCTCCAGATGTTCAGGGGGAAACTCTTCTTCCTGGACCAGACCGGGGCTCCTCTCCAGATGTTCAGGGGGAAACTCTTCTTCCTGGACCAGACCGGGGCTCCTCTCCAGATGTTCAGGGGGAAACTCTTCACACACAAACAGAAGGAGCAGAGAAGAGGTAGCATGAGCACAACAACTCAAAGCGCTTTTCTCATTGGATGACAGCTATTCTCCTACTAGGGTTTAATATTGTGATTCGGGAAATTGCCGACCTTTTCCCGGGAATTCCCGTCAGGAAAAGAAAGAAAGTGCCCACTAAAATGCATTTCTATGTAGATACTTAATATTTATTCTTTATTTATTCTTTAAAACGTTTTATTTGAACGAAATATGAACATATACGAAATACGAAGGTATACATGGACTGCAATTCTACAGCGCCATTATCCAGAGCGCTTTGCAGGGTAACAGGTACGGCCGCCCCAATTCCATCTCGCCCCAGCTTTTTTACGACCACCTCACGCCCCAAAGCTTGGTGCGGCGGTTCTTGTATTCTTTATTTAACTTAGAATAAGGTTAGAAATAAGTTTAGGGTTAGGCATAGTTTTACTGGGGTTAAGTTTAGGTATAGGGTTAGGTTTAGACATAGTTTTACTGAGGTTAAGGTTAGGAATAAGGTTAGGTTTAACCGTTTAAGCATCATTTACTTCGATTACTTTAGGAATACCAGGCCGCGCTATAATATAATCCAGTGTTTTTCAACCGTTCTTGTCTCAACGCTCAAGGCCCATTATATATTCGTCATTTGAGCCACGACCACCATTTGATTACATTTAGCCACCCAAAATTATAGAATATTTCGTTGTTGGATAAGAGTTGTGTCCACAATTCCATGCTGTAATGATATTGATACCAGTCCATTAGGAGTCGACATAACAGGCAAACGTCGATCAAATATATTCTGCAATTGTGTAAACTTACGTACCTGCGGTCAAAGCCATTTGCCCTTCCGGTTCAATCCTCCCTCACCATGCCCATGAACTTGACTCTTATGTTAACAACAGCGCCACCCCTGGCACAAAAGGGGGAAATAACAACAAAAACTAAATACACATCTTATCGGTACCAGTATCGGCCACATTGTTATTTTAAACAGCGGTATTGGTGCATCTCTAATGAATGTGTATAATGTGGAATGTGTTTCTCTGCAACAGCAGAAGACATTGTGACTTGCATTAGATGTGCCAATATGTCATGCATGTGACTTGACAATTTATACTCTCATGTTATCGCCTTCCTTCATTTCATGGAGGAGAGAGACTGGTCACCTTGTCATAATGGCTGTACTGGCTCCCTTGTGACCACATGCATGTTTGGAGCTTTGTGTACGGTGATGGCTTTTATCACCCAAATACATGGGTTTTCAAATGGTGGTCCCGTGGACCACTGGGGGTCCGTGAAGGTATTCCACGTGGAGTGGTCCCTGACCAATCATTTAGTATGTATAGATGTAGGAAAGTATTATGTAAGCAATTAAGTTAAGATTTGTATTTTATATTATTTGAATGACGTATCAATGTTGTAACTGGGAAGTCAGACTTCAAGAACTTACACAGAAAAGGGAGTTAGTGGCCTATGTCCTCAGTGTATTGCATTACTGCTTGTTTTTTGTTGCCTTGCTTTTCTTTTTTATTCGCCATTGTTCTGTAAAGCACTTTGAGCTGCATTTCATGTCATGAAAGGTGCTATACAAATAAAGTTTTATTATTATTATTATTATTACAAAACGCCTTAAGATCAATAGAGTTTTGACATGTCAGTCTTTAATTAACTGGCCATTTAAATGATCACAAAATGATGCTATACAGTAGTTCAGGCACAGGACAGCTTCGCTTGTCTATACCGTGTCTTTTCAGACAGAGCTGATTCCACCCGATCCACCTAGACCACATCAAATAACAACAATGTTAACAAATGTTTCATACAATGCAAGGGAAAAGGGGAAAGAGCTTGATGAAATAACAGCTTGTTTTGTTGTCTTAATTTATTGATCACAGTTAGGACTTCTAAAACTGCCTATATCAATCTGGCACAGTAGGGTGAGCACGCAGTCAGGTTGTCAACCACGGAAGGGCCTACAGTGACATCTAGTGGTTCGCTGCAGAGCCTGCACAAACCCCAACTGTTTGATGAGGCTATGGAAGACAATAATGTGTGCCTTTGTGATTACTATTAGCTTGGCTGTGTAGTTTGAGCTGACCATTAGTTCAGAATGTGCCTTATAGTGCAAACATATTTGAGACCAAGACATGTAGACAAGGTGCAATACTACTTTAACACTAGAAGTTTTGATGGCGATTGAATCAAATAACTCTGTAAAACTTAAAGTGAGTTTATTTGAACGCTTTTAGGTTTTGAGAATTTTAGGGGTTTTTGTACATTTTTATACAACTAAAAGCACCAAATAGCCTAACTGGTTGTGGTGCTCCATGGAACGATATACTATGTATATTTGTACGTGACACGTCTCTAAATGTTTTGATGAATTGAACATTACACTTGTAAACAAGTGTAATGCTTTTATGGTGTCGTCCACTCAGTTAACAGAAGCCCCGCTCGGAACCCATTTGGAAGACTTTACCCATCAGAAACTGTACGTACCATTGGGTTCCGAGCGGGGCTAAGTTAACAGACTTAGTATTTTTTTTTTTTAATATATTTTTTATCCCACGATTTTGTAACCCATTTTTCACCCCTGTGTCAATCATCTAATGTGATCCTGGGCTCTACACACCCTCCGCCAACCTGGGGAGAGCAACAGACTTAACTCATGCTTCCTTCATGCTTGAGTGTCCAAGTTGCTCCTTTACACCTGACAGGGGGGAGTTTCCCTGGTTGGACGTAGCGCGTGGAAGGAACACGTTATTCCAACCAGTTCCTTTCCCCTCCATCAGGCGCCCCGGCTGGCCAGGGGGAGGCAGTTTAGAGACCAGGATTACTGCATGTTTTTGTGAGGGTATCTACCCTAGGGGACACGGGGAGAACATGCAAACTCCACACAGAAAGGCCCTTTCGCCAACCCCGCCTTCGGGTATGGGCACTGATGACGCGGAGGAGGAAACACGCCGCCAGCACCCACAGCGCCCCGAGCGGGAATCGAACCCAGGACCTTCTAGCTGTGAGGCGACAGCACTACCAACTGTGCCACCGTGCCCCTTAACAGACTTAGTATTGAGTTGTGCTTGAACTGTACTGTAATTATGCAAACTGTTAATACATATTTCAATCAATCAATCGTATGTAAACGTGTTTAAATGCCGCATGAACGTACCTGCAATGTGTAGTTTGATGTCCATCACTTTGTTGCGTTGACTTATACACCATGTATCAGAAAATAAAAGCTACAATTAAATTAGTAACCATGTTTCTGCATTACTCAAATCAGCAAGGAATGCACAGGTCCAATACTTTACAGCAGAGGAAACAAGAAATTAGTGGAAATATTTCAAACATGAATTTGTTTGCCTGCTATTTCACCATTTGACCCAAGTTACAACGATTCGTTGTTGATGTGTGTATGGGCGGGGCGGGGGGGTCTATTTGGCTATGCTATTGAGATGCAATTCAGTCAGACCATTGACTCATTGAGAATAAAGTAGTGCAGGGTATCTGCACATTTCTACATTAAATACCTTTTTAATACCAAATGGTCAAACATTGTATGAAAGAGGCAAACATGAAAATGGCAGATCTACAAGCTCAGAACTGAACCCTTACCCGATGAAAACAATGTCACTACTTTGAACTAACACGATAATTATGCTCTTGCAAGACCGACGTTCAATTAGTCAAATATTATGTTATGATAAACTATGACCTACTGTTTATACCATTCTTAAATCTGTTCAAGTCTATTCCTACTGTAACTGTACAACAACTAAAGAATGTAGTGTTTTCTTGCATTCTGTGGTTTGGTTTATGGGTGAGCTTGGTGAGGGGAATATTGTGAATGGAAGGAAAACATACAAAGACAAATTCAACAAAGGCACAGTGAGCTTTACCTACAACCATGGTGGCAAATGTTTAGCTTGTTTGAGTAAAGCTGGTATTAACAAGAATGTGATCTATTATTCTGCTGTGAGTTACATTTTGATTACATTTAAACCCATAGTCATGTCCTTGTATGAGTCTTCCTCAGGTTCCACTTGCTATTTAAGCAGAACCATTCAGAATAGATGTGACAATCAAGTACACATAGAAACCTAATTTGCACCTGATTTCTCCAAATTAAGCTGTTAAATTGTGTTTATAGTTGTTTATGTTATTGTTCATAACAGCATCTTCATTTATCTTGCTGTTACATGGTATTTTATTGCCTTCTAAATGGCATTTCATGTGATTGACTGGAATTACCACACAGTACAAAAAAGTAAATTTGTGACTGCACAACCATTATTACTTGCGCAAGCAGAGCGCGCAAGTAAGTTTCGCCCAGCTCGTATGCACCGTCCCAGCCAACCCGCCACTTTTGATGCGTATGCACCGTCCCAGCAAATTGTGCCTGATTTGCTGGGACCAGATTACATGGTGTGTATATGTATAACTAGCTCTCAATGATGACGTAAGAAATATGTGGATTAAAGGACCCAATGCCAGAGTGTAATTGGTTTTCGATGGTGACGTAATGACGATATGTTTTAGTGTTGGGAGGATTAAAGGTAATGCTCCTGTGTATACATGTATGTAATCTGACACCACTGCGGTATCAAGCACAGTTTGCTGGGACGGTGCATACGCATCAAAAGTGGCGGGTTGGCTGGGACTGCGTACGGTGCAAAGTAACCACAGTATACCACTAATCAACTTGCAAATTACATATACATATATACATAGTATATATGTATAGCTCTCAATGATGACGTAAGAAATATGTGGATTAAAGGACCCAATACCAGAGTGTAATTGGTTTTCGATGGTGACGTAATGACGATATGTTTTAGTGTTGGGAGGATTAAAGGTAATGCTCCTGTGTATACATGTATGTAATCTGGCACCACTGCCGTATCAGGCACAGTTTGCTGGGACGGTGCATACGCATCAAAAGTGGCGGGTTGGCTGGGACTGCGTACGGCGCAAAGTATACCGCTAATCAACTTGCAAATTACATATAGTATATATGTATAGCTCTCAATGATGACGTGAGAAATATGTGGATTAAAGGACCCAATGCCAGAGTGTAATTGGTTTTCGATGGTGACGTAATGACGATATGTTTTAGTCTTGGGAGGCACTGATTGACATATACGTCACCATCCAAAGTCGTCACTTAATATTCATTACAACACATTATGTTTCTGAAGTGTATAAAAACAATTACCATTGTTTCATTCTGGCACCACTGCCGTATCAGGCACAAGTAGTCATTACTGATATTTGACAGTTTGTAGCGGTCGAAAGTACTTGCGCGCTCTGCTTGCGCACTAGTAGGCCATTTATGGCCTACTAGTGCCATATGTGCTGATATGTGTACAACCTTGTGAAAGTCTACATCCTTTGAGCATCTGAAAGGATGCACACAAACACTCTTCTTTTAAATGATATTTCATGTGATTGACTGGAATTACCACAGTACAAAAAAGTAAATAAGAAACAAACAAAAGAAAAACAGAAAACAACTCTGACTTGTTTGCCTTTACTTGTGACTGCACAACCATTATTTATGCTAAATTTACTTGCAATTAATGAACACATTAGTCACAAAAATAAATCATCATGCAACACTGGAGCAGTTTAAAACCATTGTGTACAACCTTATGAAAGTCTACATCCTTTGAGCATCTGAAAGCTTTTCTACTCACATATAGGGTTTCTCTCTGGTGTGAATTCTCTGGTGCTTTTTAAGGCTGGACATTTCAGAGAAGTGTTTTCCACAATGATCACATCCATAGGGTTTCTCTCCAGTGTGAATTCTCTGGTGGCTTTTAAGGTTGGACAATTGAGAGAAGTGTTGTCCACACTGATCACATCCATAGGGTTTCTCTCCAGTGTGAATTCTCTGGTGGCTTTTAAGGCTGGACATTTCAGAGAAATGTTGTCCACAATGATCACATCCATAGGGTTTCTCTCCAGTGTGAATTCTCTGGTGGTTTTTAAGGCTGGACATTTCAGAGAAATGTTGTCCACACTGATAACAACCATATGGTTTCTCTCCAGTGTGAATTCTCTGGTGGTTTTTAAGGTTGGATATTCTAGAGAAGTGTTGTCCACACTGATCACATCCATAGCGTTTCTCTCCAGTGTGAATTATCTGGTGGCTTTTAAGGCTGGACATTTCAGAGAAGTGTTGTCCACACTGATCACATCCATAGGGTTTCTGTCCAGTGTGAATTATCTTGTGTTTTTTAAGGCTGGACATTTCAGAGAAGTGTTTTCCACACTGATCACATCCATAGGGTTTCTCTCCAGTGTGAATTCTCTGGTGGGTTTTAAGGTGGGACATTTGAGAGAAGTGTTGTCCACACTGATAACATCCATAGGGTTTCTCTCCAGTGTGCATTCTCTTGTGGTTTTTAAGGTTGGACATTACAGAGAAATGTTGTCCACACTGATCACAACCATATGGTTTCTCTCCAGTGTGAATTCTCTGGTGGTCTTTAAGGTTGGATATTCTAGAGAAGTGTTGTCCACACTGATCACATCCATAGCGTTTCTCTCCAGTGTGAATTCTCTGGTGGTCTTTAAGGTTGGACATTACAGAGAAGTGTTGTCCACACTGAACACATCCATAGGGTTTCTCTCCAGTGTGCATTCTCTTGTGGTTTTTAAGGTTGGACATTACAGAGAAATGTTGTCCACACTGATCACATCCATAGGGTTTCTCTCCAGTGTGAATTCTCTGGTGTCTTTTAAGGTGGGACATTTGAGAGAAATGTTGTCCACACTGATCACATCCATAGGGTTTCTCTCCAGTGTGAATTCTCTGGTGTGTTTTAAGGTGGGACATTTTAGAGAAGTGTTGTCCACACTGATCACATCCAAAGGATTTCTCTCCAGTGTGAATTATCTGGTGTGTTTTAAGGTCGGATTTGTAATGGAAGCGTTTTCCACACTGGTCACAGTCGTGCTGTTTTGGGTTAGCCAAGATTCTATGTGCATTTACTGTTGGTAAGACAGGGAGGCCAGACTGATGATGCAACACTGGATTGGAAACAAAGAGGTTCAGAGAGGTTGAACGACAGACTTTTATGGACTGAAATGTACATGAACTATTACATAATAATAATAAATTACATGATTATATAATGATTCAGTGGTAAGTAATAGGCCCACTAGAAGCACTTTTAGAGTGAATGAACCTGTGAGACAATATAAAGGCAAAAAGATTGAGAATGCAATGTTTTAATTATCCAAATATGACAGGTGAAAGGGGCAAGTAACATACCATGGTCTTTGGGTTCCTCCTGTTCAGCAGAGTTGAGGTTGACAGAGTTCATCTTCTCCTGAAGTCTGGAGTCCACAGTCAGATCTGATCAGAAATGATTGATATCATGGACAGGGCTCCAAACTTTTTCACAGGTAGCACTGGTGCCACATACCTTTTCATTTGGTAGCGCCACCACAAATTAGGTAGCACCATTTTTTTCTTTGTATAGCGTGGTATTAATACATGATCTTATCATGCCCCCACATAGGGCGCCATTTATTTATGTAGTGGTTTCCACCATTAAAGGTTTGAATCATAAAACCCCCTACAAAGGTCACTGTGTAAAAAACAGCAACCTACCTGGTTATACACTGTAGATGGTTTCAACCCAACACAAAGTCACTCAGTCAATAAAGGCAATATTTATATTCCACACAGAAAGTCAGTTTAAGGTTTTGTGTTGAAAATTAAATGCAGTCCAAAGTCCAAACCTTTGGGATTAATAAAGTGACAATTTGAAAAATATCCCATTACCCAAATGAATTCCTTATTATTATATTTTTACATTTTGGGAAAAAATCTTTTGCAATGTGAAATGCCACCGAATTCTTAATCCTTTTCCTTGTCTTCATGGGCCAACTTGTGAAAGCTGCATGCTTTTATAGTGAAGGCAAAAGTGTATGAATGCTCTCAGAGCCTGCATATCTCTGCGTTGTGAGCTTGTAGATCAGCTATTTTCAGCACACACTTTGTACGACAAAGAATAAATCAGGCATCAGTGCTCTTCGCTCACTGGGAGGGAGATTAATGTCTTTTGTTGGCCGATCATCGTGTATGGACACATAGGCTACCTCCTCGATGCAAACATAACAAGCTTTGGAAGCTATTTTTCGTGGCACATATGTTTAATCAAACAACAAGTTTACAAGTTTAAAATTAGTTAATTTGTGTCGGATAAGTTGCGTTCAGACCTGAATATATATTTGCCTTGGTTCGTCCAGTTTGTACCGCGGCAGGTCGTGCGGCGCCCGTTTGCACAATTCTCGTCTTTGCATTGACTTTGTATGTAATCGCGCCGATCTGACCATCCAAGTCTGAAGGGCTTATTGGTGGGTTTTCGTGAACGATCTTTCTCTGAACACTGGGCGTCAGGCGAACGTCCAATGTTTTTATCAATGGAACGGGCAAGCACTTCGGGATGTTTTTGTTTTCCTACACTCATCATTAAAATTACAAAGTTTACTATTGACTCTCTATTTTATGTTACTCGCTAAATGTGTGAACATACATGAACACACAGCACTCCTACAGACCACAGATTAACAACAACTCTTGACTCTGAACATTTAACCATCAACATACTGTGGCATCTCGATGGCAGAACACCGCCCAACAGCAGGTAAGCACACCCCTGGAGGCCGGCAGAGAGAGAGAAGAGGAGCGCACCAACCTCTAGGGCGGGTACTAGAGGGTACGTACGTCCCACGTCACCTCTTAGATCAGCTGGAATGCGCGTCAGCTGTTTTCAGTCAGACGCGCTAGAATTCAAAAGGCAGCTCTCTCTGCCTGTCTGCCTCAGTAGAGATCCAGGCTCCAGGGGTGAGGCAACACGCTGTCGAGCGAGTTGGGCGGTAAGTCGAGAGCCACCGTTCATGACCCATTCTATGTGACTAATATGAACAGCAATATATTGATGGTGTCTTATCCTCTGCCCTACCAGGCTTCTACAACGCTCGCGCTAAGCGCGAGCTTGACGGACTGTCACCTGACAGACTGGTGAAGAGGAGGAAGAGGAGGAGAATAATAATTACAGTTACGACTCGTGGGATGGAAAAGGAGGAACCCGGTTCCGACCCCAGTACACAGAGGGGGAACCAGAGTAAGGGTACTCGCCCCAGCTGAGTAGCAATACTCCCCATGTATATTGAGTGCCGCAGGGCTGAAGACGAACAGTGTTTAGATCACGCCGTTGATGTCCAGAGACTCGGTCCCGAGACAACGGCAGTATAGCACCATCGTGCGGAGAGAAGGAGGAACTGACAATACCTGTATATGCCCTGCTCTGCACTAACAGTACTTGAAGCTGAGTGATAAAGACTGTTTTGTTAAATTGACTTTTGTGATTAAACGCCTTGGAATAGGCAAACGTCTTTCTGTCTCCTGGGTGTGTGTACCAGTCGCCACATTTGGTGGAGAATGCGGGCAACGACTGGTCCACGCTAAATAAAACCCACGCATTATGGAGCAGAATAACGCCATCGCCGCGCTGATCCAAAATCAGGCCGAGCTACAGTTGGCGGTGCAAGAGATGGCACGGAGCCTACGACGTGACCATCTAGCCTCTCGACCACCGGGCGATGTACTCACCAAGCTGACACCCCACGACAATATCGTGTCCTATCTCGAGCTGTTTGAGCGGATCGCCGCCCGAGAGAGATGGCCGGTCCTAGACTGGGGTACCATACTGTCCGGCTACTTAACAGGTGAACCCCAACAAGTGTGCAGCGACCTCTCCATCGCCGAATCCCGTGACTACCAGAGACTAAAAGCCGCCATACTCGCCAGCCAGGGCAACAGCCTGCCGGCGCGTGCCCAAAAATTTCACAATTGGTCCTTCGTTGCCAGCCAGCCCGCCCGTGCCCAGGTCACTTCACTGATGCGCCTCACGACCAGCTGGCTCCTCGGCGACGGAGACGTGCCCGCCGTGGAGAGGGTGGTCATGGACAAGTGTGTCCGTGCGCTGCCACCCGAAGCCCGAAGGTACGCCTCCCAAGTGAGCCCCGGCACCGTTGACAGGCTCATCGATTTGATTGATAACTGGCAGGTCACCTGCGACCTGATGAAGTCGACCCGCGGGGAGACCCCCAGCAAGCCGGCCGCTGAAGAGCGCCCCACTGAAGAGCGGTCCAACCGCTCTGGCCGTGACCGGCGCTCGAACCGAGGACAGCAGCCGCCGCAGAACGAGCGCCGAGACGGGGGCTCGGAGCGGTCTTCCCGGGGCGGAGAGAAACCCCGCAAGTGTTATGTGTGCGGAAAATTGGACCATATCGCTTGGGCCTGTCCAGAGAGAGACCGGGACGTTTCCATGGCCAGCGTGACGTCAGAGGCCCCCCGTACCGCTCTGCACACTCAGAGCGAACCGGGACAACAGTTCTCCATACCCGTGAAGATAGACGGCACAGATGCCCAGGCCATATTGGACTCAGGCAGCGCGGTCACGCTCGTGCGCGCCGATCTGGCAGGACCCCTCTCATCTGACACCGTCCCGGTCACCTGTGTCCATGGGGATGTCCGCCACTACCCTACGGCCACAGTACGAGTCCAGACGCCCCGCGGTGATACAGTGGTGGCCGCCGGCGTTGTCCCCGACCTACCGGTACCGCTCCTGCTCGGCTATGACTGCGCCCTCTTCGAGCGCTACTGGAAGCCCGGCCAGCAAGCAGCGCGTCCCCGCCGCCAGCCTCGAACCCGCCGCCGCCGCCGCCGCCCAACCACCGCAGCACGGCCCTCCTACCCGGCGTTTCGTGGCAGAGGGAGAGAGAGAGAGAACCACAGCGATGGCTCGGCCAGAGAGAGCGATCGAGCACCTCTCCACTCCTCTGGGTCAAGCCAACCTGACAGCCTCGCAGAGGAGGCAGAAGTACCGGGCGGATCCGCCACATCGGAGAGCCCGGACCCCTTCGCCGAGTTCCCGGACGCCGAGCCCCGAGAGGCGGCGACCCGTGGCGAGTTTGCCACCCTCCAGTGGGAGGATCCAAACCTCCGCGGCGCCCGGGGACAAGTGACAGCTGTCGATGGTCGGCTCGAGGATGGGGTGAGTGAGCTAAGCTCTCCTTACTTTTGTGTAAAACGAGGACTGTTGTATCGGGGAACCAAAAGCCGTGGTGGGGAGATTGTAGAGCAGCTGCTTGTGCCTAAACAGTATGTGAGCCGCGTCCTATTCCTGGCCCACACCCACCAGTTGGGAGCCCACTTAGGGGTCCAGAAAACATACGAGCGAGTGATTGCACGATTCTATTGGCCGGGGGCAAAGAAAGCGATAGAAGATTTTTGTAGAAGCTGCCCGGAGTGCCAGCTAGCTGCGCCCCGCCCGTTCCAACGCAACCCACTCATCCCACTGCCGATCATTGACATTCCCTTCTCACGCATCGCCATGGATGTGGTGGGGCCTTTGCCCAAAACCAATCGAGGACACAGATATATTCTCGTAATTGTAGATTATGCCACCCGGTACCCGGAGGCGATACCACTGCGCGCGGCGACAGCTAAAGCAGTAGCTCACGAGCTTCTCATGCTGGTTAGCCGGGTGGGAATCCCAGATGCGGCGATTTCTGACCAGGGCACTTGCTTTATGGCACAAGTAATAACGCTCCTGTATAAGTGGCTAAATATAAAGAGAATTAAAACCTCCGTATATCATCCTGAAACGGATGGGCTCGTCGAGCGGTTCAACCAGACGCTCAAAAAGATGTTGAAAAAGCTGCCGGATGTTGACGGCAAGGATTGGGACCGTTTGATTCCCTATGTAATGTTCGCTATCCGCGAAGTTCCCCAGGCCTCCACAGGTTTCTCCCCCTTCGAGCTGCTATATGGGAGGCAGCCGCGCGGCCTGTTGGACCTGGCCCGAGAGGCCTGGGAGAGCCAGCCTTCGCCACATCGGAGCGTAATAGATCATGTGGAACAGATGCAAGCGCGCGCCAGGAAGATATGGCCTCTTGTACGAGCGCATATGGAAAAGGCACAACAGGAGCAGAGCAGAGTCTACAATCGACGAGCCACGCCAAGAGAATTCCAGGTGGGTGACAAAGTGCTGGTTCTAATCCCCACCGTGGAATGTAAATTTCTAGCCAAATGGCAAGGGCCATATGAAATTGTGGAAAAGGCTGGCCCGGTCAACTACAAGGTGCGGCGACCCGGACGCCGCAAGGGCGAGGTTATTTACCATGTGAACCTGTTAAAGCGGTGGCACCAGCCCGAAGCTGGCCCCCTCTCTGCTCTACTAACTACTATCTCCCCTCAGAATGTGTCGGAGGTACCGATCGGAGCGGATTTGTCCCCCAACCAGGTCCAGGATGTGAAGGAGCTCCTGGCTCGCTATCGAGATCGTTTCTCGGAGATCCCCGGGCGCACGAGTGTGATTCGACATGACATTATCACCGAGCCGGGGAAAGTGATCCGACAGCGACCGTATCGCATACCAGAGGCCCGCCGGCTGGCGATTAGGGACGAGGTGAAGAAAATGTTGACTCTCGGGGTGATCGAAGAGTCCCATAGCCCATGGTCTAGCCCCATTGTCATAGTGCCCAAACCGGACGGATCGCTCCGGTTCTGCAATGACTTTAGGAAGCTAAATGACGTCTCCCTCTTCGATACCTATCCCATGCCGCGGGCCGACGAATTGGTGGAACGGCTGGGCCCGGCCCGCTTCGTCTCAACGCTGGATCTGACCAAGGGATACTGGCAAGTGAGCCTCACCGACCGCGCCAAAGCGAAGACCGCCTTCTCCACGCCGGACGGCTTGTTTCAATACACCGTGCTTCCCTTTGGTGTCCATGGAGCCCCAGCCACCTTCCAGCGGCTCATGGACAGGGTGCTGAGACCCCACCGCGAGTATAGCGCCGCCTACTTGGATGACATCATAATCCACAGCGAGACCTGGTGCCAACACCTCGAGCATCTGGAGGCGGTCCTAGGTGCCCTGCGTAAAGCGGCGCTCACCGCAAACGCGAAGAAATGCCAGATCGGATTGACCGAGACTGACTATCTCGGCCACACCATCGGGCGCGGGTACATTAAGCCACAACACAAGAAAGTGGAGAGGATACGTGACTGGCCCCGCCCCACCAACAAGAAACAGGTGAAGTCGTTTCTTGGTTTGATGTCTTACTACCAGAAGTTTATTGATAACTTTGCCACTGTTGCAGGACCACTCCATGACCTGACACGGAAAAGCCTTCCTCACAATGTGAAGTGGACGCCCGAGGCGGAGGAGGCATTTCAACGGCTCAAAGCCGCCCTGTGTGCGGAGCCAGTCTTGAAGGCGCCAGACTTCACGAAGCCCTTCCTCCTACACACGGACGCGTCGGGGACAGGACTCGGGGCCGTCCTCTCACAGGACTTTGACGGCGAGGAACACCCGATCACATTTATCAGCCGTAAGCTCTTACCACACGAGAGAAATTACGCAACCGTTGAGAAGGAGTGCCTAGCGGTAAAGTGGGCCGTGCATCATTTAAGATATTATCTTTGGGGAAGGGTCTTCACACTCTACACCGACCACGCCCCCCTCAGATGGATGTCCACGAACAAAGACACTAACGCTCGCGTGACGCGTTGGTTCCTCGAGTTACAAGACTACAAGTTCAAGGTGGAACATAAACCAGGGCGGAGCATCCCCCACGCCGACGCCCTGTCTAGACGGTATGACGAGGACGGGGGAGGGGAACCCACACCAGGCAAACACTTAAAGGGGGGGATATGTGGCATCTCGATGGCAGAACACCGCCCAACAGCAGGTAAGCACACCCCTGGAGGCCGGCAGAGAGAGAGAAGAGGAGCGCACCAACCTCTAGGGCGGGTACTAGAGGGTACGTACGTCCCACGTCACCTCTTAGATCAGCTGGAATGCGCGTCAGCTGTTTTCAGTCAGACGCGCTAGAATTCAAAAGGCAGCTCTCTCTGCCTGTCTGCCTCAGTAGAGATCCAGGCTCCAGGGGTGAGGCAACACGCTGTCGAGCGAGTTGGGCGGTAAGTCGAGAGCCACCGTTCATGACCCATTCTATGTGACTAATATGAACAGCAATATATTGATGGTGTCTTATCCTCTGCCCTACCAGGCTTCTACAACGCTCGCGCTAAGCGCGAGCTTGACGGACTGTCACCTGACAGACTGGTGAAGAGGAGGAAGAGGAGGAGAATAATAATTACAGTTACGACTCGTGGGATGGAAAAGGAGGAACCCGGTTCCGACCCCAGTACACAGAGGGGGAACCAGAGTAAGGGTACTCGCCCCAGCTGAGCTAGCAATACTCCCCATGTATATTGAGTGCCGCAGGGCTGAAGACGAACAGTGTTTAGATCACGCCGTTGATGTCCAGAGACTCGGTCCCGAGACAACGGCAGTATAGCACCATCGTGCGGAGAGAAGGAGGAACTGACAATACCTGTATATGCCCTGCTCTGCACTAACAGTACTTGAAGCTGAGTGATAAAGACTGTTTTGTTAAACTGACTTTTGTGATTAAACGCCTTGGAATAGGCAAACGTCTTTCTGTCTCCTGGGTGTGTGTACCAGTCGCCACAATACTATTGATCCAAACCCTTCGGTGTGTCGGAAAAGCGTGCACACCCCCTATGGACCGATACTCAAGGCTGCAGTGTCAGTAATTAAAGTGAATAAGTTGGAATCGGAACAGCTCTAGAAAATCAAAACACACATACCTATCCTGTGCATCTGTACTACAGGTTGAAACATTGCATCAAACAGTCCACGTCGCTCATCCATCTCTCGCCGTCCTCTCTCTGTTGATACTGTAGACCTCTCCCTGTGGTGCTCTGTGGAAATCACCATTAGATAAATATATATATTTAGTTACTCAGCAACCTTACATACACTGAAGAGCTTCAACAATACACCGCTAGTTTTATGGTAAATAATTCTATGACATTAAACTGTTGTGTGCCGTGTGTAAAACCTTTTATCTACTATGATGGAGAGTTGGAGACATATACATTATGATTACATATCACAGAAAATCTCCCATTGATACAATACAGAAACAAACCACAGCATTTAAAAATAATTGTTAAAATAATCGTTTTGATGTAAATTCTTAATGGTCATGGATAGTCGTTTAATTATAAAGAATCCTTAGCTTGTTCCTCAACTCACCTTGCTTCCTCCAGTTCCAGATACACACCTATGCGTGCACCCAGAACCCTCATTTCAGAAAGAAATGGGGTGTGGCAAAAATAAGTTACCACTTCAGCACCATTTCCAAATTAGTCGACCTACAAGTATACTGTATATCCACTATTTATGCCATTCTGGAGGGAAGCTAATAAATGTATGGTTGCAGTCAGACAAGAAAACATATCTATAACATGCGTTATATGTCAGGCATGGATTGAGGTGCACTCAGCTTTGATTTGCAGTCAACTTACTGGTGTCCAGGTTGTCTTCAGTTTCATGGTCTTCAGGTTCCAGTTTAAGGTGGTCTTCAGGTTCCTGTTTAAAGAGGTCTTCAGGTTCCTGTTTAAGGTGGTCTTCAGGTTCCTGTTTAAGGTGATCTTCAGATTCCTGTTTAAGGTGGTCTTCAGGTTCCTGTTTAAGGTGGTCTTCAGGTTCCTGCTTAAGGTGGTCTTCAGGTTCCTGCTTAAGGTGGTCTTCAGGTTCCTGTTTAAGGTGGTCTTCAGGTTCCTGTTTAAGGTGGTCTTCAGGTTCCTGTTTAAGGTAGTCGTCAGGTTCCTGTTTAAGGTGGTCTTCAGGTTCCTGTTTAAGGTGGTCTTCAGGTGCCTGGTGGTCTTCAGGTTCCTGTTTAAGGTGGTCTTCAGGTTCCTGTTTAAGGAGGTCTTCAGGTTCCTGCTTAAGGTGGTCTTCAGGTTCCTGGTGGTCTTCAGGCTCCTGTTTAAGGTGGTCTTCAAGTTCCTGTTTAAGGAGGTCTACAAGTTCCTGTTTAAGGTCCACCATTTTGTCTGGAATGAAGCAGTAGAATAAGGATAATAAGAATAAAGATAATATGGACTTTGACTTGACATGGAAGAAGACTAAAAATAATGAAGTGACATGCGTTGTAGATTAAGGTCGAAACAGAGGGAACAGAGGTTGTAAAGCAGTGTTTTTTTTTTCAAAGACTGGAAACAGTGGACAGTGATGACAAATACCTTTTCACCATTATGTCCATAGGCCAAATATGGCCTATGTAGTGATGTTTCAGAATTCAGAGCACGCATATAACTTTAGTTCTAATAATGGCTTCGCAAGACCGCTCACTTTGGAAGTTGACGCCCCCTGGCGTAAACACAGAAGCATTTCAATATGAACTCACAGACTTTAGGCTGGGACTTTAGACGTGATGACGTTGCCGACCCCGCCCGCCGGGTGCACCTTATAACCGTGCCTCAACGTTCACGTCTCCATTCGTTGTTCTCTTCTCATGTGTAACACACAGCGCTACGAAGTCTCCCTCACGGACGAGTATCAGATTTTTTCCATTAGGACGAGAAGCCTTCTCGGTACCGCGGAAACTACTTGTCCCAGAGGCTTCAAGAGGAAGAAAGTCGGTAAGTCCGCTTTCTTTAACTAAGTTAACACTAACTTGGAGGTAATTCAGTCCGTTAGTGGCTCGCGGCCCTAGCTGGTTTCTTTATTACCTGTGTGACGTTCTGTAACGTGGCTAGCAACAGCCAGGTTTCTGCTTCCACACAAACCTTCGCGGACCTAAAGGTCTCGAACGTGTGAAGAACCAGGAGCGGTACGCAACCCTTCCTTGGCTTCCACACGTGTGGCGGCGTTAGCGGTGGCTACTAACAGCCCGCCCCAGCCACACACTACGTCCCGCGGCTCTTCCAAGCCCGCGACGGTGACTCGAGCAGCGGCTACTAACAGCCCGCTCCAGCCACACACTACGTTCCGCGGCTCTTCCAAGCCCGCGACGGTGACTCGAGCAGCATAAGTTTATTCTGTTAAGCTTCCACGCTGTGTGACGGTCTGATAAGGCTATCACTAGCTTTCTCTCAGCTTCTCGAACGTGTGTACGTGTGAAGGGCTAGGAACGGTGCAACCCTTTGTTAGCCTCCACACGTGCGGCGGCGTTAGCGGTGGCTATTGATAGCACGCTCTTGCCGACACACGAACGTCTCGCGGCTTTTCAAGCCCGCGACGGAGTGGTAACCTAAGCAGGATATAGTAATATTTTTGTTTAGCTCCCACTTTGTGTGACGTCTCTGATAGAGGCTAACAATAGCTCTATTCTCAGCTTCCACACGCACGTGGCGTCTTGTACAGTGGATGGCAACAGCCCTGTTTAAGTCTCCATATGAAGTGACGGTCTCTCACAGTAGCAAGCAATAGCTCTGTCATAGCCCTCATTTTAACACAAAAAATGCTGGAAACGTATCCATACGCTTTATTAATATCGAACGCCGTACGCGCGAAGCGTATCTATACGTTTTATACGTTTTTTTATTGCTTACTGTACATCAACATCCTATGCTCCAGGACACCGAAGAAACTAACAGCGATCCTCTCCAGGAAGGTCCAATATGTGATCCGGGAGTAAAAAGCCCCTCCCTCCTGAAAAGAGGTCTGTCTGTGGCGAAGACGCTCCCTCCTCCAATGCCTCCATTACACGTATGGGTCTGCACGGCAACGGCATAGACCAACGCAGATGTCAGGGCATCTAAAATGGAGTTACCCATACTCTAGTAGTAGTCTAGTGTCTGTGAATACACTCGATTCCCCCTCCCCTCCTGTTTCTACATGGTTTCTCCCGAGGAATCTTTGTGGGGGGAGTCTCTTCTGCCCGGATCGCATTGCAGTTTGAGTTCCCCCCCCACTGGCCCCAGGCCACACTGCGCCTTGCAATCGCCTTGCACCGCTCTCTCATTCTCGGAAAAAGATATAACGCAGTCGTGTCGATTTGCCCTCTGCCAGTATATAAACCAAGAATAATCTTCAACGATCGCCATTTCATAACGTTTTCAACACGCACACGGCACACGCCATGATCAACTAACTGCCTGGCTACGTCTTCAGTCTTCACCAGCCATCGCTATCCGTTGTGTGCATCGCCATCGCGTCTTCACTTTGTTTGTTTGGGCAAAGAAGCACGATCAGCGATGGAAAAGAGCTTTATATCCACGGCAGATAAGTAATGACGTATTATCGAAGGACCGCCATGATCAACTTACTGCCTACGTCTTCGTCAGCCAATGCAGCCATCATCGCTATCCGTTGTGTGATTGTGGATGTAGGCTATATCCACGGTATCGAGAGAGACGCCCGGCTGTGATATAGGTCTTATCACTGCAATTATAATGAATAAAAAGGCTACAATCACACAACGGATAGCGATGGCTGCATTGGCTGGTGACAACGTAGACTCGGTCCCAGGCAGTTAGTTGATCATGGCGGTCCCTCGATAATACGTCATTACTTATCTGCCGTGGATAAAACTCTTTTCCATCGCTGATCTCTACTATACGTGCTTCTTTGCCCAAACAAAGTGAAGATAGCGTTGTCCAACAAAGCAGCCAGTTATTTGATCATCTCTCTCTCCTGTGCTTCTTTCCTCAAACATGTCCAGACATGTCAACCTCAACCACTAAACTCACCGATCCAGTAACGCATCTCACCGTTATACTATCGTTCTGAAGGCAGATATAAAAATAAACATAAATAAATTATTGTCATATACATACTACACACTGAATGAAAGCCCTAATTGTCTACTTTTAGGAGGAAAACAAATACATAATATTGATCCCATGTACAGTTTGTCAGTAGGCTATTGAATGCAGTTGTTCAGGTCCAACTATTATTCACAAAATAAGGCCTATAGCGACATGTACATATTATATACCGTATGAAACAGAAGACCCTCTGCTTTCATAAGAAAAAAACTAATACTGTAATAATAATAAAAATCACACCCCTGTGAAGTGAGCATTTCCTCATGAAGTTATCATAGCGAGTTATAAAGGTTTAAAGTCACAGAGATTGACAGGCAGATATAAACATAAATAAATTATTATCATATACATACTACACACTGAATGAAAGCCCTGAATGTCTACTTTTAGGAGGAAAACAAATATACAAATATATACAAATATAGTTTGTCAGTAATTGGCTATTGAATGCAGCTGCATTGAATGCAGCTGCAGTGCAATGTTGCGCAACATTGCACTGCTCACTTCACAGGGGTGTGATTTTCATTATTATTACAGTAGAAGTATTTTTCTTATGAAAGCAGAGAGTCTTCTGTTTCATACGGTATATAGTATGTACATGTCGCTATAGGCCTTATTTTGTGAATAATAGTTCTTCTGGTCCATGCATTTTCTGAAATCCTCTCTGGTGGGCGCAAGCTGCATTCAATAGCCAATTACTGACAAACTATACATGGGACCATGTGTATTTGTTTTCCTCCTAAAAGTAGACATTCAGGGCTTTCATTCAGTGTGTAGTATGTATATGATATTATTTGTGTTCATTTTTATATCTGTCTGTCAATGTCTGTCAACTTCAACCTTCCATATCTCTGCTGTTTTTTCAAAAGAGCAGCGTGCTGCGAAAAGCAGGTGTTAGAAAAAGGTCAATATCTCCAGAATGGAAGATGGTAGAATCATAATTTTTTTTTTTAATTGAAGTGGACTAGTTTGGCTTCCTTTTGATTTATGCGGTGTGATTCTCGCTATAAGAGGCCCCTCGCTGTGGGCCCCGAAAAAGTTCAGAAGTCCCAATGTTAATCGCTCAGCACCACCAAGCCTGAGCAAATAGAAAACTCTAGCAATCAATGTGTTAACGTGACGACCTACCAACTCGGCGCCTACAGGCACGCAGCCTTGTAGGACTGGTTATTGGAATTGGAGGTTACGTACGTAACCCGAGTTCTTAAACCAGCGAGCCTTGTTTGTAGCTTGTTTGTACTATAACCTAAGCAGGATATAGTAATATTTCTGTTAGCTCCCACTTTGTGTGACGTCTCTGATAGAGGCTAACAATAGCTCTATTCTCAGCTTCCACACGCACGTGGCGTCTTATACAGTGGATGGCAACAGCCCTGTTTAAGTCTCCATATAAAGTGACGGTCTCTCACAGTAGCAAGCTGTCCTAGCCCTCTTTTTAACGTGACGGCCTATCAACTCGGCGCCTACAGGCACACAGCCTTGTAGGACTGGTTATTAGAATTGGAGGTTACGTACGTAACCCGAGTTCTTAAACCAGCGAGGCTTGTTTGTTCACGTATTTCTTGGCTTACAAGAAAGAAGTGACGGTCTCTCGCAGTAGCTAGTGATAGCTCTGTCCTAGCTTCCACTTAAAAACGTGGCTGCCTACTAACTCGGCCCCTCTTGCCCTGTTTATTGCTTCCACGTGCGTCTTAGCATTATAAGATGTCTGACGACGCTGAGATGAATTCAGCTTCCTCCTACACCTCTGACGAGGAGGAGGAGGGTGATGAAGAGAGCAGCAACGAGAGCGACGCCGAGGTGGCAGATCCGCCTCTAGTCGTCAAGGCCGCTCAAGCGGCCGACGTCGCCGCCCCCGTTGCAGCGCCAGATACTGTTGGTGTTGCACCGGCCGACACCGCTGCAGCTCCGACGGCTCCAGCTGCTCCAGCTGAACCGCAGCTCCACTATGACAACACTGACATAGTCGATCTGTTCAAGAAGGCTACAGTCCGCTGTGGTCTGGTCTGGCCGGCCAGTCTTGAACCTCCGGTGGCTAAAGACACCCTATGCGAACAGTTTCGCAAGAGGATTCAGGGCAACCCAGTGAAGTCCCAGACCAAGGCTGAGATCCCCCTCGATGGCGGGTTCCTGAAATCCCTCATGGTGTCTTGGGGACGGCCTCACTCAGTTTCCACCTCCCTGAGCGGAGGCATGAAGCTTCTTGACTGCGCAGGACAACGGGAGGCAGGCCTCGAGGCCATGCCTCCAATGGACAAGTCCTTCGCCGGCTGGCTCATGGGTATCAACCCCAACGTTTTCCACGAGGACCCGGACTTCTCCTTGCCTGCGGACAAGGATGACTCCAAACTTAATAAGGCTGCCTATAAGTGCGCCTCAACTGCGGCCAGAGCACTGAACGCCACGACCCTTCTGCAGGGGTCAGCGTCTCATGTCCTCCTGGAGGCGGGTGACGAGCCTACCCCCGAACACATGGCTGCGTTGAGACGCCTGCACCTTGAGCTCCTCCGTCTCACTCAGGCACAGCGCCAGAGCCACAGGTCCGTATTGCAGGACAGAGGCCCCAGGCCCAGGTTCTGACCGTAAGGGGCGCCGCTCTACCACAAAAAGGTTCGGAGCTGGCTTCAACCCCTCTGGCGCTGTGTCTACAGGAGTGGAATCGTTGTGGTGTTCATCCTTGGATGTTGAACACCATCTCGAAGGGTTACAAACTACAGTTTGCCAGAAGACCTCCTACTTGTGGGAGCGTTCTGCTCTCGCAAGCGGCGTGGTCAGGCAGCCGAGGTTCTCCAGGACGAGATAACGTCTCTGTTGGAGAAGAAGGCTATACGTGTGGTGTCCATGGAGCAGAGCAACACCGGGTTTACTCCCGCCACTTTCTCGTGGAGAAGAAAGGGGGGGGCATGTGGCCCATTCTAGACCTACGTGCTCTGAACGGCTGTTTGGAAGTGTTTCACTTCAAAATGCTCACGAGCAAGGCTCTGCTGCGCATGATGCGTTGAGGAGACTGGTATACAACTCTCGATCTCAGAGACGCGTATTTCCACATTCCCGTCTACCCACCACACAGAAAATTCCTGCGGTTCGTCTTCAAGGGACAGATATACGAATATCTGGTCCTTCCGTTCGGACTGTCACTAAGTCCAAGGACTTTTGTGGAGTGTACACAGACGATGTGCTATATCAACAAGCACGGTCCACCAGACTGCATGCGCTAGCACACAGACTGACGTTATGGTGCGTCGAGCACCTTCTTTCGTTCAGGGCCTCCCACGTTACGGAATTCCAGAACACGGGGCGGATCTGTTGTCCAGGGACCGATACCTCTATGCGGCTTGGTCACTGCACAAAACAGATGTGGGAGAGGTTCGGCGAGCCACGAGTGGATCTGTTTGCGTCGGAAGAGAACAGCAAGTGTCCTCTGTTCTTCTCCATAGCAGGGACGGCTCCGCTAGGTTTGGATGCCTTGGCGCGCCGTTGGCCCCAGGGCCCACTTTACGCGTTTTCCCCCGTTGTCCCTCATCCTTCCCACGCTGGAGAGGGTGAGGACACGGCGCCTGTCAGTGATCTTAGTGGCCCCATGGTGGGGCTCTTGGAGGTCGGACATAGTCCCTCTCTTGCATGGTCGGCCCTGGCAGCTTCCGTTGCGCAGGGACCTATTGACCCAGGCGGGAGGGTTCCACCCACGGCCGGAAGATCTAGACCTCTGGGCTTGGCCCATGAGAGGCTGAATCTTGGCGCGGAGGGCCTTCCCCAGAGCGTCATCGACACTATTCAGTGTGCGAGGGCGCAGTCGACCAGGGATGCTTATGATATGAGGTGGCGGTTGTTTGAAGACTGGTGTTCACCAGCTCAAGTTGTGCCGTTTCAAGCACCGGTATAAGGGTCGGTCTGTCGTTCCTCCAGGACCTCTTGGACAAAAGCAGAGCCTTTAGTACTGTCAAGGTGTGTCTGGCTGGTATCACAGCCTGCCACATCGGGTTTGAGGACAAGACGGTGGGCCAGCTCCCGCTGGTGCGCCAGTTCATGAAGGGGGCTAGCCACCTTCATCCGGTGACCAAGTCTCTGATCCCCTCGTGGGACCTTGCTTTGGTTTTGGACTCTCTGTCCCGGCCACCGTTTGAGCCCTTGGAGGGGTTGAGTATGAAGCTATTGTCGCTGAAGACAGCGTTATTATTAGCTTTGGTGACCGCTACAAGGGTCAGTGATATCCATGCTTTGTCCACAAGTGCGGAATGCATGAGGTTCAATGGGGATGCAAGGGTGGTCATGAAGACCAATCCAGCATTTTTACCTAAGAACCGCCTAGCTACCCCGGTTCCGATGGACTTGGCGGCGTTCTGTCCGCCCCCCTTTGCCTCTGAGGAGGATAGGGGGAGGCATAACCTCTGTCCGGTGAGGGCATTGAGGTTGTCTTTGGACAGGACTAAGGGTGACAAGGAAGACTACACAACTGTTTGTCTCCTGGGATCCCAAGTTTGTGGGACTGCCTATCTCAAAGGTTAGGCTTTCCCAGTGGATCGTGGAGGCTATAGAGCGGGCCTACTCTGGTAGGGATATGGTGCCTCCCGTAGGGTTGAGAGCACATTCCACGAGAGATATGGCATCATCCTGGGCCCTCTGTAGGGGGGTCTCTGTTCAGGATGTGTGTTCTGCTGCAAGTTGGGCGTCGTCTTCCACCTTTGCCACCTTCTATAGACTGGACGTGACAGCGGCGCCAGTGGCGCATGCGGTCCTGGGCGTGGCCTCCAGTTAAGTGGAGAGGCTTAGTTCCCCGCGGGGGACGTTGGTCTTCTCCAGGGCTTTAAGACGGTTGTTCTGTCGGCCCCTCTTAGGCACATTGGCAGACTTAAGTCTGATTGGCCTTCCCGTTGGGGTACAGTAGTCCTGTTGAGGGACGTACTGTGGTCCTTTGCTCACAGATAAAGGTACGGGCCCTAGGGGTCCAGACTTCGTGATGACAATAAGGGAGTTAATGAAGTCTCCCAAAGTGAGCGGTCTTGCGAAGCCATTATTAGAACTAGGGGTTACGTATGTAACCTAGGTTCTATAACGGCGAGCAAGACCGCTCACCAAGATTCCCTTCTTGATTGCTTGAGAAGAGAACAATTGTTATCGAATGGAGACGTGAACGTTGAGGCACGGTTATAAGGTGCACCCGGCGGGCGGGGTCGGCAACGTCATCACGTCTAAAGTCCCAGCCTAAAGTCTGTGAGTTTATATTGAAATGCTTCTGTGTTTACGCCAGGGGGCGTCAACTCCCAAAGTGAGCGGTCTTGCTCGCCGTTATAGAACCTAGGTTACATACGTAACCCCTAGTTGTGTTCATGTAACGTAATGCCAACCAGCTCTGGTCCATAGCCTTAAGGAGAAGTCCTTAACACTATGGTCCAGCGCTAACGCCCAACGTTGTGACGTTAATGTAAAAGGTTCCACATCTAACGTGCCCTACAGGGAAAATTATCCCGCTGTGAGACAACGGTTTAATTCGGGTACTTATTTAGACACACCGCAATGACAAGCCTTAAGCCTGTCTATGCATAATCGCACACAGCCGAATCGCGATGCATTGCCGAATCAATTATTGATGACACCACTAA
This sequence comes from Protomyctophum parallelum, assembly GCF_964188405.1. Lineage (NCBI taxonomy): Eukaryota > Metazoa > Chordata > Actinopteri > Myctophiformes > Myctophidae > Protomyctophum > Protomyctophum parallelum. The sequence goes on along the minus strand of NC_139707.1, from coordinate 44,404,365 downwards.
CATGAGTTCACCATTGAGAACTCAAGTACACACCTGAAGCTAGCTAACTTTACTATAGGCTTAAAACCACCATTAATGTAAACGCTACATACCTATCCTGTGCAAGTGTACGACGGGTTGAAACATCGCATAAAACAGTCCACGTCGTCCGTCCATCTCCTGCTGGTACTCTGACATTGCTGCATATTTTTTGGAGGCCATCTCTCTTGATACTGTAGATCAGTAGCTGTGGTGGTCTGTAGAAAATCAACAGTAGGGGAATGAAAAAGAGAAAATAAATCATTCAGTAACCTACAACTTTTTCATCATTCACCGTTGTGCAACAGTCCCAAACAGAGCTACAATATTATTATCAACTGCCAACTTGTATTGGCTATAATATAGTAGTTTACATCAATCATTGCCTCTTAACCCAGATACATAGCACTCATTTGCGTCACAGTGTCTACTCTACTAATTGTTTCAACATTTCAGCACCCTGAAAATGACCTTTCTGCGCTGCATGATGTTACAGGGACAGTCAGGACGTGTTTACTTTGTTTTTAACGTTAGCATCCGTGATCTAAGGCAGGGTTGCCAACCGTCCCGTAAAATACGGGTTTGTATCGTATTTGACAGCTAAAAGACCTGTCCCGTAATGAACCGATACGGGACACACTTAATCCCGTATTTTGGGGTCGTGGAAAAATGACAGCGCGTTATGGTGATTCTCAGTCACTCGCTCCCATTCAGACACACAGAAGAAGGGGCAGAGATTCTAAGCTGTATAGGAAATGGAAAGCAAGACAATGAAACCTGGTGTCTGGAAGGGCGCTAGGCTCAGCTAGTCAGCTCATTGGTCAGTACTCTTCATATGCACGCAGCAGGCCAGCAGCAGAGCCAATCACTATGCAGTATTGTATCTAAGCAACTATTTCTCCCAGACCAACACACAACAAAAACAAACAATGGATGCTGACACTACTACCTCAGAAAGTTCTGAAATTGGAGACGGAGTCGTAGTAGAGGAAAACCTTCCTCCTCCGCCAAAGAAAAAAACCTAAAAAAGAGTGTAAGGGACGACCAAAACAAGGCGAATTGTACTCTCTGCAGGCGTGCATTTTCTGTCAGTCAAAAAAATGAGAAGCAGAGGAGAAGCCACGGAGCCCTTGTTCCTCAAACAACTCCAGAGGCTAACATGGTATGTCTTGTCTTGTCATTTGTCAAATAAGCATGTTGCAAGAAGCCAACTGAAATACAAGTGGAAGAAATAGGCAGTTTTGGCGTTTGCCAACAAGTTGCCAAGGAAGGATTGATTGATTGAGGAATTATTTAACAGTTTGAATTACAGTACATTTCAAGCACAACTCAATACAAAACAAAAAAAAGAGGTTCCACCGTTTTCAATTCATCATAACATTTAGAGATGTACAGTCCACTATATACAAGTGATATTTAAACACTTCTCTATAGCCAAAAAAAGGAAATAAAAATGGATGTAAAAATGACATTTTTGTGGCATAGGAGCGAAATTTATTTGCACATGGTTTGTTGAACTACCTGGTGTTGTGGGTGTGGACTTTGTTTACATTAAGGAAGTATTTAGACAGACAGGTACATGGGTATCTTGGTGGTGTATCAAATCTTGTGGACCAGACCCACTGCATGATGCTGTACTCTGTCGTCAACCCTAAAGCCATCCCAGCCTGTCAAAGTGGGCAGGGGTTGAGGTGGGTTCGGGGGGGTGAGGCCCAGTAGTAGCCTGCCCAGTTTGTTTTGGGAAGTCTATAGAGCCTTGTTATAAGGGCCTTTGCAATATGTTAGGAGCCATTGAATTGATTGTATTTAGGGGGCACGGTGGCATAGTCGGTAATGCTGCCTCACAGCTAGAAGGTCCTGGGTTCGATTCCCTGTTGGCACTGGGGGCGTGTTCCCTCCTCCTTTTTTTGTATTCATTGTATTGATTGTATCTTATTGATTTATATGTATTTTATTTGATTGTATTTTTATTTTTATTTGTTAATTTGCACATTTTGACAATATAAAAATTTAAATGATAATCTGTTTCTCATGTAGTCAGTCATGTAACATCAATAGAAGTGTGTGCAGGTGAGAAAAGAAACCCAGGGAGGGCTTATATGAGGTTCTCACCAAAGTTAATATACAATTTAACAAATAGTAATATACAAATAGTAAGACAAAGTAATCAAACATAGGTATGGAAAATAACAAAAACAAAAACAACAAGAAATACATTATTTACACTTGTGAAGTGTGTGTGTGCGTGTGTGCGCGTGTGAGCGCGTGACTGAGTCCGAGTATGTCTGAGTATATGCACAATAAGGCTACATTACGTTAGAATCAATTGGAGAGGGTAACTTCAAGAGGCTGGCCCTCAATCTATGTTTAAAGTTACAGAGTGAAGATGCAGAGTTGGCAATAAGTATGTGTGAATTCCAGAGTAAAGAACCTCTGACTTTTATGGAGAACTGGCTAAGAGTGGTACGGCTGAAGGGAGGATGAATATTGTCGGATTGTCTAGTATTATAATCATGAACTTGAGAGTTGGTCTTAAAATATTCTTTGAAAGTTGTAGGAAGCATATTTGGAAGGTAAGTGCATTTATATATGAAAGAACAGGATTGTACTATGTTAATGTCATAGATAGACAGTACATTTAGATCCTTAAACAAAGGAGCAGATGGAGCCAAATAGTGAGAAGAGGTAGCTATTCTTACAAATTTATTTTGAATAATTAATAATTTGTGTAAATTGGATGGATATGTACTTACCCAAACGGTATTGAAATAAATGAGATATGGATAAATCAAACTGTAATAGAGGGTTAAGAGGCAAGCCTGATGAACCAGGCCCCTAATTCTTCTGATGATCATGATACCAAATGATCTTGAAACTTTGTTGGTTACTGTATGTATGTGTTCTTTCCAAGACAATTTTTCGTCCACCAGTATTCCTAGGAACTTGGTGGATGAAACTTGACTAATTTCAATCCCACCAATAGAGATCTTAGCTCTATGATGACAGTATTTTTTGTTTTTGCTCACAAAAACTATAAAATTAGATTTATTTACATTTAGTGATAACTTATTTGCAAGAAACCATTCGGATAGGGATAGCATAGCTATGCCAGAATTGGCCTCCTTTATGAGAGATTCAACATTTTTGTGAGTTAAAATCAAATTAGTATCATCAGCAAACAGAATTGGGGTAAAAGATGAGGATACAGCAGCCAGGTCATTGATGTAAACAATAAATAATAAAGGTCCAAGAATAGACCCCTGAGGGACAAAGGGAAAAAAGTCTATACCCTAACCATAACCGCATGCTTTGGGGGTTTGACTCGAAATTTCGACGTGAAATTGGGGGGGTTTGCCTGGAAATGACCCAATTTTTCTATTTGATTTTCAAATAAGGGACACCAATTTTTAATAAGGGACACCAACATTTTTCGGAGCGCGGCTGCGCCGCGCGCCTGTCGCAACGGACACGCGGCTTGGATAATAAAGGTCCAAGAATAGACCCCTGAGGGACAAAGGGAAAAAAGTCTATACCCTAACCATAACCGCATGCTTTGGGGGTTTGACTCGAAATTTCGACGTGAAATTGGGGGGGTTTGCCTGGAAATGACCCAATTTTTCTATTTGATTTTCAAATAAGGGACACCAATTTTTAATAAGGGACACCAACATTTTTCGGAGCGCGGCTGCGCCGCGCGCCTGTCGCAACGGACACGCGGTAATGTCCGTTATCTGAAAATATGATAGTTGGCAACCCGTGCTAAAGGGAGTATAGCAGCAGTAACATCACAGTTAAGCATGTAAAATAATTGTTTACTTAAATGACAATATATAGAGAGTGTAAACTGTACCTCGTTTATGAGACGTTTTTCTCTCTGCCTACTGTCTGACTATCTCTGGCAAGTAACAGACAGTCTAGCCACGATAACGGTTATGTGAAAAAAAATAACACACTTACTTCCGGGTCAAAGCACTAGACGCATGCGCGTTGCACAATACAGCTGGTGCATGACTTAATGCATTGCGCCCCCTGGCGGAGGAGACGTGTAACTGCCACTGAAGAAAGACCGACAAAAAAGACAGACTTTGATTTGATTTGATATATTATTCATGATACAATTCACAGGAGAGCAGTACAGAATTATCAGGATTTCACAAAAAAAGTCCGAGGACTTATTTCCATTGTGATCCAAATAAATAAATAAATAGTTACAGCATATGATAAGTAGAACATGTGTACTAACATTATACAATACTAATGACATTTACAACTGGCCATCATAGATCAATAAACAAAAGACAATAAATAGATATAAATAGATAAATACAGCACTATACTAACTTGCCCATCAGCCACTTTTTCAACAAAAAATGTTCAAAGACTGGGCAAATTTAATTTCCCGATTTTGTTCGAATCCTCCACCCCTGTATATTTAAATGAGCTTCTACCTACCCTATGTCTCAGGTTTGGTTGTTTAAGATCAGCTACACTGTGTTCAAAGTCAAACTATGGAACTGGTTAACATACGGGAAGTAACCTTTAAAATATTTTGGGCATTGTTCTTTTAAAAATGTATAGACCATAATGAGTCTCAGTTGTTGTATTCTGCCTTCCACTGGGAGCCAATTTAATTATCTAAAATGGTTCGCGCCAATGTGGGTTCTTGGGGAGAGATAAAGGACTACCCTAGTACCCTCATAGGCCACTCCCTACGAAAGCCTGCAAGTTCCATCATAAGACAAGCCCTAACATGGAACCCACAGGGCAAGCGGAAAAGGGGTCGCCCTAGAAACACCTGGCGCAGAGACCTGGAGGCAGACATCAAGACCATGAAGACAACCTGGAACCAACTGGAGGGAACAGCTCAAGACTGAGATGCTTGGAGATCGCTTGTTGACGGCCTATGCCCCAGAAGGGGCAGAAGGCGTAAGTAAGTAAAAAGTAAGTAGTTTATCTTTGGTATTTTTAGATAAGCTGCTGTACCAGGTTAGGCAGGTGTAATCAAAGAGTACTAGTGCTGAGGCCAGTGTCCTCATAGTGGTTCTATCTAGAAATGTGGCAATCCTAGCTAGGAACTTAGTCCTTGCGTGGATCTTGCCAATAACTGAGTGGGCCATCGGTTCACTAGACATGTTCTGATTTAGTGTGCAACCTAAATATGTAACTGATTTTTTTCCAACTAACTCCATTACATTCTACTGAAAAGTATGGTTACCTCTCTTAAGTTGTGCTTGGAAGCAAAAACAATACATTCCATGTCGTTAATATACAACAAAAAATAATAAAGACCCTATTTTACTTCCTTGTTACTCCACATGTGAGTCTTTTTGGCTCCGGTAATTACCTACTTCATCCCTCCTGCCTTTTTTATGTAGGACAAGACTTCATGGAGAAAGGGGGATATCTGCCACTTGGGTGGCAATTCCATTGTGGCATTTTTAGAAGCATAATATGGTAATAAGCATAACTAGTTAATTAGGCCTTATAAAACATGGTATGATCTGTGTGGCCCTTGGCTTGGTATATAGGCTACCTCCAAAACATCAGACAAAACACTGTTGCATATTCCGGTAACATTTTATCATATTGGGACAAATTCATACACATAATTAAGGCTTCATTAAGCCTTAGTTCCCTTTAATGCCATTATTAATACTAACCTCTGTAGAGCCTACAATGTGACGTCATTTGAGGTTCGGCGGGGGGGGGGGGGGGGGGGGGGGGGGGCGTATCCGTGCTTAAGTCGGCTCTTCGGTGCTACTGAAAATTTCTGACGAGCCGAAATCATTTCGGCACTACAGCGCCGAAACAGCGGTAAAATAGGAGTATGAATCGGCCCCATGTCCTCTCCAACCTTTCCAGGAGCGCTTGTGAAGAGGGTCGGGTCGAGCAGGGTTAAAGGAGCCCAGACGACTACAAGCCCCCCGCCCCCCCCCTCAAAACACAGCTCCTGCAGCATAAGGGCTTCAATAAATACATTCAGTGTTATTTATTTTAATTTCTTTAATTTGTTTTTGAGAAATATAGAACAATGAATTGATATCAAATAAAATACAGAATGCTATGCAAAAGGCTCTTACAATTAATACAATCGTGAAAAAATGAACACATTTTCCTTCACAAAACGTACCTATTAAACACAAATATAGATTTTGCAACACCTGACCGCCCATTCATCCAAACAGAAAAGTCATATCTGATTGTGTTAGACGTTAAACTCGTTTTTATGTGGGCGGCAAGAGCTGGATTGTGGTCAGATATTTTCCTCATATCATCATCAATCATAACACAACATGGGCGCCGCCATCTTGCCGATGCGAGACAGGCAGCACTGAACCGTATCCTCAGACCAGAGCTCTTCAGAGAGAGCGTAGACAACAGCGCAGCCCCATGAATACTATATGCATGAATAAAGTGAACTGAGTTGTCGCAACTCTCATCTAAACGGCGCTGCCTCAGACAGTCTCAGACCAAAGATCGGGGTCACTTCTTTGAGGAGTGCAACGCAGCGGAACAGTGGAACTCTCTGCCGTGACACACGAGCAGACTGAAAAGTGTTTTTCCGAGCTTGTATATCTGCATATTTTGGCTAAAAACAGTCATTGCACATGACAAATGAGAGACTTCAATTGAGCTGTGCATAAATGCACCATACACTGTATTTAGCTCACTAAAGTACCACAAAGTAATTAATTTACTTGTCAGATTTAGAACTGTGATTATTTCTTTCAGATACTTTCCCTACATGAATATAACCATATGGGATTTAAATGGTGCAATTTGTAAAATATGTAGCAAATGCTTTACCAAAAACTGTACGAGTAAAGGGATTTTCTCCTTTGAGTTCCCATGTGTTCTTCCAGATTACCCATTTCACCACAAACTTTACAAGTAAAGGGCATTTCTCAAGTATGAGTTCTCATGTGACCTTTCAAAGTACACCTTAGCAGAGAAGGGCAGTATTTGAAATACATGTATTTGAAATACGTATTTGAAATACTTTTTTGTATTTTGTAATTTGTATTTCGCTGGGATGGAAGAAATGAGATGTATTTTGTATTTAGATACATTTTTTGACCCAGTATTTGTATTTTGTATCAAAATACATTTTCAATGTATTTTGCCCATCAGAGATGGGCAGTATTTGAAATACGTATTTGAAATACTTTTTTTGTATTTTGTAATTTGTATTTCGATGGAATGGAAGATGTATTTTGTATTTAGATACATTTTTTGATCCAGTATTTGTATCAAAATACATTTTCAATGTATTTTGCCCATCTCTGCACCTTAGACCAAAGCCTTTGCCACAAACTGTGCAAATAAAGGGTTTTTCTCCAGTATGAGTTTTCATGTGTCGTTTCATATGAGCCTTTCTACCAAAGCCTTTGTCACAAACTATGCAAGTTAACAACGTTGTTTTGCCAGTATGAGTTCTCATGTGACTATTCAGATCACTCTTGTGACCAAAGCCTTTACCGCAAACTTCACAAATAAAAGGTTTTTCTCCTGTATGAGTTCTCATGTGTGCCTCCAAATAAGTTGCACCATATCCTTTACCACAAACTGTACAAATAAGGGGAACAGGCTTTTCTCCAGTATGAGTTCTCATGTGTTGTTTCAGATGACTCGTTTTACGAAAGACTTTACCACAAACTGTACACATACACGGCTTTTCACCAGTATGAATCATCATGTGTTTCTTTAGATTACCCCTGCAACTAAAGCAATTACCACAAACTTCACAACTAAAGGGTCTTTCTCCTGAATGAGCTCTCATATGTTCTTTTAGAACTCATTGAAACACAGACTTTACCACAAACTTCACAACAAAAGGGTCTTTCTCCTGTATGAGTTCTCATGTGTGTTTCCAAAAAACACTTTTTACCATATCCTTTACCACAAACAGTACAAATAAGGGGAACAGGCTTTTCTCCAGTATGAGTTCTCATGTGTTGTTTCAGATGACTCGTTTTACGAAAGACTTTACCACAAACTGTACACATACACAGCTTTTCACCAGTATGAATCCTCATGTGTTTGTTTAGATTACCCCTGCAACTAAAGCAATTACCACAAACTTCACAACTAAAGGGTTTTTCTCCTGTATGAGTTTTCATGTGTTCTTTTAGAAGACGCATTGCAACACAGCCTTTGCCACAAACTGTGCAATTAAACATTATATTCCTTGGGTCCCGGGACATTTCGTTGCTTAAAGACAAACTTTGCCCTTCCACCTTTTGTGGAAGGGCTAGTAACGTCACTACTAGTAACGTCAAAGTTGACCCAGCAGCCGTCTCTGGTCTTTGAAGTAGCTCCTCCTGATCCTCTTTAATCTGTGTGGGCTCTGGTTTCTCCTGGACCAGACTGGGACTCCTGTCCTGCTGTTCAGTGGAAAACTCCTCTTTGCACACAGGGAGGTGCAAGAAGTCTAGGCAAAAGATGAAATGAGAGTTAAGCATTGAATGTTCGAATTTTACATTTCTTTGAATTTCACATTACCCGTTTCTCTTTCCAAGTTGTTTGCCTTCCACAGTGAACTCATTATTTTTGCGTCAGGCAGTATCTGGTATTTAAGTAATTTAGGCCAGACGTTGAAATTTAAAAAATGTCTTCTAAATTCTGACAATTTTCTGAAATACCCATGTTTCTAGGCCTACATCACTCAATATTTCATGTCAAGGACTCCAAAAATTATATGTAATTGGCTGCCGACCCCCATCTGAAAATATGTTGTTCCAGGGACCCCCCCCCCCCCCCCCCCCCAGAAGCAAAGATTTGAGTTAAAATCGGTTGCTCTGAAAGAATAGTCCAAGGTTTGTGCCACATTTTCACGATTTTTCAAAAATAGCAGACCTACAAGCTCGTAGTGCTGCACTCGGTGCCGCACTATGAGCTTGTAGATCTGCTATTTTTCATTAGTTAGTTTTAAATAATGCTTAAAACATCAAAAGGAGTTCCCGCCCAAAATGGGTTAAGTCATAGCACAAGCATGCACCCGCAGATAATATGTATTGAACCGCAATGAACGCAAGCACTCACAAGCCGATTTATTGCCTACAGAGACATTTACAGAATGCTTAGTAAAAGTTAGCTAGCTAGCTAGTTAGTTAGTTAGTTAGCTATAATAAACACAACACGAGATATTCAAGAGATAGTCTTGAACGTGAAAATGACGTGATCGGCCCCGATCGGGAAAACCCTAAGGGCCGATTCATACTCCTATTTTACCGCTGTAGTGCCGAAATGATTTCGACTCGTCAGAAATTTTCAGTAGCACCGAAGACCCGACTTCAGGACGGTACCGGCCTCCCCGAACCTCAAATGACGTCACATTGTTGGCTCTACAGAGCCGAACCGACTTTTATTCGGCTCTAAAATAGGAGTATATATATAGTACTTAAGCCTGCATATGTCTCTACATATGACATATAGAGACATATATGCAGGCGGCCAATTTCCAATAATATGTCACATATACTATAAACATAATATGTTGCATATAAAAAATATGTTCATATAGTTCCTTTCCATCTAGGGGAGTGTGTCAGCTAGGTCGGGAGGGAACAGGGGGTGCACGCCACGGCCCAAGAGGTTTGGGAACCGCTGGTCGACACTTTGCAACTAGTTTGGCTTTAGTCTGGTTAGATTAGCAGTATTTTATTTTTTTATTTTTTTGACAGGGACAACGCTCATTAATCAACATGTCAGTTTTCACATCAATGTAAATGGGCCAGAGTTAGCCAAAGCTAAATTTCATCTGTAGTCCCTGGGCAGGCTCTTAAAAAGTAAATGATAAAAGAAAGACAGAGTGTAGGGCGCCTGCACACAACACCATGCGTTGATGCCATGTGTGCATATGTGCAAGCACCCATCACTACGTCCATACACAATACAATACAATACAATACAATACAATACAATACAATACAATACAATACAATACAGATCAACATGGTACAGGGGACAGAACAACTGCAAAGTGAAATGAGAAATGACACAGAATACTAATTACTAGTAATTAGTGCTGATAGTTACTCATGATTACAGATTTGAATTGTTTTTAACCACCTTTTCAGGTTGAATTTGAAGGTCAGATAGTTGGAAGTCTCTCTTACTTCTGTGGGGAGACTGTTCCAGTGATGGGAGGCTCTAACAGACTGTTTTACCAAACACACTACGTCTGATTGGCACTTCACAGTCCCCTCTGGTAGTTGCCCTTGTTGCTCTGTCACCTCTGTCCCTTCGATCTATAAACTGGTTCAGTGGTGGAGGTGCAAGTCCATTTAAGATCTTAAAAATGAGACAAGCATCTGCAAAGTGTTTGAAGCTGTTAAAATTAAATAAGTTGTACTTTTGAACTATATGTGGCAATGGTGGTAACGGATGGGCCTTTGGTCAAGTGTTTCTAATGTCTGTTTGTACAGTGATTCTATGGTTTTTAAAGTTGTCTGATTTGTCTGTGACCAGGTTGTGAAACAGTACGTTATGTGTGAAAAAATCATAGCATGCATGAAGAGTTTAGCTGCATCAGTTGTTAGATATGGTCTTATGTGTCTGAAATTAGATAAAATGTTTTTTAAATGTCAAGTTTGAGTCTAGTGTAATTCCAAGATATTTGAATTCTGATACTAACTGAATACTACTACCCTCAATAATAATGTCAATGTCAGGGTCTGTGGAGTTACGTGAAAAATACATACCGACAGATTTTTTTTGTTCAGATGCAAACATGAGTTCCTCAGCCAATCAGTAATAAAGTGATCATCATTTTTACCTGCCTCCTCTTTGATCTGTGGAGGTTGTTGTGGTTCTTCCTGGACCAGACCGGGGCTCCTCTCCAGATGTTCAGGGGGAAACTCTTCTTCCTGGACCAGACCGGGGCTCCTCTCCAGATGTTCAGGGGGAAACTCTTCTTCCTGGACCAGACCGGGGCTCCTCTCCAGATGTTCAGGGGGAAACTCTTCTTCCTGGACCAGACCGGGGCTGCTCTCCAGATGTTCAGGGGGAAACTCTTCTTCCTGTACCAGACCGGGGCTCCTCTCCAGATGTTCAGGGGGAAACTCTTCACACACTAACGGAAGGAGTAGAGAAGAGGTAGCATGAGCACAACAACTCAAAGCACTTTTCTCATTGGATGACAGCTATTCTCCTACTAGGGTTTAATATTGGGATTCGGGAAATTGCCGACCTTTTCCCGGGAATTCCCGTCAGGAAAAAAAAGAAAAGAAAGAAAGTGCCCACTAAAATGCATTTCTATGTAGATACTTAATATTTATTATTTATTTATTCTTTAAAACGTTTTATTTGAACGAAATATGAACATATATGAAATACGAAGGTATACATGGACTGCAATTCTACAGCGCCATTATCCAGAGCGCTTTGCAGGGTAACAGGTATGGCCGCCCCAATTCCATCTCGCCCCAGCTTTTTTACGCCGACCTCACGCCCCAAAGCTTGGTGCGGCGGTTCTTGTATTCTTTATTTAACTTAGAATAAGGTTAGAAATAAGTTTAGGGTTAGGCATAGTTTTACTGGGGTTAAGTTTAGGTATAGGGTTAGGTTTAGACATAGTTTTACTGAGGTTAAGGTTAGGAATAAGGTTAGGTTTAACCGTTTAAGCATCATTTACTTCGATTACTTTAGGAATACCAGGCCGCGCTATAATATAATCCAGTGTTTTTCAACCGTTCTTGTCTCAACGCTCAAGGCCCATTATATATTCGTCATTTGAGCCACAACCACCATTTGATTACATGAGTTGTGTCCACAATTCCATGCTGTAATGATATTGATACCAGTCCATTAGGAGTCGACATAACAGGCAAACGTCGATCAAATATATTCTGCAATTGTGTAGACTTACGTACCTGCGGTCAAAGCCATTTGCCCTTCCGGTTCAATCCTCCCTCACCGTGCCCGTGAACTTGACTCTTTATGTTAACAACAGCGCCACCCCTGGCACAAAAGGGGGAAATAACAACAAAAACTAAAAACACATCTTATCGGTACCAGTATCGGCCACATTGTTATTTTAAACAGCGGTATCGGTGCATCCCTAATGAATGTGTATAATGTGGAATGTGTTTCTCTGCAACAGCAGAAGACATTGTGACTTGCATTAGATGTGCCAATATGTCATGCATGTGACTTGACAATTTATACTCTCATGTTATCGCCTTCCTTCATTTCATGGAGGAGAGAGACTGGTCACCTTGTCATAATGGCTGTACTGGCTCCCTTGTGACCACATGCATGTTTGGAGCTTTGTGTACGGTGATGGCTTTTATCACCCAAATACATGGGTTTTCAAATGGTGGTCCCGTGAACCACTGGGGGTCCGTGAAGGTATTCCACGTGGAGTGGTCCCTGACCAATCATTTAGTATGTATAGATGTAGGAAAGTATTATGTAAGCAATTAAGTTAAGATTTGTATTTTATATTATTTGAATGACGTATCAATGTTGTAACTGGGAAGTCAGACTTCAAGAACTTACACAGAAAAGGGAGTTAGTGGCCTGGGCTGGGCCGAGGGGTTTTGATTGATTGATTGAAATATTTATTAACAGTTTGTAGAGTTTACAGTACATTTTAAGCACAAACTCAATACAAAGACTGTTAACTGTGAGTGGACGACCCAATTAAGCATTACACTTGTTTACAACAGAGTCCACATTGTTCAATTCATCAAAACATTTAGAGACATACAAATAGACACTTCTATGTAGTTAAAGAACAGAACAGGAATTCATCATATAGGAAGCAAAAAGGGAAAGGATACATATACAGTGAGGGGAAAAGGGGGGGGGGGGGCGGTGGGGGGGATTCAGATTCTACAGAGGCCAGTTTCGAATTGCAGCCATCCGTAGGTGCCCTTTGAGAGCGGTTTTGAGCCTAGAGGCTGGTAATCCAGCCTGACAACGTGTTGTGGGTTCGAGTCCCGACTCCCGAGCCCGACGACCCTTGCTGCCTATCCCCCCCCCCCCCCCCCTGTCCGCCCGTCCCCCCAAGCTACTGTAAATCTATCAATAGAGCCTAAAAAATATCTTTAAAAAAGAAAGAAAAGGGACTCAACCACTACAGATGTAGGCTAATACTTATTTTGTACTGTACCAAGAACTTTGAAGTTTCACTTGAGTAGGCTATAGCCTTCTTTCCAATACTTTACTCCACTATACATCTCAGAGGCAAATATTGTAGAGTCGACTACTTTTACTGGATTAGTTTAGTATTACAAAACATTAACCACTCATGGTTGTGAGCTTCTAGATCTGCTATATGTTTAAAAGATTTATAGTAGCCTACATTCTGAATAATGAGTATAGGCCTAATGCACTTTCTACTTTTGGTACTTGTTGTCTTTAAGTACATTTTAATTCCAGACTTGTACTTTAACAGAGCAACTTACGTATACCTTTCTACTACATTGCAGGAGTATAGGCCCATTGATACTGACTTTCACTTACAGTTTAGACTTCACAGTGCAGGCTTCAACCCTCGGATCAGGAGTTTACAGTGGTGTGAGACATGCAGTTTCTCCTGGGCTGGTCCCACCCTGAATCTCTGGCCCCTCCCCTGCACAAAGGAGGGATGACAGCCTTCAGAAACTGCAGGTGTTTCTCGCACCACTTTGCAGAAGACAGTGAGCACATCGCCGGGTTTCGGCCCCGTCCCATATATAGACCACCAAGCAGCCCTTTACTTTATTTACTGCCCCCTTACTGCCCTGACAGGTTTGTTTGAAGAGCCGGGGTCATTTTTGTCTTCAGACTACTAGGATTAAGTGGAAGTAACAACTTCATGGAAGAAAGCCTGCTAATAAACGCTGAATAAGGGCTACAGAGAGAGGTGAGTGTTGAACTAAGGCCTATACTAAGAACTCTCATGAATGTTTAAGATGAAGCTGAAATATATATATTTTTTTTTTAATGAATTAAATTAAAACCCAAATTATTCCGAACGATTGTGTTCACTAAATCAACCATTGTAGCTAAACATGTGCCTTATTAAAAATAAACAGTCTTATAAACAACACTAACTTCTGACATGCAATCTAATCTAATTTTGTAACGTTTCCCATTCAGTTTGCCGCGGGTTTCAGATTATTTCTGTCTTCAAACGAGATCATGTTTTATTTTCAAAGTTGTTTTAGGCCTATAATTCTGTGAATTCCTCCAGTAACCGCGAGAAAAGTTAAGAACGGAAGGATTTTAAGTAGCCCATTAACAATATGAAGTGCCACTGCTCATTATTTGGCTATAAAAATAAATTAATCAATCAGAATAGCCAAAATGAAAAACGTAAGGACTATTCATTTTTTGTTCTTTTAACATCATGCTTACACAATCAACACGTTCTGATCGTTTCCCAAATGTATTTGGGGAAACGGGAGGAACATTCATAGCCTACACGTGCATTCTCACAATGAGATGCGGTCACGCCATCCGCAGTCACAGTGACAGGTGTTAGAGATCACCCAATGTATTTGTCTGTCTGTGCTCTGCTGGCAAGCGGCAACGATTGAATTCTGCCAAAATATAATCAATAACCTCCACTATAAACTATAGGCTGTAAGTTCCTTAAAAAATAAAACAGGCGTTTCATTATAACTAAGGCAACTTTAATAAGCCAATCAAGCCATGATGTGTGTCAGACATTGAAGATATTAACAAAAAGATGTGACAATATAATTTAAACAAGAGAGGGAGGATCACCCCCAGAGAGATAGGCTATACCCAAGTCTCACATAATGTGATTTATTTTAGGTGATAGCGCCATATCCACTTCAACACTGGCTTGCCTGGTCTGGTATCAAAACATAGCCCGGAAAATGGAACAGTTTAATCATACATGAAGACCAGTATGTCTGCTATTCCATTGGGGTTGCAGTGTAGCCATTTTAGCAATATATATTATATAAATTTACATTATTTAGCTCACTCTCTACTCTACTCTCTACTCTTTTATTTGCCCCTCCAGGTGGAGTAAGCTTCCAGGCTTTAGCTCACTCTCTACTCTGTGTTCTATTTGCCCCTCCAGGTGGAGTAAGCATCCAGGCTTTAGCTCACTCTCTACTCTGTGTTTTATTTGCCCCTCCAGGTGGAGTAAGCATCCAGGCTCCTCCGCACCACAGTCACCATGAGCTGGGGGGAGTTGTACGCCCAGCTGGCCGGAGTGAACAAGCACTCCACCAGCCTGGGGAAGATCTGGCTGTCCGTGCTCTTCATCTTCCGCATCACCATCCTGGTGCTGGCCGCAGAGCGTGTGTGGGGCGACGAGCAGTCGGGCTTCACCTGCAACACGCAGACGCCCGGCTGCAACAACGTGTGCTACGACCACTTCTTCCCCGTGTCGCACATACGCCTCTGGTGCCTCCAGCTGATCTTCGTGTCCACGCCCGCCCTCCTGGTGGCCATGCACGTGGCGTACAGGAAGGAGGGGGACAGGAGGACCATACTGGCCAACGGCAGCAGCGGCGGCGAAAAGGCCACGGAGCTGGACCTGGAGAGGCTGAAGGCGCGCCGGCTGCCGATCACCGGCGCGCTGTGGTGGACCTACACCTGCAGCCTGTTCTTCCGGCTCATCTTCGAGGGCGGCTTCATGTACGCGCTGTACTACATCTACGGCGGCTTCCAGATGCCGCGGCTGGTGAAGTGCGAGGAGTGGCCCTGCCCCAACAAGGTGGACTGCTTCGTCTCTCGGCCCACGGAGAAGACCATCTTCACCATCTTCATGGTGTCGTCGTCGGTCATCTGCATGGGGCTGAACGTGGCCGAGCTCAGCTACCTGGTGGGCAAGGCGCTGATGAGGTGCTCGGTGAGGTCCAACCGGGCGTACAAGGCCAACCTGTACGCCCCCCACCACCCGGACAGGGTGACCCCGGAGAAGGCCCTGCTGCAGAACAGAAAGAACGAGATGCTGCTGTCCTCGTCCACGGACTCCTCCATCAACAAGTCCTTGTGAGGAGGGATGTTTGGATGTTTGGATGTTTGGATGGATGGATGGATGGAAAGAGGGAGGAGACTCAGTGGAGAAGTAGATATAGATATAGTGGAGGACGAGGCAAGAAGATTGCAGTGAACTGAAAAGCCCCACTTATACCACAATACCACGTATTCTACAAAACGCCTTAAGATCAATAGAGTTTTGACATGTCGGTCTTTAATTAACTGGACATTTAAATGATCACAAAATGATGCTATACAGTAGTTCAGGCACAGGACAGCTTCGCTTGTCTATACCGTGTCTTTTCAGACAGAGCTGATTCCACCCGATCCGCCTAGACCAGGGGTGGGCAACTGGCGGCACGGGGGCCACATGTGGCCCCCACCTTCACTTAATGCGGCCCACAGGTTAATATCAGAACACTGATATTGTATTGATTGCAGCTGTTTACAATTCCAAACATGACCCGCTTTAAGTACTTAATGACTAGTATTCAAATATTGTCTTTTTGTGTCCAATGTTGTTATATTAACAGTTCATAAAGTTAACATAACTAACTAAATGTATTTTAAATTCAATAAAAAGGTTACTTTTCAGGATTCCAATACAAAAATAGCAAAACATTATTCAGGATTTCAATTCAAATATATCAACAAAAAAAAATGATATTTTTTCCTACGACAGTAGTATGCAATGTGGCCCTCTGGAGTGAGTGTGGAAATGTAGTGGCCCTCTCCATCGTCAAAGTTGCCCATCCCTGGCCTAGAACACATCAAATAACAACAATGTTAACCAATGTTTCATACAATGCAAGGGAAAAGGGGAAAGAGCTTGATGAAATAACAGCTTGTTTTGTTGTCTTAATGTATTGATCACAGTTAGGACTTCTAAAACTGCCTATATCAATCTGGCCCAGTAGGGTGAGCAGTGCACGCAGTCAGGTTGTCAACCACGGAAGGGCCTACAGTGACATCTAGTGGTTCGCTGCAGAGCCTGCACAAACCCCAACTGTTTGATGAGGCTATGGAAGACAATAATGTGTGCCTTTGTGATTACTATTAGCTTGGCTGTGTAGTTTGAGCTGACCATTAGTTCTGAATGTGCCTTATAGTGCAAACATCTTTGAGACCAAGACATGTAGACAAGGTGCAATACTACTTTAACACTAGAAGTTTTGATGGCGATTGAATCAAATAACTCTGTTGCAATTCATTGAAATACGAGATCTTTTTTTATATAGTTTTTAAACTTAAAGTGAGTTTATTTGAACGCTTTTAGGTTTTGAGAATTTTAGTTTTTTTTGTACATTTTTATACAACTATTTAAAAAAGCACCAAATAGCCTAACTGGTCGTGGTGCTCCATGGAACGATTATACTATGTATATTTGTACGTGACACGTCTCTAAATGTTTTGATGAATTGAACAAGGTGGACCCTCTTGTAAACAAGTGTAATGCTTTTATGGTGTCGTCCACTCACAGTTAACAGTCTTTGTATTGAGTTGTGCTTGAATTGTACTGTAATTCTGCAAACTGTTAATAAATATTTCAATCAATCAATCGTATGTAAACGTGTTTAAATGCCGCATGAACGTACCTGCAGTGTGTAGTTTGATGTCCATCACTTTGTTCCGTTTTCTAGTTCATGAGACCTTGTTGTTTTTCTTTCCTTCACCGGGATGTTGGGGCTGTTGTTATGGTTGTGGCAGCGTCTAGTGAGCAGATCTAATGAACATATTTAAGGCTTCCGGTGGACGATCTCTTCAAAATAAGAGTACCCTCTAGAGTATTGGAAAAAAGTTTAATTTGCACATTAAAACTACGAATTAAGCATTTAAATGATGCTATATGATGCTATAAGACACACATTATGTTTCTGTGTAAAAATAAGTAATTAAATCATTATAATAATAATAATAAAGTTATCTAAATGGATAAATGCTATTCACTGGAGTGCATGGACTTTATAAAGTGGACACTGGACAAAAGACGGCTCCGCGAGGCAACTATCTGGACATACCCACGCGTTCGGGGAGATGTCCTCTACCACACCCCACTCTCCGCTAAGCGGGAGAGGTGTAAAATTCACAGCAGCAGACCTTCTACTGGGGTCAATGCTCAAAAAAGTACCGTTTCCAGACCCAGAATGGACACTGGACAAAGAGGCCTCCGCGAGGCAACTATCTGGACATACCCACGTGTTCGTGGAGATGTCCTCTACCACACCCCACTCTCCGCTAAGCGGGAGAGGTGTCAAATTCACAGCAGCAGACCTTCTACTGTGGTCAATGCTCAAAAAAGTACCGTTTCCAGACCCAGAATGAACACTGGAGAAAGAGGCCTCCGCGAGGCAACTATCTGGACATACCCACGCGTTCAGGGAGATGTCCTCTACCACACCCCACTCTCCGCTAAGCGGGATAGGTGTAAAATTCACAGCAGCAGACCTTCTACTGGGGTCAATGCTCAAAAAAGTACCGTTTCCGGACCCAGAATGGCCACTGGACAAAAGACGGCTCCGCGAGGCAACTATCTGGACATACCCACGCGTTCGGGGAGATGTCCTGTACCACATCCCACTCTCCGCTAAGCGGGAGAGGTGTAAAATTCACAGCAGCAGACCTTCTACTGTGGTCAATGCTGAATGGGAAAAAAAAAAAGAAAAATACACACTTACTTCCGGGTCAAAGCACTAGACGCATGCGCGTTGCACAATACTGCTGGTGCATGACTTAATGCATTGCGCCCCCTGGCGGAGGAGATGTGTAACTGCCACTGAAGAAGAACCGACAAGAAAGACAGACTTTGATTTAATTTAATTGATTTGATATATATTCATGATACAATTCATAGGAGAGCAGTACAGAATTATCAAGATTGTACAAAAAGTCAGAGGACTTATTTCCATTGTGATCCAAATAAATAAATAAATAAATAGTTACAGCATGTGATAAGAACATGTGTACAACATTACAATACTAATGACATTTACAACTGGCCATCATAGATCAATAAACAAGACTATAAATAGATAAATACAGCACTATACTAACTTGCCCATCAGCCACTTTTTCAACATATTTAAAAAAAATGTTCAAAGACTGGGAAGTTTTTATTTCCCTTGGGATTTTGTTCCAATCCTCCACCCCTGTATATTTAAATGAGCTTCTACCTACCCTACCCTATCCCCCTTTCTGAAACGAATACCGGACAACTCACCAAAAAGGGTAAAAGGGGTGAGTCATCTTGTTACCCTATGGAAACACTCACTCTTGAACGAAGTTGAACGTGAGAAAGTGACGTTCACACACGTCAGAAATGAACGCATTCACAATGACGTTCGTCAAGTAGTACAGTACGTTCCGTTCACCCAAAATATGAACGCGTTTGTGAACGATCGTTCTTTAAACGCGTTCAGGGACAACACTACAAATACCTAGTACATTTCAAACGTAATAAGACTAGTAAGAATAAAACATAAGAAAAGATTAAACTATTATTAGCCCATTTTGACCTGAGATCAGATTCTAAAAATGTCTTCTACATCCTGACAGTTTTCTGAAAAAGCTATGTTTCTATGTCAGTCGTTCTTCGATTTTTCAAAAATAGCAGACCTACAAGCTCGTAGCACGCCACTCGGTGGCGCGCTAGACGCGCAAGACTGTTTCAATTGTCCTTTAAAGGCTGTGAAAGTGGGGATCTCCCTCAGTGTGAGAGGGAGCTCCTTCCAGTATTGACAACCTTTTATGGACAGTACATTCTGGCAACAAACGCTCCGTTACCATTTAAAAGCATTGCCAGAATCCGTCAACATAGGTAAAATTCCAGTTTGGTGTGTCCACACCCCAAATCTGGTTTCTGTCTTCTCCCAGAACAGAAGAGATTGCTGCTTTCACAAAACCCCTATAAAATACACAAGTAACGCAAAGTGATAATCAGGTTCTAAAAAATAAATGTCTCTCTGCCACTGCCCATATGAGTTGTAATTTAACAGTTTAAACAAAACAAAACATGTCAACACAAAGAACAGCTACAGAAATGTAACAGCTTGTCAGAACTTTATTGCAGCATTGTTGCATGAGCACAATAATGAATATGCATTTTTAAACACTGACAAATGTGGAAAAACTCACTCATATTATTCTACCAGTAGCTGCAGGTTCAATAAGTCAAATATTATGTTATGATAAACTATGACCCGTTTATACCATTCTTAAATCTGTTCAAGTCTATAACTGTACAACAACTATAGAATGTAGTGTTTTCTTGCATTCTGTGGTTTGGTTTAAGGGTGAGCTTGGTGAGGGGAATATTGTGAATGGAAGGAAAACATACAAAGACAAATCCAACAAAGGCACAGTGAGCTTTACCTACAACCATGGTGGCAAATGTTTAGCTTGTTTGAGTAAATCTGGTATTAACAAGAATGTGATCTATTATTCTGCTGTGAGTTACATTTTGATTACATTTAAACCCATATTCATTTCCTTGTATGAGTCACTCTTCCTCACGTTCGACTTGCTATTTAAGCAGAACCATTCAGATAGATGTGACAATCAAGTACACATGTTATTGTTCATAACAGCATCTTCATTTATCTTGCTGTTACATGGTATTTTATTGCCTTCTAAATGGTATTTAATGTGATTGACTGGAATTACCACACGGTACAAAAAAGTAAATAAGAAACAAACAAAAGAAAAACAGAAAACACCTCTAACTTGTTTGCCTTTACTTGTGGCTGCACAACCATTATTTATGCTAAGTTTACTTGCAATTAATCAACACATTGATCAAAAAATAAATCATCGTGCAACACTTTTATGTAGAAGTGCTGATATGTGTACAACCTTGTGAAAGTCTACATCCTTTGAGCATCTGAAAGGATACACACACACACACACACACACACACACACCTTCTAAATGGTATTCCATGTGATTGACTGGAATTATCACACAGTACAAAAAAGTAAATAAGAAACAAACAAAAGAAAAACGGAAAAAAACAACTTGTTTGCCTTTACTTGTGACTGCCAACCATTATTTATGCTAAGTTTACTTGCAATTAATCAACACATTAAACACTTTTATGTAGATGTGCTGATATGTATCGGCCTCTATTTAATCAGATTGATGTTCAGTGCTTGATGTAGTAAAACTATTTCCACATCGACCACAAGGGAGCAGTTTTAATCCATTGTGTACAACCTTGTGAAAGTCTACATCCTTTGAGCATCTGAAAGCTTTTCTACTCACATATAGGGTTTCTCTCTGGTGTGAATTTTCTGGTGCGTTTGAAGGCTGGACATTACAGAGAAGTGTTTTCCACAATGATCACAACCATATGGTTTCTCCCTGGTGTGAATTCTCTGGTGTTTTTTAAGGCTGGACATTACAGAGAAGTGTTTACCACAATGATCACATCCATAGGGTTTCTCTCCAGTGTGCATTTTCTTGTGGTCTTTAACCCATTCTGACCTGAGATCAGATTCATACGAGGTTTCCACTGGACACACACTGGTCTGATTAACCCATTCTGACCTGAGATCAGATTCTAAAAATGTCAGTCATTCTTCGATTTAAAAAAAAATAGCAGACCTACAAGCTCGTAGCGCGCCACTCGGTGGCGTGCTATGAGCTTGTAGATCTGCTATTTTTCAATAGCTAAAGCATAACATGATGCCGACACCAAAATGGGTGCCCGGTCAGAATGGGTTAAGGCTGGACATTTCAGAGAAATGTTGTCCACAATGATCACAACCATATGGATTCTCCCTGGTGTGAATTCTCTGGTGTTTTTTAAGGCTGGACATTTGAGACAAGTGTTGTCCACAATGATCACAATCATAGGGTTTCTCTCCAGTGTGAATTCTCTGGTGCTTTTTAAGGTGGGACATTTGAGAGAAGTGTTGTCCACAATGATCACAACCATATGGTTTTTCCCCGGTGTGAATTCTCTGGTGCTTTTTAAGGTTGGACATTTCAGAGAAGTGTTGTCCACACTGATCACATCCATATGGTTTCTCTCCAGTGTGAATTCTCTGGTGGTTTTTAAGGTTGGACATTTTAGAGAAGTGTTGTCCACACTGATCACATCCATAGGGTTTCTCTCCAGTGTGAATTCTCTGGTGGCTTTTAAGGCTGGACATTACATAGAAGTGTTGTCCACACTGATCACATCCATAGGGTTTCTCTCCAGTGTGAATTCTCTGGTGGCTTTTAAGGCTGAACATTACAGAGAAATGTTGTCCACACTGATCACATCCATATGGTTTCTCTCCAGTGTGAATTCTCTGGTGGCTTTTAAGGTGGGACATTTTAGAGAAGTGTTGTCCACACTGATCACATCCATAGGGTTTCTCACCAGTGTGAATTCTCTGGTGGCTTTTAAGGTGGGACATTTGAGAGAAGTGATGTCCACACTGATCACATCCATAGGGTTTCTCTCCAGTGTGAATTCTCTGATGTGTTTTAAGGCCGGACATTTGAGAGAAGTGTTGTCCACAATGATCACATCCATAGGGTTTCTCTCCAGTGTGAATTCTCTGATGTGTTTTAAGGTCGGATTTGTAATGGAAGCGTTGTCCACACTGGTCACAGTCGTGCTGTTTTGGGTTAGCCAAGATTCTATGTGCATTTACTGTTGGTAAGACAGGGAGGCCAGACTGATGATGCAACACTGGATTGGAAACAAAGAGGTTCAGAGAGGTTGAACGACAGACTTTTATGGACTGAAATGTACATTAACTATTACATAATAATAATAAATTACATGATTATATAATGATTCAGTGGTAAGTAATAGGCTCACTAGAAGCACTTTTAGAGTGAATGAACCTGTGAGACAATATTAAGGCAAAAACACGATCTGAATCAAATTACAATGAAAAAAAGCAGAAGATTGAGAATGCAATGTTTTAATTATACAAATATGACAGGTGAAAGGGGCAAGTAACATACCATGGTCTTTGGGTTCCTCCTGTTCAGCAGAGTTGAGGTTGACAGAGTTCATCTTCTCCTGAAGTCTGGAGTCCACAGTCGGATCTGATCAGAAATTATTGATATCATGGACGCCCGTTTTGCCTCTCTTGAATCTGAGCATTTAACCATCAACATACTATTGATCCGAACCCTCAATCCCTAACCCAAGCACGGGAGCAGCGCATGTCAGACCATTGCATTTTCGCATCGCATCACATGTCCCCCCGCTTCGGCTCTTCGGTGTGTCGGAAAAGCGTGCACACCCCCTATGGACCGATACTCAAGGCTGCAGTGTCAGTATTGAAAGTGAATAAGTTGGAATCGGAAAAGCTCTAGATCAAAACATACATACCTATCCTGTGCATCTGTACTACAGGTTGAAACATTGCATCAAACAGTCCACGTCGCTCATCCATCTCTCGCCGTCCTCTCTCTGTTGATACTAGTGTAGACCTCTCCCTGTGGTGCTCTGTAGAAATCAGATATTAGATAAATATACATATTTAGTTACTCAGCAACCTTACATACACTGAAGAGCAACAATACACTGCTAGTTTTCTGCTCAATAATTTAATCACATCAAACTGTTGCAGAGGGCCGTGTGAAAAACTTTTTATCTACTATGATGGAGACGTATACATTATGATTACATATCACAGAAAAGTAAAGTAAATTCTTCATGGTCATGGATAGTCGTTTAATTATAAAGAATCCCTAGCTTGTTCCTCAACTCACCTTGCCTCCTCCAGTTCCAGATACACGCCAAATTAGTCGACCTACAAGTATACTGTATATCCACTATTTATGGAGGGAAGCTAATAAATATATGGTTGCAGTCAGACAAGAAAACATATCTATAACATGCGTTATATGTCAGGCATGGATTGAGGTGCACTCAGCTTTGATTTGCAGTCAACTTACTGGTGTCCAGATTGTCTTCAGTTTCATGGTTTTCAGGTTCCTGTTTAAGGTGGTCTTCAGGTTCCTGCTTAAGGTGGTCTTCAGCTTCCTGTTTAAGGTCTTCAAGTTCCTGTTTAAGGTGGTCTTCAGGTTCCTGTTTAAGGTGGTCTTCAGGTTCCTGTTTAAGGTGGTCTTCAGGTTCCTGTTTAAGGTGGTGTTTAGGTTCCTGTTTAAGGTGGTCTTTAGGTTCCTGTTTAAAGTGGTCTTCAAGTTCCTGTTTAAGGTCCACCATTTTGTCTGGAATGAGGCAGTAGAATAAGCATAATAAGAATAAAGATAATATGGACTTTGACTTGACATGGAAGAAGACTAATAATAATGAAGTGACATGCGTTGTTGATTAAGGTCGAAACAGAGGGAACAGAGGTTGTAAAGCAGTGTTTTTTTTTTCCAAAGACTGGACTGGACAGTCTGGACAGACAAATGCCTTTTCACCAGTATGTACATAGGCCAAATATGGCCTATGTAGTGATGTTTCAGAATTCAGAGCACGTATATAACTTTAGTTGCGTTCATGTAACGTAACGCCCAACCAGCTCTGGTCCATAGCCTTAAGGAGAAGTCCTTAACGCTATGGACCAGCGCTAATGCCCAACGTTGTGACATTAATGTAAAAGGGTCCACATCTAACGTTCCCTACAGATACAGTGAAAATTATCCCGCTGTGAAACAACGGTTTAATTCAGGTATTTATTTAGACACACCACATAGACAAGCCTTTAGTCTGTTTGTTCCCTATTCACCCGGTGTCATGTAGCAGTGTGACTTCCGTGTTTACACTAAACAGATGGCCGTATAAGCGAATTATTATTATTATTATTGTTGACACCAACATGTTTTGCTCGTCCGTTAGTGGCTGGCGAGTGGTTTTTATTGTCTTGGATGTTTTATACGTGTGCGGAGTAGGGTTGGGTTCAATTAATTGATATGGCAATAATCGTATTGTATTCCTTGCCGATAATAGTATCGTATTGATATGGCAGGAAATGCTGTGTCATGCAGCTTTTAAACAAACATCAGAATCAGTTTCTGCCTGACAGTTACGATATATGCAATTCATCTTTTGCATTTATCCTTCAAAACATTCTCCAATATCGTGGCCTCTGTATCGTGAGGGATGCACAGGCAGACACACCAACGGACCGACATGCGGAAACATGCGGGCCAGGCTTAAAATTTCCGGCCCATTGAGAACTCAAGTACACACCTGCAGCTAGCTAACTTTAATATAGGCTTAAAACCACCAGTAATGTAAACGCTACATACCTATCCTGTTCAAGTGTACAACAGGTTGAAACATTGCATAAAACAGTCCACGTCGTTTGTCCATCTCCTGCTGGTACTCTGACATTCCTGCATATTTTTTGGCGGCCATCTCTCTTGATACTGTAGATCAGTAGCTGTGGTAGTCTGTAGAAAATCAACAGTAGGGGAATGAAAAAGAGAAAATAAATCATTCAGTAACCTACATACACATTATGTGCCCTTTCATTCTTTCAAAATGGCGACCCAGAGTACCCACTTTTAGACCAGACGTCCTGGGCACTACATGCGTTAATTCCTAGGACGTCTGTGGACGTTTTGGGCACAAGATGTGTTAAAAAAGATCCAACAATTATGCCTTAAAACATTATGCCCTATATAACAAAAATCTAAAAATAAATAAACACCTTAAATATTATTTATTTCATAAATAAAGACACTTTCAGTCAATATGAACTGCTCCTGTCGCAAGTTGATGATGTTCATATGTCTATCCCTATGGAATGTATGGACTAGTAGCTCATAACATGTCTACGGGGGATTTTTATGAAAAACAAGCTCGGCAGATTGAAAGAGGATAATTCAAGCTTGGACTGCAGCTGCAATGTTGGTGAGTTTAACGTCATTAACGTCATTTAACGACAAGCAGATCACAAACCAAAAAAGATGAATAGGAAGTGGATGGAGCTTGTTGCAACTCTAGATTCAACCCATTGTAAAAAAAATCTAGAGTTGCAAATTGCAGCTAGGACTGCTGTATGCTAATAAAAACAACTTAATACTTCCTAAAGATGAGCATCAAAGCAATATTTTAAATACTTTTTATTAGCATGTGCATTCCATATATTCCATAGGGCTGGACCACACATGGACATATGACATCATCAACCTTTTTATTTTGTTATAGAGGGCAAGTAGGCTTTAGTGTTTTAAGTCATATTTGTCATATTAGCCAGGGATCCTTTCAAGAACTCCAGGCAGGTTAATAACACAAAATCCACCAGATTTTAATGTGAATGTCTGAACTGTGAACGGTGCAACGGACGCAAACGAGTGGAGATTCACGCTAACAGAAACTATATAGCAGTCTACAATCGCCATTTTAACGTTAGCATCCGTGAGCTAAGGGTGCTAAAGGGAGTAGCAGCACTATAGTAACATTAGCCCTGGTCCAGTGCAGTGAGAGACTCGCTGTAAGCACAGTAACATCACAGTTAAAGCTTGTCAACGAATTGTTTACTTAAATGACAATATATTGAGTGTAAACTGTACCTCGTTTATGAGACGTTTTTCACATGCTGTTTGTTCCACACAACTCTCTGCCGCCTGACTCTTATCTGGAAAGTGACACTTCCTTATCTATACTGCAATTTGACTTGCTATGTACTTAAGACACCAGTAGGTGGTAGTACAAGGCAAGCCAGAATACTGTAGAGTTATGGATAACAGATTTATAACACTTGAAATGTCACCAAAATGTATTGCTCGTGATCTCATTGATTGATGGATTGTTTGTGTGATTGATATTTTTTCCTTCACAGTATGTAGAATGGGTACATTTCAAAGGAAAGCACAAGTCGATACTTAATGATTCAACCATAAATTAAATGTAAAATGTTTTAAGAAAATGCTTTCCTAGCCTGAGAATTCTAGGTCTAAAGTAGACAAAATAAGACAAAACAAATAAGATACATCACGCTGTGATCTAGTAGTTATATTCTATTGTTGCAAAAATGTTACAATTGACATTTTGTAGAATTACATTTCAAGCACAATTCAATACAAAACTTCAATACTAACTGTACACTGTACACTTGTTAACAATAGGGTCCTAATGCATTTCGCCCCCTGGTGGAGGATATGTCTAACTGCCTCTGAATATATGTTTGCTTTGGTTTTACAGGGTTATTGTAATCTATTAATACATAAGCATAGGCTACATATACATTATTATAGTTACAATATATATAACTAGTAAATATATGATTATTCCTATCACAATTAACCACATGGACCCGAGCCTCCCTATTCTATAACTTCTATGATTTCCTGTTTTTGGTTATTTGTACGTCTCTACATGTTCTGATGCATTAAGGCGCTGTCTGGAACTCTGGATCCTTTGTTGAGCATGACCCAGAAGCTAAACGATCACTACAGTAACATTCAGCGGTGAGTCAGACTCACAACTATAGTGTATTGTTAAGAGTTTAACATGCATAGTTTGGGTTTAATAATTGTGTAGCCTACCAGTGTTTGATGATGGCCTTTCAATATAATGTGCATACTGCATATCTGTTGTTTAGTGATTGCATCAATCCTGCTGTGGCTATTTAAGTTGATGTTCAATTTTATATTGAAGGTCACGATAATACTGTATTTTATTTCTGTTTATTTCAGACCACACACACAGCATCCCATCCCCATCATTGTAGCAAATAAATCTGCTGAAGATATCCCTTCTCCGGAGGCCGGAGCCTAATTCTTTGATTGGAATTAAGTCCATATTGTCCAGTGTTTAATTTTAAGTAACCGGAGGTGTCCCCCTCAGTTACACCGGTATATGAGGCCTTCCACCAGGGCCGTAGGAACCACGGGGGTCCCCGGGGACACGTCCCCGGTGGGCCGCGAACCGTTTTGGGCCGCCGGGTTGGGCCGCCGAGTTCATAGAGCTCGTGTGGAAGGCTTCCACACGGGCTCTATGAACTTGTTCAGTTCATAGTTCATAATTAAACATTTTGAACTAAAGTTCATGGTTCTATTTCAGTTATTTTTTGTTCTTTTTTCCTTTTATTGCCACAGCCCATAACGGCAGACTTAAAAAAAGAAAACACTTTGGGATAAATAAAGTAACAACATTAATATACAATATCTCCATTATCCAAATTAATTCCTTATTATATATTTTTTTACATTTTCACATTTTGCAATGTGAAATGCCACTGAATTCAATCCTTTTTTCCCAATGTCTTCATTATGGGCCATGCAAGCTGCATGCTTTTATTGTGAAGGCTCTCTGTTCTCAGTTCAGTTCTCACAGCCTGCATATCTCCGCGTGCTGAAAATAGTTGATCTACAAGCTGAGTGAGCTTGTAGATCAGCTATTTTCAGCATGGAACACGTACTTTGTACGACGAAGAATAAATCAGGCATCACTGCGCTTCTGTGAAGAGAGAGGTCTTGTGGTGGCTGAACGAGGCGAGGTCATGTATGGACAGTTGGACATATACCTCCTCGACGCAAAAATAACAAGCTATTGGAAGATATTTTTCGTGCAACATTATGTTTAATCAACAACACGTTTACCTCCTGAGGAGCCTCCTCAGCTGTCTGTCTGCGTGACTGCGCTGCTGCAGGCTGCATCATGCAGTTAGATATGCGCGCTGCTCACTCCAGTGAAATTGTATGGCAGAGAAAGATTAATTTGTGTCGCATAAGGGCTTATTGGTGGGTTTTCCGCTAGTTATTAAGGCCTGTTTCGGGTGTGTTTTAACGGGGGTTTCGTATGGAAGGCTCTATGGAAACACTAACTCTTGAACGAAGTTGAACGTGAGAAAGCGACGTTCACACATGTCAGAAATGAACGCATTCACAATGACGTTCGTCAAGTAGAAATACAGTAGGCCTACGTTCCGTTCACCCATGCAAAATATTATCACGTTTGTGAACGATCGTTCTTTAAACGCGTTCAGGGACAACACTGCAAATACCTAGTAGGCCTACATTTCAAATGTAATAAGACTAGTAAGAATAAAACATAAGAAAAGATTAAACTATTATTAGCCCATTTTGACCTGAGATCAGATTCTAAAAATGTCTTCTACACCCTGACAGTTTTCTGAAAAAGCTATGTTTCTATGTCAATCGTTCTTCGATTTTTCAAAAATAGCAGACCTACAAGCTCGTAGCACGCCACTCGGTGGCGCGCTATGAGCTTGTAGATCTGCTATTTTTCAATAGCTAAAGCATAACATAATGCTAACTCCAAAAGGGGTTAGGGTAGGTTTACTCTATTTTGGACTAATCGTCATACATGTTCACAAGACTGTTTCAATTGTCCTTTAAAAGCTGTGAAAGTGGGGATCTCCCTCAGTGTGAGAGGGAGCTCCTTCCAGTATTGACAACCTTTTATGGACGGTGCATTTTGGCAACAAACGCTCCGTTCCCATTGAAAAGCATTGCCAGAATCTGTCAACATAGGTAAAATTCCAGTTTGGTGTGTCCACACCCTAAATCTGGTATCTGTCTTCTCCCAGAACAGAAGAGATTGCTGCTTTCACAAAACCCCTATAAAAATACACAAGTAACACAAAGTGATAATAATCAGATTCTAAAAAATAAATGTCTCTCTCTGCCACTGCCCATATGAATTATAATTTAACAGTTTAAACAAAACAAACATGTCAACACAAAGAACAGCTACAGAAATGTAACAGCTTGTCAGAACTTTATTGCAGCATTGTTACATGAGCACAATAATGAAAAGGCCTATGCATTTTTAAACACTGACAAATGTGGAAAAACTCTGATGCTCATATTATTCTACCAGTAGCTGCAGCTAATAAAATAAATTAAAGGTAAATTGGATAACTGTTGGATCAACTGGATAATAAAGTGTATAGAACTATTTTAATTATTTAGGCATGTTGCTATTGTCAGATTAGATTATGTGATTCATCTGCTTTGCATCTATATGACCTGACATTTCCATCCTGGATTAGAATGAATGACTGCAAACTTGTATGTTTGTGAAGACAGCGGCGTTAAAAAACTAAAATATTCTATTCAACTTTTCTCACAGACTTTAGCTACTCATTTTTTCCCTTTGTACGAATAGTTCTATGTCTGTTTAGAGTTGGCCTACAAATTAAGCCTTTAACACAAACTGATCAAGTGAAGGAATGTTCCCCTATATGTTTCCTCTAGGGATGCACCGATCCGGCTTTTTGGCATTCGATACCGATTTCGATACATGGGGGTCCAGTATCTGCCGATACAGAGTACCGATCCGATACCCTATGTCTAATGTATAATGTAATGTATTTAATACATTATTATATATATTATATTATATATAATAATATAATATATTATTAACACGTGGATTAATAATATTGGTCAACCACGGCGATTTCTGAGGGTTTAACATTCTAAGTACAAATAAAAGCTGTGCAGTATTATGCACTTTCATAGTTTTTATTGATTTAATACGCAGATTACGTCTTTGGCCACTAGGGGGTTTTATTATTATTATGCCTATAATTATAATTTTTGGTTTATAATCCATAGTTACTATGCATAATAATATTATGCCTATAATTATTATAATTATTATTATTTTAGGTTTATAATCCATAGTTACTATGTATAATATTATTATTATTATTATACACAGTAACTATGGATTATAAACCAGCTAGGCCTACACATAAGGAAAGTTGTAAAGCACAACCACAATTTAATTTATTTCTGACGATAGTCAACCACATCATTTTGGTTTCTATTCCTTTTATAACTCTAGTTAATGTTCTATTCAGATATTATTCAATGCA
Source organism: Protomyctophum parallelum (assembly GCF_964188405.1). Classification (NCBI taxonomy): domain Eukaryota; kingdom Metazoa; phylum Chordata; class Actinopteri; order Myctophiformes; family Myctophidae; genus Protomyctophum; species Protomyctophum parallelum. Next base: position 44,373,643 of record NC_139707.1, on the reverse strand, counting down.
TCATTGCCAGCATCAGCCCCATATGTTCCCTCTCCCTACGCACATTCTGTAGCTACTGTGGGCCAGCATACTCAAACTACTATTATTATTTTAATATTCGGAATCCCCGCACGCACGCACGCACACACACACACACACACACACACACACACACACACACACACACACACACACACACACACACACACACACACACACACACACACACCAACGATCCCTTTGCTGCAACTGTTAGCTTGCTAGCCTAGCAATGTTGTGTAGGTAGGCTACTGTTGATAGCTTTAGCAGCTATCGCTAACATGAGGAACAGCAACAAGTAGGATGTAATTGAATGGGGGCTTTGGCAACTGCCCTCTTTGGCTCTCCGTGTTCATCGGATTCTTTATCTTACATAAAGAAATACGAGCGACCTGCTAAAAAAAGTTAAGAACACAGCGGGGGGACACCCGGGACAGAAGTGACAGAATGAGACAGACTAGTGTAGTGCACAGTAACTGAGCGCAGCCCGAGCCCCTCCTCTCCCTCGAGGATCAGGAGGGAGAGGGCTGAGGGAGCGAAGGGGCTGTTTGACTGTGTGTGCGCACTGGGAAGGAGCATGTCTCAAGTTCCAACGGGAGAACGGAGCGGCATCTGACTGGATCGGATAATGGATCGGCCCATTGCCACCGATTCCCGATCTAGAATTTTAGCCTGGATCGGCGCCGATCTCCGATACGAGTATCGGATCGGCGCATCCCTAGTTTCCTCATGTGTGTCTTTAGAACGTTCATTCGAGTATAGGCTTTACCACATACTGTACAACTAAATGGCTTTTCCCCTGTATGACTCCTAGTGTGTGTATTTAGATTAGTCATTTGACGAAAGCCTTTGCCACAAATTTTACAAGTAAAGGGTCTTTCCCCTGTATGAGTCCTCATGTGTGTCTTTAGAACATCCATTCGAGAATAGTCTTTACCACATACTGTACAAGTATACAGCTTTTCCCCTGTATGAACCCTCATGTGTGATTTTAAATGACAATCATCACTAAATGTGTTGCCACAAACTGTGCAAGTAAAGGGCCTTTCCCCTGTATGCATCCTCATGTGCGCTTTTAGTAAGTGTGTTGTAACCATAGACTGTAAAAAATATGGACAAAGCGTTCCCCGGGTCTAACATGAACGTAAAATGAAGCCTGTAATGATATGCTAATTCCTGATGTAAGTCGCCATCTTTTGGTACCAGCTGGCCATTGGCTGGCTCCGTTTTGTACCAGCTGGTCATTGGCTGCCCAGACAACGAGGCGGGACTTCCCCCCTTCTTCTCCGTTGGTTTTTATTTTGACTCGAGTGGGAGGAGAAGACTCTTGAGTGGGAGGGGAATCCCGATCATAGACTGTAACGGTAGCCACGCCCCTCAGAACATACGCGACTTTATGGTCATTTTTTTAATTAATGGGACCATAATTTTCCAAAAAGAATATTATGACATTAGAAATGAGACTTTAAACTAGTGACTGGAAGAAGAAAGTATTCATGATCATGTTTATTAAGGTAATACAGTCTAGGTGAAGTTGGGCCAAAATACATGGGCCTCTATGGAGCTATGGGGCTTTTTGGGTCCAGTCCAGCGCCACAACAGGCCATTATATGAACTACCGATTTCAAATGAGGCTTCACGAAATATCTGGCTGACTGCCCCCCTGGTTGTAACCCAGCCTTTGCCACAAATCGTACACTTAAAGAGCTTATCCCCTGTATGCCACTGCATGTGTTTTTTCAGATCACCCTTTTCGCTTAAGCCTTTGCAACAAACTGTACACAGAGATGTTTTTTCCCCTGTATGAATCCTCATGTGCCTTTTTAGATCACCCTTCTGAACACAACCTTGACCACAAACTGTACAAATACAGGGTCTTTCCCCTGTGTGAGACATTATGTGCGTTTTTAGGTTAATCACTTGTCTAAAGCTTTTGCCACAATGTATACAAGTAAAGCGCTTTGGATTTCCCCCTGTATGAGTTCTCATATGTTCTTGCATTGTAAGATATCGACCAAAACATTTGCCACAAACTGCACAAGTATAGGGCATTTCCCCTGTACGAATCATCATGTGTTTTTTAAGATTACTATTTTGAGTAAAGACTTTGTCACAAACTTTACAACTAAATGGCCTTCCCCCTGTGTGAATTCTAATGTGATTTTCAAGATTACCCCTTCCAGTAAATCCTTTGCCACAGACTGTACAATTAAAGGGATATTTCCCTGTATGAATCGGTGTGTGTGCATTCAGATCTGCCTTTCGATTAAACACTGTGCCACACTCTGTACAACTAAAACGTTTCTTCTCTGTATGATTCCTAATGTGCTTCTCCAGATTTTCCTTGCTTTTAAATACTTTTCCACAATCTGTACAACTAAAGCGGTTCGGCTCTGAATGAATCCTAGTGTGCTGCTCCATACATTTCTTATGTTTAAAGATTTTGCCACACACTGTACAACTAAAGCGGTTCGGCTCTGTATGAATCTTAGTGTGCTTCTCCATAGATTTCTTATGTTTAAAGATTTTGCCACACTCGGTACAACTAAACCTTTTCTTTCCTATGGATTTAGTTTGTATTGATGATTTCTGGTCCTGGGACAGCTGTCCTTCCGCATCTTGGCTAGTGTGTGACCTCAGTGCGTTTAAAGCTGACTGACCTTCCCTGGTCTCCTCCCACTTATCACTATCTACAGTTTCTGAACCGTGTGAAGAGAGAAGATGGTCATCAGTAGTTGGTTGTGAATTTCCACAGTCCTCTACATCATCTTGTGTTTCTGTGTGTTGAGTTGAGGTGCTGGCTCCAGGCTCCGTCTGTATGTTTTCATAATCATAATCTTCCACTTCTAGTAATGTCAACCCATCAGCCTCCTCTGGCTGTTGAAGTAGCCCCTCCTGATTTGCTTTATTTTGTGGAGGCTCTGGTTCCTCCTGGGTCAGACTGGAGCTCCTCTCTTCTTCAGGGTAAAGCTCTTTAGACAAAGGGAGGTTCAGGACGTCTAGGCAAAATATAAATTGAGAAGAAAACATTGAACATTGGGTTGGGTTTTTCCTCCATTGAAAAAATGTCTAAACTAATAGGTGTAGAGAGGAGAGAAGAACGTTTTTGTTTACCGAGTTTGCAGTTTCTGTACATGTTGAATGGACACAAAACAAGTGGATATTTTAAAGAGACTCCTCATTGTTTAACTTTATATACTGTAGCACCCAAAGTGTTTCCACCAAAAAGATCAATTTAGCCCGAGCTGCGTAGTTTCGATGTACAACACTGCCGTTCGACAAAGGAGGAGTAGAGGGGGAACACGCTCCTCGCTGCCTGTAGAAAGACGCAGCCACTCTAGAGATAAGTAAACTCAGCAGCAGTGAATCACCAAGCAAAACTAGGAGTCATGTCAGCCGTGTGGGAATACCACAAACATTACCAAACATTAAAGATTACAAGTATTTTGTCTGCCTCACTGCCTTATATCAGTCAGAATTGAGGCAGAAATATACAGTGACGGATCGGTATCGTCTATGGACCGGGTACAGGCTATTGATCCGAAACCTCAATCCATAACCCAAGCATAACCCATTTAACACAAGTAAAGTCTACCAGTTATTTGTTTTCCAAGACACCAACTGCCACCCACCCCTGCACTAAATAGTAGGAAGTCATCACACATTGACTTGTAAACTATTCTACATTATTATAATTAAGTTGCTTCAATATCTAGAAGAGTTTTCTGGTTTCACAGGACTGGTGTTCTTTTGTACAGAAAATCATAAAATGACCGATTAGCCCACAAAATAAAAGCTACAATTAAATTAGTAATCATGTTTCTGCATTACTTAAATCAGCAAGGAAAGCACAAGTCCAATACTTTACAAGAAATTAGATTGAAAATCACATTCATAGCAAGTGGAAATATTTCAAACATGAAATTGTTTGCCTGCTATTTCACCATTTGACCCAAGTTACGATTCATGAGTCCTTGTTCATCATGTTCTTCTCCATGAACAATCCTGTTGGATTTTACAGTAGAATATTTTATTGAATCTCCACCACTTTACACCTACGCAGGGTATCTGCACATTTCTACATTTAAGACCTTTTTAATACCAAATGGTCAAACATTGTGTATAAAAGAGGCAAACATGAAAATGGCAGATCTACAAGCTCAGAACTGAACCCTTACCCGATGCAAACAATGTCACTACTTTGAACTAACCATAATTATGCTCTTGCAAGACCGACGTTCAATAAGTCAAATATTATGTTATGATAAACTATGACCTACTGTTTATACCATTCTTAAATCTGTTCAAGTATTCCAATGTAACTGTACAACAACTATAGAATGTAGTGTTTTCTTGCATTGTGGTTTGGTTTATGGGTGAGCTTGGTGAGGGGAATATTGTGAATGGAAGGAAAACATACAAAGACAAATCCAACAAAGGCACAGTGAGCTTTACCTACAACCATGGTGGCAAATGTTTAGCTTGTTTGAGTAAAGCTGGTATTAACAAAGAATGTGATCTATTATTCTGCTGTGAGTTACATTTTGATTACATTTAAACCCATATTCATGTCCTTGTATATGAGTCTTCCTCACGTTCCACTTGCTATTTAAGCAGAACCATTCAGATAGATGTGACAATCAAGTACACATAGAAACCTAATTTGCACCTGATTTCTCCAAATGAAGCTGTTAAATTGTGTTTATAGTTGCATTTATCTTGCTGTTACATGGTATTTTATTGCCTTCTAAATGGCATTTCATGTGATTGACTGGAATTACCACACAGTACAAAAAAGTAAATTTGTGACTGCACAACCATTATTACTTGCGCAAGCAGAGCGTGCAAGTAATAGTTTCGCCCGGCTCGTATGCACCGTCCCAGCCAACCCGCCACTTTTGATGCGTATGCACCGTCCCAGCAAATTGTGCCTGATTTGCTGGGACCAGATTACATGGTGTGTATATGTATAACTAGCTCTCAATGATGACGTAAGAAATATGTGGATTAAAGGACCCAATGCCAGAGTGTAATTGGTTTTCGATGGTGACGTAATGACGATATGTTTTAGTGTTGGGAGGATTAAACGTATAATGCTCCTGTGTATACATGTATGTAATCTGGCACCACTTCCGTATCAGGCACAGTTTGCTGGGACGGTGCATACGCATCAAAAGTGGCGGGTTGGCTGGGACTGCGTACGGCGCAAAGTAACCACAGTATACCGCTAATCAACTTGCAAATTACATATAGTATATAGGTATAGCTCTCAATGATGACGTAAGAAATATGTGGATTAAAGGACCCAATGCCAGAGTGTAATTGGTTTTCGATGGTGACGTAATGACGATATGTTTTAGTCTTGGGAGGCACTGATTGACATATACGTCACCATCCAAAGTCGTCACTTAATATTCATTACAACACATTATGTTTCTGAAGTGTATAAAAACAATTACCATTGTTTCATTCTGGCACCACTGCCGTATCAGGCACAAGTAGTCATTACTGATATTTGACAGTTTGTAGCGGTCGAAAGTACTTGCGCGCTCTGCTTGCGCACTAGTAGGCCATACTACTAGTGTGCAACAAGCAAGTGTGCACTCGATAGAGTGCAGTTCTAGTTACTTGCGCAAGCAGAGCGCGTAAGTAATGTTTTCGCCCGGTCTCCTTCGTCGTGACAGCTGTTCCGCCATTCGATGCTTACGCAGAAAAACATCAAATCTGTGCCTGTGTTGCTGGACCAAATGACCACAAATGACCATATCTCTTACGTCATCATTTAGAGCTAGTCATACGTATACTTACTATATACATAATCAGTACAAAATAAAATAGCAAATTGTGCCTGATCTGGTCACGTTTTTTGGCGCAAAGTAACCACAGTATACCGCTAATCAACTTACAACTACACACTTTATACAGTATAGAGTATATATGTATACGTATATAGTATATGCCTATATACTATATATATACTATATATATTTCTTCCGTCATCATTTAGAGCTAGTCATACGTATACTATATACATAATCAATAAAAATAAAATAGAAAATTGTGCCTGATCTGCTGGGACCAGAGTAGGTACGTACATCATTAGTATATATGTATACGTATATAGTATATGCCTATATACTATATATATATATATTACACTCTATACTCTATACTGTATAAAGTGTGTAGTTGTAAATTGATTAGCGGTATACTGTGGTTACTTTGCGCCAAAAACGTGACAGCTGTTCCGCCATTTGATGTTTATGCAAGAAAACAGCAAATCTGTGCCTGGTTTGCTGGAGCAAATGACCACAAATGACCATGTTTCTTACGTCATCATTAAGAGCTAGTCATACACATACACACCACGTACTCTGGTCCCAGCAGATCAGGCACAATTTGCTATTTTATTTTTACTGATTATGTATATGGTATACGTTATTGAACGTCAGAGGTTATCTAACACATTTAGAAGATATAAACTCAGATTCCCAACTCGAAATGTTGGATCTAATAGCTTTTACTGAAACACACTTAAAGAAAAATAATAACATTACTTTTAAATTAAAAACAACGAACACGAATTACAATACAATGAGGAATGACAGAGAAAAAGATATAGGTCGGGGAGTTATGTTTGCTATAAAAGAAGATATTTCCATTGAACAAATTCAAACTGAAAGCAGGATATTAGAGAAAGTAGAACATATATGTATACATGTAAAAGATAAAAATCTATATATCATTCTTATGTACAGATCACCTAAAACAGACCTTTCAAAATTAAAGACATTTCTCGAAAACATGGTAAAGTATCTATCATGTCCGACTTCTGCAATTATGATAATAGGAGATTTCAATGAAGACCATAATACTGAGATAGAAAGAAGTATAAAGACCTACATGTCAAAATTAGGCTTTAAACAATTAAATACAAATCCAACTACAGATTACGGAAGTATTTTAGATCATGTATATTTTAACAAATGTGAAAGTATTATTAAATAAATTGAAGTTAGAGACACATATTACTCTGATCATGATTTAGTATTAATATCACTATAGTCCAACATTAAATAGATTTAAAATAATTGACAATTTACAATAAATAATACTTTGTTAATACAATAATTATACTGTATAATATATTTTAATTCGGTTTATATACTTTTTTTCCTACTGTAGGTGTTTACATGCATAAAGTAGATAGGTAGTAAATAGTTACACCTAATAATTAGACATTTCAAATGTTCCTTCACAGAGATATTGAGATTCCACCGTTTACAGAAAAATTATACTGTATAACATATTGTAATTCCGTTTATTTACTTTTTTTTTCAACACATATAAATGATTTATTTGTCTCTGAAAAACTAAAAAGGGATCCAGAATATATCTACAACGATAAAACAGTATTTCTTATATAGATAGAAACTTGAATCATACTTAATAATACTAGATGTTTATATGTATAAAGTAGGTAGCAAATAGTTACATCTAAACATTAATCATTTCAAATGTTCCTTCACAGAGATACTGAGATTTGACAGTTTACAGCGGTCGAAAGGACTTGCGCGCTCTGCTTGCGCACTAGTTGGCCATTTATGGCCTACTAGTGTGCAACAAGCAAGTATGCACTCGACAGAGTGCAGTTCTAGTTTATGCTAAGTTTACTTGCAAATTATCAACACATTGATCAAAAAATAAAAAATCATGCAACACTTTTATGTAGATGTGCTGATATGTGTACAACCTTGTGAAAGTCTACATCCTTTGAGCATCTGAAAGGATGCACACAAACACTCTTCTTTTAAATGATATTTCATGGGATTGACTGGAATTACCACAGTACAAAAAAAAGTAAAACAAACAAAAGAAAAACAGAAAACAACTCTGACTTGTTTGCCTTTACTTGTGACTGCACAACCATTATTTATGCTAAGTTTACTTGGAATTAATGAACACATTAATCACAAAAATAAATCATCATGCAACACTGGAGCAGTTTAAAACCATTGTGTACAACCTTGTGAAAGTCTACATCCTTTGAGCATCTGAAAGCTTTTCTACTCACATAGGGTTTCTCTCTGGTGTGAATTCTCTGGTGCTTTTTAAGGTTGGACATTTCAGAGAAGTGTTTTCCACAATGATCACATCCATAGGGTTTCTCTCCAGTGTGCATTCTCTTGTGGTTTTTAAGGCTGGACATTTGAGAGAAGTGTTGTCCACACTGATCACATCCATAGGGTTTCTCTCCAGTGTGAATTATCTTGTGTCTTTTAAGGCTGGACATTTCAGAGAAGTGTTTTCCACAATGATCACATCCATAGGGTTTCTCTCCAGTGTGCATTCTCTTGTGGCTTTTAAGTCTGGACCTTTCAGAGAAATGTTGTCCACACTGATCACATCCATAGGGTTTCTCTCCAGTGTGAATTCTCTGGTGGCTTTTAAGGTGGGGCATTTGAGAGAAGTGTTGTCCACACTGATAACATCCATAGGGTTTCTCTCCAGTGTGAATTCTCAGGTGGCTTTTAAGGCTGGACATTTCAGAGAAATGTTGTCCACACTGATAACATCCATAGGGTTTCTCTCCAGTGTGAATTCTCAGGTGGCTTTTAAGGCTGGACATTTCAGAGAAATGTTGTCCACACTGATCACAACCATATGGTTTCTCTCCAGTGTGAATTCTCTGGTGGCTTTTAAGGCTGGACATTACAGAGAAATGTTGTCCACACTGATCACATCCATAGGGTTTCTCTCCAGTGTGAATTCTATGGTGGCTTTTAAGGTGGGACATTCTAGAGAAGTGTTGTCCACACTGATCACATCCATAGGGTTTCTCTCCAGTGTGAATTCTCTGGTGTGTTTTAAGGCTGGATATTTGAGAGAAGTGTTGTCCACAATGATCACATCCATAGGGTTTCTCCCCGGTGTGAATTCTCTGGTGGTATTTAAGGCTGGACATTTTAGAGAAGTGTTTTCCACACTGATCACATCCATAGGGTTTCTCTCCAGTGTGAATTCTCTGGTGCTTTTTAAGGCTGGACATTTTAGAGAAGTGTTTTCCACAATGATCACATCCATAGGGTTTCTCCCCGGTGTGAATTCTCTGGTGGTATTTAAGGCTGGATATATAGGAGAAGTGTTGTCCACACTGATCACATCCATAGGGTTTCTCTCCAGTGTGAATTCTCTGGTGTGTTTTAAGGTCGGATTTGTAATGGAAGCGTTGTCCACACTGGTCACAGTCGTGCTGTTTTGGGTTAGCCAAGATTCTATGTGCATTTACTGTTGGTAAGACAGGGAGGCCAGACTGATGATGCAACACTGGATTGGAAACAAAGATAAAGGAAAAACAAATTGAGAGGTTGAACGACAGACGTTTATGGACTGAAATGTACATTAACTATTACATAATAATAAATTACATGATTATATAATGATTCAGTGGTAAGTAATAGGCCCACTAGAAGCACTTTTAGAGTGAATGAACCTGTGAGACAATATGAAGGTAGCCCCCCAGGAATCCGCGATTCCGCGATTGCGGAAATTATTGCGGATGTGGAGGCCGTCCGTGGATTTCAAAGTCATCCGCGGAATACAACGTGCAGTGCAGAATATTACATTTTACATGCAGTTTTCATCCCGGCCGCTAGATGTCGCGGTCAGATAGACGGCATCTAATCACAGCCGGAAATGGCTGTGTTTGACGTTGCATGCGTGCATATGGTGTATTGTGTGCGACGAATTCATCAGACCAGATTGTTTTGGAGAAGGCGGGCTGTGCATCAGCGGATGGTGCTGATTAATAAATGGAATAGACGTGTTTTGATTGACAGCGATAGCGACGGACATAATAATGGAGAGATTTGTCCGACCGAATACCCCGACGGTAAATAAATCAAAGCTAGGAAACATTACAGCTGCTGAAAGAGCTAAATCGTATGCAGAATTGCATGAGGATGGAGGCAAGCTCTTTTGCACAAGTTGCAATAGAGTCATTGATCACCGACGAAATTGTTCGGTTCCTAAACTAAGCTTTCACCCATATTTTGGTGACACGTTTGCACTTTTTATGTCAGCATTTCATTGCTGTAACAATGTTAAATGTTTACATTTACTACTTTACTACATTACTCTGACTGCTGTATGCAGTAATGTTTACTCTGTGTCCTGTTCTGTGCTGCACAGTAGGCTACAACATTGTTATTTTCTGGTTTTACCAGTGTTCAGGAAATGAGAAAGAGAAAGCACTGCTGCATTTAACAATCCAAGTGCCAGCAGGTTTTTTGTTTTACTGTATTCAAATTCATAACAGTACAGCACCCATAGTTTGGTGACACGTTTGCACTTTTTATGTCAGCATTTCATTGCTGTAACTGCATGTTAATTGTTTACATTTCTGACTGCTGTATGCAGTCATGTTTACTCTGTGTCCTGTTCTGTGCTACACAGTAGGCTACAACATTGTTATTTTCTGGTTTTACCAGTGTTCAGGGAATGAGAAAGAGAAAGCACTGCAGCATTTAACAATCCAAGTGCCAGCAGGTTTTTTGTTTTACTGTATTCAAATTCATAACAGTATGTTTCTAACTTAGAACGCCTGAACTTGCTGCAAATAAATCTGCCCAAGAGGGACAAAGAAATTTTTTATGTTGATTATTTTAAAACCACAATGTTTCACAGTGTTTTGGTATTGCAATTGATTTCATAAGATAATTTTTACTTCATTATTACATGAAAAAATAACTTTGCTTTATAACTGGTCATTTCAGGTTGTTTTTTTAATGCCTGCGTAATATTAACGATAAGCCGCGGTATCAAGAATTTCTCTCCGCAGAATAAATAATTGCTCTCTGTGGAATCTAGACTTTTTCTCTATGATTACATATCACAGAAAAGTAAAGTAAATTCTTCATGGTCATGGATAGTCGTTTAATTATAAAGAATCCCTAGCTTGTTCCTCAACTCACCTTGCCTCCTCCAGTTCCAGTATACTGTATATCCACTATTTATGGAGGGAAGCTAATAAATGTATGGTTGCAGTCAGACAAGAAAACATATCTATAACATGCGTTATATGTCAGGCATGGATTGAGGTGCACTCAGCTTTGATTTGCAGTCAACTTACTGGTGTCCAGGTTGTCTTCAGTTTCATGGTCTTCAGGTTCCTGCTTAAGGAGGTCTTCAGGTTCCTGTTTAAGGAGGTCTTCAGGTTCTTGTTTAAGGTAGTCTTCAGGTTCCTGTTTAAGGTAGTCTTCAGGTTCCTGTTTAAGGAGGTCTTCAGGTTCCTGTTTAAGGTGGTCTTCAGGTGCCTGGTGGTCTTCAGGTTCCTGTTTAAGGTGGTCTTCAGGTTCCTGTTTAAGGTCTTCAAGTTCCTGTTTAAGGTGGTCTACAAGTTCCTGTTTAAGGTCCACCATTTTGTCTGGAATGAAGCAGTAGAATAAGGATAATAAGAATAAAGATAATATGGACTTTGACTTGACATGGAAGAAGACTAATAATAATGAAGTGACATGTGTTGTAGATTAAGGTCGAAACAGAGGGAACAGAGGTTGTAAAGCAGTGTTGTAAAGCAGACTGGACACAGTGGACAGTGATGACAAAAACCTTTTCACCAGTAAGTACATAGGCCAAATATGGCCTATGTAGTGATTTTTCAGAGCACGTATATAACTTTAGTTGCGTTCATGTAACGTAACGCCCAACCAGCTCTGGTCCATAGCCTTAAGGAGAAGTCCTTAACGCTATGGACCAGCGCTAATGCCCAACGTTGTGACATTAATGTAAAAGGGTCCACATCTAACGTTCCCTACAGATACAGGGAAAATTATCCCGCTGTGAAACAGCGGTTTAATTTGGGTATTTATTTAGACACACCGTGTAGACAAGCCTTTAGCCTGTTTGTTCCCCATTCACCCGGTGTCATGTAGCAGTGTGACTTCCGTGTTTACACTAAACAGATGGCCGTATAAGCGAATTATTATTATTATTATTGTTGACACCAACATGTTTTGCTCGTCCGTTAGTGGCTGGCGAGTGGTTTTTATTGTCTTGGATGTTTTATACGTGTGCGGAGTAGGGTTGGGTTCAATTAATTGATATGGCAATAATCGTATTGTATTCCTTGCCGATAATCGTATCGTATTGATATGGAAGGAAATGCTGTGTGTCATGCAGCTTTTAAACAAACATCAGAATCAGTTTCTGCCTGACAGTTACGATATATGCAATTCATCTTTTGCATTTATCCTTCAAAACATTCTCCAATATCATGGCCTCTGTATGGGATGCACATGCAGATTAGACACACCAACGGACAGACATGCGGAAACATGCGGGTCAGGCTTAAAATTTCCGGACCATTTGAGAACTCAAGTACACACCTGCAGCTAGCTAACTTTACTATAGGCTTAAACCACCAGTAATGTAAACGCTACTTACCTATCCTGTGCAAGTGTATGACGGGTTGAAACATCGCATAAAACAGTCCGCGTCGTTCGTCCATCTCCTGCTGGTACTCTGACATTGCTGCATATTTTTTGGCGGCCATCTCTCTTGATACTGTAGATCAGTAGCTGTGGTGGTCTGTAGAAAATCAACAGTAGGGGAATGAAAAAGAGAAAATAAATCATTCAGTAACCTACATACACATTATGTGCCCTTTCATTCTTTCAAAATGGCGACCCAGAGTACCCACTTTTAAACCAGACGTCCTGGGCACTACATGCGGTAATTTCTAGGACGTCTGTGGACGTTTTGGGCACCAAATGTGTTAAAAAGATCCCTGGCTAATAAAACAATTATGCCTTAAAACATTATACTTGCCCTATATAACTAAAATCACAAAATAAAAAACACCTTAAATATTATTTCTTTCATAAATAAAGACACTTTCAAGTCAATATGAACTGCTCCTGTCGCAATTTGATGATGTTCATATGTCTATCCCTATGGAATGTATGGACTGATTGATTGATTGATTGATTGAAATATTTATTAACAGTTTGTAGAATTACAGTAGCCTACATGTCAAGCACAAACTCAATACAAAGACTGTTAACTGTGAGTGGACGACCCAATTAAGCATTACACTTGTTTACAACAGGGTCCACATTGTTCAATTCATCAAAATATTTAGAGACATACAAATAGACACTTCTATGTAGTTAAAGAACAGAACAGGAATTCATCATATATCATTCATCATAGTAGGCCTATATATCATATACTGCCGTATGCTAATAAAAACAACTTAATACTTCCTAAAGATGAGCATCAAAGCAACATTTAAATACTTTTTATTAGCATGTGCATTCCATATATTCCATAGGGCTGGACCACACATGGACTGATGGACATATGACATCATCAACCTTTTTATTTTGTTAGGGCAAATAGGCTTTAGTGTTTTAAGTCATATTTGTCATATTTTGCCAGGGATCATTTTAAGAACTCCAGGCAGGTTAATAACACAAAATCCACCAGATTGTAATGTGAATGTCTGAACTGTGAACGGTACGTGCAACGGAGGCAAACGAGTGGAGATTCACGCTAACAGAAACTAGCAGTCTACAATCGCCATTTTAACGTTAGCATCCGTGAGCTGCCTAAGGGTGCTAAAGGGAGTAGCAGCACTATAGTAACATTGGCCCTGGTCCAGTGCAGTGAGAGACTCGCTGTAAGCACAGTAACATCACACAGTTAAGCTTGTCAAAGAATTGTTTACTTAAATGACAATATATTGAGTGTAAACTGTACCTCGTTTATGAAACGTTTTTCACATGCTGTTTGTTCCACACATAACCGCCTGACTCTCTCTGGAAAGTGTTCCTTTCTATCTATACTGCAATTTGACTTGCTATGTAGCCTACTTAATACACCAGTAGGTGGTAGTACAAGGCAAGCCAGAATACTGTAGAGTTATGGATAACAGATTTATAACACTTGAAATGTCACCAAAATGTATTGCTCGTGATCTCATTGATTGATGGATTCTTTGTTTGATTGATATTTTTTCCTTCACAGTATGTAGAATGGGTACATTTCAAACGAAAGCACAAGTCGATACTTAATGATTCAACCATAAATTAAATGTAAAATATTTTAATAAAATGCTTTCCTAGCCTGAGAATTCTAGGTCTAAAGTAGACAAAATAAGACAAAACAAATAAGATACATCACGTAGTGAGGACAGCGAAGAAAATTATCGGGACATCACTGCCTTCCATCAAGGACATTGCGCACAACCGCTGTCTGTCTAGGGCTAGCCTCGATACCCAGGCTTTCATTTCGTCTAGTCTAGGGCCAACAACATCAGAAATGACCCCACCCACCCACACCAGGGACTGTTCACTCTGTTGCCTTCTGGCAGAAGGTATAATCGAAGCATTGGAAGTAAAACAGCAAGATTCTCCAAGAGCTTTTTCCCCCAAGCCATCAGACTTTTGAACACGTGCAATATCCCCTAACCTTTCCCCCTATATGCTGCTATAAGGACTCCTGTTGTGCAATATCTTGTCTCCAAATGAACTAATGGTGCTTTTAATTTATTTGTTTTTAAGTGGATTTTAGATTTTAATAGTATTTTAGCTCTTTTAACTAGCATACTAAAAGCCAGTGAAACGACATTTCGTTCTCTTATGCATTTTATGTATCTGCTGAATGACAATAAAGCTATCTATCTAATCTATCTATCTGTCATCTAGTAGTTATATTCTATAATTGTTGCAAAAATGTTACAATTGACATTTTGTAGAATTACATTTCAAGCACAATTCAATACAAAACTTCAATACTAACTGTACACTGTACACTTGTTAACAATAGGGTACACCATGTTAAATTCATCAGAACATGTAGAGACGTACAAATAACCAAAAACAGGAAATCATTATAAAAGTTATAGAATAGGGAGGCTCGGGTCCATGTGGTCAATTGTGATAGGAATAATCGTATATTTACTAGTTATATATATTGTAACTATAATAATGTATATGTAGCCTATGCGTATGTATTAATAGATTACAATAACCCTGTAAAACCAAGTGTACATGATTCTGTCTGTCAAGCAAACATATATTCAGAGGCAGTTAGACATATCCTCCACCAGGGGGCGAAATGCATTAAGGCGCTGTCTGGAAGTCTGGATCCTTTGTTGAGCATGACCCAGAAGCTAAACGATCACTACAGTAGCATTCAGCGGTGAGTCAGACTCACAACTATAGTTTACTGCCATTTAAACCATCAATTGATTGGCTTTAATGTTGAGCCCAAAGGTTTACTGCTGCTATGTTGTTTTCTGTGCAAATGCTAGCCATGTTACAATCAATGGATGGCGTTTTCCATTGGCTGCTAGTTGCGGAAGCTAGTTAGCTTTAATGCTAACGATATATACGGTAACTTAACTAGCGGTCAGATCTACAAGCTCACAGTCGCTTTGGATGGTCTATTCATCAAGAGTCATTACCATTCCTGTACATAGGACCGTAATCACGCATAGGCATTGCTGCATTTATGCAATTGCAGCCTGAAAGCAATGACGACACATCAACTGTGACTTCAAGGAGGCCGGGGTCGAACAGGGAACCGTCCCGAACAGTTGAAAACCTTATGTCTGTCTGTCTGTCTGTCTGTCTGTCTGTCTGTCTGTCTGTCTGATTGATTGATTGAAGTATTTATTTACAGTTTTCAGAATTACAGTAGTCAGTGGCCTACATTTCAAGCACAACTCAATACAAAAACTGTTAACTGTGAGTGGACGACATAAAGCATTACACTTCTATGTAGCCAAAAACATCATAAAGGGGTAAAAACATATACAGTGAGGGGGAAAGGAAAACTGGTGGGTGGGGGATTCAGATTTTACGGGAGCCAGTTAAGAATTGCAGCCGTCCGTAGGTGCCCTTTGAGAGCGGTTTTGAAGGAGTCAAGGGATTCACATGTCTTACTCTTAATGACAGTTGGTAGGGCGTTCCACATTTTTGTGGCATAGGAGCTAAATTAATTTAGTCCCTTGTTTGTGCCGAATCTGGGTTGCACATGGTTTGTTGAACTCCCTCTGGTGTTGTGAGTGTGGACTTCATTGACATTAAGGAAGTATTTAGACAGGTACATGGGTATCTTGGTGGTGTATCGAATCTTGTGGACCAGACCCATTGCAAGATGCTGTACTACTCTGTCGTCGACCCTAAGCCATTCCAGCCTGTCAAAGTGGGCAGGGGTGAGGTGGGTTCGGGGAGTGAGGCCAAGTAGTAGCCTGACCAGTTTGTTTTGGGAAGTCTGGAGCCTTGGAGGTGCTGTGGTACCAGGAGGTGCATGCATAGTAACATTGTACGAGGGGCGGGCTCCTGTTAGGGTCTTCAAGGTGTTTTTGTTGACCGCAGTGAGGAAATCCTGTCTGAATCCCAAGCGGCTGCTTCTGGTCCAGTGCTGCTAGATTTTGCGTATATTTTCTATAATAATTTAATTAATTAATTGTAGATCTTATATCAAAAAATAAAATAATAAAATGTAGAAGAATATAGCACAAAATACATTTTGAGCACCGATTTTCATTTCCCTTTTTTTTTGTTCATCACCACCCCCAGGGAATTTATTGTCGCTAGTTCCTTCCCAGCTATCTTAGGAGGAACCAAAAGTATCGGATCTACGAGCTCAGGTGCAACACAGATCACACATGACTAAATGCTTTTTGTTTTGTTTTTCTACTGGTGATTTCCACAGAGTGAGGACGTCTACAACACAGTATCAAGAGAGAGAGAGAGGGCCTGTTTGATGCATTGCTGCAACCTGTCATAACGTTGTACATCATAGGTATGTAGCCACTGTTTAATTACTGACCAATGTAACGCAGATACATCTTTTTACAGCATCGGGGAAAAAGTCCCTGCACACAGAGAGAGTTTTTCGGATTTTTAGCTGCGTCCAGTGGGCAACCACCTTCATGCCACCACCAATGTGGACGATTTTTTTAAAATCGTTTATTTACCCTGCTGTTAGAAATTTACTTGGAACTGACATTTTACTAAAACAAGAGGTACCGGTATATGTATATGTATACAACACAAGCCTAGTGAACTCTGCTGTCTCACTGGTTGTCAGTGGCAGTGCATGTGTGCACACATCAAATCAAATGGTTTCCAACCCTATGTTTGATTTACAACAATATATAGATTAATAAAGCTGACCATAATCCAGAAATTACGAGAATTTCTCACTATATGCTAAAATACTCCTATTGGCCACTGTCAGTCCCAAAATGAGGGAGGGCGAGCTCCAAAAGTGGTCTTTGGCATGCCACTCCTTTCAAAGTGGTATATACAGTAGGCTACCACCTTTTGTGGAGTGGCATGCCAAAGACCACTTTTGGAGCTCGCCCCTTTTGCCCAAAATTGCAGATTCACGCTAGAAAATCAATTGTGACTATCGCTTGTCTGCTTTCCTGTACTCAAGCTCGATTTATACCTCACCGTACAGCGGGTTGCATGTCAAAATTCACACCCGTTTGAAGTGAGGGGCGCTAATATATTAATTAAAGTCCAACTCATGTTGATTAGGTGATGTAAAACAAACGGTGTCAAAACAAACATTAAACTATCTTTATTGTTAATGGCATTAATTTAATGTTTGTAATGACGTACATTTTCCCTTCATTGTCAATTTTTAACACAAACTTTGAACTAAAAACAAACATTAAACCTGTATATAGGAGGGGCTAGCTCCCCTCAAAAATAGGGTCGCATGTCAAAAATAGCAGATCTACCAGATCTACAAGCCAGGGTCGCATGTCAAAAATAGAAGATCTACAGTACAAACTCACAAAGTTTTTGGTCTGCGGCATGCAGGATCTTATGACACCGTGGGACACGGGTGACTGCGGTGTCACGCTTGCAATGCACAGCTGTAGACACTGACACATTTCATTTTACTCGTCTTTGAGAATATAAGTAAATATAAGTCTTTGCTCTCTCACGTACAGTAGTAGCGGAAAGCAAAAGCTATTCCCTCTATCCTCTCCTCCATTCCAGACCAGTAGGCTACCGGGGACTGTTTTGTAGCCTAGACTAGGAATTAGTTTTGCAAAAGTCATTAGAATGGCCCAAATTGATTACATTTGTAAAATAATATTACAAACATCGGCCAATAAACAACAACTGACAATTTGACGCATCCAATCGCCAATATATTCACTATATTGTCAAAGTACAATTTTGACTACGTATAGTGAACTTGTAACACGGCAACCTTTGGCAGAGTATAAAATGGGAGTTCTCCCTCTAGGCTAGGGCTGGGTGCAATAACCGCAATATCGCCATAACGCCGGTATGTAACGCATACCGCGGTATCGGGTTCATTACAGCGGTTAAAAAAAAATCACACACGTGTGAACTGAGTGGTGCAATCCCCCCCCCCCCCCCTTTCTCTCTCTCTCATTAGAGACACAGCACTACCCCTCTCACTGTTTATGGCGCCCCCTACTGCTATTATTAAGTCACATACTCGTGCTCACTTATACATACATACAAACAAACAGGTACACACACAGGTACATACACACACAGGTACACGGACATTGCTGCTTGTAGGAGTGGTTGCACCACTCAAAAATGAAATGAAATGAAAAGTGTATCATAATAAACAGTGACGCCTCAGTCAGTCTAATCATGCCAGCAACACAACAACACCAGAGGGAGTTCAAAAAACCATGTGCAACCCAGATTCGGCACAAACAAGGATTGATTGATTGATTGATTGATTTAAATATTTATTAACAGTTTGCAGAATTACACTACATTTCAAGCACAACTCAATACAAAGACTGTTAACTGCGAGTGGACACTTGTTTACAAGAGGGTCCACCTAAATTAATTTCACTCCTATGCCACAACAATGTGGAACGCCCTACCAACTGTCATTAAGACATGTAAATCCCTTGACTCCACCCACCCCCACCCACCCCTTTCGTCCCTCACTGTATACGTTTTTCCCACTTTTTACCTCCTTTATGATGATTTCCTGTTTTTGGCTTTATAGAAGTGCATAGTGTACAAAATGATATGATGAATTGAAAATGGTGGACCCTCTTGTAAACAAGTGTAATGCTTTATGGCAGGGGTATTCAATTAGATTAGGCCGGGGGCCACAACTGTAGAATGGTTGTGTGTGGGGGGCCACACAGTGTGCGCGGAAATTTGTGGGTTCTCAAAATGCTTTTTGTGCTCAAACACGAAGATTTATGTATATTTCCGCACAGTAATGAGCAGGATAATATGTCTAAACAGGTATATGCTACCTTAGAATAGATGTAGGCCTAGACCTATCTGACAGTGCATAAACAGCATTGCTTTGACATTAACGACCATCAGCTGGACGGACACACACACACACACACACACACACACACTCACTCTGCTGTGGGCAGTTCAGAAACCCGTCCACGACCACAAGTGACATCATCGTTAGGCAGATTGTTTTTTAAACAAGATTTATTTACGTTATGGGTCTGTAACTCTGAGAGTGTACAAATGGAACCAAATGGACCCTAACAGGGTTTATTATAGTGAGAATGATGGCTTCCATTTTTGCATTGCAACTTTTCAGGACTAGAAAGCCTGCAGTTTCTATTAGCTTGGATTCTCCATTGATGTCACTGTTGGGTGGGTTTCTGAACTGCCCACAGCCCTCCTATGTGACACAGACCGAGTAGAAAAAAACGTGCCATTTTATCATGAGGACCTATTATATGAAGATAGGTTGAAAAGTGGTCCTTTAATGATTACCGTCATTATGGTAATCTCACAATTAATATCGCACACACCATACCTGTAACTTTTATTAGCCCTCTTTATTATTCCCATTTTTTTGGGGGGGGGGGGGGGGGATTACCGCGGTAATAAAAATGTCATACTGCCCCAGCCCTACTCTAGGCAAACATGGCAAAAATATGTTGCTTACATTGCAATTGATTTACTTACACATACGTTAAAAATTATCAAAAAATATTGAGACCAGATATGGCAAAATTTGTGTAATATTGCTCTTGTCATAGTGATAGAGTTGTCTTTTATTTTATTAAAGTCCATATTCATATCAAATCAAAGTCCTTTATTAATGTCCTTATTCTACTTCTTCATTCTAGAGAATCTAGACCAATCTGTGGAGTCTGCAGGTGAAGATGAGTTCTCCACCCAGAACAGAACAGGAACCTGAAGACCACATTAAACTCGAACCTGAAGACTCTGAAGTCGAATCTGAACTCAGTGAGTGTCAAGCTCTCTCTCTCTGTTTATTGTGGGCCTGAGTAGCGAGTCCACTATTGCTATCGTAATTATTCCCGTGGGCGTTTGCCCTCTTGGCTGTGACGTCATGTTTGGTCAACCGTTAAGAAAACAGAGGGAGGGGGGGTGGCTGTGACGCCATATGGGTCACATTATCGAATAGAGAGCTACTCGAGCCCACACTGTTTCTTCAGGAACACCACTCACCAGGGGTGTAACAGATTCCGAGCTGTGCTACTGAATTTGTCGGAAGGGGCATTCAGGAGGCACGGTGGCACAGTTGGTAGTGCTGTCGCCTCACAGCTAGAAGGCCCTGGGTTCGATTCCCGCTGGGGACGCTGTGGGCACTGGCGGCGTGTTCCCTCCTCCATGTCATCAGTGCCCATACCCGAGGCGGGGGTTGGCGTTAGGGCCTTTCTGTGTGGAGTTTGCATGATCTCCCCGTGTCCCCTAGGGTAGATACTCACAAAAACATGCCGTAATCCTGGTCTCTAAAACTACCTCCCCCTGGCCAGCCTGGGCGCCTGATGGAGGGGAAAGGAACTGGTCGGAATAACGTGTCCCTTCCACGCGCTACGTCCGGCCGGGGAAATTCCCCTCTGTCAGGTGAAAAAAAGAAGCAGCTTGGACTCCTCATGCATAGAAGGAGGCATGAGGTCAGTCCGCTGCCCCCCCAGGTTGGCAGAGGAAGTGTAGCGCCCAGGATTACATTAGATAATTGGCACTGGGTGAAAAAGAAAACTGGGTTACAAAATCGTGGGATAAAAATTTAAAAAAAGAAAGAGAAAAAAGGAAGGGGCATTCAGAACTTGTATACATTGTTGTGTAGTGGGAATGAAAACATATCCGGAAGAGGAGGAGGGACCAAATTGCCCAAAATCCTGTTATCCACATTCTATTGGGCGGCGGCGCGGCAAATTCAAATAAGCAAACCAGCAGACGTTGCTGTTTTTTTTTCCAATCCTCTGATGTGTTCCCAGATTGCCAGGGGTGTCTGCCACTATACGTTGGATTTTGATATGTAAAGACTGCTCGGCCGTGCCAGGACATGCTAATTTATGTCTCTCATTTCCACACAAAATGGTAACCCCTCGCGCTACACCCTCCCACCACAGTTCGACTTAAAGAACAGATTCCGAGCTGTGCTACTGTCGGCAGGTGCATTCTGAACTTGTCTTGTATACATTGTTGTTCAAGTTTGACTTAAAGCGATGCCCACTCTTCAATAAAAAATCACACTTGTGTGAAGAGAGCGGCGCTCTTATCATCATACATCACATTCCGTGTTCAGCCAATCAGCTGAGCACATTCCGTGCTCATACAGACACACAAAGGAGGAGCAGTCTAGCGCGCTCAAAAACCGTGTGAAGTGGGGAGCACCTTTAAGGGCATGCAGAAAGTCCATGGCTGCCACATGATGTGATGTCACGGGGGGGGCATGAATAAGACAAACATAAAAAGTGCATAGACTGTACTCTAAAAATGGAAACATTTCAAAGATTACGCAGCTTTTAGTTAATGACTCTAAAATTCACTTTAATCCCTGTTATGATTTAGAAATGTATCACATTATTTTAGCTTTAAATCAGGAAACTGTTCAAACGTCTCTTTGTATATTTTGTGTCTAAAGAGTGTTCCCCTGAAGCGGAGAGGAGCTCCAGTCCTGTCGAGGAGGAATCAGAGCCACCACATATTAAAGATGAAGAGGAGGAGCTACTTCAAAGACCAGAGGAGGCTGATGGGTCAATGTTGACATTACCAGTAGAAAATGAAGATGGTGAAAACCGAGAAACAGGGCCTGTAGCCAGCACATCAACTGAACACACGAAAACACAAGCTTATATTGAGTACTGTGTACCATCACAACCAACTAGTGATGACCAGCTCCTCTCTTCACACTGTTCTGAATCTGATGCTGAAGACAGTGATGATTGGGTAGAGACCAGGGGAAGTCAGTCAGATTTAAACAAACTGAATGTATTTGTGAAAGGAAAAAACTTTGATTTGAGCAACAAGCTGTCCCAGGACCACACCTCAACTGAACACATGAAAACACAAGCTTATGTAAAGTGCTGGGTACCATCACAACCAACTAGTGGTGACCAGCTCCTCTCTTCACACAGTTCTGAATCTGATGCGGAAGACAATGATTGGGTAGAGACCAGGGAAAGTCAGTCAGATTTAAACAAACTGAATGTCCTGTCCCAGGACCTGAAATCAAAACAAACAGAGAAGAAAAGCTTTAGTTGTATCGTGTGTGGCAAAATATTTAATCTAAAGGGACATTTGAAAAGACATATGATGATTCATACGGGTGAAAAACCCTTTACATGTACTGTCTGCGGCAAAGACTGGAGTCGCATGAGTTATCTAAACGAGCACATGAGGACTCATACAGGGGAAAAACCTTTTAATTGTACAGTCTGTGGCAAAGGTTTTGGTGCAAAGGCTCTTCTAAAAAGGCACATGAGTGATCACACAGGAGAAAAGCCATATACTTGCACAGTTTGTGGCAAAGGCTGTGTTTACAGAGGTGAACTAAAACGGCACATGCGTACTCATACAGCGGAAAAGCCCATTACGTGTACAGTTTGTGGTAAAGGCTGTAGTCAAAAGAGTCATCTAGAAGAACACATGAGGACTCATACAGGGGAAAAGCCCTTTTTGTGTACAGTATGTGGAAGAGGCTTTAGTGCAAGGGCTGTTTTAAAAAGGCACATGTGTACCCATACAGGTGAAAATCCATATACTTGCAGTGTTTGTGGCAAAGAATGTGTTCACAATGTTGAGCTACAACAGCACATGAGTACTCATACAGGAAAGACGCCCATTACATGTACAGTTTGTGGTAAAGGCTGGCGTCACATGAGTTATCTAAAAGAGCACATGAGGACTCATACAGGGGAAAAGCCCTTTACTTGTACAGTTTGTGGTAAATGTTTTGGGTCAAGGGCTGTTCTAAAAAGACACATGAGTACCCATACAGGGGAAAAGCCGTATACGTGCACAATTTGTGGCAAAGGCTGTGTTCACAGTGGTGAGCTAAAACAGCACATGAGTACTCATACAGGGGAAAAGCCCATTACTTGTACAGTTTGTGGTAAAGGTTGTAGTCAAAAGAGTCATCTAGAAGAACACATGAGGACTCATACAGGGGAAAAACCCTTTCTGTGTACAGTTTGTGGCAAAGGCTTTGGTGCAAGAACTGGTCTAAAAAAACACATGCAAACTCATACGGGGTAAAAGCCTTGCATGGCTTGTGGTTAATATTGTATTGCATGTGTCAAAGTGTATTTCTGTTGTGATGCCCTAGCTGAGTAGGGCAGTCCTACATTTCTGCCTCCAGGAGCCTACAAATGCAGCACATGTTCATGGCACTGTTGAGAGAGATCCAAAGAAGACTCCATGTGCCTTTGTTCCTTTCCATACACACACCATCACCATGTTAGACAGATAGATACCTTTATTATCCCGCAGGGGGAAATCAGTCGCCCAGAGGTGGCACAGCAGTTACGGTTACAGATTTCAAGTAAGAAGAAAAAGTATACTGGTATACAGTAGAAACGAGGCAAAAGAAAAGTCAAAATGCATAAAAAAACAGACCTGTCTGAAGTGAGTTGTACTGTACTGTACTGTACTGTACTGTAGAAGGTCTCTCTGGTGTGTGTGTGTGGGGGGGAGCTGCGCAACAGTGACACTTGGTGGTGAACGAACGCTATTGCCGTGCTGGGACGGGCAGACCCAGCCAGCAAGGGACACACATTGCTGGGCATTGGAGTGCTGCACCCTATGGTTGCACCACTCAAAAAACATAATTATGTTAATACTACGGAGCGGGGTGCGTATGATTTTCCGACGTCAATAGTCCGACATGTGGAAAACGACCGGATTAAGGTTGGCGAACATGCTTTAAGGTGTGTGCCAATAAAGGGATGGAAATTTAAGTACTTTGTCTGCCATTTATTACATTTTTGGATGTGGTTTTTAGGGATTTTTTAAATTTATTCCTACTTACAAAAATTGCCTATATATACAGGTTTAATGTTTGTTTTTAGTTAACCCTGTAAAACCCGGATTAATTTCTACTTGCAAAAAAATGATTTCAACCTTACTACTACTTTTTACTACTAGGACTTTTTTGTGCAAAGTTTATGCACATTTATAATTATTATAAAAAAAAAAAAAAATGAATTTACATTTGGGGGATATCTTTCACAATAATGAATAAAACATGTTCTAGACATTCTAATGATCAGAAAAAAACATATATTACAGTTATTTTACTTACTTTTATTAGGGTCAAAGGTCATAGGTTAAAAAAAAGTCCAGAGATTTTTAATTTGTGAATTTCAGCCTCTGGGGTATTTATATGCAAATATCAGGACCAATGGCATTGCAATGAACATCAACGATGATGTTTAGGTGAAAAATAATAATAAATAATAATAAAAATATGTTGTAGTATTGCAACGCTGGGTGTTACAGGGTTAAACAAACATTAAAACCGCCATTGACAATGGACAGAGTTTAATGTTTGTTTTGTCGCTAACGCAAACATTAAATGCCTTTAACAATAAAGAGAGTTTAATGTTTGTTTTGTCTGTGTTTGTTTTACATCACCTAATCATAGCAACATGAGTTCGACTTTTATATATTTTAGCGCCCCTCACTTCACACGGGTGTGATTTTTTTTAATAAACACCTGGTGGACCCTGTTGTAAACAAGTGTAATGCTTAATTGGGTCGTCCACTCACACTTAACAGTCTTTGTATTGAGTTTGTGCTTGAAATGTACTGTAATTCTGCAAACTGTTAATAAATATTTCTCTCAATCAAAATAAACCACTGGCTAACTTCACAGCACATTGGTTCATTACTTCGTTCATTCAGTTATGATTTAGCTGCTTTTTGTTAGGGATTATTTGTGGGCTTGCTCCAGCGAGCACACGCTAGTTCCCTACAGTCACTTATCTTTTGGCATCTAACTAGCATTTAACTACTTCCACATACTTTGTGTTAGAAATCTAGTTCAAACTTCCACATGTTCAGCTTCACGTAGCCTAGTTATTTTTCTGTAAGGTTTTGCATGAGGAAGGATCAGATCTTTCTAGGTTCACACAGGTGCTAACTATGGTTGCTATAACCAGAAATGAAATGTTTTTATAATCGTCGCAACGCAATGTTTTAGGTTGTTATCAGACAAAGTGAAAGATGAGCGTAAATTTTGTTTAATTTGCTGCTTTCTTTCGTTTTAGCGATTTTAGCTATTTTTAACAGGGGGGCGGGGGCATTTTATAGCTATTTATTTTTTTATTTACTATAGTCCTACTAGACTCCATAAAACTACATCTGGCCACAAAAGATCACGGGATCTATTTAATGCGAAGGAGTAGGTGACATATTGAGCCTACAACACACAGTATGGTATCCCCCAGCTGTAGTAGGCTACTCCCCTTCACATACAGTAGATCCCGTGATCTTGTGTGGCCAGATGTAATTTCCTGGGGTCTAGTAGGACTATAGCAAATAATAACAAAGAAATCGCCGTAAAATAGCTAAAATCGCTAAAAACAAAAGAAAGCAGCAAATTAAAAAACATTAACACTCATCTTTTACTTTTTCTAATATCAACCTAAAACATGAACCTTGGTTGAAAAAAACTAAAGTTGTCCTTTAAATTGTTACACACTAGTTGGTGTTAAGGTTGCAGACGTGTCACATGTTCCAGGGATTTACAGTGTTGGTAATAAACACAGTGGTACGATGTATTGCCTGCAGCTTGCTGGAGGTGCAGCTCGTGGTTTTGGTTGACCGTTTCCATTCGTGAAAGAAAGTCAGTATCATTTGCAGATAGAAAAAGCTGTCATTTCTGTAGCAGCTTATGCAGAGTTGCAGACCACTGGCTCTCGAAGATAATTCACTTTTTTGTGCATGCAAGTCTGCGAGAAATGCCATGATTGCACAGTAGTTGGAAACAACTGCTCTTAATGAGGCTGCTCTCACGGTCCAAACGGTCCAATGTGCAATTTAGGCCTACGTGAAATCTATCACGAGAGGCACTTTATTCTATAGCCTACTCTTGGTTTGTCTCATGCTAAAATCTGCTGATGTAATTATTGTTTTTGTAAAGGCAACCTTACAACAAAAAGATGCCATTGCCAGTGAGGGATATGGTATGAATGAAGCTCTTTCCAACACGTGACAGTAAGTCAGATCTCGTTGAGTGCATTTAAAGGGTTTTATTTTGATTGCAGGATGTCATAACATAAACCGGTACTTAACTGTAACTGAAACAATAAGCTTGTGTTGCAAAATAAACCAAAAATAACTCATAACAACTGAAAAATAAACAAAACACGCACGGTTGGAAAACTGTGTGGCTGTGTATGTTTAAAGCACTGACTGTGAAGTGAATGAGGACCGTAAGAAAGGTGATATAAAGTCAGTGTCATGAATGACGGACTCATAGTACCTGACGAAGATCCACAACCACAAGGGTCGAAACGTTGTTCAATAAATAAATAAAAATTCCTGGGAGCAGTGAAACAGTGTGTGGACATCCCTTCCCTTTCATTGTAGGCCTACGTACATTTTTGACCAGCACCTGTAGAATTTCTGGAGATGTGCCGTGCTTCCTGTTGGATCCTATCCCCATCATGAATGACGGACTCATCTTCAAAGTGCTGTTTTTCAATTGATTCAGTTTAGATTATACTCTTATTTTGAAGAGATGGTCCACCGGCAGTTTTATATTTGCTAGCTAGCCTAGTTTAGATTTGCAAAAAAAAAAAAAAAAAAACACTGCAGTAACGCTGGCGTCCATAGGCGGTGTGAAGACAGTCATAAACCAGCTATTTATACTCGGCGGCGGTGAGTTACAACTCACAATTCAACTTGTTTACTTCCATTTTAAACCATCAATTGTTTGGCTTTAATGTTGAACCTAAAGGTTGTGCACTTTTGTGCAGTAGCCTACCTACTGCTGCTACTCTGTGCAAATGCTAACCATGGATGGAGTTTTCAATTGCATGGCTGCTTAGTTGCGGAAGCTAGTTAGCTTCAATATGCTACGATAGATCTACAAGCTCACAGTCCAGTCCCTCTGGATGGTCTTTTCGAAGTTTTCGACACTCTAAACTAAAGTGACACTACCCTTCCTGACATAGGAAATGGTGCATTTATGTGACACCTTTTTATACAACTAATGATGACACAACAATGGGGACTTTGAGGCTCGAACGATTCATACTCCGTTTTAGTGCCGACAAAACACCCCCCCCCCTCCCTCTCCCTCTCTCTCTCTCTCTCTCTCTCTCTCTCTCAATTCAATTCAATTCAATTCAATTTCAATTCAATTCAATTCAAAGGGCTTTATTGGCATGAGAAAACATACGTTTACATTGCCAAAGCAGAACGAACAATACAACAATACAACAATACAGCAATACAATCAAAACAAAAATGATGTATATTGAAGGTCAGGATCTTCAATAGATCAACTTCTATGTACCAAGATCACTCGATGCAGGTATAGTGCAGGAATATACACAATGATTAGTCTTTAGTCTCTCTCTCTCTCTCTCTCTCTCTCTGCCTCTCTTTCATCGCTTATCGGTATCACACAGAGTATAAAGTCTCAAATTAACAGCTGGGTCGGTACATCCCTATAGTCCCAAGGTAATGTACAAGGTCAATGTATCACAGATACGATGTGTTGTGGGTTTGTCGATCGAATCACACTGCCATTGATTTATAACTTAAAGGGATATTTTACTTAAAAAAAAACGTTTGGTCATTTTATTGTCTACTCAGGCTTATGTATAATGTGAACACCACACAGACAGTTTTTAAGTTTCTTGATTCAGTATTTAGATTTGATATTCATTTTCGCTGCCCCCCTTCCTATACAAATCAAACAAGTCTCCATTTTAACCATGATAGATTCAACACCTGTCCTATTTTATGGTGACTGATACTGCCCGCCTAATACGTGATCAAGGGGCCGTGTTTTTTCATTTACTGTTTTCATTAACAAAAATAGTGACCTCTGGCCTCCTCCTGCTCCTTTTTCCAAAACAATTATTAAAAATAAATTAATACAGTAAATAAAATAAAATAAAACACTGCCCCTCACGTGTTAGGAGGACACTATGAAAAAAAGGGTGTTTTTGATGAATCTATCATGGTTAAAATGGAGTTTGAAGTTACAATGGGTTTGTATAGGAAGGGGGCGGGGCAGCTAAAATAAATATCCAAATACTGAATCAAGCAACTTAAAAACTGTCTGGGGTGTTATAAGCCTGAGTAGACGATGAAATGACCAAAAGTTTTTTTGAAAGTGAAATATCCCTTTAAGAAACACTACATTAAAAACGATATAAAAATGTTGACACCTGATCAGACATAATTAGTGATACAACGGCAGGGAACGCCAATAGAGCGTCGCAGTCCCTCCGCCTTTCAGAACAACGAGTGGCCCAGGAAATGAATCGCAATGCATTTTGACCATAGGCATTTCTTAAATTATTTATTTAAAGCCCTTTTAAGCGTCAACTCTTGTCGTGACAAATCATGACAACACACACTATTTTGGACCAAACAAATAATTACAAAGAAGAAAAACAACAAAAAAAGTGTTTTTTTCTACTTTCTAATTCTTTGTTTGGTCCAAAATATTGTGTGTTGTCATGATTTGTCACAACAAGAGTTGGCTTCGTACGACGCTTAAAAGGTCTTTAAATTAATAATTTAAGAAATGCCTATGGTCAAAATGCATTGCGATTCATTTCCTGGGCCACTCGTTGTTCTGAAAGGGGGAGGGACTGCGACGCTCTATAGTATAGGCATAGTATATGTGTGTGTGTGTGTGTGTGTGTGTGTGTGTGTGTGTGTGTGTGTGTGTGTGTGTGTGTGTGTGTGTGTGTGTGTGTGTGTGTGTGTGTGTGTGTGTGTGTGTGTGTGTGTGTGTTTGTGTTTAATGGCTTTTTCATAAACGTTATAAACGTTACTAGTTTTCAAAATGTAAAATCAAATGTTCCAAATGGGAGAGTGATGCCGCGCATGGCCCCGGGTCTTACAGTGACGATATCCAATGCCTTGCAGTCTGTGGTAGTCGTGTAATCATTCAACCGTCAATTACACTTTTGGTGTAACCCCGGGTGACGGTCTGATGGTATAACTGCTATTGTTTACAATAATTGAAGAGATTGAGAGAAGACGGAGGGTTTACCTTTTAGTAAGGCCGACCGCGGACTCGAAATGTTTTTTTTTCTTAACCAAATAGGGAGAAGTGGGCTATTGGCTTTCATCATGCTAACTCCAATATCGTGCAGTTAATGTTTGAGGGGCGCTAGCCCCTCCTATGTCCAGCTTTGAGTTTTTGTGTAAACACAAATATTCCGTAAACACAAACATTGAAGACGAAGGTCAGGACACAAATTGTGATTGGCCGCAATGAGATATATGGTTATAAGAGCGCCCCTCACTTCACACAAGTGTGATTTTTGTATATTATGCATTGACCACATGAACACATACCTACCATCTGATGAGGAAGGATACTGTGTGGCTGAAATTGTGTCGATCCATTCCCCAAGTATTCCGACGTTCATGTTAGTAATGTCAGACCATAAACATCATCACGTTAGTGTTCTCGGTTGCCTTTCATGGTGTTAAATGGGACATGAGACAATGCAAATTAACTTTCCTGGAGCGCACTTGAGATTTTACGACAGCTGGCAGCCATTAGTGACATACAGCTGTGATCCCCATATTTCAGGGAGTTACACACCCCTTTGTGAATTGCAGGATGGTTTTTGCTTAGAGATAATTCACCCTACTTTAGTCACTTTATTTACACATTATTTACGACCAGCTTTGTGAATCTGCACCCATATTCTACTCTTTCAGTCTAGAATCTCGACCACTCTGTGGAGTGTGGAGTCCAGCCTGTAGGTGAAGATGAGTTCTCCAGCCAGGACGGTTTCTAATGAACAGGAACCCCGCCTTAAACTTGAACCTGAAGACCACCTGGATCTCAGTGAGTTTTAAGCTCTCTTTTTATTAATTGTATTGTGTTGTGTTGTAGGTCTATCACCAGGGGTGTAGGTGGGCCACATACTATAAGTTGGGCTATGTATTTTGGATAATGTAAAGACTGCTACCCCGTGCCAGGCCATGCAGATTTATGTCTCCTGTTTCCACACAAAATAGTACCCCCACGCACTAACCCCCCGTCCTCTGCTAGACTGTAAAACTAGAAAATTGCTCCTCAGAGAACAGTTTTCCGACAGGATTGGTTGTCTACCCAGGCCCTGCATTAGAGATGTCACGGTGTCCGGTGATACCGGTGTTACCGGTGGGCGGGCACGCCACCGAGTACATTACTTGCACACCGATAGCACCGTTTTATTATTATTTTTAATGCTAGGCTATTTATTTTCTCGTGTACCCTATAAAACCACTTCAGTTCATTTCCGTGTGGCACCCGTGTGCTTATAAGCAGGTTATCAATACTTTAGTCAGATAACAGGTTGTATTATTATTATTATTATGATGAAGAGAACAGAAGTGATCTGCAGCAGGCAGAGCGGAGCTGTCTGAAAACACACCAGCATGGTGTCAGATTTCACTTTCGCTTTGGTGACAGGTCTGAGCTGCATTCAGACTAGTGCATTGGATTTACGCTACGGTGAGTTTATACTTCCACAGTGTTTTAGTGCTTTATTTACTCACAATAACCTGTAGCAACGGTGCTCTCTCAATTCATCCTGTAATGATTTCCTGTTAGCGTCTCGATCAACGCTGATGAAGGCTATGTGAGCTGCCTGAAACACGTGCTGCGTTGTTGGTCTCGGTGATATGACTCGTATCATATGAGGAAAATAAAATGATGAAAAGAGTTCTGCTGGATTGCTTATCTTCTAGTTGCATTGTTTGACCGTGCCTGCCTATACTGCCTAAAGCCTCGACGTAAGTAATTACTTTGGAAGTGCAAAGCGCTGTTTTAGTTTCTGTTTCTAAACTTTCTGGATCAATGCGAGGCAGGTCTATTAGGACACCTAGTGGTTGGATTCGGTGTTACCGGTTTAACCGGTGTTGAGAAGCACGGTGAAAACGGTGGGGAAATTCTAACACCGCGACATCTCTACCCTGCATGTTTGGGAAGTAGACAATTAGAATGGTATATCACGATCACATGACTTCAGAGATGTGTACCCATTGTCCTAAAGTTGTTGGAGTTTTAGCTGATGTTGTGGCCTATATGGAGAGTTCTGTTTTTATTGAAGAAATCAAGGAATACACTCCATCTCCCAATTACCATTGAGAGTTAAAACCAGTGGGAAAACCCGGAATTGAAGATTGCTTCCGGATTCTCTTTCAGCATGCAGTTCCTATTAATGGCCCAGTATATGTCGCTGTTTCACCTTCTGCAGGGGGGGGGGGGGGTGCTAATAATTTTTTTTTTTTTTCTTTGCAATGAAAAGTTAAGATATTACATTTATGTAGCTTTAAATAAGGAAACAGTTCAAACATTTAGCATTCATTTACCTAGACTTTCTGAACCTCCCCGTGTCTAAAGATGTTTCCCCTGAAGAGGAGAGAAGCTCCAGTCTGGTCCAGGAGGAACCACATATTAAAGAGGAACACGAGGATCTACTTCAAGGACCAAAGGACCAAAGTGAACACACAAAAACACAAGCTTATGTAGAGTACTGGTTACAATCAAAACCAAATAGTGATGACCACTATTCACATTGTTCTGAAGACGGTGATGATTGTGAGGAGACCAGGGAAAGTCAGACATTACACAAACTGAATGTATTTGTGAACACAAAGAGAAGAAAGGGAAGACCCTTTACATGTACAGTTTGTGGCAAAGAATTTAGTCAAAAGAGTAATCTAGAAGCCCACATTAAGACTCATACTGGGGAAAAGCCCTTTCTTTGTACAATTTGTGGAAAATCGTTTACTCTAAAGGGACATTTGAAGAGACACACAATGATTCATACGGGAGATAAACCCTTTAAATGTACAGTTTGTGGAAAAGGCTGGAGTCACATGAGTTATCTAAAAGAGCACATGAAGACTCATACAGGGGAAACGCCCTTTACGTGTACAGTTTGTGGCAAAGGCTGTAGTCGAAAGAGTGATCTAAAAATACACATGAGGACGCATCTGGAGACAAAACAGGATGAGCTACTTCCAAGACCAGAGGCGGCCGATGGGTCAACTTTGACATCACTAGCAGTAGAAAATAAAGATTATGAAAATCGAGAGACAGAGCCTGTAGCCAGCACCTCAATTGAACACACGAAAACACAAGCTTATGTAGAGTACTGGGTGCAATCAAAACCAATTAGTGGTGACCAGCTCCACTCCTCACACTGTTCTGAATCTGATACTAAAGACAGTGACGATTTTGAGGAGACCAGGGAAGGACAGACATTAAACAAACTGAATGTATTTGCGAACACAAAGAGAAGAAAGGGAAGACCCTTTACATGTACAGTTTGTGGCAAACAATTTAGTCAAAAGAGTAATCTAGAAGCCCACATTAAGACTCATACTGGTGAAAAGTCCTTTCTTTGTACAATTTGTGGCAAATCGTTTACTCTAAAGGGACATTTGAAGAGACACACAATGATCCATACGGGAGATAAACCCTTTAAATGTACTGTTTGTGGAAAATGCTGGAGTCACATGAGTTATCTAAAAGAGCACATGAAGACTCATACAGGGGAAACGCCCTTTACGTGTACAGTTTGTGGCAAAGGCTGTAGTCGAAAGAGTGATCTAAAAATACACATGAGGACGCATCTGGAGACAAAACAGGAGGAGCTATGTCAAAGACCAGAGGTGGCGGATGGGTCAACTTTGACATCACTAGCAGTAGAAAATGAAGATTGTGAAAATCTAGAGACAGAGCCTGTAGCCAGCACCTCAACTGAACACACGAAAACACAAGCTTATGTAGAGTACTGGGTGCAATCAAAACCAATTAGTGGTGACCAGCTCCACTCCTCACACTGTTCTGAATCTGATACTAAAGACAGTGACGATTTTGAGGAGACCAGGGAAGGTCAGACATTAAACAAAAGGAATGTATCCGAGAACACACAGATAAGGAAGCCCCTTAACATGTGCAGTTTGTGGCAAAGAATTTAGTCAAAAGAGTAATCTAGAAGCCCACATTAAGACTCATACTGGTGAAAAGTCCTTTCTTTGTACAATTTGTGGCAAATCGTTTACTCTAAAGGGACATTTGAAGAGACACACAATGATTCATACAGGGGATAAACCCTTTAAATGTACAGTCTGTGGTAAAGGCTGGAGTCACATGAGTTATCTAAAAGAGCACATGAGGACTCATACAGGGGAAACGCCCTTTATGTGTACAGTTTGTGGCAAAGATTTTGGTACAAGGGCCGATCTAAAAAGACACATGAGTACTCATACAGGGGAAAAGCTGCATACTTGCACCATTTGTGGCAAAGGCTGTGTACACAGTGGCGAGCTAAATCAGCACATGAGGACTCATACAGGGGAAAAACCCTTTACTTGTACAGTGTGTGGCAAAGGCTGTAGTCAAAAATATCATCTAGAAGAACACATGAGGACTCATACAGGAGAAAAGCCCTTTCTTTGCACAGTTTGTGGCAAAGGTTTTGGTGCAAGGGCTGTTCTAAAAAGACACATGAGTACTCATACAGGGGAAAAGCCTTATACTTGTACAGTTTGTGGAAAAGGCTGTGTTCACAGTGGTGATCTAAATGAACACATGAGGACCCATACAGGGGAAAGGCCCTTTACTTGTACAGTTTGTGGCAAAGGCTGTAGACGAAAGAACACACTAAATATACACATGACAACTCATACAGAGGAAAAAACATGTATTTGTTTAGTTTGTGGCAAAGGCTTTGGTGTAAGGGCTGCTCTACGAAAACACATGAGCTTACATACAGGGGAAAAACCATGTACTTGCACAACTTGTGGCAAAGGCTTTGTTTATAGTGGTGAACTCAAAGAGCACATGAGGACTCATACAGGGGAAAAGCCCATTTCTTGTACAGTTTGTGGCAAAGGCTGTAGTCGAAAGGCTCATCTAGAAGAACACATGCGGATACATACTGGGGTAAAGCCCTTTCTTTGTACAGTTTGTGGCAAAGGCTTTGGTAAAAGGGCTGCTCTAAAAAAGCACATGAGTACTCATACAGGGGATATGATTAGTCATGATCAAGAGTGAGTTACAAAGGGTCTTAATGAGAAGCATCTGTTAAGCTGCATATTGTGAATTGTTTCAGATGTTTAGTCAATTACGTTGGTGCTTAGCATTAACACATTCAATACGACTTGGACTAGAATGCATCATACACTATTTATATATCACCGTACTCTTGCCGCTGAGGAAGATCTGTCAGGATGAAATGGTTCTGTTGCTCTGTGCATAAACAGGTAAATAAAATAATGTAAAAAGGATATTTATTGCGTGCTGGCCTTTTTCTCAGTTTGTTTTTATAGTTTGTTGCCAATGCTTTGGTGTAAGCAGTGTTCTAAAAAGACATACTTAATAAATAGAACTATATTATATGTTTTTGATCATTTGAATGTTGAAGTGTTATTAAATAATAGTCTTGTCATTACAGATGGTTCCTATACAAGTCACAACGTGTCACGTTGTAAGACATGAGTAGATCTGCAATATTATTTTCAGATTGGTACTGTTTTTTGATCAAATAATTGAGAAGCTCAGTGTTTTTGTACATTTTTATATATCAACAAATTGATTAACCTGTAAAATGTCGTCTTCACTGAACGTGCAAAAATAGTAAAAAGTATTTGCTATTTGGGATTATTTTTTAAACTTTTTGACATGACATGCCCAAAACAAGGATAAACTAGAAATGCACTCTGTCGAGCTGCCAACGTGCACGTTGCACACAAGTAGGCCATGCATGGCCTACTTGTGCGCAAGCAGAGCGCACAAGTACTGCTACTAACTAGTACTACTACTAACTACTGTACTGCTACTAACTATTGTCCAAGTTACTGTTACTAACTAATGTCTCATACAACTGTTGTTCTAAATCCGTTATTGACCCGTTGTTGACCATATACCAACCAGGAACCGTACCTCAGTTACATCGCCATCAACAGCCAATTAGGGACCACGATTCTTACCCCAACATACATACATACATACATACTGGTAACCCTATTTTTGAATTATTTTTAAATATATGGAGGTATTGTGGGCTGGGCTTTTTTACAAAAAAGCCCCCCTTTTAAATACATACATACATACTGTGGAGTCTCTGTGTGGAATGAACAGGCGGAACAGGGAATTGCAGCACTTGAAAACGGCTGTTTTATTGCAGTTCAATAAATGATAGCATTCGTCACAGACAGGAGAAGCCCCACATAGGTCTCTCGGGCAAATTATAGTCCATACAGTATTATTTGCTCCACAGGCGTCATCCACAGCCTGGAGAAGGATGAGAACAAACGTTAGTTTCAACTTAGGTTATGCAGTCCCTTATAGCTCTTCTCCTCACTGGAGGGCTATGGTTACTAATAAATGATAAGAGGTGACGGCGAGGTCTTGCTTCGTGACGTCGTCAGTATTTATCCTTAACTGTAGTGGGTCTTCTCCCATAGCGGGGGTTCAGCTCCGAGAGAGCACCAGCCGTCCAGCCGATCCGGCGTATATAATGAGTGCCTGTTTGCTAGACAGTTCTCAATGCAATGTCTTTAGAATTATAGGTTTCCT
Source organism: Protomyctophum parallelum (assembly GCF_964188405.1). NCBI lineage: Eukaryota > Metazoa > Chordata > Actinopteri > Myctophiformes > Myctophidae > Protomyctophum > Protomyctophum parallelum. Next base: position 44,337,577 of record NC_139707.1, on the reverse strand, counting down.
TCCGACCTTATTATTAGTAGTTTCCGCGTCTTCGCCGTTGTGGCAGGGCTGCCCCCCTGCTGCAGTGCGATATGTGAGAACCGGAACTCCTGTTCCTATACTTCATTCATATCGTCCGTGGTTTCTGCCCCTCGGACATTTCCTGGACCGATCCTAAAAGCCTGTGATGGGGAGAGTGACAGTCAAGACATGCAGAGCTATACACATGAGTGTGTGTGTTTGGTGGAAGTGTGTGTGTCTGCTTACCCCCCGACGGTTTGCTTGTGCGTGCCTCCGTGAGCGTGTGTGTGAACCAGCCGCTGTCAGACGCACTACTAAGTCTTCCTTTTATACGCCGGGTGTGGCCGCTTGCTGCTTTGGGCGCGGTCCATCCATCAGCTCAATCTGGCGGAGGAGGAGATTCGGGACGTAGACATCCCCTATTAGGCGGCCGAGGGCGTGTCTCACGATCCGAGGCGTCTTCTGTCTGACAGCTTGTCTGGTTGCCCTGGCAACGCACTTACCATCGCGGGGTGTCGCTCGCGAGACCCCACAATACATACATACCTACATACATTTCAGAGGTTTTAGCAGTTTTTAAGGACCCACTTTTAGGCCAGTGCACCAGAGCAAACTCTTGCCTTTTTTTAAACCCTACCCATTCTAACCAAATACATACATACATACATACATACATACATCAATCAGAGACCAGCGGGTGGCAGATTTTGCCGCGGTTGTCGCAGGTTAGGGTGGATTTGAGTCATTAAAACATACATTTATATTGGATAAACCACGGGTGATATAATACATTAATGGCATCTATCTATAGGCTTATTATAGCTTTTAAAACGGAAATACATTAATGGCACACAATATCGTGTGTGTGTGTGTGTGTGTGTGTGTGTGTGTGTGTGTGTGTGTGTGTGTGTGTGTGTGTGTGTGTGTGTGTGTGTGTGTGTGTATATATATATATTATTTTTTTTGTCACATTGACTCATATTCCTATGAGTCACTATAACTAGAATACCTCAGAATGAAAATACATCGCTTGGATGCACCTGGGACGTATCCTTCCTCAGTGATGCCCTGATGAAATCTGCACATGCATTATGCACACAGTGCGACCCATCGTGAAATTGTGGATCGATTATTTTCATTATACCTTTGCTCGACACTCATGCAGGAGTGAAGTAGTGAATTGGAGGAGATACATGGTTTCTGCCTGACGGCAACCATATGCTTTGGCTCACTTGATTTACAGTAGGACAAAAGTATGCGACTGCAAAGACAAATTGGAAGTGTGGAGCAGGCCGAACATCGATCTGCTTTACTCACGGATCGCTTTCAGCACTTTCTTTGCGAAGACTGTATGATAGAAGTAGGCTATTTGAAAATGGTACGAGGGGGGCAGGGGGCACGGTGCCACAGTTGGTAGTGCTGTCGCCTCACAGCTAGAAGGTCCTGGGTTCGATTCCCGCTGGGGACGCTGTGGGTGCTGGCGGCGTGTTTCCTCCTCCGCGTCATCAGTGCCCATACCCGAAGGCGGGGTTGGCGAAAGGGCCTTTCTGTGTGGAGTTTGTATGTTCTCCCCGTGTCCCCTAGGGTAGGTACCCTCACAAAAAACATGCAGTAATCCTGGTCACTAAACTGCCTCCCCCTGGCCAGCCGGGACGCCTGATGGAGGGGAAAGGAACTGGTTGGAATAACGTGTTCCTTCCACGCGCTACTTCCAACCAGGGAAACTCCCCCCTGTCAGGTGTGAAGGAGCAACTTGGACACTCGGGCATGAAGGAAGCGTGAGTTCAAGTCCGTTACTCTCCCCTTGTCCCCCATATATGGGGACTAGGTTGGCGGAGGGTGTGTAGAGCCCAGGATCACATTAGATACAATGTCGTGGGAAATACAAAATCGTGGGATAAAAACTATATATATATAAAAATATTATAACCCAAGAGACTAGGAACCTAGGAATCTGTAACTGGTGCCTGGTGGCCATCCAGACATCCATCCATTGTGTTGTTGTAGTGAGAGCAGCCTGCAGGCTGTATCCACTTAGTGTTCTCTCATCTCACGTTCATTCACTGTGAATACAAACAATCTTCTCATCTTACTGACATGCAGCGGTGGAAAATAACTAACAGGTGCATTTATTCAAGTATAGGCCTACTGTGCTTAAAGGGCCACTTCACCCCTTTTGCAACCATATCTTATTTTAATTATAATTATGTTTGGGAGACAAGAAACACTTTCATTGGGGTTTTTATCTGGGTAATATGTGTAATACTAAATACTAAATTTAGTATTTTTTCTTTATATACTTTTTTTATCCCACGATTTTGTACCCTCCGCCAACCTAGTCCCCATATATATATATTAGTATTTCAAAGTGTCCATGGACTCCATGATGTCATGGGCACTGGGCTCACTTACTTCCTGGACTACATGTTGTCTCAGTAAGACAGCCCTCCCCCTATCCACAAGGAGGAGCAGTGCACCAGAGCATTATGGGAATTGTAATGATGTGATTTTCATAATGTTGCTGATGTCTGAGGTGGGTGGAATGCATGGGTCCTTGGCCACTATACCAACCTGATAGAAAGTAGACCAGCCTGCTTCGCAGCTGGTAAAAAAAATCCCATAGTCCCACAATGGACAGTTGATCACTGGACCATTCTTACCTGTCCCAGGAGTGGTTGGACCAAAGAAGTTCCCAGCTCCATTATTATTATTTTTGTGTGTGTATATATATAGGCCTACTTTATTTTTTAAAAACAATACCCACATTTTCACCGATTTTCACCGATGTTTTTCATGGAATTTATGGTGGTTTATTTATTGATGGTGTGACAATTTTAAACTTTAGTCTTCTAGGGTTGAGTGCGGAAGCATGATGCAGATCTTTTACTTGTAGAGGACGTTTTAAACCACTGCACTTTGAATAGGAACAAACAATAGCCTACTAATTGTATTGCCTTGGGGCCCTCACAGGTACAGTATAAGTGCACATGCACGCGCGCACACACACACACACACACACACACACACCCGTGAGGCCCCCAAGGGACCCCACCCTCTGTCACTAACTGTTTGTATTGACACACATTAATTCAGCATGTATAGAAACGGTGTGCATGTGTGTGTGTGTGTGTGTGTGTGTGTGTGTTGTGCGCAGACATGAACCTCGAGGACAGGCGGTGATTGCTGTTATTGGATGACAGAAACAGTAGCACAATTGTCTCATTGTCAACACAAACAGTAGGCTAGTACTGCCCGAAGCTCACAATAAGACAACAGTGTTGCTCTCTGCCGTCAGACAGATACGTTTACAGAACAAGGCTATAATAGTTTTGCATTTTTCTTTTTTTCTCACTTTTTTGAGGGGCGATAGCCTCTCCTATGTGGCCAGCTTTTGGTGTCACTAACCCACATTTTGTCCTAACACAAACATTACATGCCAATGAATGGACAATATACGCGTCCGTCTGTCTGTCTGTCTGTCTGTCCGTCCATCCGTCTGTCCCTGCGTTTGTCTGAGGAGTGGAGAGAAGATGTTTTTTTGTGAATTTTACAACAATCATTATTAACTTATTAACTTTATTAACCGTTTGGCCACCAGGATTAAAGTGATGTCAGGAGTGGAGGAAGTGCAACATGGTCCCTGTAAACAAAGGAGGGGAGGGGGGGGGGGGGGAGGAGAAGAGACAGTGTTACACCTTCCAGCCTTCATTCACAATGTCCATCTGAACACAATGACATGAAACTGAAGCTGTGTGTGTGTGTGTGTGTGTGTGTGTGTGTGTGTGTGTGTGTGTGTGTGTGTGTGTGTGTGTGTGTGTGTGTGTGTGTGTGTGTGTGTGTGTGTGCGTGTGCGCGTGCGTGCGCGCCCGTCCTCGGGCAGTAAGGTAATCCAGGGTCGCATGTCTCCTTCAGAGAGAGAGACCTGAGAAAAAGAGTACCACACAAACAGTGGAAATAGCCGATCTACAAGCTCACCAGGTGTCACGATGCCACGCGTTGAGAGCTTATAGATAGACTATTTTTTGGAAAAGACCAGTGGGTCGGCGGCAGTGGGCACGTGATTTTGGTCCCCTGAGGGACAGTGAAGTGAAGTAAGGATTTTTAAGACCATTACAGCATTAAAAGCAATCAAAAGAAACTGGTTGGCGTTGGCCAAATTGTCAAATAATATATATATATTGTTTTGTAAAATGCCGATTTAGACAACGCCTCGCAACACAACTACAGAGACTTTTATAAGTAGAGTAGAGTTAAGGTTTCTGAGTCAAGCGACAGGCTTTAGGGTCTGGCCAATCAGACAGGTGTAATCCTCAGGTGTGTGGAGATGTTTGTTCAGTCTCCTTCGTTCCTCCAACAGATCAACACACCCTTTCATGTGGAGGAAATCCCCTCCACACACACACGCACGGACACACACACACACACACACACACACACACACACGTGCACGCACGCACCACCCAAAATGTTGGGCTGCCTCTAACCCTGTGGATTGTGGAAGACACAATGGAGAGGTTTATGTCTTCAATGGATCAGCAAAGGATGAAAATTTCCTTTGACTTTGTTTAGCTTCTTTTGTCATCTAAGGAATCGAAACCTTGTAATGTTTTTTGTAGGACAACTTTGAGGGCTCTGTGTAACTATATATAGTAATTACTTCATATCAGAAGAATTAGATTTAGATTAATTTATACTCAAGGCGCTTTACTTGTAACAGAGTGTAGGCCTATCTCTACATTGTGGTATTAAAGGAAAAGAAAGTACTTCTTTCATGACTGTATGTTACAAGTAAGACGCGCAAACGCGGGAAGCGAACGCAGCTCGTAAATTGCAATAACAACAATTAGAATAAATTACGTACTTTTTTTTCTTTTTAGTTAGTATTTTTTGAAAGTTTTCTACTGTGTGTGTGTGTGTGTGTGTGGTTGTGTGTGTGTGTGTGTGTGTGTGTGTGTGTGTGTGTGTGTGCTACAGCTGCGCCCTCTGGTGGCGGGCGGGTGGTGTCACAGTGGGACAGACACACAGACATGATCTGCTGGGTCTCATAGTTAGTGCTCAGTGCGTTCGCAATCACTGCGTTCGCAACTAACCGACATGGCGCGGCTCCGCTTCATGCACTGAAGAGCCATTTGGTAAATTGGTACACGAGGGCTTAAACGTTTTTCATGTTTTATAAAGCACAACAGAACAGAACCATTTGCCACATAAAGGGTTAAGGTTTATCATTTGTGATGTTATGTTAGTGTTTAGTGTGTGTTTGATTGATTGAGTAGTTTAGGATTTCAGAAAAAAACAAACTGTATAGCGGTATGTACAGAGTGACGAAAAAGGTGATCACCTGTTTAAAACCCATTCTGGGCGGGAACCCCTTTTGGTGTTTTAACTAAGCATTATGTAATGCTTTAGCTATTGAAAAATAGCAGATCTACAAGCTCATAGCGCGCCACCGAGTGGCGCGCTACGAGCTTGTAGGTCTGCTATTTTTTTATCGTGGAAATGCAGCACAAATCTTTGAAGAATATATTCTTTCAGAAGACTTTGTATTTATTTCGACGTCATAGGCCTAAATGGGTTAAGGTTAATTTCCTCGCCCTTGGCCCGGCCTGCTGAAAGGTGGATTTGCAGGCCTGTTTGAATTAAAAGATGTTAAGTGATGTGCATCTTTTGAAGGACGAGGGTCAGTCAGTGCATTCCATGCCTGCATAGCGTGGCCGTGTCGTTGTAGAGGGAGAATTTATTTGTTTTGAAAGTGGGAGGTACCACATCATTGTTCACGCTCCCTCTGGTATTGTGGCTGTGGGTGTCACTCTTTTTTTGAGTGGTGCAACCACTCCCAAGGAACAGCAATGTCTGTCCTAACTCTATATGTGACTATGTTTAGACTAGTAACAGTAGGGGCAAAAGTGGCGCTGTTGTGCCAGAAACGGAGAGAACAGAGATAGTGCTGCACTGTTGCCATGCTAATGAGAGACAGAGAGAGGGGGGGGGGGGGGGGGGGGAGGGGAGTTGCACCACTCAGTTCACACAGGTGTGATTTGTTTTTAGGTAGTCAGGTATGCGGGTACTGAGGGCATCAAGGGCACGCTATAGGCTGCGTTTACACATTTTGAAGGTCAAACGCATTTTCAATTGTCTTCTACCCGGAGCCAGTTTAGACGAGCACAATGGGATGGAAAGAGGGGGGTCGTCATATCATGGGCGACGTACAGGCCGAGAAGTATAGTGTAATTTAGTTTGTTTTGGGAGCTCTGACTCTGAGGCGTGATGCTGGAAAACCAAGAGGTGGAAGCAGAGTCAAAGGAGGCTGAATTAGAACTCCCGCTAGAGAGATAGTGTGTGTGTGTGTGTGTGTGTGTGTGTGTGTGTGTGTGTGTGTGTGTGTGTGTGTGTGTGTGCGCGTGAGAGTGTCATTGTTGTGTGTCAGTATAATTATAGTCTATAGTTAATCTGTTGGATTACCTCTGCCTTCATTTACGATTTACCTTACCACACACACACACACACACTCACTCACTCACTCACTCACTCACTCACTCACTCACTCACTCACTCACTCACTCTCTCTCTATTATATATATTTTTGAGGGGCGCTAGCCCCTCCTATACTGGACAGAGTCTAATGTTTGTTTTGTCTGTCACTGAGCAAATGGGCATATTATGATGTTATGTTATGATATCACAATGATGACGTGTTTTAGTGGATTATGTTGTAGTATGTTTAAATTATATTATTTGTCTTCTGCTTTGTGTCAATAGTGGTTTAATCACCCACCACTAGACATATGTTCCCCTCACGTCTCATTTTGGGTAGCTCATTCTTCATGTCAACTAAGTTCAGTTTGTCCACATCTGTTTTTCAGGCCTAGAATTTGTATTGTCACGTTTTCGTTAGGAGAAAAAAAAGACAAAAAAGAGAGACTATAGCCTAGTTGGCCCTGGCAATGTGTCGAGCAAGATATTGAACCCCTAACTCCCCCCTCCCCCCTTCTAAACGGCCGAAACGTTGCACAATAAAAGTCTGTAAGTGAAGACAGTACTGTACGTGTGCGGGATTTCATTTTTCTTCTACTTGTCCATAGACTTTGAAATTACATAGGCCTACTGTTGAGATACAAAATCTGCAAGAATAACGTACAGTATCGTAAATTCATTTCCTACGAACTCATTCACATTCACAAGTATATGCTTTATTTTAAATAAGCTTACATATTTAAACATATACATTGCACAATGCCCCCCCCCCCCCCCCTGCATGAACCTTTATACAAAAGTCCTGGTATAAAAAAGCTTTAGACCCCCCTGGCATAACTTCTAGAATAAAGTTGATGAAATAAAGCAGATCCTACTTCAGAGCGTCTTTCTGTGTCCTGGTAACGTGAGACGTGTATGTATCCCTGTATGTATGTGAGCCTTTCACACTGTCCACACCCACTGCTTGGATTTCACGCTTCCTCACATAGTTGCTGCCGGGCAGAAACCTTGTATCTCCCACAGATTAGGCTACAACCACACACGGAGGTTTTGAAAACATGACCAATGACAAAAAAAACTCCCATATCTGCTGGGCGAAGTACAACAATGTGCAAACGCAGCAGAGTTGCTGTGATAGGAGAAGGATATCAAACGGAACACAACCACCCTAAAGACTAATCATTGTGTATATTCCTGCACTATACCTGCATTGAGTGACCTTGGTACATAGAATTTGAATCTATTGTAGATTCTGACCTTCAAATGTACATCATTTTTGTTTTGATTGTATTGCTGTATTGTTGTATTGTTCTTTCTGCTTTGGCAATGTAAACGTATGTTTTCTCATGCCAATAAAGCCCTTTGAATTGAATTGAAATTATATCTCCATATTCCCCTGACACTAGATTCCTACAAAATGTCTTCTAAATCCTGATAGTTAAAAAAAAAATCACACACGTGTGAACTGAGTGGTGCAATTCCCCCCCCCCCCCCCCCCCTCTCTCTCTCTCTCTCTCTCTCTCTCTCTCTCTCTCTCTCTCACTCTCTCTCATTAGAGTCACTACCCCTCTCACTGTTTCTGGCGCCCCCTACTGCTATTATTAAGTCACATACTCATGCTCATACAGACAGACAGACACACACACAAACAAACAAACACGTACGAGGACATTGCAAGCTGGTTGTAGGAGTGGTTGCACCACTCAAAAAGAAAAACTATGTTTTTATGTGAGTCATGGTTCTCAAACTATTTCATGTCAAGAACCCCCAGAATTATATGTAATTGCCCCACGGACCACAATCTCAAATTATGTTGTTCCGCAGGGACCCCCCTGAAAGAATATACATTCCAAATTTGCGACACATTTTACCGATTTTTCAAAAATAGCAGACCTACAAGCTCGTACCGCGGCTCTCAGTCGGTGGCGCGTTGTGAGCTTGTAGATCTGCTGTTTTTCAATAGCTAAAGTATAACATAATGCTTAGTTAAAACACCAAAAGGGGTTCCCGACCGTCCAGAATGGGTTAATGCCCTATACTTTGCCATAGTACACACAGCAAAAAATATACTTTGTTTAAGTAGTTTATTATCGTCACTGTCGGATGGAGATTGCATGTCATGTCTAAAAGCCCAAACAGCACCAAAGGGTCGGGTCGGGACATAATGGCTTTTAACCCCATTCTGACCTGAGATCAGATTCTAAAAATGTCTTCTACATCCTGACAGTTTTCTGAAAAAGCTATGTTTCTATGTCAGTCGTTCTTCGGTTTTTCAGAAATAGCAGACCTACAAGCTCGTAGCGCGCCACTCGGTGGCACGCTATAGCTTGTAGATCTGCTATTTTTCAATAGCTAAAGCATAACGTAATGCTAACACCAAAACGGGTTCCCTTTGGTGTGTTTTGGGTTTAAGAAAGACCGTTTCTTTTTTTTAACTATACGTTTTGAAAACAAGTTAAATAGTGTAAATAAATGATTAAGCTCACAACCATCATTCCCTATATACTCTTTTGTGTGACACTTTCGTATGATGATGGACACGTTAAGTAGAACTATATATGGAGATGTGAGGTTTTTCTGCCCGATACCAACAACGTCAAGAGCTTAGAGTTAAACAATAACTGTCATTGTATCCACACTGCAATACGTTTTTCCGAAAAGTAATGGTTTGAACATACCGTAGGCCTACAAGGTTTCTTTCCCACCAGAGCGACAGTGTGTGTGTGTGTGTGTGTGTGTGTGTGTGTGTGTGTGTGTGTGTGTGTGTGATACAGACTTATAACATGCTATGTAGACAGCACTATAATTGCATTGTATGTAGTCATAGCACTTCATAGTACATATGTATAGCATAGTATATATGTATAGTTTATATGCATATAGTTTCATTATATAGATATTCCACTGTTTATGATACATGCTTTTTATGTATGCGATGTATTGCCATGCTTTTTGCCTCTTGCTTAATGTAAATCGCTCTGGATTAAGAGCGTCTGCTAAAGGCCTAAATTGTAAATTGTGTGTGTGTGTGTGTGTGTGTGTGTGTGTGTGTGTGTGTGTGTGTTACTGTGAAACACAATGAGTTGCAGAACACGAGAACATATTTGCTCCGACGCCAGATATCAGCAGATCAAGTCATGGTGATTTTTGTCACCAGGAGAAATGTGACAATGAGCGCGTGGTTCAACTGGCGTGACACATGCAGTAATAACCGACAACAAAATGGCTACAGCAGCATGTTGCGTCTTCAACAGGGGGTTTCCGGGACCCCTATGGTGGTCCTTAAACCCATTTAGACCTGACGTCGAAATTAAAAAAAAATCTGAAATACCCATGTTTTTGTATCAGTGGTGCTCAATATTTAATGTCAAGGACCCCCAGAATTATATGTATTTGGCCGCGGACCCCCATCTGAAAATATGTTGTTCCAGGGACGCCCCCGGAAGCAAAGATTTGAGTGAAAACATTCGCTCTGAAAGAATATATTTTCAAAGATTTGTGCCACATTTTCACGATTTTTCAAAAATGGCAAACCTACAAGTTCATAGCGCGGCACTCATGTGCCTTTTGGTGTTTCAGGCATTATGTTATACTTTAGCTATTGAAAAATAGCAGATCTACAAGCTCATAGCGCGCTACGAGCTTGTAGATCTGCTGTGTTTGAATAATCGTGAAAATGTGGCGCAAATCTTTGAACATATATTCGTTCGGAGTGAATGTTTTTAACTCAAATATTTGCTTCTATAGGGAGGTCCCTGGAACAACATATTTTCAGATGGGGGGGGGTACGTGGCCCAATAGAGATATTTCTGGGGGTCCTTGACATGAAAAAGGTTGAGCACCAACTGACATAGAAACATGGGGTTTTTCAGAAAACTGTTAGGATTCAGAAGCCTTAATTCTCTGGTGAGCACGTACGGCTAGTGGGAGAGCAGAAGAGCACAGTAAATAAATGTGACAGTCAGAATCCTACTGGATGCCGAGAGGGAGTTTCCTGCTCTGAAAAAGGAAAAAAAAATCCTTTTTGACTGAGATCCAGAGACCGACCACACACACACACACACACACACCCCGACGCGGAGGATTCGACACATTGTGTGAATGTGTAAACAGAATCAGGGGATTTTCTCGCAGCAAACCGCATGAATGCTGGTTCCTTCACGTCGACACAATGGTGTCGCTTGTGTCACATCAACGCGTTATTTCCTACATATTCTGCTCCTGTTAAAGCACATTTTCAACCTTATCTTCACGTAATTGGTCCTCCACTCATGCTCATTATAAGATGGCACCGAAATGAAAACTTAAGCTATGACGACTAAAACTAAGACTAAATATATTGACAATTTCGTCAACAAATAAAAACTAGACTAAAATGTTAGGAAGGGACTAGTGGACAAGAGATCCAGTATAAGTCATTTTACATTTTTTTGGTTGCATGCTGAAAATAGCAGATCTGTTGTGATTGTAGATCGGCTATTTTCAGCAAGTGTAAAAACAGTCATGATTACGATGGCATCAAGGCATGACTAAAACTAAATGAAAACTATTCAAAAGACCATGACTAAAACTAAAATAAAATGTTGCTGCCAAATACAACACTGATCTGTAGGCACGTCTGGCAAATTTCAACATTGTGTTTTTTATTTTTGTATTAATCCGTGAGCATAAAAACAGCACACATTGCTCTTACATGAAAGCCTCACTATGTAACCCTTTTAAATAATACAATGTGATTTTGTCCTTATATGTATAGAAAAGTATGTGTCAATACAATATAACGTAACCCATTTAGGCCTGATTTTAAAAATGTATTTTTTTAAATGTATTTTTTTTTAATGTCATGTTTCTATATCAGTGGTTCTCAATATTTCATGTCAAGGACCCCCAAAAATATATGAAATTGGCCGCTGACCCCTATCTGAAAATGTGTTGTTCCAGGGACCACCTCCCAGAAGCAAAGATTTGAGTTAAAAACATTCAGAGTATATATTCAAAGCTTTGCACCACATGTTCATGATTTTTCAAAAAATAGCAGACCTACAAGCTCGTAGCGCGCCACTCGATGGCGCGCTATGAGCTTGTAGATCTGCTATTTTTCAATAGCTAAATTACAACATAATGTTTAAAACACCAAAAGGGGTTCCCACCCACAACACAATGCATTGGGGGTGGTCTGCATTTTGTCTCCCTGATCTTCAATCGAGACATTTAGGTCACGCCTCACCTAGAAGACACAGGATCCGACACGTATTTTTGACCTGATGGTCAAAGATTCAATTCAAACCCCCGAGCGAGCAAGCAAGCAGGCCAACGGCTCTATTAGCTCAATGGTAAAAATGTCAGCACTGTCTCTCAGTGCAGGAGAAAAAAAAGGGTTCAATTCCCGAGCGGGATCGGAAATGTCCAAAAATAATAATAGAAGATCTACAGTGCTGGAAAGACATGGATGAGACCTCTGTTACTAAACAAGCACTATAGCAATTATTACTAACACAATACACACACAAAAACTATCACTTACGGCACCTTTTACACTCGTCTAAAAAGTTAAATAAACAGAGGGGAGAAAAGTGAGATGCAGCTGTCTCTCCTTGTGTCACGCTGCAGAGTCTTTTGTCCAAATATCGTCTTTCTTTTTCTCTCCCTCTCTCCAAATATATTTGGCCTTTTGTCCATAATTGGATCGTTAAGCTATACTAGAACTTTAAGCTCTTAAATTAAACCACTTGTTCGGGCGGGTCCCATATGGACCCTTATGGGTCTGGTGTACAGCACAGCAGCCATATTGGAAAGAAATTGGGCCAAACATTTTAATTTCAAGAACCCACCCATAACTCGAGCCAAATGGACCCGTTAAGCAAGGTCACACCTAATATAAGGGGCCATTTGGAAGCCCCTCCTCAAGGAACCAAGAGGGTTCCCGGGACCCCACTGTGAGACCCACTGGTGTCACAGGGTGTTTCCAGAGAGCCAATATGCACAACAACACCAGCACCCTGACTCTGTTTGAGCAGAATGGAACAGAGCCTTCATTAGTATCATGAAGGCTGAAGGGAAAAAGGCCCAGTTGCTTTCCAATATGGCTGCTGTGCATATAGAGCCAAATATTCCATCCTTACACTTAACCCATTTTGACCTGGGAAACGATTCTGCAAAATGTCTTCTAAATCCTGACTGTTTCCTTGAAAATGCTATGTTTTTCTATGTCAAAGTCGTTCTCAAACACTTTCATGTCACTTTTCACGATTCTTCCAAAACATAGCAGACCTACAAGCTCGTAGTGCGGCACTCGGTGCCGCGCTACGAGCTTGTAGGTCTGCTATTTTTCAATAGCATTACATAATGCTAACACCAAAAGGGGTTCCCACACATGAACACATACTTTTACAGTGTCTATTGGGGTCCCAGAGATACATATATATTGTACACTCTCAGGTTCAGACCTGTAAGGGTTCATTTGGACTCCTATTGGGGCCCACGGACTAGACGTACAGTACAGTACAGTACAGTACAGTACAGTACAGTACAGTACAGTACAGTACAGTACAGTACAGTACAGTACAGTACAGTACAGTGTACTAAATGTGTATACGGTCGTCTCTCCTCTGGTTCCCGCTGCAAAGTCATTTAAAAAACCGTCTTCAGGATTGGAGGGTCTTAAAAAAATGTGATTTTTATGATTTTCTTTTTTTTAAATCACAAGTTAAATCAACCGAGGAGAGGAAAGCGTTTCATACGGTCGTCTCTCCTTTGGTTCCCGCCGCAAAGTCATTAATAAAACCGTCTTCAGGATTGGAGGGTCTTAAAAAGAAATGTGATTTTTATGACTTATTTTTTAAAAGTGAAATAAACCGAGGAGAGGAAAGCGTTTCATACGGTCGTCTCTCCCTGGTTGACGCCGCCGCCACCCCCGGCGCCGCCCAGCCGCTGATAAAACCTCCGCCACGACTGGACGGTCTTGCCCGACCACACCCAGAACCCCGACGTGATGCCCACGATCATGGTCATCAGGTACTTGATGATGAAGACGGTGAACTCGGGCTGCATGGGCGCGAAGTTGTGCGCGGGGCAGGGCACGGCGAAGCGCTTGCACGTCTTCATGTGCCACGTGCGCTCCCACGTCTCGCGGAAGGCCTGCTCGTAGAAGTAGCAGGCGATGACCACGGTGGCGGGCACCGTGTAGAGGACGCTGAACACGCCGATGCGCACCATGAGCTTCTCCAGGTTCTCCGTCTTGGAGCCGTCGTGCTTCATGACGGTGCGGATGCGGAAGAGCGACACGAAGCCGGCGAGGAGGAAGGACGTGCCGATGAAGAGGTAGACGAAGAGCGGCACCAGGACGAAGCCGCGCAGCGACGCCACGTCGTAGATGCCCACGAAGCACACGCCGGTCAGCAGGTCGCCGTCCACCTATAGGAGGAGGAGGAGAGGCAGAAAACTGAAGTAAAGCAATGATAACCCGTTTTGACCCGAGATCAGATTCTAGAAATGTTCTTCTACATCCCGACAGTTTTCTGAAAAAGCTATGTTTCTATGTCAGTCGTTCGTCGATTTTTGAAAAATAGCAGACCTACAAGCTCGTAGCGCGCCACTACGTAAATAAATAGGCAGGAGACAAGGCAGGAGACAACACTATTTGTTTTGTTTTTCTTCTTATAAATTATTTGATCGGCATTGCTCACAGGTTTACTTCAATATACCCATATCAGTTGGCAAAAAAACATTGCGGAGCGGTCTTGATATCGGAAGGTCGCTAGTTCGTATCCCCGGACCAGCACGTTAAAATTACCACCGTTGAAGTGCCCTTGGACAAGGCATTGAACCCCTACCATGAAATGTTCTATGAGCAGGGCCTGGCTGTAAACAAGTTCTTGAGCTTAGTCCAGTTACCCTGGGTAAACATAGTACCTTTCCTTTCCTTTCCTTGTGACTGGAACAATCTACCTGTCCATATTCGTTCAATAACATCTTTTCATTTGTTTAAAACTGTGCTGTCCTCTCATCTTGAGACTACCTGTTCATGTTTTCACTAATCATCACTGTAGCAGATGTGTTATGTCTACGTTATGTCCATGTTATGTGAAATGTTGTTTTGTTGATTTTAGTTTTGTTGTTGTTGTTGTTTGTTTCTTGTTTATCTAGGAATTGTATTGTTTTGTCTTGTTTTGTTTTGTCTGGTTGAATTGTAAAAAAGTGTCTTTATGTATGAAGTGTATTTTGTGAATTGCGGACCCCCTTGAAAACGAGAGACATTCACCAACCTGTCCCATAGCCAGTATGGAGATGGTTTTGACAGCAGGTATAGCCCAGGCGGTCAGGTGGAAGTACTGACTGTTTGACTCGATGGCCTCGTGACCCCATTTCATGCCCGCCGAGAGGAACCACGTCAACGACAAGATCACCCACCTGGAAATACAAGAGTTAATTGATTAATTAAAACCCATTCTGGTCGGGAACCCCTTTTGGTGTTTTAAACATTATGTTATAATTTAGCTATTGAAAAATAGCAGATCTACAAGCTCATAGCGCGCCACCGAGTGGCGCGCTACGAGCTTGTAGGTCTGCTATTTTTGAAAAATCGTGATAATGTGCCTGAAATCTTTGAATATATGTTCTTTCAGAGCAAGTTTTTAACTCAAATCTTTGCTACTGGGGAGGGTCCCTGGAACAGCATATTTTCAGATGGGGGTCGGCGGCCAATGTCATATATATTCGGGGTTCCTTGACATGAATATGTTTGAGAACAACTGACATAGAAACATGGGTTTTTAATAAAAACTGTCAGGATTTAGAAGACTTTTTTTTTTTTGTCAGGCCTACATGGGTTAAAACCGTTTCATCCCAGCTGAGAGGAACCACATTAACGACAAGATCACCCACACCCAGCTGAGCTAATTAACCTTTTATTTTCAATCATTTTGTATTTTTGGACGCACCATATGGAGCTGGCCATGCCGAAGAAGTATAGTATCATGAACAGGATGGTGCAGCCCTCTTTCTTGGTGCCCTGGGCCACGGTTCGATACCCGTCGTCCTTGAACTTGTCAATGCACACCACCTGTACGGGACAATAATTGTACAAACCAATTCAGCACAGCATCACCACAACCAATAATGTATTTTTCGGTATGTATCACTCATTAACCTTATAGTTTGTTATAGGTTGACAAACTAGACAGTGTGGTACATGTTATAGACTAGCGTCGCAGGCCCGCCCCCTCGAGAGACCCGGAAAATAGTTCCCCGTTTATTTTCCTCATAGACTTTTCAGAAAGTATTTATTTAAAGACGTTTACGCCGCGGACAAAGCCAACTCTTGTCGTGACAAATCATGACAATAAACACAATGTTTTGGGCCAAACAAAGAATTAGAAATTAGAAAATAAACGACAGGTTTACAACACTTTTTTGGTTGTTTTTCTTATTTGTAATAATGTTTAATGTTTGTTTTGTCACGACTCGAGTTGGCTTCGTACGACGCTTAAAAGGTCTTTAACTCTCTCTCTCTCTCTCTCTCCCCCCAAACATCAGTATATTTTCCTCCAGCCATGTTATCCCTCCAGTCCCAAACAATGAGTTAGTTATTTACATAAGGAGAAGAGACTGGAGCAGCACAGACATTTAGAGCCTTTTATTGGGTGCTAAAGTATAGAAAAACGACTAACGTTTCGACCTTGCGGTCTTCAGTCAGAGTCAGAGTCAGGCTAATAAAAGGCTCTAAATGTCCGCTGCTGCTCCAGTCTGTTCTCCTTATGCAACTCCTGTCCTTGTATACCTCTGTTCTCCTTATGCAACTCATGTCCTTGTCCCCGTGAAGCACCAGATCAGCCGTTTCAGGGTTGGTAGACTCCCTTTGTTACTCTATAGTTAGTTTGTCCGGTCCAAAGCAGCTCATCTTAGTTTTTCAACTAGTTCATCTACTTTTAACCCATTCTGACCTGAGATCAGATTCTAAAAATGTCTGTTTGAAAATTCTGAAAAAGCTATGTTTCTATGTCAGTCGTTCTTTGATTTTTCAAAAATAGCAGACCTACAAGCTCGTAGCGCGCCACTCGGTGGCGCGCTATGAGCTTGTAGATCTGCTATTTTTCAATAGCCAAAAGGGGTTCCCGCCCAAAATGGGTGCCCCTTCCCCTTACAGGGAAGGGGAAGATTTTTGTTTCCCTGTTTGACAGGTTAGACTTGATTTATTTAGATGGTAGTTTTGATTGCAATTCCCTTATTTTGGCACCACCAAATCCCTTCCCATATCTTTGTGTTATTTGGCTGATTGTCATTATTTGTTAAACAAAGCTTTAACAAATAATGTTAAATAGTAGATCTACAAGCTCACTGTGCACTCGGTGCCGAGCTATGAGCTTGTAGATCTGCTATTTATTTTTTTTAATCTTGAAAATGTGGTGCAAATCTTTGAATATATATTCTTTCCTAGCGGATGTTTTTTTAACTCAAATCTTTGGTTCTGGTGGTCCCTGGAACAACACATTTTCAGATTGGCGTCGGCGGCCAATAAGGGCCTAGCTTTCTCGGCCCCACCCCTCTCCCTGTGTTTATATTGTGTTTTAGGATCCAAGATGGCCGCAGCACCAGGAGGGGGTGGGGCGGAGGTGAGCGGGCGGCGTCGACATATGCCCTTACCGGGCTGCATTAAAGACACTTGCCTTGTGTCTGACACCTGACTTGTGTCTGAACACAGCTTTGATGGATGTGTTCTGACCCCCTCCCCCCATCAAACAAGATCAAACCATATGGGCTTCCATTGAAGCAGCCATTTAACACAGACACAAGAGACAGGTGTCTTGAATGTGTGAACCCACCCAGTAAACACAATATAAACAATTGGAGAGGGGTGGGGCCGAGAAAGGCCTTTTATTACATTTCATTTTTGGGGTCCTTGACATGAAATGGTTTGAGAACCACTCACTGATATAGAAACAGAAACATAGGTTTTTATCAGAAAACTGTCATGATTTAAGAAGACATTTGTAGAAGCTGGTCTCGGGTCTAAATGGGTTAACCCATTCCGGGACGGGAACCCCTTTTGGTGTTTTAAGCATTATGGTATACTTTAGCTATTGAAAAACAGCAGATCTACAAGCTCGTAGCACGGCACCGAGTGCCGCGCTACAAGCTTAGTAGGTCTGCTATTTTTTAATAATCGTGAAAATGTGTATATATATATATTAATATATATTCTTTCACAGTGAAGGTTAGGTTTAGGTGTGCTGCCCCGTGGGAGGTTAGGTTTAGGGTGAGGGTTTGAGATTTGTAGTTGTAGGACTAATGACTGGTCTAACCCAATGACTATAGTCTAAACCAAATACTGTCTAAACTAAGTACTGCACCCTGGTTTTTCAGAAAACTGTCATGATTTAGAAGACATTTTGTTAGAATCTGGTCAGTCCAAAATGTACAGTATATATTAAATGTACCGATTACTTTGCACACAAATAACCCATTCTGACCGGGCACCCATTTTGGTGTCAGCATCATGTTATGCTTTAGCTATTTAAAAATAGCAGATCTACAAGCTCATATCGCGCCACCGAGTGGCGCGATACGAGCTTGTAGGTCTGCTATTTTTGAAAAATCGAAGAGCGACTGACATTTCTAGAATCTGATCTCAGGTCAGAATGGGTTCATCAGGACCAGTGTGTGTCCGGCGGAAACCTCGTATGAATCTGATCTCAGGTCAGAATGGGATAAAATACCTTGTCTTCCAGGAAGAAGCCGGCGGCGTAGGCCACGGCCACCATGAAGTAGCATCCGGACAGGAAGATGATGGGCCTCTCCGGGTAGCGGAAGCGCCGCATGTCCACCAGGTAGGTGAGCACGGTGAAGGCCGTGCTGGCGCAGCACAGCAGCGCCCAGGTGCCCACCCACAGCCTGCCGAAGCGCACCTCCTCCTCGCTGAAGTACATCACGCCGTTGGGCTTGGAGGGCTCGCACGGAGCGCCGCAGTCCTTGGCACCCAGGAACTGGTGGTGGTAAGGGGGGAAAAAAAGGCGTGTTAACCCCATTTAGACCTGAGGACGATTCTACAAATGCAAATCATGACAGTTTTCTGAAAACCTCATGTTTCTATGTCAGTGGTTCTCACACTATTTCATGTCAAGGACCCCCAAAAATATATGTAATTGGGCCACCCATCTCAATATATGCTGTTCCAGGGGACCCCCCAGAAGCAAAAATTTGAGTTAAAAATGTTCGTTCTGAAAGAATATATATTTTGCGCCACTTTTTTGCGCTTGTAGATCTTGTAGCTTGTAGAGCTTGTGGATGTCCAGAGTCTGGTATTCTGGACACATCCTAGTCTACAGCACTATGTGGACTCGTGCAATATGGTCACTGGACTCTTGGAATACGGTCTCTGGACCTTAGTCTGGCACTTTGTGCAATAAGGGCTACGTGCTATATTATGGACATGTTTTTTTCTTCCTGCTCATATCCTTATTTATTTATTTAAATGACTACTGCTCAGACCTGCTTTTACTACTGCACTGTAATGTATCCTCCTTACCGACATGTTTGCACTATTGGTGAGATGCTAAAATACTTTTCGCTGACATTGACAATAAATTGAATCTCATCTCATCTCAAAGACATATTTCTGTTTGCCTTTTAGGCTCACAGGTCAAATACCGTAAGACAAATACCTTTATAAGTGATATAGATATTTGACTTATTTAATGATTTTACACTTTCTAAAAAAAAAAACAAAAAAACACAGACAA
Organism: Protomyctophum parallelum; assembly: GCF_964188405.1. NCBI lineage: Eukaryota > Metazoa > Chordata > Actinopteri > Myctophiformes > Myctophidae > Protomyctophum > Protomyctophum parallelum. Next base: position 44,318,369 of record NC_139707.1, on the reverse strand, counting down.
CCCACTATCTTTGCAAAAACATAAACGGCACAAAGAGCAAATCTACAAGCTGACAACACGTTGCATCGCGACACGTTGCCAGCTTGTAGTTCTGCCATTTTTGTAACTTTTTGTATGACACCGTAATAATAACAACATAACACTGTTTCTATATAGAACAGTCCCAGTACCTGGTACCCCAGGTAGGAGGGCAGCTCCAGCTGCAGGGGGCAGGTGAAGTGGGGGGACGTGTGCTGGTGGGGAGGCTGCTGGATGGGGGGTCGGCCCTCATGGGACGGGTGACGGGTGACGGCGTCGGGCGGGTGGCGGCCTATAGGGATGCAAATGTTCAGTTTAAATCATTAAGCGACACGGGGACATTTTTTGACACCTTCACGAGTGCTTTTTTACTGACATGCAAAAGGACACCTTTGGCCAGAATTTGCGTGCGTGGATTTCAAGATTGTTTTATTTGTCAATTGTATTTCGATCTGCAAGCAGCTTCGGGAAAATAAAAACATGTATGTGTTTCTAAGACGGCAACAATTCATAAAAGAAATCCACTAAAACCTGACCATCCCCCCCCCCCCCAAAAAACAGCTAGCGAGGATTGGCTAAAGCTAATGTCAACGTCTATAGAGCGTCGGAGTCCCGCCCCATAGAGTAATAAAAGGATAGACACTGAACCGCAGCGCCCTGAGTGAGTTTTAACATCCTACCGGGTACGGGGGTGGGGTTCTGAGTGAGTTCTAACATCCTACCGGGTACGGGGGTGGGCTTCCCGGCGTTGTCGGTGCTGTTCAGACCCACGCAGATGTCCGGTCCGCCGTGAACCGGGAAGTTGTGGCAGCGCAGCCGCTCGGGCCACTGGAAGCCAAACTTGTTCATGAGCGCCTCGCAGCCCTGCGTGGGGACAGTAGAGGGGCAACAGTTAAAATCAAAGTCATGGATTTTTAATCTATTAAAGATGGAGTGCCACAAGTTTTGTATTTTTCCAGTTTTTCATGTGTCTATGAGGTGACAGTACTTCATTAGACACCCTGGAGTCGTTTTTATGTGCAATGGTGTATTAACTTTGTATTTAGGGTTTCTTCCTGGAGGCTGAACCCTTGACAGTCAAACGGGCCAATGAAATAAACAGTAATATAGTGACTCCCCCTTGAACATTCATGTTGCACTTCTCGAGTCTAGGCTACCAAACACAGTCCCCTCCCCCGTCTGTACTAGGCTACTGAATGGGGCGGAGGAGAGCAGAGGAAAGAGGTCATGGATTTAGCCATTTTCCCAGTTGTCGGTTTATCAGCTACTGTACATTTGATGTGAGCTGTAGGCTATATGTTCAAAGACAAGCCGCAACAAACGAAAATGAAACTACAACTCTAGTTTCTCACGGTGCGTTAATTGCAAGCTTGACGACGCAGGAATGCATGTCCCCCGGTCTCACAAAGATACAGTACTTGATTCTTAACGTTTGCTGTCAAGTCTGGATATTAAAACTTATGTCAGTTATGTTTATATCACTAGTCGTTGTGATTTGAAATGTGAGTTTGGTCACTTAGAGCATGGGTTCCCAAAGTGGGGTCCGGGGACACATAATATAATGCAGAATGACCAAAGACTTACAGTAGGTGAGCCTAAATGGGGTGCATAGTTTAGACTAGTCATTGGTTAGACATGGGTTAAGGTTAGGTTTAGGTGTGCTGCCCCGTGGGAGGTTAGGTTTAGGTTGAGGGTTTGAGCTGATAGGTTGTAGTTGTAGGACTAATGACTAGTCTAAACCAATAACCCACCCACATGGTAAAGTGCATGTGTGTGTACTCTGTGAGTGTGTTCTGCCTGAACTAACCTTGCAGGCTACTGTACAGTATCATTCTTGTGGTCTCAATCCTGTACATTGACAGCGTTGCAACAGTCACATAACTGTAGTAACCCGACACCGCACGTTACAGCCAAATGTGTACTCCTGTCGTATCGTATGGCATGGCCGTGCGCCCCGGAAATAGCAGATCTGCGAGCTCACAGCGCGTTGTGGACGCAGCACAGCGTGAGCTTGTAGATCTGCTATTTTCAACAGGCGACCGACCCGTTATACGGCGAGGTATAACTACTCCCAGCTTAAAGGAATTCACACATGATTGCTTTTCCTGCCAGTTGGTCTGATTTAAGGACCCATTCACATTGCATTATGTTATAAATAAATGCATTATGTTATAAATATGGACCTGTACACTGTCTCTCCCAACCAACTCAGTGGCCTTGTGGTTAGAGTGTCCGCCCTGAGACTGGGAGGTCGAGGTTCGATCCCCGGCCGGGTCATACCAAAGACTGTAAAAATGGGACCCTGCTTGACACTCAGCATCAAGGGTTGGATTGGGGGTAAGTCCCTGCGACATACTAGCGTCATGTCCAGGGGGTGTACTTGTACATCAAGCTGCCTCACGCTACAGAAACAGGAGATAGGATCCTCTGGGTGACCGTCCTAAAGTGTCACTGTTGTGAAACATAAAACATAATAAAACAAAATTCCGTGAGGCAGGGTGTCGTGTCGTGTCGCAGACCCCCCCGGCGAATGCTCGGACCTCCTGGTTGGTGGACCCCCCTGACTTAAAAGGGTTCATTGATGATAATATACAAAATAATTGAAAAGCGTGGTTCTCAATAATTATTCAATTCATCAAAAATAAAAGGAGGAAAGGAAAGGTACTATGTTTACCCAGGGTAACTGGACTAAGCTCAATAACTTGTTTACAGCCAGGCCCTGCTCATAGAACATTTCATGGTAGGGGTTCAATGCCTTGTCCAAGGGCACTTCAGCAGTGGTCATTTTAACGTGCCGGTCCGGGGATACGAACTAGCGACCTTCCGATATCAAGACCGCTCCACAAACCGTTCGGCCACCGATGCCCCCTAAAGTGTATGTAATAGGCGTATATAATATGGACAGTCGTACCTGACGTGCACGCTCGCACAGCGAGCGGCAGGGAGGGATGGCGGCGTCCAGGACCGTGCAGACCGGGGCGTACATTGAGCACAGGAAGAACTTCAGGTCCGCCGAACACTGGACCTATAATGAACAGAACCCCTTTTGGTGTTAGCATTATGCTATGCTTTAGCTATTGAAAAATAGCAGATCTACAAGCTCATAGCGCGCCACCGAGTGGCGCACTACGAGCTTGTAGGTCTGCTATTTTGGAAAAATCAAAAGAACGACTGACATAGAAACATAGCTTTTTCAGAAAACTGGAGAAGAAAGTTTTAGAATCTGATCTCAGGTCAAAATGGGTTAACTGCCCAACACTTCACCTAATGAACAGGGTGGGAATTTACTGCTAAGTATATTTACTCAAGTACTGCAGTCATATATATTATATGCAAATAAATATCTCACTCACCCAATACATTATCAAATATTAAAAAAGGTGTATTAACCAATGAAGTACTATTGTGTACTTCTGTCTAAAATAGACAATATACAAGCTTGTTGATAAGCTATTTCTGAAGATTCTTGAGTATTTTTTTGTTTTGGTAGACTACTTTAAGATATACTTTAAGTGTAATTTGATGCCAAGACCTTGGTACGTGCTTTCCTCAAGGATCATTTTGTACATGACAGTAAAATGCCTGTCATCATTGAGCTAATAGTCTGCCTGCTTGATTATTGCCTGTGACCTTGACACGTTTGAAATGTCTCAACTATTAACATAGTACTCTTACCATACAGATTGTATAAGTTATAAATTATAATTATTATACAATCTGTATGGTAGAGTATATGTTGATACAGTATTATAACTTATAATACTGTATTAACATACTCTATACATATAAGTTATATTGTATTTAACATACTCTATCATACTGTATAAGTTATATTGTATTTAGCTCTGGTCCATAGCTCTAATGCGTTTGGACCAGAGCTATATTGTATCAAACATACTCTTCCATATTTTATATTAACATACTCTACCGCCCTATACATATTGTACAAAATTACATGTTCAATCTCAGCTCTTCAAGTAGGTCCATGTGTCTCCTGTCATGTTACAGGCCTAATGGTGTATTTTATTTTATGTTGTATACTATGTAATCTGCCTTTTTAAGAAGCTGGGGTGTATAGGCCTATTAGTTAGTTTAGTATTCACTTGTTCATTGTTTGCAAACTGTCATTGTTTATGTAAACTCTAAAAGGTAAAAGGTAAAAAGTAAGTCCATATAGGCTGGGCTTCTTAAGCATTACATTTAAATAAAGAATCAGTCAATCAGTTATTCATTCAAAAGGTTAGGGTATAGTAACCTATATGAACACAAATGTCCACTTGCAACACGTACAGTAGTATATTTGCACTGTATTTATTTACCTTGACCAGTGGGTAGAACTGTATTTACTGTATTTACCTTGACCAGTGGGTAGAACTGTATTTACTGTATTTACCTTGACCAGTGGGTAGAACTGGTGCACCTCCAGTCCGGCGTCCTCCTGGTTCGAGTGACCCAGCAGGTTGGGTAGGATGGTCTGGTTGTACTGGAGGTCCGCGCACAGCGGGATGGTGATGGTCTGACAGAAGCCATGCTCCGAGCCCCAGACACCCCCATGTACACCCCCCTGTTCACCCCCGTGTTCAGCGGCCCCACACAGCCCCAACATACCGCCCCAAAAAAACACCCAAACCCCAAACAACGACAACGGTTTAATCTGTGTCATGTTTGTGTTTTTTTGTTGTGGGTATATATATAATTATTTTTTCACTCAGTAGTTGTATGTTGTCTGTTTTATGTGTGGTGATGCAGTCTTTGTTTGAATGTGTTTTTTTTTAAATGTATTATGGAGTTATCTGTGGTTTATCTACTACTACTACTTATTTGATTTTCAAATCTAATGAAGTCAAATCGAATCAAGCCAGCTGCTGAGCTGCAAACCGCTGTCGCCATAGTTGAAGAGGAGGAGGAGGAGGAGGAGGAGGAGTAGGAGAAAAACACTCACACTTTGGTTCCCAAGTTTTTCAGAAACTCTTCAAAACTACATTTACAAATATATCAAAACTCGAGCCCCAACAAACCCCGCAGAACGAACACACTGCAAACAGCAGACCCGGGAGGAGGAACTGGAGGACTGCTGTGTCATAGTTGAAGTTGACTTGAGGGGAAACTTTTAGTTGAAGGTTAAAAAAAAGAAAGAAAGAAAAAGGCTTAAAAATGTGGTGGAAATATATATTTGAAGAGTCCGAGCTGGCTGTACTGTATGTTCTGTAGTCCAACAAGCTTCTGGAAACGGAAGGTTTTATTTTATTTTATATTGAATGTTATAAATTTCCTCTCAAAAAGTCTGTACTCCTCAGAGAGCTTCGTTTCGCCGTGGTGGATCCTCATGGTTCTTTGTAGTTCTTCTCATTCCCCAGCACGCTCACCGTGCGTGCGTCCAACACACACTCACTGTAAAACGTACGTACGGCACCAATCCAGAAAAAGAAAAAAAAAGCATTAAATAAATCCTTCTTCGTTAAAAATGGTTACGTAAAAGTCCACGGTTGTAACTTCTAAACTCTCTCTCTCTAGTCTCTACCGTGCACAGCGTGCACTAGTGCGGGAGAGCACAGACAGACAGACACAAGGTCTGCAGCAGAAGTAGCTCCACAGACACACACACACACACACAGTCACACACACACACACACACACACACACACACACACACACACACACACTGGGACCTTCAGTTTCTACTGGCCCCCTCCCCCCGGGCCGGCCTGGCATACTGCACGGATACTGGTGACCTATCGAATTGTGTGACCCCAGGGCAGTAGTTCTCAACCTGTGGGTTGGGACCCCAATATATACTCTAAGGTTGGGACCTTAATATATACTCTAGTCTAAAGGTTGGGACCAATATATACTTTAAGGTTCGGACCCCTGACCCCACACGTTTGTTTGTTTGTTTTTGTTTTTTTTGGGGGGTCTGTCTGAAATTCTTTATTAGGAACAATCCCTTGAGATGAACCATCTCGTTTTCAAGGGGGTCCGCAATTCACAAAATACACTTCATACGTAAAGACACTTTTTTACAAACAATTAAACCAAACAAAACAAAACAAGACAAAACAATACAATTCCTAGATAAACAAGAAACAAACAACAACAAAAAAACAACAAAACAAACTGCAACAAGACAACATTTCACATAACATGGACATAACGTGGACATAACACATGGATCATTGCATCATGGATCTGCTACAGTGATGATTAGTGAAAACATGAACAGGTAGTCTCAAGATGAGATGACAGCACAGTTTTAAACAAATGAAAATATGTTATTGAACGAATATGGACAGGTAGAATGTTCCAGTCAAGGAGCTTTGAACATAAATTATTTTTTGCCAACTGATGTGGGTATTGGACTGGGTGGTCCCAGATGACAGTGAAGTGACAATAACTATGGAAACAAAGTTTTTGGTCTCTCCCTATTGTGTTATTACAGCTTTTTTCTCAAAGATTTTCATTTAGGACGCCTTCATTAATATGGCTATTGTTTGGCCAGGCAGGGACCCCTATGTGAAAAAGGGAGGGACCTCCACAAGAGGAGATTTGTCAACTCGAAATTAGCAGATCTGCATGCTTGTAGATCGGCTATTTTGGAAATGGGGCTTAAGTATGTAAACTGTTGACAACAGTTTTGCACCAGTGGTCAGACTTATATTTAACCTTTAACTTCACAAAACCTATGCCTAAACCCAGAGCCATAGAGTGAGACAGAGTTACGCAAACTCCGTTCACTTCATGGGGCTTCAGTCCAATGGCTCTTCTACATAGACTTCTATTGAATGGGGTCCGACAACCGGAAGTTTACGGAATGCATTGGAATGCATTGGAAAACAGCACGTGACCGTGCTGTTTTCTGCCCCCTCAATATCGCAACTCTTCTATTAGATGGCTCTGCCTAAACCTAACCGCTAACCTCACAGAAATGATGCGTAAACCTAACCTCAAGCTCAAAACCCTGTTGACCTGGGCGAAAGAAACACAGGGAGAAGAAGAGTGTCCCACGATCAGACGTCACGGCAAGTTTGTGCAGAGCGTGTCAATACAATATGTGTCAATCCTGCTGGGTTTCTAACACAATCAATAATCAATACACACACACACACACACACTGATGATCTATAAACACTGACCTCGCCTCAGCGTCTACACATCCAATCAGAGGCTATTATTAGATTGAAGGCAGAGGAGAGTTAGAGAGAGAGTGAAGGAGAGAATTAAGGAGTCAGTGAAGATTGAAGAGACTTTAGTTAAGTAATTCTCAACATTGTTCATTTCAACGACGCCTAGTTTAATATGTATCAGACCACACGGACCCCCATCGGACCCCCATCTGATGTCACGTCTTATCTCTGGAACCACAATGTGCACTGCAGTATAACTCTGTTTATTTAACTCTGAAAGTTAAAAATGGAACCAAATTGACCCATTATGGTGCATTTGGATCCATTTGTACACTCTCAGAGACCCATAGATCATGGGCAGATAGATAGATAGATAGATAGATAGATAGATAGATAGATAGATAGATAGATAGATAGATAGATAGATAGATAGATAGATAGATAGATAGATAGATAGATAGTTCTGGCAGTGGCTCCTAAGGGGTTAACAGTTGTGATAGGGCCTAAAGGGGGCGGGGCGAGAACAATAAGACCAAGGGCAAAATTATAGGGAGGCGTGGCTACTGAATGGGGGCATGGTCTGTAAGGCAAAGTCAGTTAATATAATAAAACCAGAGAATGTTAATACCGTGATTTCCCAGAGGAGAATTAACTATCCCCCTCTCTCTCTCTCTCTCTCTCTCTCCTAAATACACTGTGCATTAGACAAGCCACGTGGTTTCCTGCTGAGAACCTCAGCCTCAGAACTTAACCCATTTTGGGCGGGGACCCACCATTTTGGTGTTAGCATCATGTCGTGCTTTAGCTATTGAAAAATAACAGATCTACAAGCTCATAGCGCGCCACCGAGTGGCGCGCTACGAGCTTGTAGGTCTGCTATTTTTGAAAAATCGAAGAGCGACTGACATAGAAGACATTTTTTTAATCTGATCTCAGGTCAGAATGAAAACTGTCAGGATGTAGAAAGACATTTTTAGAATCTGATCTCAGGTCAGAAATGGTTAAGTGGAGATGCTGATGTCCAGGAAGACGTCGTCGGCATACACAAATCAGACTGCAGAATGAAAAGCTCTTCTGTCCCACGCTTCAAGGAGCCTGTGTGTCTTTCCTTCCCACCAGTAATGACTCAAATCAATGCTAGCAAATGCTTATCAATAGGTTTCCGTAGCAGTCTAAAACAGTAATCAGTGATGGAAGAAGTATATAGGCTACTCACATGTACTTGAGTAAATGTACTTATACCTTCCACCACTGACCGTAATTACTTGCATATTAATGCAAATAGCTGCACAGCAGACTTGACAAGTTCCTCTGTCTAGCGGAAGAGATGAGAGCAGGGTAGAAGAGACAGCTACTGTAGGGATAGATGGGAGAGAAGCAGAAAAGTTTTGTTGTGCTTATTTTGTGAGTTCTGTACACTATACACAATATTATATATTTTTCTAAATGTCTTTCTTAAATGAATGCCTTACTTCATCACTCTACACTACAGCGTCACACAAAAGTAGCAAAAACAGTGCTGCATTTTTAAATTGAAAATCCTGAAAAGCAACAGTTTAGGAACACCGGCCCTTTGGAATATTGACGCGGACCCAGCAAAAAAATATATACTGCATAAAATGCAATGCAAATCTATGCATTGCATCACATCACATTGTGAGCTTGTAGCTCTGCTATTTTCAAATTAGGCTGGCCGAAGTGGGTTGTTTTTGTAATAACAATAATGTGTTAATGAATTTGAAGTCGTTGCGTCGAGTTTTGTGTTTTTAGCTTTAAATGTTTTGCTGTATACCTCCGTGCTGTTCTTGACTAATAAAGTATTCAATCAATCAATCAATCAATCAATCAATCAATCAAATTAATCAGGGCCTGAGGTCAGAGGTCAAGCTGTGAATGTAGGTTTCTCTGTATGACACAGTGAGCCCTACAGTGTAAAACCCTCACCTTGGTGTAGTCTGGGTGTTAGAGTATATATTAATAGAGACGGCACCGGATTTCTCCTCTCATCCACTTGCATTAAGTTGCTCAAAAGCACATGAGGTGATTTCACTCCTCCTTCCGGGTAGGAACAGAGTGCATTCTGGGATGGATTGGGCCAAATCGTGAACGCGCTGGTCCGTTGACTATCATTGCAGCACGCGTTCACGTGTCATCATGAACGTGTGCAATGATAGTCAACGGACTAGAATTGGCCCGACCAGCGCTGCAATACCAGATTTGACCACTATGTCCATTTCACCTCAGGGTTTCCTCCGGGTGCCGTCTCTATTCATATTATACTCTAAGGTTACGCTCAGACTACACCAGTAAATTCCATGCGTGTGCATGGAATTTACTGCGTGCGTACAACGCATTTGAAAAAAATCCAATTCATACCAATAATGCCAGGGTCTTTTATGACCGCCTCCCCAGCATCCACCTATAGGCTCTGTTTCTAAACACCCCTGGGGGGGTCTTACTTAATTCCCCTGCAATTACATTTGGCTTATAATCTAACTAAAATGTCAAACTATGCTTCATCTATGCTCAATAATGCTCAATACATACATTCTAAATTCAATCTAAGAGTTGTCTGACGACTAAAGGCTCATACATAGTCTGGATTTTCGGTGGTTAGGTGACTGCCGAACTACAACATGACGAGCAGCGGTGAAGAGCAAACCACCGCCACCGCTCCAGCCCTTCTCTCTGTTTTTACTCACCACCGCTCAACGTTATTTCGCGGTGGACAGCGGTGGTCAGCGGTGGTCGCGGTGGTCAGCTCACCACCGAAAATCCAGACTATGAATAGGCCTTGAGTCCAGATCAAAAGGATGATATGCATTGGCTGCTTGGGGTGAATGGTCGCCACTGAAACATGCAGGATGTCCTGACATTTAGCAATTAACTTGACCACACAAGCAGGCACACACACGCGCGCACACACACGCACGCACGCACGCACACACACACGTGCATGCACACGAAGAGACAGCTGTATATTGAGGATCAAGGTGGGGATGGTATAGATGCTAATCTTCAAACAGACCACACACACACACACACACACACACACACACACACACACACACACACAAATGTGTACAAACAGGATGGGAGACAGAAAACTGAACATGTATTCTCTAAACTAGACAGACAGACAGAGACAGATTACAGACAGTGGGAGAAACATACAGTGATGGAAAGCAGCTAAGTAGGCCGACTCAGGTATTTTACTCTGTATTGAGATGTTTTTACTTTACTTGAGAAGTTGAGTGTTTGTATTTTGCAGTACCAATACCATATATAGACCTACCACTTATCCTTACCTATATATTCGAACGATGCCAGATTGAAAAAATAAAAACAGAAAATTCCTGTCTGATTGCATTAATCAACGTTAAACAATGTTAAGCTCACTTAGCCACTCGATTTCCCTTTCACTTAATGCATGTGCGTAGCCTCGTAGGCTATACCCTCTATACTCAAATAGCCTACAAATTTAAATGTGAACTTTTGCCTATTAAGACCTCGAGGTATTGGTATTTTTACACAAGTAAAACAAAAGGAGCAGCTACTCCTTCCACCACAGAGAATGAGACTGTCATCATAGCTAGTATGACAGTGTTGCTTCTGTTACTGTAGGAGCCATTTAATTTGATTTAATGTTTTTTCTTTTTAACCAAATGTCAAGACTGTATCTCTGCAGCCCTGCCCCCACTGGTCGCCTTGGAAAATATACACCAGAGTTCCCTTTAATTAGTTCACAGCTGTGGTAGGACGCCAGTAGAGAAACTGATTTATCTTGAATGAAAGAAAGAAAGAAACTTGCCATTGTTTGTTTTGTCTGGAGCCTGTTCTTGTTTTGTTTGCGGTTTGCCCCCGTTTTATTTTGAGACTTTGCCACGCTTTGCCTACGCTACTCCGGCCTGCCAACTGGGTTGAATTAATCAGTGAGTAGACAGTGTGTGTTGAAACATGGTTGAAACGTATTCTCTGACGTAGAAAGGCATAGGCTATATTGGTCTAACTTAATAATAATTAAATACATGCTCATTGCAGGCCTAATTGCCAAAGTTGGTTCAGTTCAGTCCAACACAGTATAAGTACCTGGTTGATTTCACTGAATTGCTAAAGGATGACCCGCGGGTCGGGTGCATATAACAGAATGTTGAATGTTGTCATCTCCCAGCCAGGGAATCAAACCCCGGTTTCCCCCGATACTATGTCCGTGGGGAAGTGAAATACTACCACCTTGTGGTGTGAGACAATCACTGCCACAGTCAGTGAACATTCATGTTTGTGTTATTAATATTATAATAATTATAATAATAATAAAAATAATAATAATAATAATAATAATACAACGTTATTTATATAGCACTTTTTTAAACCAAGTTACAAAGTGCTTGAACAATCAAAACAATATAAAACATCAAAATACAACAATAATGTAATAACAAAATGATAATAAGGGGTTTTCAACTGATTGTGAACCAGGGACAACCACCCTGACTTAGAATCAACCTGGGGACCACTGTTGCGTTGTGTTGGGATATGGGCTAAGGGCTAAAGATGAATACTTTTGTAACACTTGCTATGCATCCCATGTGTATACATTCCACTGTTTCTCAACCAAATTGTCCACTGACTACTAATAATGTCCTAATAATAATGACTCAAACAGACAATCCGCTGCACTTCCCCCTCTTGAGATTCTTACTCCCTTTTTCTGTTTAATTTCTTGACCTCCAGTGGTCCACAGAACACCTGTTGAAAACCCCTGTCTGTCATGTCTGTCTGTCTGTCTGTCTGTCTCTCTCATCGGTGCAACTTTACTATAGCCTATAATTATACCCATGTTGTTAAAATTGTCAGTGTACATCAGTGCACAGAACTTGAGTACGTGCGGTCATAACATGTACGAAGAATGCAGACGTCCCCGGCGTGAACATGTGCTGCAGGTGACAACATTTTGTAACATGTAACATGATAGGCCTGCATGTAGGCTATGTACATATCATATGTATACCTTTTGGCATTCACTCAACACATAAAGGCTGCCTTGTTTATCGGAGGTAAGGAACGTATCTTGTGCACATAATCGGCAGTTAGTTTATATGGAGTATAGGAGCTTGGGGCAAATTCACACACATTCCTGTCCTCATTATAATGAAGTGTGACAAGTTGGCCACCGTCACACACATGCTAGTACAGCTTGTCCAGTCAGTTTAATAACCGGTCAGTCAGTAGAATAGTGGCCTGCCCTGAACAACTATAACAACCTATAGAAGGCCAAGAAAATCAAAATGTCATGCTTTGTGTGTGGTGCATACTTAGTTTAGACTAGTCATTGGTTAGACATGGGTTAGGTTTAGGTGTGCTGCCCCGTGGGAGGTTAGGTTTAGTGTGAGGGTTTGAGATAGGTTGTAGTTGTAGGACTAATGACTGGTCTAACCAATGAGTCTAAACCAAAAACTGTCTAAACTAAGTAGCCTACTGCACCCGCTTTATTTAGCATGTGTTTCATGATGCTGAATCCATTCCAAGCATTCGTTTTGCAAAAGAAAAAAACACTCCTTGGGCTAGCCACTTGCCCAAATGTGCTGACATCATCACATTTGTGATTGTCTTTAATGCTGACATCATCACTTTTGTGATTAAGCTCATTTAAATATATAGAGGTGGAGGATTGGAACAAAATCCGAAGGGAGATTAAATTTGCCCAGTCTTTGAATTTTTTTAAAAAATATGTTGAAAAAGTGGCTGATGGGCAAGTTAGTATAGTGCTGTATTTATCTATTTATATCTATTTATTGTCTTTTGTTTATTGATCTATGATGGCCGGTTGTAAATGTCATTAGTATTATGTTAGTAGTAGTACACATGTTCTTCTTATCATATGCTGTAACTATTTATTTATTTATTTGGATCACAATGGAAATAAGTCCTCAGACTTTTTGTGTAATCCTGATAATTCTGTACTGTTCTCCTATGAATTGTATCATGAATAATATATCAAATCAAATCAAAGGCTGTCTTTCTTGTCGGTCTTTCTTCAGGGGCAGTTACACATCTCCTCCGCCAGGGGGCGCAATGCATTAAGTCATGCACCAGCTGTATTGTGCAACTCGCATGCGTCTAGTGCTTTGACCCGGAAGTAAGTGTGTATTTTGCATTTGTTTTTCCCATAACAACCATTATCGTGGCCAGACTGTTGACAGAGAGAGTCAGGCAGTAGTTATGTGTGGAACTTAAAAAACAGCATGTGAAAAACGTCTCACAAACGAGGTACAGTTTACACTCAATATATTGTCATTTAAGTAAACAATTCTTTGACATGCTTAACTGTGACGTTACTGCTGCTATACTCCCTTTAGCACCCTTAGCTCACGGATGCGAACGTTAAAAACAAAGTAAACACGTCCTGACTGTCCCTGTAACATCATGCAGCTCAGAAAGGTCATTTTCAGGGTGCTGAAATGTTGAAACAAGAGTAGAGTAGACACTGACGCAAATGACGAGTGCTATGTATCTGGGTTAAGAGGCAATGATTGATGTAAACTACTAGATTATAGCCAATACAAGTTGGCAGTTGATACTAATATTGTAGCTCTTTTTGGGACTGTTGCACAACGGTGAATGATGAAAAAGTTGTATGTAGGTTACTGAATGATTTCTTTTCTCTTTTTCATTCCCCCCTACTGTTTTTTTTACTGATCTACAGTATCAAGAGACTCAGAGATGGCCTCCAAAAAATATGCAGCAATGTCAGAGTACCAGCAGGAGATGGACGAACGACGTGGACTGTTTTATGCGATGTTTCAACCCGTCATACACTTGCACAGGATAGGTATATGTAGCGTTTACATTACTGGTGGTTTTAAGCCTATAGTAAAGTTAGCTAGCTGCAGGTGTGTACTTGAGTTCTCAATGGTGAACTCATGTTAGTGGTGTCAAAAATAATCCATTCGGCAATGCATCGCGATTCGGCTGTGTGCGATTATGCATAGACAGGCTTAAGGCTTGTCTATGCGGTGTCTAAATAAATACCCAAATTAAACCGTTGTTTCACAGCGGGATAATTTTCCCTGTATCTGTAGGGAACGTTAGATGTGGAACCTTTTACATTAACGTCACAACGTTGGGCATTAGCGCTGGTCCATAGTGTTAAGGACTTCTCCTTAAGGCTATGGACCAGAGCTGGTTGGGCGTTACGTTACATGAACGCAACTAAAGTTATATGCGTGCTCTGAATTCTGAAACATCACTACATAGGCCGTATTTGGCCTATGTACATACTGGTGAAAAGGTATTTGTCATCACTGTCCACTGTTTCCAGTCTTTGAAAAAATAAAACACTGCTTTACAACCTCTGTTCCCTCTGTTTCGACCTTAATCTACAAAGCATGTCACTTCATTATTATTAGTCTTCTTCCATGTCAAGTCAAAGTCCATATTATCTTTATTCTTATTATCCTTATTCTACTGCTTCATTCCAGACAAAATGGTGGACCTTAAACAGGAACCTGTAGACCACCTTAAACAGGAACTTGTAGACCACCTTACACAGGAACCTGAAGACCACCAGGCACCTGAAGACTACCTTAAACAGGAACCTGAAGACCACCTTAAACAGGAACCTGAAGACCACCTTAAGCAGGAACCTGAATACCACCTTAAACAGGAACCTGAAGACCACCTTAAGCAGGAACCTGAAGACCTTAAACAGGAACCTGAAGACCACCTTAAGCAGGAACCTGAAGACCACCAGGAACCTGAAGACCACCAGGCACCTGAAGACCACCAGGCACCTGAAGACTACCTTAAACAAGAACCTGAAGACCACCTTAAACAGGAACCTGAAGACTACCTTAAACAGGAACCTGAAGACCACCTTAAACAGGAACCTGAAGACCACCTTAAACAGGAACCTGAAGACCATGAAACTGAAGACAACCTGGACACCAGTAAGTTGACTGCAAATCAAAGCTGAGTGCACCTCAATCCATGCCTGACATATAACGCATGTTATAGATATGTTTTCTTGTCTGACTGCAACCATACATTTATTAGCTTCCCTCCAGAATGGCATACATAGTGGATATACAGTATACTTGTAGGTCGACTAATTTGGAAATGGTGCTGAAGTGGTAACTTATTTTTGCCACACCCCATTTCTTTCTGAAATGAGGGTTCTGGGTGCACGCATAGGCGTGTATCTGGAACTGGAGGAAGCAAGGTGAGTTGAGGAACAAGCTAAGGATTCTTTATAATTAAACGACTATCCATGACCATGAATAATTTACATTACTTTTCTGTGATATGTAATCATAATGTATACCATCATAGTAGATAAAAGGTTTTTCACACGGCCCTCTGCAACAGTTTAATGTGATAAAATGATTGAGCAGAAAACTAGCAGTGTATTGTTGAAGCTCTTCAGTGTATGGAAGGTTGCTGAGTAACTAAATATATATATTTATCTAATGGTGATTTCCACAGAGCACCACAGGGAGAGGTCTACAGTATCAACAGAGAGAGAGCGGCGAGAGATGGATAAGCGACGTGGACTGTTTGATGCAATGTTTCAACCTGTAGTACAGATGCACAGGATAGGTATGTATGTTTTGATCTTCTAGAGCTGTTCCGATTCCAACTTATTCACGTTCAATACTGACACTGCAGCCTTGAGTATCGGTCCATAGGGGGTGTGCACGCTTTTCCGACACACCGAAGATCCGAAGCGGGGGGACATGTGATGAGATGCGAAAATGCGATGGTCCGACATGCGCTGCTCCCGTGCTTGGTTTAGGGATTGAGGGTTCGGATCAATAGTATGTTGATGGTTAAATGTTCAGAGTCAAGAGTTGTTGTTAATCTGTGGTCTGTAGGAGTGCTGTGTGTTCAATTCATGTATGTTCACACATTTATCGAGTAACATAAAATAGAGAGTCAATAGTAAACTTTGTAATTTTAAATCATATAACATTTTGTAAGACAAATGAAGATCACAGTATAAGGAGCAGTTGTTTCTTCATCAGAGCTGGTTCTACTTGGTTCTGTTGTGACTGAAGGAATATGTCTCTGCTTCAGTAACAATTCACTGTATTGATACAGTACATGCATTTATGCTTTTAATACTATGTACATAATGCCCATACATATATGTATTGGATATAGATAGAGCATGCCTGGGGGAGGAGGGAGGGGTGGGGCATGCAGCAGTTTGTTAGGTTGTGATTGACTGAGAGATGGTTCTATTGTTCTCCTCTTCGGATAGGTCGCATATGATACTTAATTTCTTAACGTGCAAGTTAAAATGTAACGAGGCCGCACAGGTGCGACTTGCTAGAATGATGAGTGGAGGGAAAAAAACCCATCCTGCAGTGCTTGCCCGTTCCATTGATAAAAACATTGGACGTTCGCCTGACGCCCAGTGTTCAGAGAACGATCGTTCACGAAAACCCACCAATAAGTCCTTCAGACTTGGATGGTCAGATCGGCGCGATTACATACAAAGTCAATGCAAAGACGAGAATTGCGCAAACGGGTGCTGCGCGACCTGCCGCGGTACAAACTGGACGAACCAAGGCGAATATATATTCAGGTCTGAAGATTTTTTCCAAAATGTAAAAATATTATAATAAGGACTTCATTTGGGTAATGGGATATTGTACAAATTGTCACTTTATTAATCCCAAAGGTTTGGACTGCATTTAATTTAACACAAAACCTTAAACTGACTTTCTGTGTGGAATATAAATATTGCCTTTATTGACTGAGTGACTTTGCTGTTTTTTACACGGTGACCTTTGTAGGGGGTTTTATGATTCAAACCTTTAATGGTGGAAACCACTACATAAATAAATGGCGCCCTATGTGGGGGCATGATAAGATCATGTATTAATACCACGCTATACAAAGAAAAGAATGGTGCTACCTAATTTGTGCACCAGTGCTACCTGTGAAAAAGTTAGTCTGGAGCCCTGTCCATGATATCAATAATTTCTGATCAGATCCGACTGTGGACTCCAGACTTCAGGAGAAGATGAACTCTGTCAACCTCAACTCTGCTGAACAGGAGGAACCCAAAGACCATGGTATGTTACTTGCCCCTTTCACCTGTCATATTTGGATAATTAAAACATTGCATTCTCAATCTTCCGCTTTTTTTCATTGTAATTTGAATCAGATCGTGTTTTTGCCTTTATATTGTCTCACAAGGTTCATTCACTCTAAAAGTGCTTCTAGTGGGCCTATTACTTACCACTGAATCATTATATAATCATGTAATTTATTATTATTATTATGTAATAGTTCATGTACATTTCAGTCCATAAAAATCTGTCGTTCAACCTCTCAATTTGTTTTTCCTTTATCTTTGTTTCCAATCCAGTGTTGCATCATCAGTCTGGCCTCCCTGTCTTACCAACAGTAAATACACATAGAATCTTGGCTAACCCAAAACAGCACGACTGTGACCAGTGTGGACAACGCTTCCATTACAAGTCCGACCTTAAAACACACCAGAGAATTCACACTGGAGAGAAACCCTATAGATGTGATCATTGTGGACAACACTTCTCTCAAATGTCCCACCTTAAAACACATCAGAGAATTCACACTGGAGAGAAACCCTATGGATGTGATCAGTGTGGACAACACTTCTCTCAAATGTCCCACCTTAAAAGCCACCAGAGAATTCACACTGGAGAGAAACCCTATGGATGTGATCAGTGTGGACAACACTTCTCTCAAATGTCCAGCCTTAAAAACCACAAGAGAATGCACACTGGAGAGAAACCCTATGGATGTGATCAGTGTGGACAACACTTCTCTAAAAGGTCCAACCTTAAATACCACAAGAGAATACACACTGGAGAGAAACCCTATGGATGTGATCAGTGTGGACAACACTTCTCTAAAAGGTCCAACCTTAAATACCACAAGAGAATACACACTGGAGAGAAACCCTATGGATGTGATCAGTGTGGACAACACTTCTCTAAAAGGTCCAACCTTAAATACCACAAGAGAATACACACTGGAGAGAAACCCTATGGATGTGATCAGTGTGGACAACACTTCTCTAAAAGGTCCACCCTTAAATACCACAAGAGAATACACACTGGAGAGAAACCGTATGGATGTGATCATTGTGGAAAACACTTCTCTGTAATCACCAGCCTTAAAACGCACCAGAGAATTCACACTGGAGAGAAACCCTATGGATGTGATCAGTGTGGACAACATTTCTCTCAAATGTCCAGCCTTAAAAAACACCAGAGAATTCACACCGGGGAGAAGCCATATGGTTGTGATCATTGTGGACAACACTTCTCTGTAATGTCCAACCTTAAAAACCACCAGAAAATTCACACTGGAGAGAAACCCTATGGATGTGATCAGTGTGGACAACATTTCTCTGAAATGTCCAGCCTTAAAAAACACAAGAGAATTCACACTGGAGAGAAACCCTATATGTGAGTAGAAAAGCTTTCAGATGCTCATACTTTCACAAGGTTGTACACAATGGATTTAAACTGCTCCCTTGTGGTCGATGTGGAAATAGTTTTACTACATCAAGCACTGAACATCAATCTGATTAAATAGAGGCCGATACATATCAGCACATCTACATAAAAGTGTTGCATGATGATTTATTTTTGTGATTTATGTGTTGATTAATTGCAAGTAAACTTAGCATAAATAATGGTTGTGCAGTCACAGGTAAAGGCAAACAAGTTAGAGGTGTTTTCTGTTTTTCTTTTGTTTATTAACTTTTTTGTACTGTGTGGTAATTCCAGTCAATCACATGAAATACCATTTAGAAGGCAATAAAATACCATGTAACAGCAAGATAAATGAAGATGCTGTTATGAACAATAACATACTATAAACACAATTTAACAGCTTCATTTGGCGAAATAAGGTGCAAATTAGGTTTCTATGTGTACTTGATTGTCACATCTATCTGAATGGTTCTGCTTAAATAGCAAGTGGAACATGAGGAAGAGTGACTCATACAAGGACATGAATATGGGTTTAAATGTAATCAAAATGTAACTCTCAGCAGAATAATAGATCACATTCTTTCTTGTTAATACCAGCTTTACTCAAACAAGCTAAACATTTGTCACCATGGTTGTAGGTAAAGCTCACTGTGCCTTTGTTGGATTTGTCTTTGTATGTTTTCCTTCCATTCACAATATTCCCCTCACCAAGCTCACCCATAAACCAAACCACAATGCAAGAAAACACTACATTCTATAGTTGTTGTACAGTTACAGTAGGAATAGACTTGAACAGATTTAAGAATGGTATAAACAGTAGGTCATAGTTTATCATAACATAATATTTGACTTATTGAACGTCGGTCTTGCAAGAGCATAATTATGGTGTTAGTTCAAAGTAGTGACATCGTTTGCATCGAGTAACGGTTCAGTTCTGAGCTTGTAGATCTGCTATTTTCATGTTTGCCTCTTTCATACACAATGTTTGACCATTTGGTATTAAAAAGGTATTTAATGTAGAAATGTGCAGATACCCTGCACTACTTTATTCTCAATGAGTCAATGGTCTGACTGAATTGCATCTCAATAGCATAGCCAAATAGACCCCCCCGCCCCGCCCATACACACATCAACAACGAATCGTTGTAACTTGGGTCAAATGGTGAAATAGCAGGCAAACACTAATTTCTTGTTTCCTCTGCTTTAAAGTATTGGACTTGTGCATTCCTTGCTGATTTGAGTAATGCAGAAACATGATTACTAATTTAATTGTAGCTTTTATTTTCAGATATATGGTGTATAAGTCTTCACTGTCTTGTATGTGGGCTAATCGGTCATTTTATGATTTTCTGTACAAAACAACACCAGTCCTGTGAAACCAGAAAACTGTCTTCTAGATATTGAAGCAACTTCATTATAATAATGTAGAATAGTTTACAAGTCAATGTGTGATGACTTCCTACTATTTAGTGCAGGGGTGGGTTTCAGTTGGTGTCTTGGAAAACAAATAACTGGTAGACTTTACTTGTGTTAAATGGGTTATGCTTGGGTTAGGGATTGAGGTTTCGGATCAATAGTATGTCGGAACTAAAGCCTGTATATTTCTGCCTCAATTCTGACTGATATAAGGCAGTGAGGCAGACAAAATACTTGTAACCTTTAATGTTTGGTAATGTTTGTGGTATTCCCACACGGCTGACATGACTCCTAGTTTTGCTTGGTGATTCACTGCTGCTGAGTAGCTGAGTTTCCTTATCTCTAGAGTGGCTGCGTCTTTCTACAGGCAGCGAGGAGCGTGTTCCCCCTCTACTCCTCCTTTGTCGAACGGCAGTGTTGTACATCGAAACTACGCAGCTCAGGCTAAATGTATCTTTTTGGTGCAAACACTTTGGGTGCTACAGTATATAAACAATGAGAAGTCTCTTTAAAATATCCACTTGTTTTGTGTCCATTCAACATGTACAGAAACTGCAAACTCAGTAAACAAAAACGTTCTTCTCCTCTCTACACCTATTAGTTTAGACATTTTTTCAATGGAGGAAAAAAACTAACAATGTTCAATGTTTTTTTCTCATTTTATATTTTGCCTAGACGTCCTGAACCTCCCTTTGTCTAAAGAGCTTTACCCTGAAGAGGAGAGGAGCTCCAGTCTGGCCCAGGAGGAACCAGAGCCTCCACAAAATAAAGCAAATCAGGAGGGGCTACTTCAACAACCAGAGGAGGCTGATGGGTTGACATTACTAGCAGTGGAAAGTGAAGATGATGATGAAAACATACAGACGGAGCCTGGAGCCAGCACCTCAACTCAACACACAGAAACACAAGATGATGTAGAGGACTGTGGAAATTCACAACCAACTACTGATGACCATCTTCTCTCTTCACACGGTTCTGAAACTGCAGATAGTGATGAGTGGGAGGAGACCAGGGAAGGTCAGTCAGCTTTAAACGCACTGAGGTCACACACTAGTCAAGATGCAGAAGGACAGCTGTCCCAGGACCAGAAATCAT
This sequence comes from Protomyctophum parallelum, assembly GCF_964188405.1. Classification (NCBI taxonomy): domain Eukaryota; kingdom Metazoa; phylum Chordata; class Actinopteri; order Myctophiformes; family Myctophidae; genus Protomyctophum; species Protomyctophum parallelum. Next base: position 44,297,224 of record NC_139707.1, on the reverse strand, counting down.
CAATACAAACTAAATCCATAGGAAAGAAAAGGTTTAGTTGTACCGAGTGTGGCAAAATCTTTAAACATAAGAAATCTATGGAGAAGCACACTAGGATTCATTCAGAGCCGAACCGCTTTAGTTGTACAGTGTGTGGCAAAATCTTTAAACATAAGAAATGTATGGAGCAGCACACTAGGATTCATTCAGAGCCGAACCGCTTTAGTTGTACAGATTGTGGAAAAGTATTTCAAAGCAAGGAAAATCTGGAGAAGCACATTAGGAATCATACAGAGAAGAAACGTTTTAGTTGTACAGAGTGTGGCACAGTGTTTAATCGAAAGGCAGATCTGAATGCACACACACCGATTCATACAGGGAAATATCCCTTTAATTGTACAGTCTGTGGCAAAGGATTTACTGGAAGGGGTAATCTTGAAAATCACATTAGAATTCACACAGGGGAAAAGCCATTTAGTTGTAAAGTTTGTGACAAAGTCTTTACTCAAAATAGTAATCTTAAAAAACACATGATGATTCATACAGGGGAAATGCCCTATACTTGTGCAGTTTGTGGCAAATGTTTTGGTCGAAAACTCACAATGCAAGAACATATGAGAACTCATACAGGGGGAGATCCAAAGCGCTTTACTTGTATACATTGTGGCAAAAGCTTTAGACAAGTGAGTAACCTAAAAACACACATAATGTCTCACACAGGGGAAAGACCCTGTATTTGTACAGTTTGTGGTCAAGGTTGTGTTCAGAAGGGTGATCTAAAAAGGCACATGAGGATTCATACAGGGGAAAAAACATCTCTGTGTACAGTTTGTGGCAAAGGCTTTAGCGAAAAGGGTGATCTGAAAAAACATGCGGTGGCATACAGGGGATAAACCCTTTAAGTGTACGATTTGTGGCAAAGGCTGGATTACAACACACTTACTAAAAGCGCACATGAGAATGCATACAGGGGAAAGGCCCTTCACTTGCACAGTTTGTGGCAACACATTTAGTGATAAGGGTCATTTAAAATCACACATGAGGGTTCATACAGGGGAAAAGCTGTATACTTGTACAGTATGTGGTAAAGACTATTCTCGAATGGATGTTCTAAAGACACACATGAGTACTCATACAGGGGAAAGACCCTTTACTTGTAAAATTTGTGGCAAAGGCTTTCGTCAAATAACTAATCTAAATACACACACTAGAAGTCATACAGGGGAAAAGCCATTTAGTTGTACAGTATGTGGTAAAGCCTATACTCGAATGAATGTTCTAAAGACACACATGAGGAACCATACTGGGGAACATTCCTTCACTTGATCAGTTTGTGTTAAAGGCTTCATTTGTAGGCCAACTCTAAACAGACATAGAACTATTCATACAAAGGGAAAAAATTAGTAGCTAAAGTCTGTGAGAAAAGTTGAATAGAATATTTTAGTTCTTTAACGCCGCTGTCTTCACAAACATACAAATTTGCAGTAATTCATTCTAATCCAGGATGGAAATGACAGGTCATATAGATGCAAAACAGATGATCACATAATCTAATCGGACAATAGCAACATGCCTAAAAATGCCTAAAATAGTTCTATACACTTTATTCTCCAGTTGATATGAATGTAAAATGATGTTTTATCCAATTTACCTTTTAATTTATTTTATTACCTGCAGCTACTGGTAGAATAATATGAGCATTTGAGTTTGTCCACATTTGTCAGTGTTTAAAAATGCATATTCATTATTGTGCTCATGCAACAATGCTGCAATAAAGTTCTGACAAGCTGTTACATTTCTGTAGCTGTTCTTTGTGTTGACATGTTTGTTTTGTTTAAACTGTTAAATTATAACTCATATGGGCAGTGGCAGAGAGAGACATTTATTTTTTAGAATCTGATTATTATCACTTTGTGTTACTTGTGTATTTTTATAGGGGTTTTGTGAAAGCAGCAATCTCTTCTGTTCTGGGAGAAGACAGAAACCAGATTTAGGGTGTGGACACACCAAACTGGAATTTTATCTATGTTGATGGATTCTGGCAATGCTTTTCAATGGGAACGGAGTGTTTGTTGCCTAAATGCACCGTCCATAAAAGGTTGTCAATACTGGAAGGAGCTCCCTCTCACACTGAGGGAGATCCCCACTTTCACAGCTTTTAAAGGACAATTGAAACAGTCTTGTGATCATGTATGACGATTAGTCCAAAATAGAGTAAACCTACCCTAACCCCTTTTGGTGTTAGCATTATGTTATGCTTTAGCTATTGAAAAATAGCAGATCTACAAGCTCATAGCGCGCCATAGCTTTTTCAGAAAACTGTCAGGATGTAGAAGACATTTTTAGAATCTGATCTCAGGTCAAAATGGGCTAATAGTTTAATCTTTTCTTATGTTTTATTCTTACTAGTCTTATTACGTTTGAAATGTACTAGGTATTTGCAGTGTTGTCCCTGAACGCGTTTAAAGAACGATCGTTCACAAACGTTTTCATATTTTGGGTGAACGGAACGTACTGTATTTCTACGTGACGAACGTCATTGTGAACGCGTTCATTTTCTTACGTGTGTGAACGTCGCTTTCTCACGTTCAACTTTGTTCAAGAGTGAGTGTTTCCATAGAGCCTTCCAGACGAAACCCCCGTTAAAACACACCCGAAACAGGCCTTAATAACTAGCGGAGATCCCACCAATAAGCCCTTATGCGACACAAATTAATCTTTCTCAGTCATACAATTTTACTGGAGTGAGCAGCGCACATATCTAACTGCATGATGCAGCCTGCAGCAGCGCCAGTCACGCAGACAGACAGCTGAGGAGGCTCCTCAGGAGGTAAACGTGTTGTTGATTAAACGTAATGTTGCACGAAAAATAACTTCAAATATCTTGTTATTTTTAGCGTCGAGGAGGTATATGTCCAACTGTCCATACATGACCTCGCCTCGTTCAGCCACCACAAGACCTCTCTCTTCACAGAAGCGCAGTGATGCCTGATTTATTCTTCGTCGTACAAAGTACGTGTTCCATGCTGAAAATAGCTGATCTACAAGCTCACTCAGCTTGTAGATCAACTATTTTCAGCACGCGGAGATATGCAGGCTGTGAGAACTGAACTGAGAACAGAGAGCCTTCACAATAAAGCATGCAGCTTGCATGGCCCATAATGAAGACATGGGGAAAAAAGGATTGAATTCAGTGGCATTTCACATTGCAAAATGTGAAAATGTAAAAAAAATTATAATAAGGAATTCATTTGGATAATGGAGATATTGTATATTAAAGTTGTTACTTTATTCATCCCAAAGTGTTTTCTTTTTTTAAGTCTGCGGTTATGGGCTGTGGCAATAAAAGGAAAAAATAACAAAAAATAACTAAAATAGAACCATGAACTTTAGTTCAAAAATTTTAATTATGAACTATGAACTGAACAAGTTCATAGAGCTCGTGTGGAAGGCCTCATATACCTGTAACTGAGGGGGACACCTCCGGTTACTTAAAATTAAACACTGGACAATATGGACTTAATTCCGATCAAAGAATTAGGCTCCGGCCTCCGGAGAAGGGATATCTTCAGCAGATTTATTTGCTACAATGATGGGGATGGGATACTGTGTGTGTGGTCTGAAATAAACAATAAACAGAAATAAAATACAGTATTATCGTGAACTTGAATATCAATTGAACATCAACTTAAATAGCCACAGCAGGATTGATGCAATCACTAAACAACAGATATGCAGTACTATGCACATTATATTGAAAGGCCATCATCAAACACTGGTAGGCTACACAATTATTAAACCCACACTATGCATGTTAAACTCTTAACAATACAAATTGTAGCCTATAGTTCTACAAGGAAATCAACACTCCATGTGGTAGGCTATATAACATATTAAGGCCAAAAAACGGTCCAAATGTTGATAAACACATAATAAATGAAATACTGTAACACAGAGTAACATAAACAGTATACAAACGGACTACAGGCAGTAGGGGGCTAAACAAACCCAAACAACCATGTGCTGTCAATTAACCAAACAAACTCTCAAAACATAATATACAAAGTCACAGATATTATTTAACTACTAAAGTAACACTTATGACCCAAACATAGTACTTACTTTCATTAAAGAACGCGCAGAGGATACACTTGGAGAAAACAAATACAAATACTCAGCTCTCAACAGGTTGGACTGACTGACCATGCTGATGACAAACTGCCTAATTAATTTGACTGCCTGTGGATTGTGGAAATGTACCAGCCAATACCAGGTTAGGCCACTAGGCGGCACCAGAGCCGTATAATAGAAGAGTTCTGTTAGTGAGGGGGCACAGACCCCAGTCTATTTCTAAGGCTCTGGGCGGCACTAATAGGCTTTCTGACAACCGGTCTAAACCATAGAGTATTATACTCTAAGGTCTAAACAAAACTGTGTTCATGATAGGGACCGAGGCTATTAGTTAGTAGGCAGAGAGTTATGTGTGGGTCAATCAAACAGCATGTGAAAAACGTCTCATAAACGAGGTACAGTTTACACTCAATTAATTGTCATGTAAGTAAACAATTCTTTGACATGTCATGAATGCTTAACTTTACTGCTACTCCCTTTAGCACCCTTAGCTCACGGATGCTAACGTTAAAATGGCGAGTGTAGACGGCTAGTTTCTGTTAGCTATGTGCTAGTCTCTTTGCATTCTATCTGTCGTTGCTTACGAGGCCCGCTGTATTAATGCACGGCATTGCACGGGATTTAGTGCAAGTATCGGCCCTGAAATGCTGTCCATGTGCTGCCGAAATATCGCTGGGCCTGAGACGAAGTCGAGGAGTTCTGAAGGGATTTTATTTCTCCATAATGGAACAAAACGAGGTATTTCCTCTCACCCATAGGCGATTTTATGCTCTCCCAATAGGGGGGCACAACAAGGATTACACGTGGTATAATAATAGCTAGCCTACATCTGGGTACACAACTGTGAGAACTCAATGGCTATAAGTTATAGAATGTAAACAACTCAATATGCAAGACAAGTATTTTGCTAGACACTATATGATTTATTTACTCATTTTGTAGCATACTATAGCCAATCAGCAAGGCAGATGGCTTCTTGGTTAGAGTGGGTGACAATATTATCACACGAAAAGATCAAATTACCTACCTAGGTTCCATCCTGGAGGCCAATCTTTCCGGTGATAAGATGGCCACCAACGTAATCAAAAAAGTAAATCAAAGAACAAGATTCCTTTACAGGATCTCCTCACTGGTCAGCAAAAACACCTTGAAGACCTTAACAGGAGCCCTCGTACAAGGTTTCTTTGACTATGCATCCACCTCTTGGTACCACAGCACCTCAAAGGCCCTTAAAACAAGGCTCCAGACCTCCCAAAACAAACTGGTCAGGCTCCTACTTGGCCTCACCCCCCGAACCCACCTCACCCCTGCCCACTTTGACAGGCTGGGATGGCTTAGGGTCGACGACAGAGTACAGCATCTTGCAATGGGTCTGGTCCACAAGATTCGATACACCACCAAGATACCCATGTACCTGTTTAAATACTTCCTTAATGTAAACGAAGTCCACACCCACAACACCAGAGGGAGTGCAACAAACCATGTTCAACCCAGATTCGGCACAAACAAGGGACTAAATTATTTTCGCTCCTATGCCACCAAAATGTGGAACGCCCTACCAACAGTCATTAAGACATGTGAATCCCTTGACTCCTTCAAAACCGCTCTCAAAGGGCACCTACGGATGGCTGCAATTCGAAACTGGCCTCTGTAAAATCTGAATCCCCCCCCCCCCCACCCCATTTCCCCTCACTGTATATGTATCTTTTCCCTTTTTGCTTCCTATATGATGAATTCCTGTTCTGTTCTTTAGCTACATAGAAGTGTCTATTTGTATGTCTCTAAATGTTTTGATGAATTGAACAATGTGGACCCTGTTGTAAACAAGTGTAATGCTTAATTGGGTCGTCCACTCACAGTTAACAGTCTTTGTATTGAGTTTGTGCTTAAAATGTACTGTAAATTCTACAAACTGTTAATAAATATTTCAATCAATCAATCAATCAATCAGCATATGAGACATGTCAATGTCAATCATGTAATGTTGCAAAAAACTTACAAAGCATGACTGAAATGAAAAATATAAATGAGTAAAGTTACAATACTGACAAGTTGACAACAAATATAAGAATCAATTTTCGATTACTGTCATCGTCTATTTCTTGCTTCAAATGTTTTCAAAAAAGATTCTTGAGAGCAATATTTGATTAAATGATTGATTGAATAACTTACAGTACTTAACGTACAGTCAAACACTGTCCAAAACTATAACACCTGAAAGCATTTCCATTCAGGTCCTGGGTATTCAATTCACTATCATGAAATGGAAAAATAACAATTCAAAATCATAAAAAGTAATAATAAAATAAAATATGTACAGGTTGGGGGACTAGAAAAAGGAGGGGGTTTAGTTGTAAATCACATAGTATGACTCGAATCAGAATAAAGCATTCAACCAAGCCGTAAATACATTTAATTATACAATAATTGTATAATATTTTATACATGATGACTGGACCGTCTGGACGGTGATGTGACAGCGTCAATAAATGAACCGGGGCAAGTTTTGAGCTTTGACCCCATCACCGAACGCAACGCAACGTAACGTAACGTCGGCAGTAGAGCACCCTTCATTGATTAACAAGAAATTATTACATGGTAATAATGTGTCAGGCGCTGTCTCCGTCTTTGTTTCCCCGCCCCATATTGTTGTTATTATTTAGACCCGTAACCTGTGTGTTGCTGATAGACAGATAATCGATCCGATTGCATCTGTAGCTGTGTGTCACTAGGCTGTGAGCTGGCTGTCTGCCATGCACCCCCCACCACGATCACGATGGCATTGGCTGCGCCGTTTCACCCGCGTTTGGTTTGAAGTTATATCGAGTGATGTTTCGAACATTGCAAACGTGTGAAATAACTGTAGTATGCGCCGTGTCGGGGTGAGCTCTCACACTCAAGCTCCCCTTGAGTGTGATCATGCTGTTCTGCTGCGTTGCCTGGCTGGCAGGGAGGCAAGCAATCATATTACACTCCCTTTGGCTTAGGCAGTGTGTGTGGCAGCCAATCAGGCTATGTCGTCAGTGTGACTAGGATGACGATGTCGTCTACATTTCATGAGCTTTCATTAGTCAGGTTTCACCTGACAAAAAGGAAACCTGATGCTGACGGTGACACAACGCCGATGGCTGCAGTGGAACCCCGCCGTTATACATTATTTACTTGCAAAGGACAGCAATTAATAAATTGTCTAAAATATAAAGTAAAAACATGTCAAATCAAGTGTGCACATGTGCATCTCCACCTGACCTGTGGCATAATTGACTCTAATTAGTTCTCTTCTACATTAGTTCCTTATTTGTTTTTTTGCAATGTTGACTGCACAATTACCTAAATTCTCCCCTCCCCCCCTTTATTTACCCAGGGTAGTAGCAGAGCACAGGTGCTCATTTTCAGCAATGTTTCAGTATGTATGTAAGGTTACTGAATGATTTATTTTCTCTTTTTCATTCCCCTACTGTTGATTTTCTACAGACCACCACAGCTACTGATCTACAGTATCAAGAGAGATGGCCTCCAAAAAATATGCAGCAATGTCAGAGTACCAGCAGGAGATGAAAGGACGACGTGGACTGTTTTATGCGATGTTTCAACCCGTCATACACTTGCACAGGATAGGTATGTAGCGTTTACATTACTGGTGGTTTTAAGCCTATAGTAAAGTTAGCTAGCTGCAGCTGTGTACTTGAGTTCACAATGGTGAACTCATGTTAGTGGTGTCAAAAATAATCCATTAGGCAATGCATCGCGATTCGGCTGTGTGCGATTATGCATAGACAGGCTTAAGGCTTGTCTATGCGGTGTCTAAATAAATACCCAAATTAAACCGTTGTTTCACAGCGGGATAATTTTCCCTGTAAGGCACGTTAGATGTGGAACCTTTTACATTAACGTCACAACGTTGGGCATTAGCGCTGGTCCATAGTGTTAAGGACTTCTCCTTAAGGCTATGGACCAGAGCTGGTTGGCGTTACGTTACATGAACGCAACTAAAGTTATATGCATGCTCTGAATTCTGAAACATCACTACATAGGCCATATTTGGCCTATGTACATACTGGTGAAAAGGTATTTGTCAACACTGTCCACGGTGTCCAGTCTTTGAAAAAAAAACACTGCTTTACAACCTCTGTTCCCTCTGTTTCGACCTTAATCTACAAAGCATGTCACTTCATTATTATTAGTCTTCTTCCATGTCAAGTCAAAGTCCATATTATCTTTATTCTTATTATCCTTATTCTACTGCTTCATTCCAGACAAAATGGTGGACCTTAAACAGGAACCTGTAGACCACCTTAAACAGGAACTTGTAGACCACCTTAAACAGGAACCTGAAGACCACCAGGCACCTGAAGACTACCTTAAACAGGAACCTGAAGACCACCTTAAACAGGAACCTGAAGACCACCTTAAGCAGGAACCTGAAGACCACCTTAAACAGGAACCTGAAGACCACCTTAAACAGGAACCTGAAGACCACCTTAAGCAGGAACCTGAAGACCATCAGGAACCTGAAGACCACCAGGCACCTGAAGACTACCTTAAACAAGAACCTGAAGACCACCTTAAACAGGAACCTGAAGACTACCTTAAACAGGAACCTGAAGACCACCTTAAACAGGAACCTGAAGACCACCTTAAACAGGAACCTGAAGACCATGAAACTGAAGACAACCTGGACACCAGTAAGTTGACTGCAAATCAAAGCTGAGTGCACCTCAATCCATGCCTGACATATAACGCATGTTATAGATATGTTTTCTTGTCTGACTGCAACCATACATTTATAAGCTTCCCTCCAGAATGGCATACATAGTGGATATACAGTATACTTGTAGGTCGACTAATTTGGAAATGGTGCTGAAGTGGTAACTTATTTTTGCCACACCCCATTTCTTTATGAAATGAGGCCTCTGGGTGCACACATAGGTGTGTATCTGGAACTGGAGGAGGCAAGGTGAGTTGAGGAACAAGCTAAGGATTCTTTATAATTAAACGACTATCCATGACCATGAATAATTTACTTTACTTTTCTGTGATATGTAATCATAATGTATACCATCATAGTAGATAAAAGGTTTTTCACACGGCCCTCTGCAACAGTTTAATGTGATAAAATGATTGAGCAGAAAACTAGCAGTGTATTGTTGAAGCTCTTCAGTGTATGGAAGGTTGCTGAGTAACTAAATATATATATTTATCTAATGGTGATTTCCACCAGTATCAACAGAGAGAGAACCGCGAGAGATGGATGAGCGACGTGGACTGTTTGATGCAATGTTTCAACCTGTAGTACAGATGCACAGGATAGGTATGTATGTTTTGATTTTCTAGAGCTGTTCCGATTCCAACTTATTCACTTTCAATACTGACACTGCAGCCTTGAGTATCGGCCCATAGGGGGTGTGCACACTTTTCCGACACACCGAAGATCCGAAGCGGGGGGACATGCGATGCGATGCGATGCGATGCGAAAATGCGATGGTCCGACATGCGCTGCTCCCGTGCTTGGGTTAGGGATTGAGGGTTCGGATCAATAGTATGTTGATGGTTAAATGTTCAGAGTCAAGAGTTGTTGTTAATCTGTGGTCTGTAGGAGTGCTGTGTGTTCATGTATGTTCACACATTTAGCGAGTAACATAAAATAGAGAGTCAATAGTAAACTGTCATTTTAAAGCATATAACATTTTGTAAGACAAATGAAGATCACAGTATAAGGAGCAGTTGTTTCTTCATCAGAGCTTGGTTCTGTTGTGACTGAAGGAATATGTCTCTGTTTCAGTAACAATTCACTGTATTGATACAGTACATACATTTATGCTTTTAATACTATGTACATAATGTCCATACATATGTATTGGATATAGAGCATGCCTGGGGGAGGAGGAAGGGGTGGGGCATGCAGCAGTTTGTTAGGTTGTGATTGGCTGAGAGATGGTTCTATTGTTCTCCTCTTCGGCCTATCAAACCAAGCAGTTAGTGGCTCCACCTCAGGCTCTCTAGTATTAGAAGAGTTGCTCTCTGTGTCAGTTATCCACAACTGCTCCATGATCAGGGCTCCAGCGTGCGACTTAATAGGTCGCATATAATACTTCATTTCTCAACGTGCAAGTTCAAATTAAACGAGGTCGCACAGGTGCGACTTGCTAGCATGATGGGTGGAGGAACAAAAAAACATCCCGCAGTGCTTGCCCGATCCATTGATAAAAACATTGGACATTCGCCTGACGCCCAGTGTTCAGAGAACGATCGTTCACGAAAACCCACCAATAAGCCCTTCAGACTTGGATAGTCAGATCGGCGTGATTACGTACAAAGTCAATGGAAAGACGAGAATTGTGCAAACGGGCGCCGTGCAACCTGCCGCGGTACAAACTGGACGAACCAAGGCGAATATATATTCAGGTCTGAAGATTTTTTCCAAAATGTAAAAATATTATAATAAGGAATTAATTTGGGTAATGGGATATTGTACAAATTGTCACTTTATTAATCCCAAAGGTTTGGACTGCATTTAATTTAACACAAAACCTTAAACTGACTTTCTGTGTGGAATATAAATATTGCCTTTATTGACTGAGTGACTTTGCTGTTTTTTACACAGTGACCTTTGTAGGGGGTTTTATGATTCAAACCTTTAATGGTGGAAACCACTACATAAATAAATGGTGCCCTATGTGGGGGCATGATAAGATCATGTATTAATACCACGCTATACAAAGAAAAAAATGGTGCTACCTAATTTGTGGTGGCGCTACCAAATTAAAAGGTATGTGGCACCAGTGCTACCTGTGAAAAAGTTTGTCTGGAGCCCTGTCCATGATATCAATCATTTCTGATCAGATCTGACTGTGGACTCCAGACTTCAGGAGAAGATGAACTCTGTCAACCTCAACTCTGCTGAACAGGCGGAACCCAAAGACCATGGTATGTTACTTGCCCCTTTCACCTGTCATATTTGGATAATTAAAACATTGCATTCTCAATCTTCCGCTTTTTTTTATTGTAATTTGATTCAGATCGTGTTTTTGCCTTTATATTGTCTCACATGTTCATTCACTCTAAAAGTGCTTCTAGTGGGCCTATAACTTACCACTGAATCATTATATAATCATGTAATTTATTATTATTATGTAATAGTTAATGTACATTTCAGTCCATAAAAGTCTGTCGTTCAACCTCTCAATTTGTTTTTCCTTTATCTTTGTTTCCAATCCAGTGTTGCATCATCAGTCTGGCCTCCCTGTCTTACCAACAGTAAATGCACATAGAATCTTGGCTAACCCAAAACAGCACGACTGTGACCAGTGTGGACAACGCTTCCATTACAAGTCCGACCTTAAAACACACCAGATAATTCACACCGGGGAGAAACCATTTGGTTGTGATCATTGTGGACAACACTTCTCTCAAATGTCCCACCTTAAAAGCCACCAGAGAATTCACACTGGAGAGAAACCCTATGGATGTGATCAGTGTGGACAACATTTCTCTGAAATGTCCAGCCTTAAAAAACACAAGAGAATGCACACTGGAGAGAAACCCTATGGATGTGATCAGTGTGGACAACACTTCTCTCAAATATCCAACCTTAAAAACCACCAGAGAATTCACACCGGGGAGAAACCCTATGGATGTGATCAGTGTGGACAACATTTCTCTGAAATGTCCAGCCTTAAAAACCACAAGAGAATGCACACTGGAGAGAAACCCTATGGATGTGACCATTGTGGAAAACACTTCTCTGTAATGTCCAGCCTTAAAAGCCACCAGGTAATTCACACTGGAGAGAAACCCTATGGATGTGATCAGTGTGGACAACATTTCTCTAAAATGTCCAGCCTTAAAATCCACAAGAGAATGCACACTGGAGAGAAACCCTATGGATGTGATCAGTGTGGACAACACTTCTCTCAAATATCCAACCTTAAAAAGCACCAGAGAATTCACACCGGGGAGAAACCATTTGGTTGTGATCATTGTGGACACCACTTCTCTCAAATGTCCCACCTTAAAATCCACCAGAGAATTCACACTGGAGAGAAACCCTATGGATGTGATCAGTGTGGACAACACTTCTCTCAAATATCCAACCTTAAAGAGCACCAGAGAATTCACACCGGGGAGAAACCCTATGGATGTGATCAGTGTGGACAACATTTCTCTGAAATGTCCAACCTTAAAAGACACCATAGAATTCACACTGGAGAGAAACCCTATGGATGTGATCAGTGTGGACAACATTTCTCTGAAATGTCCAACCTTAAAACGCACCAGAAAATTCACACCAGAGAGAAACCCTATATGTGAGTAGAAAAGCTTTCAGATGCTCAAAGGATGTAGACCTTCACAAGGTTGTACACAATGGATTTAAACTGCTCCCTTGTGGTCGATGTGGAAATAGTTTTACTACATCAAGCACTGAACATCAATCTGATTAAATAGAGGCCGATACATATCAGCACATCTACATAAAAGTGTTGCATGATGATTTATTTTTGTGATGTGTTTAATTGCAAGTAAACTTAGCATAAATAATGGTTGTGCAGTCACAAGTAAAGGCAAACAAGTCAGGTGTTTTCTGTTTTTCTTTTGTTTGTTTATTTACTTTTTTGTACTGTGTGGTAATTCCAGTCAATCACATGAAATACCATTTAGAAGGCAATAAAATGCCATGTAACAGCAAGATAAATGAAGATGCTGTTATGAACAATAACATACTATAAACACAGTTTAACAGCTTCATTTGGAGAAATCAGGTGCAAATTAGGTTTCTATGTGTACTTGATTGTCGCATCTATCTGAATGGTTCTGCTTAAATAGCAAGTCGAACGTGAGGAAGACTCATACAAGGACATGAATATGGGTTTAAATGTAATCAAAATGTAACTCACAGCAGAATAATAGATCACATTCTTTCTTGTTAATACCAGCTTTACTCAAACAAGCTAAACATTTGTCACCATGGTTGTAGGTAAAGCTCACTGTGCCTTTGTTGGATTTGTCTTTGTATGTTTTCCTTCCATTCACAATATTCCCCTCACCAAGCTCACCCATAAACCAAACCACAGAATGCAAGAAAACACTACATTCTATAGTTGTTGTACAGTTATAGTAGGAATAGACTTGAACAGATTTAAGAATGGTATAAACAGGTCATAGTTTATCATAACATATTTGACTTATTGAACGTCGGTCTTGCAAGAGCATAATTATGGTGTTAGTTCAAAGTAGTGACATTGTTTGCATCGGGTAAGGGTTCAGTTCTGAGCTTGTAGATCTGCCATTTTCATGTTTGCCTCTTTCATACACAATGTTTGACCATTTGGTATTAAAAAGGTCTTAAATGTAGAAATGTGCAGATTCCTTGCTGATTTGAGTAATGCAGAAACATGATTACTAATTTAATTGTAGCTTTTATTTTCTGATACATGGTGTATAAGTCTTCACTGTCTTGTATGTGGGCTAATCGGTCATTTTATGATTTTCTGTACAAAACAACACCAGTCCTGTGAAACCAGAAAACTGTCTTCTAGATATTGAAGCAACTTAATTATAATAATGTAGAATAGTTTACAAGTCAATGTGTGATGACTTCCTACTATTTAGTGCAGGGGTGGGTGGCAGTTGGTGTCTTGGAAAACAAATAACTGGTAGACTTTACTTGTGTTAAATGGGTTATACTTGGGTTAGGGATTGAGGTTTCGGATCAATAGTATGTCGGAACTAAAGCCTGTACCCGGTCCATAGACGATACCGATCCGTCACTCTATATTTCTGCCTCAATTCTGACTGATAAGGCAGTGAGGGAGACAAAATACTTGTAATCTTTAATGTTTAATAATGTTTGTGGTATTCCCACACGGCTGACATGACTCCTAGTTTTGCTTGGTGATTCACTGCTGCTGAGTTTCCTTATCTCTAGAGTGGCTGCGTCTTTCTACAGGCAGCGAGGAGCGTGTTCCCCCTCTACTCCTTTGTCGAACGGCAGTGTTGTACATTGAAACTACGCAGCTCGGGCTAAATTTATCTTTTTGGTGGAAACACTTTGGGTGCTACAGTATATAAACAATGAGGAGTCTCTCAGTAAACAAAAACGTTCTTCTCTCCTCTCTACACCTATTAGTTCAGACATTTTTTCAATGGAGGAAAAGAAAACTAACAATGTTCAATGTTTTCTTTTCATTTTATATTTTGCCTAGACATCCTGAACCTCCCTTTGTCTAAAGAGCTTTACCCTGAAGAGGAGAGGAGCTCCAGTCTGGCCCAGGAGGAACCACAAAATAAAGCAAGTCAGGAGGGGCTACTTCAACAACCAGAGGAGGCTGATGGGTTGACATTACTAGCAGTGGAAAGTGAAGATGATGATGAAAACATACAGACGGAGCCTGGAGCCAGCACCTCAACTCAACACACAGAAACACAAGATGATGTATTGGACTGTGGAAATTCACAACCAACTACTGATGACCATCTCCTCTCTTCACACGGTTCTGAAACTGTAGATAATGATGAGTGGGAGGAGACCAGGGAAGGTCAGTCAGCTTTAAACGCACTGAGGTCACACACTAGCCAAGATGCGGAAAGACAGCTGTCCCAGGACCAGAAATCATCAATACAAACTAAATCCATAGGAAAGAAAAGGTTTAGTTGTACAGAGTGTGGCAAAATCTTTAAACATAAGAAATCTATGGAGAAGCACACTAAGATTCATACAGAGCCGAACCGCTTTAGTTGTACAGTGTGTGGCAAAATCTTTAAACATAAGAAATCTATGGAGAAGCACGCTAGGATTCATTCAGAGCTAAACCACTTTAGTTGTACAGATTGTGGAAAAGTATTTCAAAGCAAGGAAAATCTGGAGAAGCACATTAGGAATCATACAGAGAAGAAACGTTTTAGTTGTACAGAGTGTGGCACAGTGTTTAATCGAAAGGCAGATCTGAATGCACACACACCGATTCATACAGGGAAATATCCCTTTAATTGTACAGTCTGTGGCAAAGGATTTACTGGAAGGGGTAATCTTGAAAATCACATTAGAATTCACACAGGGGAAAAGCCATTTAGTTGTAAAGTTTGTGACAAAGTCTTTACTCAAAATAGTAATCTTAAAAAACACATGATGATTCATACAGGGGAAATGCCCTATAGTTGTGCAGTTTGTGGCAAATGTTTTGGTCGAAATCTCACAATGCAAGAACATATGAGAACTCATACAGGGAAAAATCCAAAGCGCTTTACTTCTATACATTGTGGTAAAAGCTTTAGACAAGTGAGTAACCTAAAAACACACATAATGTCTCACACAGGGGAAAGACCCTGTATTTGTACAGTTTGTGGTCAAGGTTGTGTTCAGAAGGGTGATCTAAAAAGGCACATGAGGATTCATACAGGGGAAAAAACATCTCTGTGTACAGTTTGTGGCAAAGGCTTTAGGGAAAAGGGTGATCTGAAAAAACACATGCGGTGGCATACAGGGGATAAGCCCTTTAAGTGTACGATTTGTGGCAAAGGCTGGGTTACAACACACTTACTAAAAGCGCACATGAGGGTGCATACAGGGGAAAGGCCCTTTACTTGCACAGTTTGTGGCAACACATTTAGTGATAATGGTCATTTAAAATCACACATGAGGGTTCATACAGGGGAAAAGCTCTATACTTGTACAGTATGTGGTAAAGACTATACTCGAATGGATGTTCTAAAGACACACATGAGTACTCATACAGGGGAAAGACCCTTTACTTGTAAAATTTGTGGCAAAGGCTTTCGTCAAATAACTAATCTAAATACACACACTAGAAGTCATACAGGGGAAAAGCCATTTAGTTGTACAGTATGTGGTAAAGCCTATACTCGAATGAATGTTCTAAAGACACATGAGGAACCATACTGGGGAACATTCCTTCACTTGATCAGTTTGTGTTAAAGGCTTCATTTGTAGGCCAACTCTAAACAGACATAGAACTATTCATACAAAGGGAAAAAATTAGTAGCTAAAGTCTGTGAGAAAAGTTGAATAGAATATTTTAGTTCTTTTTTTTTTTTTTTTTATATATATTTTTTATCCCACGATTTTGTAACCCATTTTTCACCCCTGTGTCAATCATCTAATGTGATCCTGGGCTCTACACACCCTCCGCCAACCTGGGGAGAGCAACGGACTTAACTCATGCTTCCTTCATGCTTGAGTGTCCAAGTTGCTCCTTTACACCTGACAGGGGAGAGTTTCCCAGGTTGGACGTAGCGCGTGGAAGGAACACGTTATTCCAACCAGTTCCTTTCCCCTCCATCAGGCGCCCCGGCTGGCCAGGGGGAGGTAGTTTAGTGACCAGGATTACTGCATGTTTTTGTGAGGGTATCTACCCTAGGGGACACGGGGAGAACATGCAAACTCCACACAGAAAGGCCCTTTCGCCAACCCCGCCTTCGGGTATGGGCACTGATGACGCGGAGGAGGAAACACGCCGCCAGCACCCACAGCGCCCCGAGCGGGAATCGAACCCAGGACCTTCTAGCTGTGAGGCGACAGCACTACCAACTGTGCCACCGTTAGTTAGTTCTTTAACGCCGCTGTCTTCACAAACATACAAATTTGCAGTAATTCATTCTAATCCAGGATGGAAATGACAGGTCATATAGATGCAAAACAGATGATCACATAATCTAATCTGACAATAGCAACATGCCTAAAAATGCCTAAAATAGTTCTATACACTTTATTCTCCAGTTGATATGAATGTAAAATGATGTTTTATCCAATTTACCTTTTAATTTATTTTATTACCTGCAGCTACTGGTAGAATAATATGAGCATTTGAGTTTTTCCACATTTGTCAGTGTTTAAAAATGCATATTCATTATTGTGCTCATGCAACAATGCTGCAATAAAGTTCTGACAAGCTGTTACATTTCTGTAGCTGTTCTTTGTGTTGACATGTTTGTTTTGTTTAAACTGTTAAATTATAACTCATATGGGCAGTGGCAGAGAGAGACATTTATTTTTTAGAATCTGATTATTATCACTTTGTGTTACTTGTGTATTTTTATAGGGGTTTTGTGAAAGCAGCAATCTCTTCTGTTCTGGGAGAAGACAGAAACCAGATTTAGGGTGTGGACACACCAAACTGGAATTTTATCTATGTTGATGGATTCTGGCAATGCTTTTCAATGGGAACGGAGTGTTTGTTGCCTAAATGCACCGTCCATAAAAGGTTGTCAATACTGGAAGGAGCTCCCTCTCACACTGAGGGAGATCCCCACTTTCACAGCTTTTAAAGGACAATTGAAACAGTCTTGTGATCATGTATGACGATTAGTCCAAAATAGAGTAAACCTACCCTAACCCCTTTTGGTGTTAGCATTATGTTATGCTTTAGCTATTGAAAAATAGCAGATCTACAAGCTCATAGCGCACCATAGCTTTTTCAGAAAACTGTCAGGATGTAGAAGACATTTTTAGAATCTGATCTCAGGTCAAAATGGGCTAATAGTTTAATCTTTTCTTATGTTTTATTCTTACTAGTCTTATTACGTTTGAAATGTACTAGGTATTTGCAGTGTTGTCCCTGAACGCGTTTAAAGAACGATTGTTCACAAACGTTTTCATATTTTGGGTGAACGGAACGTACTGTATTTCTACGTGACGAACGTCATTGTGAACGCGTTCATTTTCTTACGTGTGTGAACGTCGCTTTCTCACGTTCAACTTCGTTCAAGAGTGAGTGTTTCCATAGAGCCTTCCAGACGAAACCCCTGTTAAAACACACCCGAAACAGGCCTTAATAACTAGCGGAGATCCCACCAATAAGCCCTTATGCGACACAAATTAATCTTTCTCAGCCATACAATTTTACTGGAGTGAGCAGCGCACATATCTAACTGCATGATGCAGCCTGCAGCAGCGCCAGTCACGCAGACAGACAGCTGAGGAGGCTCCTCAGGAGGTAAACGTGTTGTTGATTAAACGTAATGTTGCACGAAAAATAACTTCAAATATCTTGTTATTTTTAGCGTCGAGGAGGTATATGTCCAACTGTCCATACATGACCTCGCCTCGTTCAGCCACCACAAGACCTCTCTCTTCACAGAAGCGCAGTGATGCCTGATTTATTCTTCGTCGTACAAAGTACGTGTTCCATGCTGAAAATAGCTGATCTACAAGCTCACTCAGCTTGTAGATCAACTATTTTCAGCACGCGGAGATATGCAGGCTGTGAGAACTGAACTGAGAACAGAGAGCCTTCACAATAAAGCATGCAGCTTGCATGGCCCATAATGAGGACATGGGGAAAAAAGGATTGAATTCAGTGGCATTTCACATTGCAAAATGTGAAAATGTAAAAAAAATAATAAGGAATTAATTTGGATAATGGAGATATTGTATATTAAAGTTGTTACTTTATTCATCCCAAAGTGTTTTCTTTTTTTAAGTCTGCGGTTATGGGCTGTGGCAATAAAAGGAAAAAATAACTAAAATAGAACCATGAACTTTAGTTCAAAATTTTTAATTATGAACTATGAACTGAACAAGTTCATAGAGCTCGTGTGGAAGGCCTCATATACCTGTAACTGAGGGGGACACCTCCGGTTACTTAAAATTAAACACTGGACAATATGGACTTAATTCCGATCAAAGAATTAGGCTCCGGCCTCCGGAGAAGGGATATCTTCAGCAGATTTATTTGCTACAATGATGGGGATGGGATACTGTGTGTGTGGTCTGAAATAAACAATAAACAGAAATAAAATACAGTATTATCGTGAACTTGAATATCAAATTGAACATCAACTTAAATAGCCACAGCAGGATTGATGCAATCACTAAACAACAGATATGCAGTACTATGCACATTATATTGAAAGGCCATCATCAAACACTGGTAGGCTACACAATTATTAAACCCACACTATGCATGTTAAACTCTTAACAATACAAATTGTAGCCTATAGTTCTACAAGGAAATCAACACTCCATGTGGTAGGCTATATAACATATTAAGGCCAAAAAACGGTCCAAATGTTGATAAACACATAATAAATGAAAT
This sequence comes from Protomyctophum parallelum, assembly GCF_964188405.1. Lineage (NCBI taxonomy): Eukaryota > Metazoa > Chordata > Actinopteri > Myctophiformes > Myctophidae > Protomyctophum > Protomyctophum parallelum. The sequence goes on along the minus strand of NC_139707.1, from coordinate 44,278,064 downwards.
ACTGTAACACAGAGTAACATAAACAGTATACAAACGGACTACAGGCAGTAGGGGGCTAAACAAACCCAAACAACCATGTGCTGTCAATTAACCAAACAAACTCTCAAAACATAATATACAAAGTCACAGATATTATTTAACTACTAAAGTAACACTTATGACCCAAACATAGTACTTACTTTCATTAAAGAACGCGCAGAGGATACACTTGGAGAAAACAAATACAAATACTCAGCTCTCAACAGGTTGGACTGACTGACCATGCTGATGACAAACTGCCTAATTAATTTGACTGCCTGTGGATTGTGGAAATGTACCAGCCAATACCAGGTTAGGCCACTAGGCGGCACCAGAGCCGTATAATAGAAGAGTTCTGTTAGTGAGGGGGCACAGACCCCAGTCTATTTCTAAGGCTCTGGGCGGCACTAATAGGCTTTCTGACAACCGGTCTAAACCATAGAGTATATACTCTAAGGTCTAAACAAAACTGTGTTCATGATAGGGACCGAGGCTATTAGTTAGTAGGCAGAGAGTTATGTGTGGGTCAATCAAACAGCATGTGAAAAACGTCTCATAAACGAGGTACAGTTTACACTCAATTAATTGTCATGTAAGTAAACAATTCTTTGACATGTCATGAATGCTTAACTTTACTGCTACTCCCTTTAGCACCCTTAGCTCACGGATGCTAACGTTAAAATGGCGAGTGTAGACGGCTAGTTTCTGTTAGCTATGTGCTAGCCCTGTAAACATGACTCTCGTATTCATACGAGAGTCATGACGCAACTTCACCCTGGTTTTTGCAGACGCTACATTTACAAATAATTAAAATATATAAACATTCGCATTTCAAATATAAAGTACTCACAAAGTGTCCCACGGGTGTTAGTTAGTAGCAGCGCCAGCGATTAGAATTTCTGCATCCCGCGTTGTTTAATAAAAAGCATTTTTATCCGAGGTGTTATTTTGCCATTGGCTTTCAACTACGCGCCCCTATCGGTCGGGAGGAGGGTGGCACTCGGTGTGTTCGATATAGGTACGCTGACCGCCCTGCCAATACAGACTAATAGGCGAGTGCGCTCCCGGTGTGCAACTGCGAATTTCCCAAACGAACCCCGTTTGAAAAAAGTAGCCGGAGAGCTCGGACAAAAATGCTTTTTATTAAAGAACGCGGGACGCAGCAATTCTAATCGCTCGCGCTGCTACTAACTAACACCCGTGGGACACTTTGTGAGTACTTTATATTTGAAATCTGAATGTTTTTATATACGGAAATCTTGTAAATGCAGCGACTGCAAAAAACAGGGCAAAGTTACTGCATGACTGTCATGATAATTATCATGGCAGTCATGTTCCAGGGCTAGCTATGTGCTAGTCTCTTTGCATTCTATCTGTCGTTGCTTACCAGGCCCGCTGTATTAATGCACGGCATTGCACGGGATTTAGTGCAAGTATCGGCCCTGAAATGCTGTCCATGTGCTGCCGAAATATCGCTGGGCCTGAGACGAAGTCGAGGATTTTATTTCTCCATAATGGAACAAAACGAGGTATTTCCTCTCGCTCTCCCAACAGGGGGGCACAACAAGGATTACACGTAGTATAATAATAGCTAGCCTACATCTGGGTACACAACTGTGAGAACTCAATGGCTATAAGTTATAGAATGTAAACAACTCAATATGCAAGACAAGTATTTTGCTAGACACTATATGATTTATTTACTCATTTTGGAGCATACTATAGCCAATCAGCATATGAGACATGTCAATGTCAATCATGTAATGTTGCAAAAAACTTACAAAGCATGACTGAAATGAAAAATATAAATGAGTAAAGTTACAATATTGACAAGTTGACAACAAATATAAGAATCAATTTTCGATTACTGTCATCGTCTATTTCTTGCTTCAAATGTTTTCAAAAAAGATTCTTGAGAGCAATATTTGATTAAATGATTGATTGAATAACTTACAGTACTTAACGTACAGTCAAACACTGTCCAAAACGATAACACCTGAAAGCATCTCCATTCAGGTCCTGGGTATTCAATTCACTATCATGAAATGGAAAAATAACAATTCAAAATCATAAAAAGTAATAATAAAATAAAATATGTACAGGTTGGGGGACTAGAAAAAGGAGGGGGTTTAGTTGTAAATCACATAGTATGACTCGAATCAGAATAAAGCATTCAACCAAGCCGTAAATAAATTTAATTATACAATAATTGTATAATACTTTATACATGATGACTGGACCGTCTGGACGGTGATGTGACAGCGTCAATAAATGAACCGGGGCAAGTTTTGAGCTTTGACCCCATCACCGAACGCAACGCAACGTAACGTAACGTCGGCAGTAGAGCACCCTTCATTGATTAACAAGAAATTATTACATTGTAATAATGTGTCAGGCGCTGTCTCCGTCTTTGTTCCCCCCCCCATATTGTTGTTATTATTTAGACCCGTAACCTGTGTGTTGCTGACAGACAGATAATCGATCCGATTGCATCTTTAGCTGTGTGTCACTAGGCTGTGAGCTGGCTGTCTGCCATGCACCCCCCACCACGATCACGATGGCATTGGCTGCGCCGTTTCACCCGCGTTTGGTTTGAAGTTATATCGAGTGATGTTTCGAACATTGCAAACGTGTGAAATAACTGTAGTATGCGCCGTGTCGGGGTGAGCTCTCACACTCAAGCTCCCCTTGAGTGTGACCATGATGTTCTGCTGCGTTGCTCTGCAGCCTGCCTGGCTGGCAGGGAGGCAAGCAATCATACTAAACTCCCTTTGGCTTAGGCAGTGTGTGTGGCAGCCAATCAGGCTATGTCGTCAGTGTGACTAGGATGACGATGTCGTCTACATTTCATGAGCTTTCATTAGTCAGGTTTCACCTGACAAAAAGGAAACCTGATGCTGACGGTGACACAACGCCGATGGCTGCAGTGGAACCCCGCCGTTATACATTGTTTACTTGCAAAGGACAGCAATTAATAAATTGTCTAAAATATAAAGTAAAAACATGTCAAACAAATCAAGTGTGCACATGTGCATCTCCACCTGACCTGTGGCATAATTGACTCTAATTAGTTCTCTTCTACATTAGTTCCTTATTTGTTTTTTTGCAATGTTGACCGCACAATTACCTAAATTCTCCCCTCCCCCCCTTTATTTACCCAGGGTAGTAGCAGAGCACAGGTGCTCATTTTCAGCAATGTTTCAGTATGTATGTAAGGTTACTGAATGATTTATTTTCTCTTTTTCATTCCCCTACTGTTGATTTTCTACAGACCACCACAGCAACTGATCTACAGTATCAAGAGAGATGGCATCCAAAAAATATGCAGCAATGTCAGAGTACCAGCAGGAGATGAACGGACGACGTGGACTGTTTTATGCAATGTTTCAACCCGTCATACACTTGCACAGGATAGGTATGTAGCGTAAAACTGGTGGTTTTAAGCCTATAGTAAAGTTAGCTAGCTGCAGGTGTGTACTTGAGTTCTCAACGGGCCGGAAAAATTCAAGCCTGGCCTGAACAAGTTGAAGCCCGATCGAAACATTCATTAATCAACAAAGTCCAACCCAGACGAAAATAATAAATAATGCTACAAACGGCTGCGCGTCGGCAGAGGCTCAAATCACTTCAGGATGAGTGAGACGGTAATGTGTTTGTGTCTAACCAACTTCTAGTAGGTGTCTGTTCGGCACTCCGCACAAGTGGTGGGTATGGCCTGCAACCTCACGATAGATATGTATCACGATACGGCTACAGGCTTTAGTTTAGACATATACTACTGGTCCGACTGTCATTAGACCGACAAGCTACCTCAAACCCTAACCGAAAGCACGGGAGCACCGCATGTCCGACCGTTGTTTCTGCATGGCGGTCCGTTGGTGTGTCTAAAGATTAATTGCATATATCGTAAGTGTCAGGCAGAAACTGATTCTGATGTTTGTTTAAAAGCCGCCTCACACACAGCATTTCCTGCCATATATGGTATGATACGATTATCAGAAAGGAATACAATACGATTATTGCCATATCAATTAATTGAACCCACACCTACTCCGCACACATATAAAACATCCATGACAATAAAAACAACTCGCCAGCCACTAACTGATGAAGCAAAACATGTTAGTGGTGTCAACAATAATCGATTCAGCAATGCGATTCGGCCGCGTGCGCGATTCTGCATCGGTACAGCAACAGACAATCGATTATAGCAAAGTCACCTTTTTGGACCCTTGGGAGCATCCGTAGGTCTCTGTTTGCACATCAATCACAGCAATCGGGGGCGGAATGTCGGGGGGTGGAATGTTCAGGACCGTCTCATTTGTGATTCGCTTATACAACCATCTGTTTAGTGTAAACACAGAAGTCCCACTGCTACATGACACCGGGTGAATAGGGAACAAACAGGCTAAAGGCTTGTCTACGCGGTGTGTCTAAATTAATTAAACCGCTGTTTCAGAGCAGGATAATTTTACAGCCCTGGTTTCACCTCAGTGGATGTGGACCCTTTTACATTAACGACACAACGTTGGACGTTCGCTCTGGTCCATAGCGCTAAGGACTTCTCCTTAACGCTATGGACCAGAGCTGGTTGGGTGTTACGTTACATCAGTGCTGCTGTGTACAGAGACTGAGATGTGTGTGAGCGAGAGAGATAAATAAATACAGGGTGTGTCGTTGTATGTACACCAGACACCAGAGGATATAATTTATAAGTTAAATGACATTGGTCTTATAATATATTGATACATAAAAGTATAGTATAATAATACATGATACGTTTGGGTGCATCCTGCTCAGTCTGTATACAATACTATTATAATTCTAAATTAAATATGTTCAGATCTGACTATTCCTTTATCTTGCCATTTTGTTGTGCAGAGTGATGCATCACAATGCATCGTAGAATCGAATTGAATCGTTGGCTGGTGAATCGCAATCGAATTGAATAGTGCCAATTACCACTAAAACATGTCGGTGCTTTTCACAGCGAGCCCATATAACTTATAATCCATTCATTGACTGAACCTCGCGCCACCAGGCTTTCCACAAGGAGGAAAATGAACGCCTGGACTCGAGGAATGATGTTTGAGGAAGGGACCGAATTAGTTCTAGTTTTTTAAGGAAAAATAAACAATTGATAAGACATTTAGGCCATATTTCTCTGTTCTAATTAGGTGACATACTGGTGAAAAGGCATTTGCCGTCACTGTCCACTGTGTCCAGGCTTTGAAAAAAACACTGCTTTACAACCTCTGTTTTGACCTTAATCTACAACACATGTCACTTCATTATTATTAGTCTTCTTCCATGTCAAGTCAAAGTCCATATTATCTTTATTCTTATTATTCTTATTCTACTGCTTCATTCCAGACAAAATGGTGGACCTTAAACAGGAACTTATAGACCACCTTAAACAGGAACTTGAAGACCTTAAACAGGAAGCTGAAGACCTCCTTAAGAAGGAACCTGAAGACCTCCTTAAACAGGAACCTGAAGACCACCTTAAGCAGGAACCTGAAGACCACCAGGAACCTGAAGACCTTAAACGGGAACCTGAAGACCACCTTAAACAGGAACCTGAAGACCTCCTTAAGCAGGAACCTGAAGACCACCTTAAACAGGAACCTGAAGACCACCTTAAACTAGAAGCTGAAGACCACCTTAAACAGGAACCTGAAGACCACCTTAAACAGGAACCTGAAGACCACCTTAAACTAGAAGCTGAAGACCACCTTAAGCAGGAACCTGAAGACCATGAAACTGAAGACAATCTGGACACCAGTAAGTTGACTGCAAATCAAAGCTGAGTGCACCTCAATCCATGCCTGACAAATAATGCATATTATAGATATTTGTTTTCTTGTCTGCAAGTTTGCAACCATACATTTATTAACCAAAATAGCATAAATAGTTGCCACATGACGTTTTGTGAGCGTGTAGGTCGACTTATTGGAAAGTGGTAACTTATTTTTGCCACACCCTATTTCTTTCTGAAATGAGGGCTCTGGGTGTACGCATAGGTGTGTATCTGGAACTGGAGGAGTTGAGGAACAAGCTAGGGATTTTTTATAATTGATCCACTATCCGCGACCTTGATTTTTCTTGACTAAATCAAACGATTATTTAACAATTATTTTTAAATGTGGTTTGTTTCTGTATTGTATCAATGCCCTCTGCAAATAATGTGATTAAATTATTGAGCAGGAAACTAGCAGTGTATTGTTGAAGCTCTTTAGTATGTAAAGTTGCTGAATAACTAAATATACTGTATATATTTATCATGGTGATTTCCACAGAGCACCACAGGAGGTCTACAGTATCAACAGAGAGAGAACACCGAGAGATGGATGAGCGACGTGGACTGTTTGATGCAATGTTTCAACCTGTAGTGCAGATGCACAGGATAGGTATGTATGTTTAGGTTTTCTAGAGCTGTTCCGATTCCAACGTAGTCACTTTCAATACTGACACTGCAGCCAAAAACTCTGTAACGACACAAGTTGTGAATGATGCAAATAGAGAATGTATGCCTCACCCTGTTATGCAATACTCGTTATACCTGAAACTACGCAGCCCGGGCTAAATTCTTCTTCTCGTTGTAAACACTTTGGGTGCTACGGTATATAACGAATGAGGTGTCTCTTTAAAATATGAACTTGTTTTGTGTTCATTCAACATGTACAGAAACTGCAAACTCAGTACCACAAATGTTCTACTCTCCTCTCTAAACCACAATGTTCAATGTTTTCGTCTCATTTTATATGTTGCCTAGACGTCCTGAACCTCCCTTTGTCTAAAGAGCTTTACCCTGAAGAGGAGAGGAGCTCCAGTCTGGCCCAGGAGGAACCAGAGCCTCCACAAAATAAAGCTAATCAGGAGGGGCTACTTCAACAACCAGAGGAGGCTGATGGGTTGACATTACTAGCAGTGGAAAGTGAAGATGATGATGATGATGAAAACATACAGACGGAGCCTGGAGCCAGCACCTCAACTCAACACACAGAAACACAAGATGATGTAGAGGACTGTGGAAATTCACAACCAACTACTGATGACCATCTCCTCTCTTCACACGGTTCTGAAACTGCAGATAGTGATGAGTGGGAGGAGACCAGGGAAGGTCAGTCAGCTTTAAACGCACTGAGGTCACACACTAGTCAAGATGCAGAAGGACAGCTGTCCCAGGACCAGAAATCATCAATACAAACTAAATCCATAGGAAAGAAAAGGTTTAGTTGTACAGAGTGTGGAAAAATCTTTAAACATAAGAAATCTATGGAGAAGCACACTAAGATTCATACAGAGCCGAACCGCTTTAGTTGTACAGTGTGTGGCAAAATCTTTAAACGTAAGAAATGTATGGAGCAGCACACTAGGATTCATTCAGAGCCGAACCGCTTTAGTTGTACAGATTGTGGAAAAGTATTTCAAAGCAAGGAAAATCTGGAGAAGCACATTAGGAATCATACAGAGAAGAAACGTTTTAGTTGTACAGAGTGTGGCACAGTGTTTTATCGGAAGGCCGATCTGAATGCACACACACCGATTCATACAGGGAAATATCCCTTTAATTGTACAGTCTGTGGCAAAGGATTTACTGGAAGGAGTCATCTAGAAAATCACATTAGAGTTCACACAGGGGAAAAGCCCTTTAGTTGTACAGTTTGTGACAAAGGCTTTACTCAAAATAGTTCTCTTAAAAGCCACATGATGATTCATACAGGGGAAAAGCCCCATACTTGTACAGTTTGTGGCAAATGTTTTGGTAAAAAGTTCACATTGCAAGAACATATGAGAACTCACTCAGGGGAGAAGCCAAAGCACTTTACTTGTATACATTGTGGCAAAAGCTTTGGCGGAGTGGGTAACCTAAAAAAACACATAATGTCTCACACAGGGGAAAGACCCTTTATTTGTACAGTTTGTGGTCAAGGTTGTGTTCAGAAGGGTGATCTAAAAAGGCACATGAAGACTCATACAGGGGAAAAAATATCTCTGTGTACAGTTTGTGGCAAAGGCTTTATCGAAAAGGGTGATCTGAAAAAACACATGCGGTGGCATACAGGGGATAAGCCCTTTAAGTGTACGATTTGTGGCAAAGGCTGGGTTACAAGAACATTACTAAAAGTGCACATGAGGATGCATACAGGGGAAAAGCCCTTTACTTGCACAGTTTGTGGCAACACATTTAGTCGAAATAGTCATTTAAAAGCACACATGAGGGTTCATACAGGGGAAAAGCTGTATACTTGTACAGTATGTGGTAAAGACTATTCTCGAATGGATGTTCTAAAGCAACACATGAGGATTCATACAGGTGAAAAACCCTTTACTTGTAAAATTTGTGGCAAAGACTTTCGTCAAATAACTTGTCTAATTACACACAATAGGAGTCATACAGGGGAAAAGCCGTTTAGTTGTACAGTTTGTGGAATAGGCTTTAGTCGAATGGATGTTCTAAAAAAACACATGAGGAACCATACAGGGGAAAAGGACTTCACTTGATCAGTTTGTGGTAAAGGCTTCATTTGTAGGCCTACTCTGAACAGACAGAACTTTGCTTCAAAATGGACATCTCAAAATAGGAAGGTGCTGCAAGTTGAACAATATATTTTAGTTCTTTAACGCCGCTGTCTTCACAAACATACAAGTTTGCAGTCATTCATTCTAATCCAGGATGGAAATGACAGGTCATATAGATGCAAAGCAGATGAATCACATAATCTAATAGCAACATGCCTAAATAAAACAATTCTATACACTTTATTCTCCAATTGATAGCTGTTCACTGTGTTGGCATGTTTGTCTTGTTTAAACTGTTAAATTATCATAACTCATATGGGCAGTGGCAGAGAGACTCTAGAATCAGATTATTATCACTGTGTATTTTACAGGGGTTTTGTGAGAGCAGCAACACACCAAACTGTAATTTTACCTATGGGTGGATTCTGGCAACGCTTTTCAATGGGAACTGAGTGTTTGTTGCCATGTGTGGATTTCTGGGGGAAGGGGGAACGAACAACAAAAAAACTTTGTGCCCATTGAAAAGCATTGGCAGAATCTGCCTCCATCTACAATGGTAGATCTACAAGCTCATAGCGCGCCACCGAGTGGCGCGCTACGAGCTTGTAGGTCTGCTATTTTTGAAAAATCGAAGAGCGACTGACATGGAAGACATTTTTAGAATCTGATCTCAGGTCAGAATGGGTTAAATATTACATAACATCCAGGGCGCAGTGCAGCTCAGACCGGCCACGCTGGCTCGCCTTGTTACAGAAGGCCTGTCGGAACAAGACATGTCTGTGCGTCTTATTACAAAAGACATGTAGAAAAGAATTAGAGCAGTGTCCAAAAATATATATATATTTTCGCTCAATCTAAGCGATTTTGCCTAAGACCAAGCACGCCCGGTCTTATAGCTGCGCTGCGCTCTGGATGTTATGTAACATTTCACATGTACCACTCGTTATTGGATATAGATTAACGTCAAATTGTGTTTACGAAAATGGCTATTCTGGAATGTAAAGGTGCGTTCAGACTTGGATGTTTAGAGCGGCGCGATTACATACAAAATCAATGCAAAAACGAGAATTGTGCGACGCGATCTGGCGCAGCACAAACTGGACGAACCGAGGCGAATATACATATTCAGGACATGTGCATTTCTGTTTTCTGTTATTTAAAAAAATAAAATAAACAAGGTTTCACATTACGTCCTTTGTGTTTACTATATCCTTAACATTTCTGCTGTTATCTAAAGGTGTGTCGTTCACCCCCTTTAATTCTAAATATGTTATACTTGTGGGCGGGTGGGAGCAGCTCGGGGTGATGACAAGTAGTGTGGGCGTGTCTCTGGCGTCATAGTTACCCCATTATCACTGCCAGATTAAATATATAAATTATCACCCAGTGCCATCCTTTTTTTCCTTGTATTGTAAATCGCCATCTTTCTAGATCCGTTTTGGCCCAGCTGGCCCATTTAAACTAGTGACTGAAAGCAGGTGCATGTCTTTTTTCCGACACTCTTTTAGCCGACAGGACAATGGTCCGACAGTTTCGGACTATTGTTGACAGTTCGACACGACATTAGACAGACAGAAGTTCCCGCAATAGTCCGACAAACCGTAGGTTAGACAGGTTACCCTTAGGTTAGACACCCCAGGAGGTTAGACGGGACAATAGTCAGACAAACCGTAGGTTAGACAGGTTACCCTTAGGTTAGACACCCCTTAGGTTAGACGGGACAATAGTCCGACACGGGAGGGGAGGAGTGGGGTGCGTGTGTGTGCGTGCATGCATGCGTGCGTATACTGTGTGTGTGTGTGTGTGTGTGTGTGTGTGTGCATGCGTGCGTGCGTATACAGTGTGTGTGCGTGCGTATACAGTGTGCGTGCGTGCATGCGTGCGTATACAGTGTGTGTGTGTGTGTGTGTGTGTGTGTGTGTGTGTGTGTGCGTGCGTGCGTGCGTATAGTGTGTGCGTGCGTGCGTGCGTCATCATATTTATTATTATTATTATTATTATTTATACTTCATCATATTTATTATTATTATTTATATTTATACTTCATCATATTTATTATTATTATTATTAATATTTATACTTCATAGTATTTATTATTATTATTATTTTATCTCTTTTCCTACTCGGATCCGTAGCCACTGGCACTGCCTGGTTTGTCCATCTGTACCTGCATGCATAGATTGATTGCTCAGTAGGGCCAGTAGGGCCCAGTAGGACCCAGTAGAACCCAGTAGGACCCATTAGGGCCCAGTAGGACCCAGTAGGACCCATCCAGTAGGACCCAGTAGGGCCCAGTAGGGCCCAGTAGGGCCCAGTTGGGGCCCAGTAGGGCCAATAATAATAATAATAATAATAAACTTTATTTATATAGCACCTTTCATACATAAATGTAGCTCAAAGTGCTTTACAGAGCAGAAAAGATAATAAAAACAAAAGCAAAACAAAACAGCATTAAAACAGGCATGCAGTTAAAACAATAGGACAATAACGCAGTGTCAAATCAGGAGAAGGCAGTGGTACAAAGAAGATAAGATAAGAACAGATCAAATAAGGCAACGACATTAAAAAACAAGCAGTAATACAATAAAAAATAAAAGATCACTTAAAAGCAATGGTGTAGAAGTGGGTCTTGAGCTGAGCTTTAAAAATGTCTCCAGAGGCTGCCTGACGAAGGTACAGTGGGAGTTTGTTCCATGCCGACGGCCCCTAGAAGCAAAAAGCTGCTTCACCATATTTTTTGGTCTAATGGGTCCTACTGGGTCCTACTGGGCCCTAATGGGTCCTACTGGGCCCTAATGGGTCCTACTGGGCCCTAATGGGTCCTACTGGGCCCTAATGGGTCCTACTGGGTTCTACTGGGTCCTACTGGGCCCTACTGGCCCTACTGAGCAATCAATCTATGCATGCAGGTACAGATGGACAAACCAGGCAGTGCCAGTGGCTACTGATCCAAGTAGGAAAAGAGATAAAATAATAATAAATACGATGTATGTAAGTATAAATATAAATATAAATAATAATAATAATAATAAATATGATGAAGTATAAATATTAATAATAATAATATAAATATAAATAATAATAATAATAATAAATACGATGAATTATAAATATAAATAATAATAATAAATACGATGAATTATAAATATAAATAATAATAATAATAATAATATTAAATACAATGAATTATAAATATAAATAATATAAGCAATACTGAGCAATCAATCTATGCATGCAGGTACAGATGGACAAACCAGGCAGTGCCAGTGGCTACGGATCCAAGTAGGAAAAGAGATAAAATAATAATAAATACGATGAAATATAAATATAAATAATAATAATAAATATGATGAAGTATAAATATTAATAATATTATAAATATTAATAATAATAATAAATACGATGAATTATAAATATTAATAATAATAAATACGATGAATTATAAATAATAATAATAATAAATACGATGAATTATAAATATTAATAATAATAATAATAATATGAAATACAATGAAGTATAAATAATAATAATAATCATATTAAATACAATGAAGTATAAATATTGATAATAATAATAATAAATGCGATGAAGCACGCACGCACGCACACACACACACTGTATACGCACGCACACACACACACTGTATACGCACGCACGCACGCACACATGCACGCACTCACACACACACACTGTATACGCACGCACACACACACACACACACACACACACTGTATACGCACACACACACACACTGTATACGCACGCACGCACACACACACACACACTGTATACGCATGCACGCACGCACGCACGCACGCACACCACTCCTCCCCTCCCCTCCCGTGTCGGACTATTGTCCCGTCTAACATAAGGGGTGTCTAACCTAAGGGTAACCTGTCTAACCCAAGGGGCCAGCTAGGCACTCCAATGTTGAAGCGCTGGGCCCTTATTAAGCCTACTTGAGTAGGCTACTTGTTGTGTGAAATACAATTAGTACGGAGTAAAAAGCAACATTTTTGTCACCAACTGTCACCAACCTTATGAGGTGTGCACTGTGCATTGGCCTTCATCTAGTTTAGTGCCTAACAGAGAATAGTGTGTGTGGGGCTATGCATTTTAACGAATTTGATATAGACACCACTATAGTGGTGGTGGAGCTTGCATGGGTCTATACTACTGGTAGGTCATGGGAGACTGCAAGTTCTAAAAATTTCTCTTCTAAGAACCTTAATGATTCTATGAGACTGGTGTTTCCCCTCTCTCTCTCTCTCTCTCTCTCTCTCTCTCTCTCTCTCTCTCTCTCTCTCTCTCTCCTGCAGCTGAGCTGAGAGGAACTACGCTAATCCTTGAGCACAAACTCACAAAAATAGCATTCCTTCCTGGACCTGAGAATTGCCTTGTATGGCAACAATAGATGGATAGGGGGCTGAGCTATGAAAGGAGAGATAGACATTAACATAAACATAAACAGTGGCAGATTTAGGGATCTGGAGAAGGCCTAAGGCAAACCCTAGAATGAGGCCCCTTAAAAAATTTGAATTAATTAACAGTTTATTTATACTTAAAAAGGCCCTGTTGAGGCCCCAGGCAGTCGCCTGACCTTGCTATAAAAAAACGCTACTGCACATAAACATGCAGAGAAAAAGACAAAAAAGAGATGCAGGGTAAAGAAATGTTCATTGATATTACATAATACATATTTACTATGAAATCCTGCATTTCCGTGTGTCACGGCACGCCTCCATATGGTCCCGTCTCGTGACATTACACCTCCATATGGTCATGCCTCGTGACATCATGCCTCCATATGGTCACACCTTGTGACATTACGCCTCGTCTCTCTCAACCCTCAAACCCTTCGATCACCATATATGGAGCTGAGCTGACCTGTTCTGACATTCCATTATGTTGATCTTATCCCACCTGTCCTTATCCTGTTCTGAAATTCCATATGTTGATCTGACCTCATCAAACCCTGTACACTCAAGACACGCCCCATACAGTATATGGCCAGTACATAATTCCTTCCTGTTGATATGACTCCCCATGCCAAAGCGCCAGCGCTCGCCCAGCAGTCTGCCGTCACCCAGACGCATGCAAGGGCGAGGTCGCTTCTCGCCCTCAGGGCATCTTACTAGTATTAAGAGGAAAGTTACATAGTTCTGCTTTAAGGATATTAGTACGTAGTTACGGTAGTTTGCCGTACAACAGTGATTACACTGATATAAGAATTGTGAGGCCGGAGCTAGGCAGTAATGTGGCAATGTTACAGTTCTAAAACGGAGGACTTTTCTGGGCCATCGAATGCAGTTATGATGTACAGTAGGCCTAAGTGATTTTCCGGTCATCTCTACTGGAAATAATCTTAACGGATTGTTCAATATGATGATTGCTGCTGCACTCAGTCACCCACTGCAGTTAATTAAAACCTTCCATTTAACATTTGAAACATCTCGTTTGTACTGCAGCTGATTTAGGATGAGGAGACACAGCACCTCTACAGTGTATATTGCATTAGCTAAAATTGCACTACAGTATGTGATCTGGAATACCAGCCTAGGACTATTGCCAAAAGAGGTTGATGTTGTGCCAATATGTTATGAGTTGAAGTGACCACACCAGCCATGCCCAGTATAAAATGGAACAACAACAAAAGAGTTTACAAGCAGCTTGATCCTATTGACCGTCTACAGTAGGCAGTTATGGCTTAATACAGATTTATTTATTTATGTATCAAATACATGTAACTGAAACACTGCTGATCCTGTGAGGTCATGGTGCCTTGATTAAAAACAATTCTAGCATCTGATTAAGGGTATTCAAATATTGTCAATGGTTGTTATTGTGTGCTATAAACATGTGTCATGTGGTTTCCTTGAGAGTGGACACTGCTTTAATTGAAAACCTCAGTGCCTGCATCTCCTACAATAAAAAAGAAAAAAGGAAAAAATAATAGTCTCCGACATATCCTGTAACTGTAACCATTATACAGTCATGTGCACAATTTGAGTTTGTGGTGCAATTTAATAGGCATTAGGTATTTTAATCTTATAGGGTCCCAAAACGGGAAGGTGGCAAGTAGAAAGGCACTCATCTAATTTTCCACAAGATGGCACTCTAATATTAACAGCGTTTTTGTTTACAGTTTGGACCTGCTACACCATGGGTTCTCAACCCGTGGGTCGTGACCCCTCTGGGGGTCGCCAAATTATTTTGGGGGGTCCCCAAAATATTTTTTTTCCAACTGAATGGCTGGAAAATGGAAATGAAGAGTTTACATATAGTACACATATACACCTTCCCTAATGATTATCTGGTTTCAGTATTTATTTATGGTGTATTAGTGTGGTTGCCCGAATGGGCAACCAGACTCTTGTAACTGTGACACTTTATTATTTCACTGGAGTAGTCTTTATTTTGACGCTTTATACCTCCCACACTGTACGCTGTACGCACTTGAGCCATATGTCAAATTGACCGGAAAAATCGGGAATCGTGTGCTTGTATTTTGTTAAGAGAAATGTTGTATAGTTTAATTGATATGAATTTATTAGTGAATTAAATTTCCCCATTGACATGAATGGGAAAAGGCAAAAATTCACATTCAAGTATTTGTTCCTCGGAGACTGTAATCACTATAGTTACAAAACTTTTAGGGATAATTCAACATTATCCCTAAAATTATTTAACCCTAAAATTTTATCGGTCGGCCTCATGGTGGCGCTATAACAGCCCACTTTACCTTTTGGCTTATAACTCTTGAACCGTAGGTCGTAAAATAAAAAATATTTTTTCCCTGGATTCCTTGGGTCATGACGCATCTCCCCATATAGGCCACGCCCATTTCCGCCATGATAGATTTTCCGCCATTTTGAATTTTGTCCAAAACACACTTTTTGCTTATCCTCCTACAGATTTTGTCCAAATCTCACAGAAATCGGCACACGTGATCTCTGGACCCATCCAATTAAAACTGAACTGCAGAATTTTGAAAGTGCGTATCGTTCGGCCGTAATCGTCTTCCGAAGTTAGTAGGAGGGGCCTATATCACAAAAAATGCCATAAATCACGAACGGAATGTCCAATCCATCCCACATTTCAATCACATGTCCGGGGTGGTTCAATCAACCAAGTTCTAAAAGTTCGGGGGTTAAATCCCCTCCGAATTACTTACGCATGATCTAAGGCGTGACTTGAAATTGTAATTGGCTGGCAATACTAGTGGGAGGGGCATATGTAAGCCACTGCGGCAACCACACTCTGCAATTTTTTTAAATTTGTGATGCCTTTGACAGATGTTTGTAGAAGTCGTTCAGTTATTGTTACATCATTTTGTAATTAACCTCTTAAGTCCTACATAATATATACACTTAGTCGCACAACAATGTTCAATTGTAAAAATGGCTGATCTACAAACTCACAACACAGCATTGTGAGGCTGTTTTTCAGTGGTGGAAAAAGTACAAACATATTTTACTTAAGTAGAAGTACTGATTCTCTACTTGAAAATTACTTAAGTAAAAGTACAAAGTACCCATTGAGAAAGTTACTTAAGTAAAAGTACAAAAGTAACTAAAATTAAATGTATTAAAAGTACAAAAAGTACCCGGTGTAAAATGTACTTAAGTATAAAAGTAAAAATTACAAAGTACAAGTACAAAGTACAAGTAAAAAGTACAACATGCTTTTCAAAATGCTTACAAAGAAATTAAGTCCAACAGTGGCTTTATTTCAACACTCGTCTTGAAACTGGCCAATGGCATTTAATGTTTGTGTTGGGATAAACACTAGAAACTGGCCATTCATTATCAATGGCATTTAATGTTTGTGTTAGGACAATGTTTGTGTTTACTATCATTACAAACAACTCAGGTTGCAAGCAGCTCACACAAAAATATATTTCAGATGGGGGTAGACAGTCATTTAGGGGACAATGGGGAGAGCCATTGCAATTTGCAAAACAGACATAATTGCGTGAATTCACGCATTATAATTAGTCCTTCACTATTTAAGCCCCATCCACTCCACTCTGTGAGGGCAAACTGTCTCCCATTGAGATGCATGTAAATGATTTCTCCATAAAAATAATCGGTCATTTCAGTAGCAAGAGCTTGAAAATGTCTTCTAAATCTAGTCAAAAAAGCCTACAGTAGGCTATATGCCTATGCACAAATGTGGATTACATTATTGGGGGAGAAAGTTAAAACCGATATCAACTTTAACAACCATCCCGTTTGACAGACGTTTACATGCAATGCACGGTAAGACTAGGGCACTAGGCCTACAGTGATTATTATTGCAATCACCTGGATCGGTGAGTGTAACGTTCCTGACGTTAAGCTGTGTATGTGACGAAAACAGAACTGCAATATAATCAGCAGATGCAGCGCACGTCACACACACACACACACACACACACACACACACACACACACACACACACGCACCCTCACACACGGCTCGCTGTAATTTATTCACGGCACCAGAGAGAGAGAGCGAGAGAGATATAGACGGGCGCTTCTGTCCAGCTTTTTCACCGGACCGCACCAACATGCTTCTGCGTGAATGTGAACCATAGAGTATTAAAAGGATAGTGACTGATCTGGCGCGAAGCTCCGCCCCTCCGCTATTCATGTCAGTGGAAGTTTCTCAGTGGCGTTTTGAAGCAGCCCCTTGATGTGAACGAATGAGTGAGGCGATCAAGCGAGCCCGCATATTTCGCATATTTTGCGCGGAAATGTGTAGCGAGTAACGAAAGGTGTCCAATTTTAATGTAGCGGATTAAAAGTACGATTTTTTAATTGTAAATGTAACGAAGTAAAAGTAAAAGTACAGCAAAATAAAAATAGTAAATAAAAGTACAAATTCTCAAAACGTGTACAGTAACGAAGTAATTGTACTTCGTTATTTTCCACCACTGCTGTTTTTGAACATTTGTAAAGGATAATTTCACATGTTTCAAGTGATTAAAGGATGGATGGCTTTGCCGGCATTTAATGTGAATCACCACCAGCCCAGGTGAAATGTATGCATAGTTCTTGTGAGGCTGGAATCTATTTTACAGTATGGCTCTAGATGCGGAACATAGAAATGTTATGTCAGATTTTCACATTCAGAACCGTGTTAATCAGACCAGTGTGTGTCCATGTGGAAACCTCGTATGAATCTGATCTGATCTCAGGTCAGAATGGGTTAATCAGACCAGTGTGTGTCCATGTGGAAACCTCGTATGAATCTGATCTCAGGTCAGAATGGGTTAAATACTACTGAAGTTTCACTTGTAAGTTTGGGTAAGAAACTGTTTTTTTTTTTTTTTATCAGCTTGCAGAGACTTTTTGTCTAATCACGTGGTCTGGTTCTTTATTTTCTTTACTTTATACGATAAAGCGTCCAGTACAGGAGTTATGTACAATTTGTCAATTTGCAGGTATTTAGAACAAAATTATAGACTCAAAATCTATACATGCTGCAAGTGCTCCGTCTTCCAATAAATAAGGTTTATCAAGTAGAAATACATGTTTGGTTATGGTGACATACATTTTGTGCGTTGTACATTTACATGACATTGGCAGTTATAAATAAAATTCATATCAATTAACATGTTTTGAGTACTGAGTTATTTCACCGAGCTGGTCAGTTCAGGTGAAGAAGTTTAAATGGTTTAATGTTTGAAATTATGTTAATTAATTTATTATTAGCCAAATTTGTTTGATACATATCAAGTAGTGTCTAATGGGGGTCTAATGGGGGCTCAACAAATGTGGATTTGGGAACAACTGCAGACTGCAGTACAGTATTAAGTTATTAACAGATCCCTGATTGATCTAAAAACGAATCCACAAATCACCAACAACACAGCAATAAGGCATTAAAACGTTTCCTTTGGAAAGTCAGAAAGTGACGTGCAAAATAAAAAATAAAATCTGCCAATTTATACACACTATGTTACACGTATACCGACGGTAGGATACCGTGTCTTTTAGGGGCGTTTCTGTGGTCAAGATAGGGCTTTTTTTTGGTACTGTAGCCTACCTGTCAGTCCTGCTGCTGGAGTCGGGTCTTTGTATAATGTTGTTTTTTGATGAATTGAACAATGTGGACTTTTGATGAATTGAACAATGTGGACCCTCTTAAACAAGTGTAATGCTTAATTGGGTCGTCCACTCGATCACAGTTAACAGTCTTTGTATTGAGTTTGTGCTTGAAATGTACTGTAATTCTACAAACTATTAATACAATATTTAAATCAATCAATCAAACCAGAGCTAGACTACACCATGATATATTATTAGGAGTAGCCTACAATAACTTGGCATTGTGAATAAAAAGGTATTAGCCACAGTGGGGTTGCAGTGTAATGTAATGCTGAAGGTTTAATCACAGGGCTGTCTGCTTTATGTATTATGATTAAACGTGCATTCTGGTATATTGTGAATCAATGATTGAGAAAAACATCAAAGGGGTTTGAACCCGTGAAGTTCTATAAAGTTGTATTAAGAAGTCGGGCGTCTAGACCGCTAGACCACTGAGGACGCTGCTAGGAAAGGGACTCATGTCTGTATTGACTATTTAAGCCGTGACGTAACCCGCTTCCGGGTCTTACTCAAGGAAGCTCACGTCATACATTTTCTTTGTCGTGGACACTTTACAGTTTACATTAATAATAATTATACTCGAGTTGGAAGCATTAAGACACATTTTAACCCCCAATGGCTTCCTTTCTGAAAAATAACGTTATTGTAAAAAAAATAAAAAGATTCACGCGTTCAGAATCATAATAATATGTAGCTATAGACCGATTCCGTACCGGTTTCATGGTCGCAGCCTACGTATTTCCTGTAGGCGGACTCGACATAGCTGCGGGAGTAAAACCCTCACCAGACGCACCTCTTCCACTACAGTGAACGGCAGAGTGACTGATGTTAGTTTGCCTCAAACTTTACTCCTTTACATGCTTTTTTACTAACACTAACATTACAAAGATGCCCAGAACATCGAGATGAACCTGTGTAGTTTATGGCTGCTCCAACAGTAGTGGCAACATAACAAATAAAATAAAACGGAATGTCTAATATCCACCGCGATGGCTGAGACCAGAGCCATTGAGTAATGGTTGAGACAAAGCAGTGAAGAATCCTGCAAGATACATAATTTCAGTCTTACCCAATACCCAATCTTTCTGTTTTATGAACACAAGGCTGCTGTATTTTATACCTCATACTAAGCATTTAAAGTATGAGGTATAAAGTACAGCAGCCTTGTGTTAATAAAACAGAAATATTTGGTATTGGGTAAGACTGGCGTTATGTATCTTTCACTGCTTTGTCTCAACCATTGCTCAATGGCTCTGGTCCCCGCCAACGCGGTGGATATTAGACATTCCGTTTTTATTTTATTTGTTATGTTGCCACTACTGTTGGAGCAGCCATAAACTACACAGGTTCATCTCGATGTTCTGGGCATCTTTGTAATGTTAGTGTTAGTAAAAAAGCAGGTAAAGGAGTAAAGTTTGAGGCAAACTAACATCAGTCACTCTGCCGTTCACTGTAGTGGAAGAGGTGCGCCTGGTGAGGGTTTTACCCCCGCAGCTACGTCGAGTCCGCCTACAGGAAATACGTAGGCTGCGACCATGAAACCGGTACGGAATCGGTCTATAGAAGCGGACGGGACCCGGATGTAACGTAGGAGGACTACAATAATATATGACTACAAGAAAAACGCGGCAAAAGACTCGCGGGCGTGGCCTCACGTTACACCCGGAAGGAAATGACGCCAACCCCTCAAATACGGAAGAGACGCGTGGAGGGGGGTTTTGCTCAGTGTTGTTTTGATTTTGCCACGTCACCATGTCCGCCGTGGCGTCGTCGTGTCCGCAGCAAGCAGGTACGTTAAATGTTATTTAATACTTAACGTTGTTGTTGTTCAAACATCTGTGATCACTTTATATGATAACTTTGTTGTGATGTTTATATATTATGTTCGTGCCACTCTGTAAAACCGTGTTCCAGTAGCCCAATGGTTACCGTCGGCGCCTAGTAGACAACGGGCCCGGGTTCGAGTCCCCATCGAGGACTGAGAGTTTAGCTTCATTTCTTACCAAACTAACACAATTGTTTTAGCTTTTCTCGTCGAGGTCCATTATTCATTCAGTATTTGAGCCTAAAAATGGTGGTCCCGTGGCTCAGATACCGAATGAATAAAGGACCTTAACTTGATGCAAACAAACAGTTGTGTTTGTTAAGAAGAAAATAAACTCGGTCATCGACTGGGAAGTGAACCCGGGCCCGGTTGTTCACATACCATCTACGGTATCCATTGGGCTACTGGATCATGGTTTTATAATGTAGTTAGTAACATATATGAACACAACACAGTAGGAACCGAGCATTCTGGTTCACGACGGCAGCACGCTAGCTAGCTAACGAACTAGCGTGTTCGTTAGCAAGCTAGCGTGCTGCCGTCGTGGACGTGCACAATGATAGTCAACGGACCAGCGCGTTCATGTGTTTGGGGCCAGGCTGCAATACCTTCATTCGGCCACTATGTCCATTTGGCCTCAGGGTTTCCTCTGGGTGCCTTTTCTCTATTCATAATAATATACTCTATGCTCACAATGGTGGTCAGTGGCTCAAATGGGTCTGAGAGGCTAAATGGCCTCAAATGGTGGTCCGTGGCTGAATAAATAATTGACTAGAGGTGAACAGAGTAGTGTTTAGATGGTTCTGTTATGACTGCATGCTGTAGTGTTTAGATGGTTCTGTTATGACTGCATGTTGTAGTATTTAGATGGTTCTGTTATGACTTCTCCTCTGCATGTTGTAGTGTTTAGATGGTTCTGTTATGACTTCCCCTCTGCATGCTGTAGTGTTTAGATGGTTCTGTTATGACTTCTCCTCTGCATGCTGTAGTGTTTAGATGGTTCTGTTATGACTTCTCCTCTGCATGCTGTAGTGTTTAGATAGTTCTGTTATGACTTCCCCTCTGCATGCTGTAGTGATTAGATGGTTCTGTTATGACTTCTCCTCTGCATGCTGTAGTGTTTAGATGGTTCTGTTATGACTTCTCCTCTGCATGCTGTAGTGTTTAGATGGTTCTGTTATGACTTCTCCTCTGCATGCTGTAGTGTTTAGATGGTTCTGTTATGACTTCTCCTCTGCATGTTGTAGTGTTTAGATGGTTCTGTTATGACTTCTCTTCTGCATGCTGTAGTGTTTAGATGGTTCTGTTATGACTTCTCCTCTGTGTGTTGTAGTGTTTAGATGGTTCTGTTATGACTTCTCCTCTGCATGTTGTAGTGTTTAGATGGTTCTGTTATGACTTCTCCTCTGCATGCTGTAGTGTTTAGATGGTTCTGTTATGACTTCTCCTCTGCATGCTGTAGTGTTTAGATGGTTCTGTTATGACTTCTCCTCTGCATGCTGTAGTGTTTAGATGGTTCTGTTATGACTTCTCCTCTGCATGCTGTAGTGTTTAGATGGTTCTGTTATGACTGCATGTTGTAGTATTTAGATGGTTCTGTTATGACTTCCCCTCTGCATGTTGTATTGTTTAGATGGTTCTGTTATGACTTCTCCTCTGCATGCTGTAGTGTTTAGATGGTTCTGTTATGACTGCATGTCGTAGTATTTAGATGGTTCTGTTATGACTTCCCCTCTGCATGTTGTAGTGTTTAGATGGTTCTGTTATGACTTCTCCTCTGCATGCTGTAGTATTTAGATGGTTCTGTTATGACTTCCCCTCTGCATGCTGTAGTGTTTAGATGGTTCTGTTATGACTTCTCCTCTGCATGCTGTAGTATTTTGATGGTTCTGTTATGACTTCTCCTCTGCATGTTGTAGTATTTAGATGGTTCTGTTATGACTTCTCCTCTGCATGCTGTAGTGTTTAGATGGTTCTGTTATGACTTCTCCTCTGCATGCTGTAGTGTTTAGGTGGTTCTGCTATGACTTCTCCTCTGCATGTTGTAGTGTTTAGATGGTTCTGTTATGACTTCTCCTCTGCATGCTGTAGTGTTTAGATGGTTCTGTTATGACTTCTCCTCTGCATGCTGTAGTGTTTAGATGGTTCTGTTATGACTTCTCCTCTGCATGTTGTAGTGTTTAGATGGTTCCGTTATGACTTCTCCTCTGCATGTTGTAGTGTTTAGATGGTTCTGTTATGACTTCTCCTCTGCATGCTGTAGTGTTTAGATGGTTCTGTTATGACTTCTCCTCTGCATGCTGTAGTGTTTAGATGGTTCTGTTATGACTTCTCCTCTGCATGCTGTAGTGTTTAGATGGTTCTGTTATGACTTCTCCTCTGCATGTTGTAGTGTTTAGATGGTTCTGTTATGACTTCTCTTCTGCATGCTGTAGTGTTTAGATGGTTCTGTTATGACTTCTCCTCTGCATGTTGTAGCGTTTAGATGGTTCTGTTATGACTTCTCCTCTGCATGTTGTAGTGTTTAGATGGTTCTGTTATGACTTCTCCTCTGCATGTTGTAGTGTTTAGAATGGGGGTGGGCAACTTTGACGATGGAGACTATATTTCCACTATATTTCCACTCTCACTCCAGAGGGCCACGTTGCATATTACTGTTGTAGCAAAAATAGCCGATGTACAAGCTCAAAACGGGTCACAGTGCAACGCGTTTGGGGCTTATTGATCAGCTATTTTTTTTCCCCCAAGACGGTGGATTGTGGCCCATGCCTTCCTGCTGTTATTTGTCATGTTGGTGTTCTCTATATCTTTTCGTCCTGGGCATGACGTTAAACTGTTCCGTTCGAGAGGACCGGCGACCCTCGAATGTAAACAGCCACGAAAGGAAACTATGTGTGTGTGAGGTGTTCTATCATTTCATTCCAGTACTACTACTTTGGGTAGTGGCTGGACGTTTGTGTAGATATTGAAAAGGAGGGGGCGAGCAGGCTACCTTGTGGTAGGCCGTTCTTTTGGGCTTTCCATTTACTCCTCTGGTCATTTAACTGGACATAGAAGCGCCTGTTGTTGAGGAGGCTTTTCCCGACCATTGTGCGGTGTTGGACAGTGTCATAGGCAGCAGAGAGATCTCTGAATGCTGCTCCAGTTATTTGTTTTCCCTCAAACCCATCCTCCATGTGTTGGGTGAGGTTGAGCTCTGTCCAGCACAGGAGCGGCCAGGACGGAAACCAGCTTGGTCTTTAGTCAGCTTGGTGTCTGTGAGTGGTATGAGGCGTTGGAGTAGCAGCCTCTCTTGTAGGTGATGCAGAGGAGGGAAATGGGTCGGTAGCTCTTTGGGGGTGATGGGTCTTTGCCAGGTTTGGGGATTGCAACCACTTTGGCCTTTCTCCAGACAGAAGGGTTGGTTTTCTGTGCCATGCATTTATTCAGTATCCCCACGAGCCAGGTCTTTGCGTTAGGTCCCAGGTGCTGTATCATTTCTGCCAGTATGTCATCAATCCCTGCTGCTTTTCCGGGTTTCAACTTTCCCATTGCAGTTTCGAGTTCTTCTAGGTCGAAGGGTTTGGTTTGAGGGCTGGCTGATTGAGGTTGGTCTGATACCACTGTGTGATGGTATTCTCCTGTGGGTCGGTGGCGGTGTTGGTCACAACTGGTGGCCAACAGTCGTAACCAACACCGCCACCGACCCACATAGAATACCATCGCACAGTGGTATCAGACCAACCACAATCAGCCAGTCCTCAAACCAAACCCTTCGACCTAGAAGAACTTGAAACTGCAATGGGAAAGTTGAAACCCGGAAAATCAGCAGGGATTGATGACATGCTGGAAGAAATGATACAGCACCTGGGACCTAGCGCAAAGACCTGGCTTGTGGGGATGCTGAACACTTGCATGGCACAGAAAACCATCCCTTCTGTCTGGAGAAAGGCCAAAGTGGTTGCAATCCCTAAACCTGGCAAAGACCCATTATCCCCGAAGAGCTACCGACCCATTTCCTTCTTCTGCATCACCTACAAGCTCTATGAGAGGCACTAACATTTCTGAACAGACTATATTTACATCAATATGTCTGGGTCCCCACCTACTCACTCAGGGTTGACGTGTCACACCTGCAGTGATGGGAGGGGCACCAAAATGTGGTGTTTTGATTGGTTGATGGGGGCACTCCCTTAGTATAAAAGTGTATGTTTTGTGTACACATGACCTGATGAAGATCAAATAGATCGAAACATTGTCAGTATTTCAATACAGAACGTTTTTTTACACCTGTGATGTGCGGGCTCCATCCAATACCTACACCAGTTGTGATGCAACAGAGTTTGCTGTGACCGTTGTGAATTATGGGTGGTGTGGTCTTTGCCAAGACGGTGGATTGTGGCCCATGCCTTCCTGCTGTTATTTGTCATGTTGGTGTTCTCTATATCTTTTCGTCCTGGGCATGACGTTAAACTGTTCCGTTCGAGAGGACCGGCGACCCTCGAATGTAAACAGCCACGAAAGGAAACTATGTGTGTGTGAGGTGTTCTATCATTTCATTCCAGTACTACTACTTTGGGTAGTGGCTGGACGTTTGTGTAGATATTGAAAAGGAGGGGGCGAGCAGGCTACCTTGTGGTAGGCCGTTCTTTTGGGCTTTCCATTTACTCCTCTGGTCATTTAACTGGACATAGAAGCGCCTGTTGTTGAGGAGGCTTTTCCCGACCATTGTGCGGTGTTGGACAGTGTCATAGGCAGCAGAGAGATCTCTGAATGCTGCTCCAGTTATTTGTTTTCCCTCAAACCCATCCTCCATGTGTTGGGTGAGGTTGAGCTCTGTCCAGCACAGGAGCGGCCAGGACGGAAACCAGCTTGGTCTTTAGTCAGCTTGGTGTCTGTGAGTGGTATGAGGCGTTGGAGTAGCAGCCTCTCTTGTAGGTGATGCAGAGGAGGGAAATGGGTCGGTAGCTCTTTGGGGGTGATGGGTCTTTGCCAGGTTTGGGGATTGCAACCACTTTGGCCTTTCTCCAGACAGAAGGGTTGGTTTTCTGTGCCATGCATTTATTCAGTATCCCCACGAGCCAGGTCTTTGCGTTAGGTCCCAGGTGCTGTATCATTTCTGCCAGTATGTCATCAATCCCTGCTGCTTTTCCGGGTTTCAACTTTCCCATTGCAGTTTCGAGTTCTTCTAGGTCGAAGGGTTTGGTTTGAGGGCTGGCTGATTGAGGTTGGTCTGATACCACTGTGTGATGGTATTCTCCTGTGGGTCGGTGGCGGTGTTGGTCACAACTGGTGGCCAACAGTCGTAACCAACACCGCCACCGACCCACATAGAATACCATCGCACAGTGGTATCAGACCAACCACAATGAGCCAGTCCTCAAACCAAACCCTTCGACCTAGAAGAACTTGAAACTGCAATGGGAAAGTTGAAACCCGGAAAATCAGCAGGGATTGATGACATGCTGGAAGAAATGATACAGCACCTGGGACCTAGCGCAAAGACCTGGCTTGTGGGGATGCTGAACACTTGCATGGCACAGAAAACCATCCCTTCTGTCTGGAGAAAGGCCAAAGTGGTTGCAATCCCTAAACCTGGCAAAGACCCATTATCCCCGAAGAGCTACCGACCCATTTCCTTCTTCTGCATCACCTACAAGCTCTATGAGAGGCACTAACATTTCTGAACAGACTATATTTACATCAATATGTCTGGGTCCCCACCTACTCACTCAGGGTTGACGTGTCACACCTGCAGTGATGGGAGGGGCACCAAAATGTGGTGTTTTGATTGGTTGATGGGGGCACTCCCTTAGTATAAAAGTGTATGTTTTGTGTACACATGACCTGATGAAGATCAAATAGATCGAAACATTGTCAGTATTTCAATACAGAACGTTTTTTTTACACCTGTGATGTGCGGGCTCCATCCAATACCTACACCAGTTGTGATGCAACAGAGTTTGCTGTGACCGTTGTGAATTATGGGTGGTGTGGTCTTTGCCAAGACGGTGGATTGTGGCTCATGCCTTCCTGCTGTTATTTGTCATGTTGGTGTTCTCTATATCTTTTCGTCCTGGGCATGACGTTAAACTGTTCCGTTCGAGAGGACCGGCAACCCTCGAATATAAACAGGAGTAGCAGCCTCTCTTGTAGGTGATGCAGAGGAGGGAAATGGGTCGGTAGCTCTTTGGGGATGATGGGTCTTTGCCAGGTTTGGGGATTGCAACCACTTTGGCCTTTCTCCAGACAGAAGGGATGGTTTTCTGTGCCATGCATGTATTCAGTATCCCCATGAGCCAGGTCTTTGCGTTAGGTCCCAGGTGCTGTATCATTTCTGCCAGTATGTCATTAATCCCTGCTGCTTTTCCGGGTTTCAACTTTCCCATTGCAGTTTCGAGTTCTTCTAGGTCGAAGGGTTTGGTTTGAGGGCTGGCTGATTGAGGTTGGTCTGATACCACTGTGCGATGGTATTCTCCTGTGGGTCGGTGGCTGTTTTTCGCGTCTCGGTTCCTCAGGTGCAA
This sequence comes from Protomyctophum parallelum, assembly GCF_964188405.1. Lineage (NCBI taxonomy): Eukaryota > Metazoa > Chordata > Actinopteri > Myctophiformes > Myctophidae > Protomyctophum > Protomyctophum parallelum. Next base: position 44,251,097 of record NC_139707.1, on the reverse strand, counting down.
GCTGCATAGTTGGGTTTGTGTGTGTCTTTCTTTTTCTGTCTTTCTTTCTTAGGACGGAGATCAAGGTAGACGCCGTTGGAAGGCTCAACACAAGCCGATGCCCCTAGAGATCCATCCCAAAGCTTCCCTCAGGGAGTTCAGCAAGCCAGCTAGCCAGCAAGCCTGCCCAGTCAGCGAACGCAGCCAGTCGGCTCCGCCAGTCAGCCAGTGTAGAAAGTCAGGCTGCCAAGCCAGAGCATATCAGCCGTTGCAGTCAGCCACTGCAGCCATACCAGCCTTGCTCAGTCAGCTCAGCCAGGCCTCTCTCGAGGCCTGGCTCTCTGTCTGCCTGGCCCGGTCTGCCCTGCCCTGCCTTGCAGCAACAGAACCAGCCTTTCTGGCAAGCCAGCCAGCTCAGAATGCGAGCTGAGCAAGCCAGTGCAGCAGCAAGCCCAGACTAGGTTACCGCAGCCTTACTGTGCAGCCACAGCCACTCAGCCAAGACCAGCAGGAGCTGGCCAGGCTCCAACCCTTGCAGCGCAGCCTTAGGCCGGATAGTCCCCCTGCCTGCACTTTGTTGCCTTCCTGGCCTGTCTGCCTGCCTAGGCGCCTCGGTCTTCCTGTCTGTCTGCCTTGGCCTGCCTGTCTGAAACTGGTTTAGACTAACTGCGTGCTTGCCAGCTGGGTTGGCTTGCTGAGCTCGTATTCTGAGCTGGCTGGCTTGCTAGCAAGGCTGGTTCTGTTGCTGCAAGGCAGGGCAGGGCAGACCGGGCCAGGCAGACAGAGAGCCAGGCCTCGAGAGAGAGGCCTGGCTGAGCTGACTGAGCAAGGCTGGTATGGCTGCAATGGCGGACTGCAAGGGCTGATATGCTCTGGCTTGTCAGCCTGACTTTCTACACTGGCTGACTGGCAGAGCTTGCTGGCTGCGTTGGCTGACTGGGCGGGCTTGCTGGCTAGCTGGCTTGCTGGGCTCCCTGAGGGAAGCTTTGGGATGGATCTTTAGGGGCATCGGCTTGTGTTGAGCCTTCCAACGGTGTCTACCTTGATCTTCATCCTAAGAAAGACAGACAGAAAAAGAAAGACACACACAAAGTCAACTATGCAGCTTCCACATGAGGAAGGCAGGCAGGAAGGCAGGCAGGCACGCAGGCAGGCACAAGCTGCCTGCGTGCTTGCTTCGCCCTCCAGTTGCTGCTCCAGTTATTTGTTTTCCCTCAAACCCATCCTCAATGTGTTGGGTGAGGTTGAGCTCTGTCCAGCACAGGACGGGACGGAAACCAGCTTGGTCTTTAGTCAGCTTGGTGTCTATGAGTGGTATGAGGCGTTGGAGTAGCAGCCTCTCTTGTAGGTGATGCAGAGGAGGGAAATGGGTCGGTAGCTCTTTGAGGATGATGGGTCTTTGCCAGGTTTGGGGATTGCAACCACTTTGGCCTTTCTCCAGACAGAAGGGATGGTTTTCTGTGCCATGCATGTGTTCAGCATCCCCACGAGCCAGGTCTTTGCGTTAGGTTCCAGGTGCTGTATAATTTCTGCCAGTATGTCATCAATCCCTGCTGCTTTTCCGGGTTTCAACTTTCCCATTGCAGTTTCGAGTTCTTCTAGGTCGAAGGGTTTGGTTTGAGGGCTGGCTGATTGTGGTTGGTCTGATACCACTGTGCGATGGTATTCTCCTGTGGGTCGGCGGCGGTGTTTGTTACGACTGTTGGCCACCAGTTGTGATGCAACAGAGTTCGCTGTGACTGTTGTGAATTATGGGTGGCTCCCTGAGGTCCTTGATCCCCATGGGGTCCAACAGTGGTCATTGAAGCGTGCACACACACATGCACACATGCACCTACACACGCACAGGCGCACATGCGTATGCACACCTGGACCTTTAAATGAACAACAACACAAAAACTAAGGCACTGGTGTCGGACTTCTGGTTTACCGGAACGGGGTTCAACTCCCTGCAGTGCCCTGCTCAATGTGTTGTATTTCATTCATTGGTCCATGGTCTCAGGTCATTGAGCGGCGCGCTATAGTGCGCGATTCTTCATCATTGTTGAGGATTTTTTAAAGGTGAAAATCAAGGAAAAGCAAAAGGCTATAGTCCATGGTCACGGACCGCATACTGGTCAAGGTAATTTATACTGGTGAAGATCATTTACTAGTCTTATAAAGGTCATTTATACTGGTCAAGGTCATTTACTAGTCTCATGAAGGTCATGTATACTGGTCACAGTCATATACTGGTCACGGTCATTTCTACTGGTGAAGGTCATTTATACTGGTCAAGGTCATTTGTACTTGTCAAGGTCATTTATACTGGTCAAGGTAATTTACTAGTCTTATTGAAGGTAATTTATACTGCTCAAGGTCATTGATATTGGTCAAGGTCATTAAGTGGCACGCTATAGTGCACGATTCTTCATCATTGTTGAGGATTTGAAAAAAGGTTAAATCGCAGAAAAGCGAAAGGCTAAAGTCCATGGTCACGGAGGGCATACTATAGTATGTTGTTTTTCTTTTTTTGGTGGTGTGCGGACTCCATCAATTACAATTTACAATTTAGGCATTTAGCAGACGCTCTTAATCCAGAGCGACTTACATTTAAGCAAGAACAAAAGCATGGGAATACATCACATAAAAGCATTTATCATGAAACATGCGTAAGCTAAGAAGGTAACAGTGGAATATCTATATGATGAAACTATACATACACTATACATAATAAACTATACATATTCACTACTATGCTATACATATGTACTATGGCGTGCTATGACTATATACAATACAATTATAGTGCTGTCTACATAACATGCTATAAATCTGTGTCAAATGCTATCTAAGCCAACAGAAATGCTATCTAAGGGGTTAGGGTAAGTGCTATGGGCCATGATGGAGTCTGAAAAGGTGGGTTTTCAGGCTACGGCGGAAGATTGGGAGTGATGCTGCAGTTCTGACTGCAATGGGAAGTGCATTCCACAGTTTTGGAGCCAGAAGGGAGAAGAGTTTGGGACGTGTGGAGCGTTGTCCCGGCGTTTTTAGTGAGGGTACTTCCAGTTTCCCTGCGTTGGCTGATCTGAGTGCGCGGGAGGGTTTGTAGGGTTCAATCATACTTGTAAGATATGGGGGAGCCATACCTTTGGTTGCTTTGAATGCCAGCATCAGAGTTTTGTATTCTGTGCGGGCAGCGACCGGGAGCCAGTGGAGGGAGCGGAGCAGGGGGTCCATCCAATAACTACACCAGTTGTGATGCAATAGAGTTTGCTGTGACCGTTGTGAATTATGGGTGGTGTGGTCTTTGCCAAGACGGTGGATTGTGGCCCATGCCTTCCTGCTGTTATTTGTCATGTTGGTGTTCTCTATATCTTTTCGTCCTGGGCATGACGTTAAACTGTTCCGTTCGAGAGGACCGGCGACCCTCGAATGTAAACAGCCAGGAAAGGAAACTATGTGTGTGTGAGGTGTTCTATCATTTCATTCCAGTACTACTACTTTGGGTAGTGGCTGGACGTTTGTGTAGATATTGAAAAGGAGGGGGCGAGCAGGCTACCTTGTGGTAGGCCGTTCTTTTGGGCTTTCCATTTACTCCTCTGGTCATTTAACTGGACATAGAAGCGCCTGTTGTTGAGGAGGCTTTTCCTGACCATTGTGCGGTGTTGGACAGTGTCGTAGGCAGCAGAGAGATCTCTGAATGCTGCTCCAGTTATTTGTTTTCCCTCAAACCCATCCTCAATGTGTTGGGTGAGGTTGAGCTCTGTCCAGCACAGGACGGGACGGAAACCAGCTTGGTCTTTAGTCAGCTTGGTGTCTATGAGTGGTATGAGGCGTTGGAGTAGCAGCCTCTCTTGTAGGTGATGCAGAGGAGGGAAATGGGTCGGTAGCTCTTTGGGGGTGATGGGTCTTTGCCAGGTTTGGGGATTGCAACCACTTTGGCCTTTCTCCAGACAGAAGGGATGGTTTTCTGTGCCATGCATTTATTCAGTATCCCCACGAGCCAGGTCTTTGCGTTAGGTCCCAGGTGCTGTATCATTTCTGCCAGTATGTCATCAATCCCTGCTGCTTTTCCGGGTTTCAACTTTCCCATTGCAGTTTCGAGTTCTTCTAGGTCGAAGGGTTTGGTTTGAGGGCTGGCTGATTGAGGTTGGTCTGATACCACTGTGTGATGGTATTCTCCTGTGGGTCGGTGGCGGTGTTGGTCACAACTGGTGGCCAACAGTCGTAACCAACACCGCCACCGACCCACATAGAATACCATCGCACAGTGGTATCAGACCAACCACAATCAGCCAGTCCTCAAACCAAACCCTTCGACCTAGAAGAACTTGAAACTGCAATGGGAAAGTTGAAACCCGGAAAAGCAGCAGGGATTGATGACATGCTGGAAGAAATTATACAGCACCTGGGACCTAGCGCAAAGACCTGGCTTGTGGGGATGCTGAACACGTGCATGGCACAGAAAACCATCCCTTCTGTCTGGAGAAAGGCCAAAGTGGTTGCAATCCCTAAACCTGGCAAAGACCCATTATCCCCGAAGAGCTACCGACCCATTTCCTTCTTCTGCATCACCTACAAGCTCTATGAGAGGCACTAACATTTCTGAACAGACTATATTTACATCAATATGTCTGGGTCCCCACATACTCACTCAGGGTTGACGTGTCACACCTGCAGTGATGGGAGGGGCACCAAAATGTGGTGTTTTGATTGGTTGATGGGGGCACTCCCTTAGTATAAAAGTGTATGTTTTGTGTACACATGACCTGATGAAGATCAAATAGATCGAAACGTTGTCAGTATTTCAATACAGAACGTTTTTTTTACACCTGTGATGTGCGGGCTCCATCCAATACCTACACCAGTTGTGATGCAACAGAGTTTGCTGTGACCGTTGTGAATTATGGGTGGTGTGGTCTTTGCCAAGACGGTGGATTGTGGCTCATGCCTTCCTGCTGTTATTTGTCATGTTGGTGTTCTCTATATCTTTTCGTCCTGGGCATGACGTTAAACTGTTCCGTTCGAGAGGACCGGCAACCCTCGAATGTAAACAGGAGTAGCAGCCTCTCTTGTAGGTGATGCAGAGGAGGGAAATGGGTCGGTAGCTCTTTGGGGATGATGGGTCTTTGCCAGGTTTGGGGATTGCAACCACTTTGGCCTTTCTCCAGACAGAAGGGATGGTTTTCTGTGCCATGCATGTATTCAGTATCCCCACGAGCCAGGTCTTTGCGTTAGGTCCCAGGTGCTGTATCATTTCTGCCAGTATGTCATCAATCCCTGCTGCTTTTCCGGGTTTCAACTTTCCCATTGCAGTTTCGAGTTCTTCTAGGTCGAAGGGTTTGGTTTGAGGGCTGGCTGATTGAGGTTGGTCTGATACCACTGTGCGATGGTATTCTCCTGTGGGTCGGTGGCGGTTTTTCGCGTCTCGGTTCCTCAGGTGCAAGCTGCATAGTTGGGTTTGTGTGTGTCTTTCTTTTTCTGTCTTTCTTTCTTAGGACGGAGATCAAGGTAGACGCCGTTGGAAGGCTCAACACAAGCCGATGCCCCTAGAGATCCATCCCAAAGCTTCCCTCAGGGAGTTCAGCAAGCCAGCTAGCCAGCAAGCCTGCCCAGTCAGCGAACGCAGCCAGTCGGCTCCGCCAGTCAGCCAGTGTAGAAAGTCAGGCTGCCAAGCCAGAGCATATCAGCCGTTGCAGTCAGCCACTGCAACCATACCAGCCTTGCTCAGTCAGCTCAGCCAGGCCTCTCTCGAGGCCTGGCTCTCTGTCTGCCTGGCCCGGTCTGCCCTGCCCTGCCTTGCAGCAACAGAACCAGCCTTTCTGGCAAGCCAGCCAGCTCAGAATGCGAGCTGAGCAAGCCAGTGCAGCAGCAAGCCCAGACTAGGTTACCGCAGCCTTACTGTGCAGCCACAGCCACTCAGCCAAGACCAGCAGGAGCTGGCCAGGCTCCAACCCTTGCAGCGCAGCCTTAGGCCGGATAGTCCCCCTGCCTGCACTTTGTTGCCTTCCTGGCCTGTCTGCCTGCCTAGGCGCCTCGGTCTTCCTGTCTGTCTGCCTTGGCCTGCCTGTCTGAAACTGGTTTAGACTAACTGCGTGCTTGCCAGCTGCGTTGGCTTGCTGAGCTCGTATTCTGAGCTGGCTGGCTTGCTAGCAAGGCTGGTTCTGTTGCTGCAACGCAGGGCAGGGCAGACCGGGCCAGGCAGACAGAGAGCCAGGCCTCGAGAGAGGCCTGGCTGAGCTGACTGAGCAAGGCTGGTATGGCTGCAATGGCGGACTGCAAGGGCTGATATGCTCTGGCTTGTCAGCCTGACTTTCTACACTGGCTGACTGGCGGAGCTGGCTGGCTGCGTTGGCTGACTGGGCGGGCTTGCTGGCTAGCTGGCTTGCTGGGCTCCCTGAGGGAAGCTTTGGGATGGATCTCTAGCGGCATCGGCTTGTGTTGAGCCTTCCAACGGCGTCTACCTTGATCTTCATCCTAAGAAAGACAGACAGAAAAAGAAAGACACACACAAAGTCAACTATGCAGTTTCCACATGAGGAAGGCAGGCAGGAAGGCAGGCAGGCACGCAGGCAGGCACAAGCTGCCTGCGTGCTTGCTTCGCCCTCCAGTTGCTGCTCCAGTTATTTGTTTTCCCTCAAACCCATCCTCAATGTGTTGGGTGAGGTTGAGCTCTGTCCAGCACAGGACGGGACGGAAACCAGCTTGGTCTTTAGTCAGCTTGGTGTCTATGAGTGGTATGAGGCGTTGGAGTAGCAGCCTCTCTTGTAGGTGATGCAGAGGAGGGAAATGGGTCGGTAGCTCTTTGAGGATGATGGGTCTTTGCCAGGTTTGGGGATTGCAACCACTTTGACCTTTCTCCAGACAGAAGGGATGGTTTTCTGTGCCATGCATGTGTTCAGCATCCCCACGAGCCAGGTCTTTGCGTTAGGTTCCAGGTGCTGTATAATTTCTGCCAGTATGTCATCAATCCCTGCTGCTTTTCCGGGTTTCGAGTTCTTCTAGGTCGAATGGTTTGGTTTGAGGGCTGGCTGATTGTGGTTGGTCTGATACCACTGTGCGATGGTATTCTCCTGTGGGTCGGCGGCGGTGTTGGTTACGACTGTTGGCCACCAGTTGTGATGCAACAGAGTTTGCTGTGACCGTTGTGAATTATGGGTGGCTCCCTGAGGTCCTTGATCGCCATTGGGTCCAACAGTGGTCATTGAAGCGTGCACACACACATGCACACATGCACCTACACACGCACAGGCGCACATGCCTATGCACACCTGGACCTGTAAATGAACAACAACACAAAAACTAAGGCACTGGTGTCGGACTTCTGGTTTACCGGAACGGGGTTCAACTCCCTGACTTATAGCATGTTATGTAGACAGCACTATAATTGTATTGTATATAGTCATAGCACGCCATAGTACATATGTATAGCATAGTAGTGAATATGTATAGTTTATTATGTATAGTGTATGTATAGTTTCATCATATAGATATTCCACTGTTACCTTCTTATCTTACGCATGTTTCATGATAAATGCTTTTATGTGATGTATTCCCATGCTTTTGTTCTTGCCTAAATGTAAGTCGCTCTGGATTAAGAGCGTCTGCTAAATGCCTAAATTGTAAATTGTAAATTGCAGTGCCCTGCTCAATGTGTTGTATTTCATTCATTGGTCCATGGTCTCAGGTCATTGAGCGGCGCGCTATAGTGCGCGATTCTTCATCATTGTTGAGGATTTTTTAAAGGTGAAAATCAAGGAAAAGCAAAAGGCTATAGTCCATGGTCACGGACTGCATACTGGTCAAGGTCATTTATACTGGTGAAGATCATTTACTAGTCTTATAAAGGTCATTTATACTGGTCAAGGTCATTTACTAGTCTCATGAAGGTCATGTATACTGGTCACAGTCATATACTGGTCACGGTCATTTCTACTGGTGAAGGTCATTTATACTGGTCAAGGTCATTTGTACTTGTCAAGGTCATTTATACTGGTCAAGGTCATTTACTAGTCTTATTGAAGGTAATTTATACTGCTCAAGGTCATTGATATTGGTCAAGGTCATTAAGTGGCACGCTATAGTGCACGATTCTTCATCATTGTTGAGGATTTGAAAAAAGGTTAAATCGCAGAAAAGCGAAAGGCTAAAGTCCATGGTCACGGAGGGCATACTATAGTATGTTGTTTTTCTTTTTTTGGTGGTGTGCGGGCTCCATCCAATAACTACACCAGTTGTGATGCAATAGAGTTTGCTGTGACCGTTGTGAATTATGGGTGGTGTGGTCTTTGCCAAGACGGTGGATTGTGGCCCATGCCTTCCTGCTGTTATTTGTCATGTTGGTGTTCTCTATATCTTTTCGTCCTGGGCATGACGTTAAACTGTTCCGTTCGAGAGGACCGGCAACCCTCGAATGTAAACAGCCACGAAAGGAGACTATGTGTGTGTGAGGTGTTCTCTATCATTTAATTCCAGACTTTCCTTCGTTCATTCCCAACTTCACTCTCTATCTCCTGTGTTCTCCATTCATCTTGAGCGATACACAGTTGTCTGATGTGCGGGGGGAGGTGCCGGCTAGTGCATAAAGGCACGGGACAGGTGTTGTCTTGACGCATCCCGTGTTGATGCGACAGGTGTCATTTAGGGCTGTGTCGACCAATTTGGTGTGACGTGATCGGCTCCAGCTTGAGCAGGCATACTCTGCTGTAGAGAAAGACAGGGCCATGGCAGTTGCACGGATTGTTTGTGGGTCTGCGCCCCTCTTGGAGTTCACTAGTTTTCACAGGATGTTATTGTGGGTGTTGACCGTGGCTTTTGTGTTCTCCAGGTGTTTTTTGAAGAAGAGGGTCCTGTCCAGTGTAACTCCAAGATACATGGGGTGGGTATGGTTGGAGAGTTTGTGACCATCCCAAGTGACGCTCAGTTCTTTTTTCGCGTCTCGGTTCCTCAGGTGGAAGCTGCATAGTTGGGTTTGTGCGTGTCTTTCTTTTTCTGTCTTTCTTTCTTAGGACGGAGATCAAGGTAGACGCCGTTGGAAGGCTCAACACAAGCCGATGCCCCTAGAGATCCATCCCAAAGCTTCCCTCAGGGAGCTCAGCAAGCCAGCTAGCCAGCAAGCCTGCCCAGTCAGCGAACGCAGCCAGTCAGCTCCGCCAGTCAGCCAGTGTAGAAAGTCAGGCTGCCAAGCCAGAGCATATCAGCCCTTGCAGTCAGCCACTGCAGCCATACTAGCCTTGCTCAGTCAGCTCAGCCAGGCCTCTCTCGAGGCCTGGCTCTCTGTCTGCCTGGCCCAGTCTGCTCCGCCCTGCCTTGCAGCAACAGAACCAGCCTTTCTGGCAAGCCAGCCAGCTCAGAATGCGAGCTGAGCAAGCCAGAGGTTGGGTGAGGTTGAGCTCTGTCCAGCACAGGAGCGGCCGGGACGGAAACCAGCTTGGTCTTTAGTCAGCTTGGTGTCTATGAGTGGCATGAGGCGTTGGAGTAGCAGCCTCTCTTGTAGGTGATGCAGAGGAGGGAAATGGGTCGGTAGCTCTTTGGGGATGATGGGTCTTTGCCAGGTTTGGGGATTGCAACCACTTTGGCCTTTCTCCAGACAGAAGGGATGGTTTTCTGTGCCATGCATTTATTCAGTATCCCCACGAGCCAGGTCTTTGCGTTAGGTCCCAGGTGCTCAACTTTCCCATTGCAGTTTCGAGTTCTTCTAGGTCGAAGGGTTTGGTTTGAGGGCTGGCTGATTGTGGTTGGTCTGATACCACTGTGCGATGGTATTCTCCTGTGGGTCGGCGGCGGTGTTGGTTATGACTGTTGGCCACCAGTTGTGATGCAACAGAGTTCGCTGTGATCGTTTTGAATTATGGGTGGCTCCCTGAGGTCCTTGATCCCCATGGGGTCCAACAGTGGTCATTGAAGCGTGCACACACGCACGCACACACACATGCACCTACACACGCACGGGCGCATGCATGCATGCATGCATGCGTGCATGCACACGCTAACCAAATGTAACTCTGTAGTGTAACACATGTAACCAAATGGACCCTTACAGCTCTAACTCTGAGAGTATATATGGTGGCCGACGGGCACGTACAGGTCTAGTGTAACCAAATGGACCATTTGGTCCATGTCTGTAAGTCTGAGAGTGTAACACATGTAACCAAATGGACCCTTACAGGTCTGTCATTCTGAGAGTGTAACACATGTAACCAAATAGACCCTTACAGGTCTTTAACTCTGAGAGTGTAACACATGTAACCAAATTGACCCTTACAGGTCCAACACTGGTTATCGAAGCATGTACACACGCACGCACGTGTAACCAAATGGATCCTTACAGATCCAACACTGTTTTTTGTTAATCATCGAATGAAATGTGGGAGGTCGGCAAAAGAGAAAGTTTAAAAAATCAAAGCAAAGGTAATTCGAAAATGTTATTTTTGTGCTTTTGTGTTTCTCTTCTTTATACATTACTTTACTGTTTGAAATGTAAAATTTACATTTCAACGAAAGGACCTGTAAAGGACAACACAAAACCTAAGGCACTGGTGTCGTACTTCTGGTTTACCGGAACGGGGTTCAACTCCCTGCAGTGCCCTGCTCAATGTGTTGTATTTACATGGTTCATTGAACGGGGTTCAACTCCCTGCAGTGCCCTGCTCAATGTGTTGTATTTACATGGTTCATTGAACGGGGTTCAACTCCCTGCAGTGCCCTGCTCAATGTGTTGTATTTACATGGTTCATTGAACGGGGTTCAACTCCCTGCAGTGCCCTGCTCAATGTGTTGTATTTACATGGTTCATTGAACGGGGTTCAACTCCCTGCAGTGCCCTGCTCAATGTGTTGTATTTACATGGTTCATTGGTCCATGGTCTCAAAGGTCATTGAGCGGCGCGCTATAGTGCGCGATTCTTCATCATTGTTGAGGATTTAAAAAAAGGTGAAAATCGCGGAAAAGTGAAGGGCTATAGTCCATGGTGTCGGACTGCATACTGGTCAAGGTAATTTATACTGGTCAAGGTAATTTACACTGATCAAGGTCATTTATACTGGTCAAGGTCATTTATACTGATCAAGGTCATTTATACTGGTGAAGGTCATTTATACTGATCAAGGTCATTTATACTGGTGAAGGTCATTTATACATGTCAAGGTCATTAATCCATGGTGTCGGAGGTCATACAATAGTATGTCGTGTTTTTTTTCGATTTCGGAGGATTTGAAAAAAAAAAGGTGAAAATCGCGGAAAAGAGAAAGGCTATAGTCCATGGTCACAGACCGCATACTGGTCAAGGTCATTTATACTGGTCAAGGTCATATATACTGGTGAAGGTCATATATACTGGTGAAGGTCATTTACTAATCTTATGAAGGTCATTTATACTGCTCAAGGTCAGTGATTGATTGATTGATTGTCGAATTACAGTACATTTCAAGCACAAACTCAATACTAAAAAGTTCCAGCATGTGTCTCCACAGTAAGCTGAATAACAAAGTGTGAATGTAGTTTCTAGGTGAAAGTGATTTTTAAATTTCCCCATTGACATGAATGGGAAAAGGCAAAAATTCACATTCAAGTATTTGTTCCTCGGAGACTGTAATCACTATAGTTACAAAACTTTTAGGGATAATTCAACATTATCCCTAAAATTATTTAACCCTAAAATTTTATCGGTCGGCCTCATGGTGGCGCTATAACAGCCCACTTTACCTTTTGGCTTATAACTCTTGAACCGTAGGTCGTAAAATAAAAAATGGGTCATGACGCATCTCCCCATATAGGCCACGCCCATTTCCGCCATGATAGATTTTCCGCCATTTTGAATTTTGTCCAAAACACACTTTTTGCTTTTCCTCCTACAGATTTTGTCCAAATCTCACAGAAATCGGCACACGTGATCTCTGGACCCATCCAATTAAAACTGAACTGCAGAATTTTGAAAGTGCGTATCGTTCGGCCGTAATCCTCTTCCGAAGTTAGGAGGGGCCTATATCACAAAAAATGCCATAAATCACGAACGGAATGTCCAATCCATCCCACATTTCAATCACATGTCCGGGGTGGTTCAATCAACCAAGTTCTAAAAGCAATTCCATTTTCATCCATAGGGGGCGCCGCAAATGCGAGAAATGTAACCGTTTGTCGCAAAAACATGAATTTCGGGGGTTAAATCCCATTACTTACGCATGATCTAAGGCGTGACTTGAAATTGTAATTGGCTGGCAATACTAGTGGGAGGGGCATATGTAAGCCACTGCGGCAACCACACTGCAATTTTTTTAAATTGCGAATTTTCTAGTTGTCTCTATTATTAAAGGTATATTCAGTGATTTCACTTAATTCAAATATCACTTATTTTTTTGTTTTGTTGTGATAATCCTCTCTACTATAGAGTGTGCTGGCCATATAAGGAGTTCCTCCCTGTCCCCAGTTAACCCCTGGGGGTCAAAAAACCTTAGGTTTCGTTTTTGACTCTCTATCCTGATTGGACGAAAGGCTGGGTCCCACAGCCAAAAACGAAACCTAAGGTTTTTTGAGTGAAATCACTGAATATACCTTTAAGGTTATTGTAGCAGTCAATTTATATTGGGGGTCGGGAGGGGGCGGGGCGGGGGTCCCGAAACACTGCCAAAGCATCTCCGGGGGTCCCCGGCCATAAACGTTGAGAACCCCTGTGCTACACCACTGGACTGTGGTAGCATTATGCTAGCGAGTGCGTGGAATTGGGATACTAGTACTTGCTATATTATTTTGGGTTTTGGGGCGTCGTTGCAGTACGATATTCAGACCGCGGCCATCTTTCCAGCAAGGTGCCAAGTGTGCAACTTCCCATTGACAGCCCATTCACCCAAACATAAAAGTCCTATCTGATTGTATTAAACAACGTCAGCCTCACCAACATTAAAGGTGTGCAATGTTGGTGAATTATCCTCTTTCTATCTGCAAAGTGTTTGTTTCATAAAAAGCCACTGTAATTTCTTGCAGGTGAAGTTTTGAAAGTTTGAAATTGAAATTGAAAGCACTCGTTTTTAGTAAAGCAACCTCCTGCTGCCCACAGAATTTCTTGACAGGATGTAGCTCATAACATGTCTATGGTGGATATTTATTAAACAAAATCTTTGATTGAAAGAGGATAATTCAAGCTGCAACGTTGGTGAGTTTGATATTGTTTAATACAATTAGATAGGACTTTTCTGTTTGGATGAATGGGCTGTCGACGGGAAGTTGACACTAACCTTAACCTCAGTAAAACTATACCTAGGCTAAACCTAACCCTAACCTTAACCTCAGTAAAACTATACCTAAACCTAACCTCAGTAAACTATACCTAAACCTAACCTCAGTAAAACTAACGCAGTGGCTGGGGGCGTTTCCAAGAACCCGGAAGAACGACAGAATCCAAGGACGATTCCCTCCTCGCAAGTTGCACCTAGTTAGCAGAGCCAGAGCTGACCTGGTATGCATGCCAAGTCCAGAGATTAGAAAAAGGTTAGCCCACAGTAGCCTACCAAACTTTATTCTGATGGAAAGTTAAACGAATCCATGTTTTCAACCGAGTGTGCGTAAATAATAGAGCTGTAGCCTGCTCCCAGCTCATGGCACACACAGGGGCATGCTGGGACCTTAATTTGGGCCTGAGTGCACTGACCCATTCTCTGGTTTGCCTCGAGAAAAAACCTGTCAGGGATGTATCTCCACTAAAGTGGTTCCTTCCATGTAGCCTAAGTCTTGCCTCCTGCATCAGCATCAGAAATTTGAGATGAGTTATAAAATCTCTCTCTCTCTCTCTCTCTCTCTCTCTCTCCCCATCTCTCTCTCCATTCTTATATTGTGTGTGTGTGTGTGTGTGTGTGTGTGTGTGTGTGTGTGTGTGTGTGTGTGTGTGTGTGTGTGTGTGTGTGTGTGTGTGTGTGTGTGTGTGTGTTCGTGCGTGTGGTACGTGAGTGTGTCCATTCTTATTTTTATCACTCATTTATTCACTCACTCAATTGATAGTTTGTCAATAGACTTTTCATATCCACCTATATATGTTCATTGTGGATAATCTGTAAATTACATGACTCATTTATATAATCACTTTACAATAGATTCATATTTTCAATGTACTAGACTATACTATTGATAGACTGTACACAATGTTCACTGAATAAGAGATTCAGTACCGATATGCGATATCTAGGGCCAGCAGTTCAGTATGCTGGTAGGCCCATGCTATGACACCTGAATCCTCCGGTTATCAATATAATGGATCTCATCTCACTTCTTCCATCTCAGCTGACAGACATGAACCAATAATAGTCACACTTGGGAAGTGACAGCTTGAAAGTAGTAATATGTGTGAGACTGACTGAGAAGTGTGTATATGTTGTCAGATAATATGCTTAACACTTTATACTCCATTGTATGAAGGTGTCACACGCCGGAAATAGTTTGGATATTCTAGATTGCCTTTTTTGGCATCTATACGTCGTGATGAATGATATCTGTTTTTATATTATTTTATTATATTGGTGTCGATAGAGCTCTCATTTTTGGACAGTCATGGTCATGGTTTCGATTCCGGGCACCTGCAACTTGGGTGCGGCAAGTTGTGCAGTAAGTATAGCCTACTGGGCAAGCTGATGGCAAGTGTTGCGCTCCACCTCAGCAATCCATCTCTAGTCCATAGATGGTTCTCCGCTGACACTGACAATGAGCCTCTCTGACCTCACTTATATTACATTACATTACATTATTTCAACCTTGATTTAGGATTCTTTGAGATATCACTGAGGGTGACCATCATTTACTATGATGCAGAGATTACAAACAAATAAAATAAGCTAAAATTCTATTAAAAAAAATACAAAGGTTTGGCTCAAGACTTGTCTAACTCAGTAAGATTGTACAATGCTCATGAAATACCACAAGATGGCAGCATTGCACATAGAACAATTGATTCCCAATTGCCCATCACTTCACAAAATATAACCAACATTCTATTTGTGCATCACTTTGTGCACAATATTTTAGCACTTTTGCCAACATGCTGGTGTGTCAATTTGACTAGCACTGCAAATTCTGAGCATAAACAAATAAACTGTGATTTATGTTGTTGACCTATATCAAATAGCACACCACTAGATCTCCATTCAGAACATTCACATTAAATTGGTGCAACACATTATAGATAACCTACATAAATATATTTATATCAGGCATTAAGCATCTCTGTGGTTCGTGCTTATTTTAATCTGCTTGTCACATATGTACACATATGTACACACACATATGTACACACACACACACACGTGCACGCGCGCGCGTGCGCACGCGCACGCACACACACACACACACACAGTCACACACCTTAGTGCAAAGGATTTACCATGGAGCCTGATGACGTCAAACTGGGGAGGAAAAAAAGAAACCATATTGCCATGGAAACCCTTCTCCCTCAGTTTCTCCACCATCCTCTCCATGTTCAGTGACACTAATACAGTATTATTGTACAGAGCCACGACACAGTTTGTGGAAATACTACATCTTGTTACAACAGAGACACATTATTTCATTCACATTGTGCTGCTGCAATCCAATCGGCTTCACTACATGGATGTACAGTATAGTCTGTTCTCGGTACCGCAGGAAAGCTCATTGGGTGCGACTAAGTGGACAAACGTGTGTTTCAAGAGCCCAGTGATAGGCTGATAGAATTTAGCCTCCATACAGTGTAAATGCGGTGATTTTAGATTTGTGATATCAGAATAATAGTCCCTATTTCAATTTCCAGCTCCTCACTATGGTTATAAAGTAAACCTATTTATACTGTAGATGGGCATGGTTTATTTTCAGTGCCTGGGTAGATAGGGGTTGATAGGGGTTGTATGTGTGAGACATGGTGTCCGAGAGTTATCTGAAGAACAAGCTTGCTTGTATTAATTTAATTCAATTGATCAATAATTAGCAGTCAAATACAAAATTTGTATAATAACTAACAATGTGATGACAACCCATGTGTTATGTTGATTTACTGTATATCAGCATCCCAGGATGCTTTTTCTCAATTTTGACCAAAATATCACAGGACACTTGATTCTACTTTTGTTTAATTTGGATCAAAAGTCATTTCTTTTCTTAATTTTCACATTTTATATATAAGTCCATCTACGTTTGTGCACATATAACGGTATTGTGGCTACAAATAGCCTAATAGTGGGCCTTACATGCCTTCCATAGGTTGTAGTTTTCTCACAACCTTTTTAAGTAAAATCCCACAGATGGCTTTAATTGCACAGCAGCCCCACAATGCATTTCTGCCAATCCAAACACAGGTTTATGGCTGGGCTCACAGGGCTGTGGAGGCAAAGGGGAGGCGATCAGGACTGCAATATGTCTCACACACACACACACACACACACACACACACACACACAGACACACACACAAGCGTAGAAACACGTACTGTGCACACAAAATGTGCAAATGTGCACAAAACACAAACCCTCTCTCTCTCTCACGTACCACACGCACGAACACACACACACACACACACACAAACACAATGTCCTAGGTTGAGGCTGGCTGTCAGTGGCTCTCTGTGTGTTTATAGTGGCTTATGAGGGGGATCCTGGGACGCTGCTATTTTTAGCTCTGGTTTCATCATTCCGCTCGCTCCAATGTGTGTGCAGCAGCAGCAGCAGCAGAGAGGCTGCTGGGGCTGCATTCTAATGAAGATAAGGGTGGATGGGAGAAAAACATCTTCAGTTTGTCACAGAGAGAGAGGGGATCTCTTTCACAAACCTGATGTACAGCTGATTGCTTGCAGAGGACAACAGGGACCCCTCTCTTATTATTTTATAAAGCAGCACTTTTACACACTGCATGCTCACTATAATGTCGGCTGAATGTTGGATGAAATGAAGAACTAGCTTTACCTCTGGCTTAGAAATGAGCATATAGGCCTGCTTAAAACGTGCCAGATGTGAGGTTAATGCGCATATGTATACATGAATGACTTCCCCCTTCCGGCAGCCTGTTGGTGTGGTTGTTTGGGAAGGTCTATGCACAGCGATGTGTTACAACATCATTGAAGCAGCCTGCCAGTGTTTTCCCGCCTGGGTTGCCACAACACAGTCATGATCAGCAACTCACCCCTCATGGTCCAGTCCGGATGTGGTCTGTGATGGACCAATGTAGTCACAGCAAAAACTGATTGGACTCACTCTGTGAGCTGAGATCTGTGGGGGTTGATGTGGGGTGCACAGGGAAATTAGATTTGAACCAAGTTGTTTGGCACAATCCTATTTTTGGATTCTTATTTGAAGCTAAGCTAAATGTAGTATTCACTTTGAGGGGAAGTTGTCATGGAGACAATAATGGCAAAACAAGCAAATTTCAGAATCAAAGGTACCCTACAGCGAGTTTGCCTTGCAGTATAAAACTGTCATAAACTGTTTTTTTCCCTTTCTCAGAATTCTCAACTCTGTCCATCAGTTCCCTTGTGTTGGGGGCATCTGCTTTTCTCCTGCGATGTCATAGGATTTATATTAAATGCTTGTTATTATTACCACATCTATTTTTGGAATTCAGCCGCTCTTGCTGGCCTCCCCAGACGTCTCCGAAGCGGCACAGCGTAGTTTGTTTAGAGACAGGTTACGTCACAGTAATGGAGAATTTAGTGAGAGAGGTCTTCGTGCGCAGAGAATGCACTGAAGGCAGGCACCAGCCAGCCGAGGGAGATGGATGGCAGATCCTAAAAGCTAAATAGAGGCACTACATCTTTGAAACACATCAGAGATTTTCCGTCATGTGAGAAAAAGACACACATGGGTTTCTTGCCAAGGCTCCTGATTAATACCCAGGTGGTGCGTCAGGAAGAGATGGCTCTTGAGAGAATCAGCTGACTGTTTTGATATTCTCATCATATACAGTAGGCTATCTGCTCTTTTGTTTACTTTTGATTTGCCATTGCCCCGCAATGTGTCTTAGGCACTCAACGGTTTCTAAGAGGTGTTTCTTAAACTATGACATTGAAATCGGGTCTCCTGCATGCGTCTCCGCATTCACCTACTGAGGGGAGTTGAAGATGGAACTGAATGGTTCTGGTTTATGTCCCACCTCCTCAGTGTATCTGGTACCCTTCTCTTGTTTGAACGCATGTGAATTTGATTTACTGGTTGCAATGATGTGGCGGATTAAGACAGATGAGTCAGACAGACCAAAGCCTACTATGTTTATCAAACGTTTATGGCACGATGAATGGTAGGGGGATTTACAATGAGCAGAGCTCAGTTCCTCGCCTACACAACCCCAGACTATAGACATGGAACCACTTATCTGGAAAACCAAAAAAACAAAGTCATAATGCTCTCTCTTCTCCCTCTCTCTCTCTCTCTTTCTTTTTGTTTCTTATCCAGAATCAAATGTACATGCAGAGACACGCACGCACAGCTGGCAAGTCCCTGAAGGGATGGGAGACGAGGGTAATAGTGTGGGACCCTCCAGTGTGCTCTGCTCAGTAGTTACAATTACTCTGACAAGGCTGACAAGGTGAGGGGGGCCTGGCAATGAGGGTTCCCATGTAGCACGTCTTGTCTCCAGGGAAAATAACAAGGCATTGCAAGGTAAAGACACCTTCAGCATGAAAGAGGATAATGATAGATGGACAGCTCTCTCTCTCTCTCTCTCTCTCTCTCTCTCTGTCTCTCTCTCTCTGTCTCTCTCTCTCTCATATTGTAATGTTGACCTCAAATGACAAAAGCTGAAGCACAGGTGGAACTATAGCAGCTAGGCGAGTGAAGTGGTGGGCTTGAGATGCATTCTCTCAGGATGTGTCCGTTTATATAGACGTGGATAGCAGAGATAGACAATGGAAAATCCACTGGACTAGCTGCCAAATAAACACATGACAAACACAGGCCAATGTTATAATGACAGTTATCCCTAATCAAATAATTAACTAAGCGTGTGTGTGTGTGCGTGTGTGCGTGTGTGTGTGTGTGTGTGTGTGTGTGTGTGTGTGTGTGTGTGTGTGTGTGTGTGTGTGTGTGTGTGTGTGTGTGTGTGTGCTCTGCCCACATCTACATACAGAATAGAAGGAAGCAGTGCTCTTCTATATACTGTACATTTTGTTACATATGAGAATTGACATGATGGATTTGTAGTTTGACATTGAAACTAGTTACTCCTGATACACTTACAACTCCCAACTTACAACTTACATCTCTCTTAAAAAAGAAGAGAAACATTTTGAAATCGCCAAAGCCTCACTTAGAGTAAATGCATTATGCTCAGACCTAGCAACAGTGTCACTGTCAACTCTACACATGAGAATATATTCTAATGTAAATACAAACCAAAAATATTAGATCATTTAGTATAAGAACAAATTACTGTAAGGTAGCACTATGCATCATTTGATTTGATTACATTATTAGTCCTCTAGTGGGGAAATAAAGGTTTCAGCTTCACCCAGCTGATGATGACTGCTCAGATAAATGATGAGCGCTCAAGCAGGGACACTTTGACACATAGACCACACGTGTGTGTGCGCGTGCGTGCATGGCTCAAGTCACTACGCTCAACTTACTAACTTCAACTTGAGCACTCAAGTTAATAAAATATATATATCTTAATGGCCACTCCGGGGCTCTGTATTAATAACACAAATGCATAATATATCTTGGACTGGCAGGGGTGTTACTGTACATAGACTGGCATAGACTTGGATGTTAATTTTGTGTTCATATTTCTGTCCTGCATGTGTAGCAAGAAGTGAACACATAAGACTGTAGCAGCCCATTTCCCATCATCGCTATCAGGACCAGAGATCACAGCAGCAACCCTTGATTGCAATGCTACAGCAAGATTGAATCAGATAACGAAATACAGTAGCTGCTTAATTGTGTGAGTGTCATGCCCACAGTATCTGTTCTTCCAGCTTAATGTACATCAGTGATTCTCAACCTGTGGGCCGGGGCCTGCTGGTGGGCCGTGAGGATATTGCAGTTGGGCCCACAAATGGATTTTAATGATAGTATAGCATAGCCAATAAGGCAATCATGGAAGGAGGTAGGGCCCGCACACCATTCTTTTGGTAAAGAATGACTTTATTGAATAAACGACAATGTTTCGATCTTATAGTAGATCTTCGTGACGTGAACGTTGTCGTTTATTCAATAAAGTCATTCTTACCAAAAGAATGGTGTGCGGGCCTTACCTCCTTCCAGTATAGCATTAATATAAATTTACAATAACAATGTAAAAACAACAATTCAAAACCTTGAAATATTAGTTCCTAATATCTGACCACTTATCTGACCACTATCTGACCACAACACGGCAGCCTGTAAAGTAGTCAAAAAGGGAATGCTTTCAATATTCTCAAGTGGGCCTTGATCCAGAAAAGGTTGATAACTTTTGTACACTAAAGGTATTCATCTAATTGTGAGTAATTAGTATTCACTATTCCATCCAGTCGATTCCCCAATCCAACCAGGTACCTGGGAATAGTGAGGCAAAAAAAAGTATCTTTCTGTCTTCTCTCTTTAAACTGAAAATCCATCATGGTTCCCTATGACTATAAACAAGCCCCCCGATGTCATTTCAAAGGTGGCATATCAGTACTAATGAAATGTAGTGAACTGTTGGACCCCAGCCAGCAGGGATGAATGCAGTAATTTATTCTCTTGTATTTTCTCTCCTGGGCAGCTTCAGTAGGTGGCACAAATGGAGCATTTTAATTAAAAACTGCTGAGACACAGCGATCCAGGAGAAAGACTTGGCAGCCGGTGACATGTCTTCCCATTCCTATGGTGTGAAGGCAGCACGCCACAGACCGTCCTCCTCATTCAGCTAAGGAAAACCAATAACACAAAACAAATTACTACTTCTCCAAACGCTCTTAATATCAGATATGGGGTAAAGTAAAAGAAAGAAAGAAAGAAAGAAGGTATTGCTGGTGGCATCCAAAATTCCTTATCAAAAAAGTGGCTTACAAATGTTATACCAACTATAAATGAATGGATTGATTTAATCTATAGTATATTTATTATGGAGAGAATTACTTTCAGCTTTAGAGGTCAAGTTGAAGTCTTCATAGATAACTGGTTTAGATGGATTACTTATGTCTCTACCATAAGACCGGACTTTGTTTAAATTCAGTTAAATCTGTTTAACCATGTAGAAGCAGATGCACCTGTTTGAGGTATATGTATTATGATCATCAATAGAGAAGAGAGGCAGATATCTCCCCTTGTGTGTATTGTACATATATTGTCTTGTTATGTTTTGTTTCTGTTGTATGTATTGTCAATTGTCATAGTCGTTTCGTTTACATACATGTATGTTTGATTAAATTCACTAAAAAGTAAATCGAAAAAAGAAAGAAAGAAAGAAAAAAAGTGGCACTCCAAAATAACAGATGCAAGACAGGCTCAGAGGATTCTCTCTTTTGATTGGATGAAATTGGTATCTCATCGGAAAACGTATTTTCTGGATACTAAAGAAAACGATATGATATTGAAAAAATATATGAATTAAAAATAAATAATATTATTGATTACTAAAAAAGCAAAAGAAATAGCAGATCTACAAGTTCTCAATGTGTCTCAACGATTGGATATTTTACATCACAGCATCATTGCAGCAGCCATAGCAAATTGATACCCGTCATATTTGACGCTGAGGTTAACCCATTCTGACCGGGCACCCATTTTGGTGTCAGCATCATGTTATGCTTTAGCTATTGAAAAATAGCAGATCTACAAGCTCATATCGCGCCACCGAGTGGCGCGATACGAGCTTGTAGGTCTGCTATTTTTGAAAAATCGAAGAACGACTGACATTTTTAGAATCTGATCTCAGGTCAGAATGGGTTAATCAGACCAGTGTGTGTCCGGCGGAAACCTCGTATGAATCTGATCTCAGATCAGAATGGATTAAACAAGAATGGTCCAAGTGCACCGTCTAGACAGAGGACTGAGCACCATTTGGGAACCATTCTCAGTCACCAGCAGTGGTGGAAAAAATACTCAATTGTTTTACCTAAGTAAAAGTACCAATACTGCAATTTAGAACTACTTCGTTACAAGTAAAAGTACGGAATTGAAAATGTACTTGAGTAAAAGTACAAAAGTATCGGCATCAAAATGTACTTAAAGTACTAAAAGTAAAAGTAAAAGTATTGCAGAATGTCCCATTTCACAAGTTCAAAATGTGTAGAAAATCTATTGAAAATAGCCGATTTGCTCTCATTTGCTCTCAATGCTCTCAATGTGTTGCGACAATACATGACCCGTGGTTGACCTGTCTATCCAGCATTAAATGCTGGGTGAGTGAGAACCTCCTCAAGCTAAATGAGGATAAGACAGAAGTTCTCATTGGTTCTAGTGAGCAGAGAGAATCAATATCAAATATTGGTAACCTGACTACAGTAAAGAACCTCAGACCTGGGGGGTTATTATTGATTCTGAATTGAATTTCAATACGCACACTCTTTCATCTTAGAAACATTGCGCAAATTTAAGAGCCTATAGTATCTGTTGTTAGACGATGCAAAAACGTTGATCCACGCTTTTGTTTTCTCTCGACATTACTGCAATGCACCTTTTTCTGGCCTGCTAAAAGAAAACAACTGACAGACTAGGCCTACAACTTGTTCAAAATGCGGCAGACAGAGTTTTAACTAACATGACTCCAGTTTGTTTTAGCCTCACTTCATTGGCTCCCGGGAGTTATTTAGGATTGATTTTAAAGTAATTTTACTTGTTTATAAAGCTCTCAATGGTCTTGCACCTTACTATATATTTTCTTTACTATTTTCGCATAATGTTTCTCCCTTAATTAATAGGGATGCTAGGGTTCAAGTGGTTAAAAGCCGGTCTCTCTGAACCACTTCTTCAAGGACTAGGCCTTTCAAACTTATCTTCAAATAATTGGTACTTACTTTTCTTTCTGTGACATATCGTCCTCCCCACTCGGCTTCCATCCACGGGCCAATTGTGTTTGTATCTACAAACAACAAAGCCGAATGCATGCAATGCGGTGGATTCGAACCCCTACACTCAGCAGTGGTGGGCAGATACTATAGCCTAAGATAGATTTATTGATTCTGACGCTATCACTCTTGATGACGTCAAAATCGATAAATACGTCTACGAGAGTCTAAATCTTAGGCTAGGCAGATACAATTCCACTGCGACACCAAAGTGCCCATGTAATTGGTCAGCCTTACTAATGCTCATTATAAGATGACAAAGTGTACGTCTACTCACTCTGGCCCCTTTTCCACCGGTTGGTTCCCAGTGGGAACCGGTTCAGTTCTTTTTGGTTTTTAGTCCATGAGCCATAGCTCCAAAATTGAAACGTTAATTATGAATTGAGTGGGCAAAACCATACCTATATTAGATTGTTATCACCATTAAACTTCCCCAATTGAGTACTTACACGAAGACAATGATTTATTGTATTACAAATTTTACATTTATAAATATGCAAATGAGGCATTATGTAGGACAATATGCAAAATAATCAAAAATATGAAAAAGCTACTACTGTGGAAGGGTTATCATGTATTAATTTACTTGTATTGATCCTATAAACAATTTAATATAGGGTATAGTTTGCCCATCAATTTTGGAGTTCTGGCTCATGGACTAAAAACCAAAAAGAACTGAACCGGTTCCCATTGGGAACCAACCGGTGGAAAAGGGGTCTCTGTGTCTCATGGTCATGGATGGACATTTCTTAAACCTGCCTATACCAATGAGTTCATCGATGGGGATGTTTTTTATTTTTCTTCTGCTGTTACATTCGTACAGTATATGCTATGGTGTGGTGTTGTTATTAACATTCATCAGGGTGTTCCCCAGTCCCCACTGTGTACATACACATTGTTATGCAAGTATCCAGTGAGGTGTCAGGCTGCCCGTGAACCTCTCCCCAGTCCCCACCTTTTTAAACTACTGCTAAATCCAGCGAGATTAGCGCTGTTATGGTTACGGGAAGCCATCCGTCATCACGTTGGGCCGTGCGATGGTTGGACTAAGATGGGCAGAGTGCCTCTCCTTCTTTCCTCTCATTTACCCCCCTCTACCCACCCTTCCTCCTCCCTTGCTCCTCCCTCCAGTGGTGAGGAAAATCGAAGCTTGTATCATCGTTAGGATAAAATAAACACAAGATTTAGCTTCGTTAGTCTTTCAAAACAAATTGACTTTGCCATAAATCACAATGTGACAAAGCAGAAAGAACAGTTGTGGTTGTTCTGGTTGTTGCTTCTGCCATTTTTATATCTTAACAGAGGGTCATATTTCTATTAGGCCCACTCCCCGGCCCTCCCTCCTGTTCGATAATTGGTTATCTAGTCAACCACAATGAGGGTTGTAAGCATGTTAATCACATTAGGAGTGCAGATTTTTGGCTATGGAGAACAGTACATCAGTGTGTGTGTACAGCTAGCAGCTGGAATACATCCACAACTAGGAGAGGAAATGAAGGAAAATGACCTTGGGCGGTCAATATACGACTTCTGAGACACACTAACTTGATTAGTGTTCATTTGGGGATTCATACAGTAGACTGTTAATTGTCCATTTGGCCTTGTTTTTTCCTCCCTCTGCATCATATTATTTACAAATGCACAGGATCTGATGTAACAGTCTTTTCTGTCTTGCCTCCAGTTAGAATCCGGTCTTTGAACTTCAATACCACTGTAAAAGGGCTAAATCATCCACCTGCTCAGGACTGGTCAGATCAATATGTATATCTATGTACAGTTTGCGTAATCTGTTAGTGCTTTTGTTACGTTCTAATACTCGCTTGAGGAAAACCTAAACTACCATCAGATGATGGATACAAGTGACTATGGCCCAATTTAGCCCAAGGAGTGTTTTTATTTATGTATATATATTTCTTTATCCCACGATTTTGTAACCCATTTTTCACCCCTGTGTCAATCATCTAATGTGATCCTGGGCTCTACACACCCTCCACCAACCTAGTCCCCATATATGGGGGACAAGGGGAGAGCAACGGATTTTAACTCATGCTTCCTTCATGCCTGAGTGTCCAAGTTGCTCCTTTACACCCGACAGGGGGGAGTTTCCCTGGTTGGATGTAGCGCGTGGAAGGAACACGTTATTCCAACCAGTTCCTTTCCCCTCCATCAGGCGCCCCGGCTGGCCAGGGGGAGGCAGTTTAGTGACCAGGATTACTGCATGTTTTTTGTGAGGGTACCTACCCTAGGGGACACGGGGAGAACATGCAAACTCCACACAGAAAGGCCCTTTCGCCAACCCCGCCTTCGGGTATGGGCACTGATGACGCGGAGGAGGAAACACGCAAGCCAGCGCCCACAGCGTCCCGAGCGGGAATCGAACCCACGACCTTCTAGCCCAAGAAGTGTTTTAAGTGCAAAACTAATGCTTGGAATGGATTCAGAATCATGAAAACCCCCTAGTTTGACACGTCACGTTACTTAAAGCATAATGACATTTAGAAATCTTTGCCGTATAGGCCTATACACTGTAGGTTGTTAATGGTGGCCATATGGATTTGGCTGCTGTAGAGACCCTGAAGGTCCTGGCTCGGGCGCCCTAGCTAAATCTGAGCATGCCCTAGCTAGGCAGGGGCTACATCTATGCAAAATTTAGATAAACTAGACTAGACCTGTGCCCGTCGGCCACCGGCCTACTTGGGAACAATGCAAGTTGGGAACCGAGTATGCAATACCCGTTATCATATAGTACCCGTTTTAACCATTCTGTCTCTGTATCTGTCTGTCTGCCTGTGTCTGAAGAGTGCAAACTGACTGTGAAAAGTACTGGTTAAGTAATCAAATGGCAGGTGTGGGATTGCCATGGCAATCAATTGGCTGAGGTAGAGGTAGAGGCTGGAAATTCTACAGGTGTGGGGACTCATTAGGTCCACTGGCAGAGCCTGACCAGAGACTTTTGTGTGATGGTGGGCAACGCGTGTGTTCCCCACCATCGTTTGAAGTCGGTGGGGCGAACGGTTCTCGAGTTACGTGGATTACAGACGTACACACACAAGTATGTATACAGACGTACAGAGATGTGGCTGCACATGCTACTTTAGGCATAATGGAATTTAGAATATTTAGCCTTATATACAGTAGGTGGTTAATGGTGGCCATATGGATTTGACCGCTGTGGCGACCCTGAAGGTTGCCGGTTCGGGTGCCCTAGCTAAATCATTAGAGCATGCCCTAAGCTACATCTGTGCAAAGTTTGGCATTTTTAGACGAATTTGCGCGCAATTACCCTTATCTCTCCCTAAGCTCCTCCACGATATCTGTATTGTGCCATTGCATGGCAGGCACACAGAAAAATAACTCTAGGGCCAGAGGCATAGCGCCCTCTAGCGCCAGTGATGTCAGAATTTAGTTTATTTATTTATTCGTTTTTTTCGTTTGTTTATTGAATGTTTGTGAAATATATACATTTAAAGTTGAAATAACACTGGCCTAAACCTCTCAGGACGTCCACCGTGATTCCACTGCAACAGAGTTGGAGCCATTTGCAGGCGTGTCAATGGATAAAGCTTCAGACTGAAATATGATCTTATGATGGGGCCACAATTACCTTAATGTACTGCATGCATGTACAATAATGTAATGCAGAGACATCATGTCTCATAGTACAGTATACGTCTTTATACTGTACAGCTGAGGTAATGATCAGCCATTATGTGTCTGTGAGTGCAATCTACTGTTTTACGAGCTTCTAAAATGGTTTTTGACCCTGTGTATGTGCTCAAGACAAATTATTTCTCAAGTGTGCATGATTGCATACTGTAGTGTATGTGCCAAGAAGGCAATATATATATCTCGCCTTTCGTGTGTGTGTGCGCGTGTGCGTGTGCACGCGTGTGTGCCTTTGTTTCTTTGTTTGTTTGTGTTGTTGTTCGTTAGAGAGTGACATGGGGACAAAGAGGGACAGAGAGGGAAGGTAAGGAAAATGGCAAATGACTGATTTAAATGTCAAATTGTTTGGGAACACAAAGGTCCTACTGACATTTCCATTTCTGAGGTTTCTCCGGCACCAGGGAGCCATCTGCCATGGAACAACCTTCATTATAATGGCCCTGGGTGTCCAGCACCTGCTGATGTCATAGCTTATCTTAAACCACTTTCCTTGATTTCATCCCTACCACTTCCATAGAAAAACTCTGCTCAGGAAAGTCATTTTCAGATTGCATACTACTGTATGATAATGGCTGGAATATTTTCTCTGTAAAAAAAAATATCTGCACTCTCAGAGTTATACTTTACTGCCTTTCTCAGAGGTGGCCCATATTCCATGAAATTTCAGGTGCAGTCCCAGCTTAATAATTCATCACAAAGTTTAAAGTGTGTTTCAGCAGGGTATAGTAAAAGAAACTTTATTAAATGCTACAAGGCTCCTTAAAGAATGCATAATATCAAAAGGCTTACTAAAACTGTCGCCATCCAGTAATGCCTAGTTTATACTTTGTCCTGTCGTACAATGTTGCACAAAATAGCAGGTCTACAAGCTTATGCCTTGTGAGCTTGTATATCTGCTATTTTCACCCATAATCCAATCCACTTTATTTATATAGCACATTTTACGCAAGGTTAACAAAGTGCTGTACAGGAAAATAACAACTAAATCCACTAGCAAAAACACAGAAAAGCAACAGTAAGAAGAAGGGGATATTAATTAATTAATTATTTATTTTTTCTTGGTAAGAAATTTATAATAATAAGTTCTGACAGATACTGGGGTGCCAAACCATTCAGTGATTTCAAAACAAACAATACAAATTTAAAATCAATTTGAAAGCGCACAGGGAGCCAGTGAAGTGACGCCAGAATGGGTGTGATTCCTATAGGCATGATAATGAGGGGTGCTAATTTTAGGTTTCGAAATTGTGGTACAATGGAGCATAAATTAAGTTCACACCAAGCACTACATACTATATAGCTCCACGTTCAGTTGTACTGTATATCTTTGAGGAAGCACATTTTAAACTGCCTGACTAAATTAATTGACAATCCACAACATCGATGTGTAGTACAGTAGCCTAAATGGAACATTTACTCATACTTTGCTTTAGTATGGGAATTAACTGATACTATGGATCAGAAAGCATTGTCTAAGTCGCAGTGCAGAGTGCACACAAATCTAAATTATACACACAGGTTGTGTTTTATACAAGAGTTGTCATTCCTGTAAATCAGGAATGAATCCTGATTTACAGTCTAGTTATTATCACTTCATCCACTGCCTATGCCCTATGTTGCATGTTTCTCTGTGCTTGACTTTGCACTGTTTACTTTCCCATCACCACCTATTATACAGTTCATCAGTATCTTCAATTACCCCAACTCCACCATTCATACCAATGCGATGTTCCCACAGAATGACAGTAAAAGCTCTCAGTCTTAAAGCAGGCACCCTGCAGTGAATATTGTATGACATAACTGTGGAAAACAAATATTATGAAATGTTCTAGTCTATGATGTGCTTTAAATGATGTTGTCCAATGTTAAAGGGACACTTCACCCTTTTTGCAAAAAAAATATATGTTTTGACGACATTTTAGATTTTAGCAATGAGCCAAGACGCCCAGTGTCCATGACATCAGAGACACTGGGCTCACTGCTAAAATCTAAAATATCTAAAACCACAAATTACACACACAAGACCCCCAGGAAACTATTGTTCTAAATATTCTAAACGTCATTAACATATATTATTTTGCATAAAGGGTGAAGTGTCCCTTTAAAATCTCTGTTAAAAGAAAATATTGTGTCAGTTCTAGTGCAATCTTTTTAACATTGTGAAAGGAAAAACAGTGTCTGTTGAATGTGGGTGGTGTGTGACTGAAAGTGAGGATCTCTCAGTAGTACAACATTACACAGATATACAAAATGCAGTACAAATGGCCTTGTGACAACTTTTTTGTGCATCCAAGCAGTTCCTGTAATGGAGGTCTGCTGCATTTGAATTTTTTAAATCCCATTCCCATCTTTTTTTTATTATTATTATTAAAGTCTGAATAATTGAAGCAAGATGGTTTAATAATTCAAGATGGCTCGGGAGCGCTGAGGTCAGCAGGATAAGTTCACAGATCTATAATAAAGTACATTAATAGTACACATTCCATTTACAGTATGAGTCATCCAGGGGCGCCTCCTGCAGCATACCAGAGGGGAAATGTGGCTACTCAAGGCTGATTTATACTTAATTGCATACCAAAAAGAGCAGATCTAGAAGTTCACAATGCAGTGTGCTGTGAAGTGTTGTTTGTTTGTTTGTTTGTTTATTAATGAGGGGAAGTCCCTTTTGGATTAGGCTACTATCATATCACTGTCTGTCGTTTGTCTGAATGCCTGCAGGGAATGGATTTGTCCTGGACACGTAGCTATTTAAATTTTCAACCATACAGTAACCTATATCCTTTCTCGTCAGAGGTAAGTTGGCTATGAATGGTTTATAATGCCA
This sequence comes from Protomyctophum parallelum, assembly GCF_964188405.1. Classification (NCBI taxonomy): domain Eukaryota; kingdom Metazoa; phylum Chordata; class Actinopteri; order Myctophiformes; family Myctophidae; genus Protomyctophum; species Protomyctophum parallelum. Next base: position 44,221,674 of record NC_139707.1, on the reverse strand, counting down.
CTTGGCATAATGGAAGTTTGGTGCTGAGGCCACAAAGAAATGTGGCACATCATTGTGTGCCCAGCGAGGCAGCCGGCAGCGACATGAAGGCATGGTCTTAGCCCTAGTGACTGTCAGTCTGTCTCTGTCAGTCAGTCTGTTTGTGAACCATAGTACAATATGCATAGGCCATTAGGTCGGTAACAAGACAACTCACCCCGTTTCTGTTTTCCTCCCAGAATTTTCCCCAGTGAGGGGTGGAAGAGGCTGGACAGAATGTCTCTACCTATAAACTTTCATGACAGCAGAACAGCCTAAGTACAAATATAATTTATGAAAAGCTACTACAGTGAAGTCTGTTCACAGAAGTTGTTGTAGGATATGTGGGGATTATATGACGAGGTACCATTTGAGTGGGCAAAACCTTACATGTACTAAATAATACTAAATTGTTTATAGGGTCAATAAATAAGTAAAATAATATAGCCTTTCCACAGGAGTATCTTTTTATATTTTTCCAAAAAGAATACAAACAGCCAATAGCATATTACAAAGTTATCCCCCTCACTGGTGAAAGTTCCGGGAGGAAAAACGGGCAAGCACCGGGGTGAGGTGTCCAGTATTCATTAGGTCTACAAGCACAATATGCTGCACAAATATTTCGGCTATATACAGGCTATATATTTTTTTATATGCTGAGCAATGTTGGGGACATAGCCTACATATTTTATTTGAGGTTTGTGACTATTAATTGATTCAGCATGAAGACTGAAGCCTGTTTAATGCATTTACGCTTTGATCCCGATACTAATAAGTCAGCCTGTCACTTAGCCTCGGTACCCAGGCTTTCATTTTCGTCTGCGCAAAGATCGAAAGCCTGGGGAACGCATTGGCCACTCCGGTCTAGAAGTGGATGTCAACCCTTCCGGGTGGGCGTAGCTCCAAATGATGTGGCGTAGCCACTAGGGGGGGCGAGAGGAGGGGCCGGGGGGCTGACGGACAGATCGATGAGATCCAATCAGGGCGTGCGCAAATCTCAGCCGCGACTTGTCCCTCTAGACCAGAAACCTAACCCGTTAGCTCAGGCTACCTGTCACTTGACTTGGAAATGGTCGTAGAATACCCTCAAAGTCACGGCCAAAAAAAATGATGAATTCCACACGTGACGTAGAAATGGTCGGTATGCTCAAAATATGAGCATACATTTCTTGTTGAATCGGGGCCATAATGACTCGTGAATTAAGATTGAGATGAAGATCAGATTTGTTTCAAAAATTGCATATTAGACTTGTTGTCAGTCTTGAGATTTTATTTTTGCTTAATGTAATCTGAGTGCAAGGCTACATTTCAGTTACATGAATGAATTTTGCATTTAATTTAATTTAATATTTTTTTGTCTAACCTTTGTACTGTCAGTACAGGATCAATGCAGGTCTAAGGTAATGAGAAGGAAGCCTTGAGGCAGCTGGGGGAGGCTAAAGATTGGTTGATGGATAGCGACATGCATTCATCAGTTTGTATGGCTTTATTGATCCTCTCTGTTTTATACTTAGGTTTAAAGATTGATGACTTTTCACAGGCTTTGTTGTCTATACTGTACATCACTGATTAAGTGAGCACAGCTTGCATTTATAGGCTTGCAATTGCTTAAGGGCCTTAGCTTACATGGGGCATATGTTCTTTGTCTTTGGTCTTTGTTTGGGTAATCTACTATGAAAGATATTCAGTGCTACGGCAAGTGCTACGGGCTAAGGTTGTGTGTGTGTGTGTGTGTGTGTGTGTGTGTGTGCGCGTGCGCGCGCATGCATGTGACGTGTGCGTGCGTGCATCTGTTGAGAAGAGTACACTCATGTGTCACCCATACAGCAGAGTGAGTGAGTGTGAATGCAATGTATTCAGTCACAGTGTGACCTATGCAGCAACATGAGAGGATGTAGGCCTATATATCTATAGCAGAATTAAGTGAAAAATGAACTGAAATAATTACATACTCAAGTGACCTAACCCAATCACACTATTCTCTAGTCTAAATAAATACACTGAGCCTCATCTACAATTGGCCTGAATGTTACATTTCCTTAATGTCTTTTAGCCTTAAAGATGTAGTGAAATGAAAAAATCACAATTTGTGAATGTCCCTAACGGTCCATTTGGTGCCATTTGTACACTCTCAGAGTTAAATTAACATTGATTTTACAATATCAATTGGGGCTCACAGAGATAGAAATGCCATTAAATGGGGGGTCCACACCGTAGCCTAATTCATGTCAAACTGGGGGTCCTTGAAATTAAACGGATTGAGAATCACTGCTATGAGCCGATATGCCGTCCCTGGCATATCTTTTCAAATGGGGGTCTGCAGGCTAATTAGTGTCAATTTGCGGGTCCTTAACTTAAAAAAGGTTTGGGAACCACTGATGTAACGTGTCCCGAAGAATATTGATTCCATTCACCTGTTTGATTCCCATTGCTGCACGTTCCTTCAAACACAGCTGATTTTGATTACAGAACTACTCCTTTTTTAATCTCACGTTAAAAATCGCACGTCTGTATCTCACTTGTAAACAAACAGTGTGTAACAGAGCTAGTAACGTCCCATAGCCTGAAGGGATGTAGTCTCGCGTAGCCAGAGAACTATTCGACAATCTCCGAATGCTATATAGAGTCTGGAACTACACCAACCAAAATCCGAGTAAGGAAGCTGTCATTTCTGTTCACGAAAATATATTTTAAAATATCTTTAGAGCTTATTTTTTAATTTCCATTTCTGCTAATAAGTAAGCTATATGCTTAGATGATTTCTATTTATATTAGGATACATTTGCGCAACTGTAAAGACGAAGCGGAAGTGGCGAGGAGGCAATACACTGTAAATGTGTGTGTGTGTGTGTGTGTGTGTGTGTGTGTGTGTGTGTGTGTGTGTGTGTGGTACAAAGCGGGCTACTCCTGAAAAGCTTAGAAGCCAATTGTAGCCAATGAGGGTGGATTATGAGAAATCAAACAAACCCGTCTTGATCACATGACTATGGAGAGCATGTGTACCGATTTGCGTGAAATTTGGATAAAATCTGAAGGAGTAATATTAGAAAATGTTTTACATATGTCGGCCTCCTGCTGGCGCTATAAAGAGCAGATGTGAAAAAGGTTTTTCCTTGGCCTCTAGGGAGTTGGCATACATAAGTTATCCACAGATCCGTGCAGTTAGAGGTAAAACACTTTTCGGCCAGTTATAGCACCACCATGAGGCTGAGTTGAAAATGTTCATGTGGCATTTCTTCCTCTGTTCGAATGTACGTACGGAAATCCAGAGGAAGTCCATGGCAAGCTGCTCAATATTCCCGATTTAGATCTCATTATTGGCTGTCTGTAATGTAGCTGGATGAGCTACATCCATTACGGAATCTACGGCATCCTGAGCCTCAGACAGTCTTCCTCTTTACATGGGTAAAGAGGCGGAACATCACTTAAACGTTGACCGGGGTCCCCCGGGGTCTATCCTTGGCAAGCTATTTTTTCCCTTCTACATCAAATATCTTCTGCCAATTTGCAGTTCAAGGTGAATTGAACTAAATGTTCACCTATTTTGAAAACTCAGAAAATGGTTTGTTAGGGTTCAAGAGACAGAAAAGTATTTCAGAAAGTCTTCATAGGCTTTAAAGGGAAACTTCACCCCCTTTGCAACGATTTTTGCAAAGGGTCCATGATGTCATGGACATTGGGCTCACTTACATCCTGGACTACATGTTGTCACAGTAAGACAGCCCTCCCCCTATCCACAAGGAGGAGCAGTGCACCAAAGCATTATGGGAATTGTAGTTCAGGAAGGAAGTGAGCCCAGTGTCCAGGACATCATGGAGTTCATGGACACTTTGAAATACTAAAATATCTAAAAACACGTATTACCCACATAAAAACCCCCAGGAAAGTGTTTCTTGTCTCCCAAACATCATTTAAATAAGATCTGGTTGCAAAAGAGGTGAAGTGTCCCTTTAATAAAGGTTTGTGTTATCTGTCGTAAAATCGAGGTGTAGATTGACCTAAAGCAAAAACCACTATAAACTGCATATTATAAAGAATATGAAGTTTTCCCTCTTATCCTAAACAGCACTTATGTGTCACGGTATGAGACAGGTGTTGGACCGAAGTGCAGAACCACACAGGAAGGCAGGCAGATGAAGTTAAATGAAGATTTGTTTACGAACACAGGACATACATGGGCTGGGCACACCATAACATAAACTATACACTAGGGGAACACAAGGAACTGAGGGTTTAACAGGGATAACAATACACAGGTGAACAGAACTAACAATCAACACTGGGATAGGCTGCGACATGACACAGGTGGAGAAAACTAGTAATCACAGGGAGGTGAGACAACACAGGAACGTAACTAGGTAAAACAGGAAACACTAAGACATGACTACATAATAAAAGTATACAACAGACAGATATCGTGACATTATGCATATAAAATCTGGATGCTCTTGAATGATCTTGGGGCTATTAAATAATATGCAGTCATTTTAGAGAGGTCATTTTGAGCTCTCTCAAAGCTAGCAAGCACAAACCACTCCTCTGATCTAACAGCCATAAACGAAACAGACACAATATTATTATCAATGCCTATAGCAGTCTCTGGCTGGGACTGGAGAAGGCTTTGATTCATAGTTCATGATTCACTGGCATTTCCATGTTCTAGATACTTTATACTAGGTAAACATTGTACTTTTTACCCCACTTCAATTCAAATAAGTGGGTAGAGAAGTGAAGTGAATGCATGGTTGCTTGCTGTTGCTATTATCTTCCATGTGGTCACTGAGAGTGGACAAAATGAGTCAATCGTGGTGAAGATGGTAAAGCGTGAAGCAATTAGCTTGGATAGCATCTGTCTTCAAGCAATTATTCTGAATTTTCATAGCTCCAACTTTGCATATTTATTTGCAGCCATCTTGCACTACCCAATCTGTCCGTAGTCTAATGTGTTATGATTGTAACTATTCACCTTATTTTAAGATGACATAATGTACATGTTCACACTGACTGTGTGTATTGCGTGGGTGGTGCTACGTACTGTATATGGTGTGCAACTGTGCATACTGTATGTTGCTGGCAGGTGATATGCATATTTAGGCTGTGTGTAGGCCTACTGTATTTGTAGGTATGTACATTATTACACAAATCAATGAAACGTTTCACCAGCTGCAAGCAATATAACAACACTAATTTGTAAAAAGAATAAAAAATAAAAAAATGAATAAATGGTAATAAAGTGGAAATAGCTTTGAATGTGCACTGTACTGCATACTGCACATGAAGAATATAGAGGAAGGCCTGACAGGAAGTGAAACAACGTGTTGTGGTACAGTGTACCACAACACAAAGATAAACCGTCAGTCAGGCCTGGTTGCCAGGGGTCAAACTGCGTCAAAGGAACCAGTTGCAACACACAGTACAGCTCATGAAAGTACTGTAGATGCATGCAAATGTCATATGCGATCGACAGGTTTCAGAACTTTTGATTGCAATCCAGGTTGTACTCGTATGTTTCCACTCACCATTACCACCTCAGTGGCACATTTCTATTATCTATCATCTGCCACCCTGCCCACCCAACACATAATTTGGCTACTTGCCCAGAAGAACAGCCAGTGTAACTGAATGTATTTGGTGCTTGGTGGAAGCAAGCTCCCAAGATGGTGTTGCTAGTGGTGCTGATAATACCCTGACACTGTCTGATAAATCCATCCTGGAATCCCTGTCTCATTAGTCCACTTGAACTGTCAGCTTAAACCCTGTACTTCATTGACCAAAGCCCACCAGAGGTCTGTACTTGGCCTCCTCCTTTTCCCCCTCTACACCAAATATCTTCGCCAAAAATAACCTGCAAGCTCACAACGCTTGTAAAAACTGCTATTTTCAACTAATGTTCGCCCCATAGGGACGCTAGGGTTCATGTGACTGTCTGAATCTAAGCCCACAACTTTTGTCCAATGTCCACTTGTCTGAGTTGGAAAAAGTGGAAAAAGTTCTAAACCTAAAAGATTCTGAAGATGTACTCTTTTGTCTCATCTGGATTCTACTGAAGCTGATTAGATTATGGGTTATTTTCCGACAAACAGGTTAGTGTCTGACTAAGCAATGGGGTGACGTATTGCTTAGTCAAACACTAACCTGTTTCTATTATTGTGAAGTAAAAGAAATATACATAAAATACAGATTTTCGCATCAAAGACAAACTACAGTTAGCCAACGCCTTCAAATGTTCTGGCAGGGTAGATATAATTTCCTTAAATAACAGAAAGCAGTGAAATAATTCCAGTGAAACTAAGTCAGACAAAAAACAGTCTGCTTTTGATGGAGGAGGGGCGGAGCACGTACAGCACTATTTTTATCCCTTTGGTCTGCTTCTCAAATTAAGCAATGGGCTGTTTATTGTTGCAGCGGCAGTTAAAGCTGCCACTTCTATCAATGTAGGTATGAGTACGTTTCAGGGTTTAATTAGTGGAATGTGACTTTATAGCCACAATCTGAACTTAGCTTTAATCAAATTGACCCGGTGTCCCTATTTTGGGTATGTCATTATAGTTAGGGTCTGCATTTTATATTTTACCGTTGGCTATTCAGAAATAGCAGATATAAGCTCACAGCGTGTCACTTCGTGCTGCGCTGCAAGCTTGTACATCTGCTATTTGTGAGGGGAAAAAAAATAAAATCAGAAAAACTTGGTTTAGAAGGCATTCGTAGAATCGGCCTCAGGTCTTAAATATTGGTTGTGGTTAAGAGTTACACTATTGCCTGTGATGTTGAGCAGCAACTCCCACAGTGGCGCACTCTCAATTCCCCTAAAGGCTTGAAAGTTATCGGTGAATGTCAGACATTCTTTGGGAAGTGGTAGAGAAACTTGGACTAGTGCATGCTCTTTTTCTCTTCCAACACTATCGCATTCCTCTGGGCTGCCAGTGCCGAAGAGAACCAAGGCAGTAGAATAACCAATTTCCCTTTTTGGCTATTATTTATGGTTATCCTTCTTTAGTAGTATATCCATAGTATTTTTCTCAAAAGTCCCTACCCCTACTATTTTGCTTGAATGTTATCATTTCACTCCTCATCAGATATAATAATATGGACATTAATATGACAGACATACAATAAAATTAATGAGATAAGTTTTGTTTCTTGGTAGGTTAAAAACTGGGGGGGAAATGGAAATATGAGAGAGAGTACACATGCAGAGAGAAGGGAAAAAAACCCTTTCACTGGGAATCTATCATATTGTTTTAGCTCCCATTTACAGTATAGCAGGAAGCATTGCTGGATTCTGTGAAATGAGAGAGCACCTCGTGTTGTCTGTTTGTGTGTGTGTGTGTGTGTGTGTGTGTGTGTGTGTGTGTGCGTGTGCGTGCGTGCGCGTGCGTGTGCACAGCATGCTCGTGTGTGTCTACATAGTGTGCTAGATTGATTGTTATGAAGAGGAGAGATGTTTTCTTTTCCATCAATAACTTCTGTAGAGGACAAGCCAGAGCACAGCACATATGCAGCAGCACAACACATACTGTAGAAGTGACATCTTTATGTGTGTTTGAGCAGTGGAGGCTGCGGAAAGAGCGGTGTCAATGTCAATGAGGGGGCGACAGAGTGAGAGAAGAGTGAAAATCACACCTGTCTGAACTGAGCGGTGCAACTATACATTTATTGTTATAGTTACCTACTGTGCTCTGTACTGTATTGTAGTGTAGTGTAGTGTAGTGTGTAGAAATGACAGTTACCGTGTGGGGGTCCCCAGAACATCCAGACCCCTAGCTCTGGTTCATAGCCTTCTACTGCTTCTACGGTTCTGCCCTGCAGTACAGAAGCAGTAGAAGGCTATGGACCAGAGCTACCAGACCCCCAAGAACGTGCCCAGGCCAGTTCCGGCAAGCCTTCCCGCATCGGAAATGGTCGAGAAATGACAGTTACCGTGTTGCAACTTGCAGCTTTCCATGCTCGGACACAGAGACAGACATGTCTAGTGTCCGAGCATGGAAAGCTGCAAGCCTGCAACACAATAAAAAAAATGCTGTTATTTATAGTTTTATATTGATTGATTGATTGAAATATTTATTAACAGTTTGCAGAATTTACAGTACATTTCAAGCACAAACTCAATACAAAGACTGTTAACTGTGAGTGGACGACCCAATTAAGCATTACGCTTGTTTACAACAGGGTCCACATTGTTCAATTCATCAAAACATTTAGAGACATACAAATAGACATTTCTATGTAGCTAAAGTACAGAACAGGAATTCATCATATAGGAAGCAAAAAGGGAAAAGATACATATACAGTGAGGGGAAAAGGGGGGGGGGATTCATATTATTATATTCATATTAAAGTTACAACAACCCACGACTTTCACAGACCTTGCTAGGCAACCCAGCCTTTTCTAGTAGGCTACCAAATGAACAATGTTACAAAGTTCACACGTTATTTTGTTTTTTCTTCTTCTAGTAGGCATATATATCATTTCATAATAAACAGTGCGGATTTTGGATTGTTTTTTATCACAGTTGCTTTAGCCTCGGATACCACAGGCGTTTTGTTTCAAACAGTTGCTTTGACAATGGTAAAACTAAAAGTATGTTTACAGGATGAGAGAGAGTGAGAGAGTGAGAGAGAGAGAGAGAGAGAGAGAGAGAGAGAGAGAGAGAGAGAGAGAGAGAGAGAGCGGCAGAGCGCGTGAGTGTGCGACTGCGTTCAATTCTAATCAAAGAGAGCAACAGCAGGAGGAGGATTCAAGGCAGCCAGAAAGAGCGAACGAAAGAACGAAAGTGAGAAAGAGAGGGAAAAGACGAAGAGGGGGGGGTGACAGCGCGGGAGGATAGGCTTAATTAATTCAGGCAGGCTGGATGGGAGGGATGGGATGTTGTTGCCGTCCTTCGCCGTGCTGCATGTAGCCGCGTGTTTGGACCAGGGTTTGGACACACCGACACACACGGCTGCTGCTGACTGACGCTCGGCTCACTGGAAAGCACCAGACAGCACAGCAGCCCATGCAGCTATCCATGTCCATGCTGTCCCAGTGTCCCCGATGCCCGCGCACAGAGAGCGGACTGAGGATTCCAACAGGAGGAATATTACTGGGAAGGTCGGAGAGGTAGGGATTCGTGCCGTTGATTATATGCATCACTGTTTCCCCCCCCCTTTTGCGTCTCTCTCTCTTTCTTTCTCTCTCTCTCTCTCTCTCTCTCTCTCTCTCTCTCTCTCTCTCTCTCTCTCTCTCTCTCTCTCTCTCTCTCTTTCTCTCTCTCTCAGTATCTCTCTCTCTCCCTCGCCCCATGCTGCATGTTGATCGAGGTTCACTGCCTTTCTTTCCTATCTCTGCCTCTCTGTTTTCATGTTCTGTCATTCTGTGCATTTTAAATTCCATCTAATTAATGTAACTGTATTTGTCATGTTGTTGCTGGAGTTTCCTCTCGCCCAAACACGTCTGTTGTACTGTTGATTTGATAGGCTATGCCGAAATTGCCCAATGCTCAATTGCTCATACAGAACACAACATGCGCAGCCGTCAATTTCAACTGTCCACACGTGTGTGTGTGCGTGTGTGTGTGTGTGTGTGCAACTAACGCATTGGGGCAATTTGGGGGCTTTTTAGTTAGGCAATATAAAAACTTTTTTTATCATGTAGTTGAGGATAGAAGTATAACCTACACTGCACATGAGAGTGAGGGATAAAAACACAGGTTTAAAAACACAATTTTAAGTTTTAACCCCAATAATAAACTATAGGTGCACTCATGCACTGCACATCACAGACATAATGTATGCAAATGTTTTCTGTCAGATATCAAGTCGGGCAGGACCGAATGCACCCTTCCAAAACAGCAACAATGCAACAACTCCTTGTTACGCATTATCTGCATGCTTACATTACATACCATGTTGACTTGATATAGCCTACTGTAGAGCATGGTAATGTACTGTATGTTACACTCACACACACACACACACACACACACACACACACACACACACACACACACACACACACACACACACACACACACACACACACACACACACACACACACACACACGTTTTTGCGCACCCTAGGGAGCACCAAAACAATCACACGCACGCACACGCACACACACACACACACACACACACACACACACACACACACACACACACACACACACACACACACACACACACACACACGTTTTTCAGCACCCTAGGGAGCACCAAAACACTTTGCATGACTGTAGAATCCCATGAATCTGAATCTGCCAGTTTCTAATATTTGCCATCTTCACCTGAAGTAAACACAAGGGTGTGATAAACCATGGTGTTACTCTACTGCGTATTGATATAACCCTGTACTGAACACATGACTGTGTGTTTTTGTGTTCACATCATTTTATAATCCTTTCTTCTGCTTTCCTGAGGGGGGGTGAGATGGTCATGCCTCGAATTTCAACTGTTTTACATAGCTTTTTGCTTTATTCAGATATGGGAGACAGGATACTGTGGATAGAGAGGAATTTTGTGACAATGTAGTGGACGTGCTATCTGGTATGTATCTGCATCTGGCATATGGCCTTTACACAGGATTTTATGTTTGGAGTGCACCATGCAAAACTCTGTATCATTCCCAGCAAGCTGCCTCCCTGACAAAGATTCTGGTGTGCGAGACAGCCGGCATCTCCTGATTAATGTCCAATTGGCATGCTTAATTACATCTCATCAGGCAATCACCAAATGCAATGGTTATTTACTTGTAGATAAAACCCACTTGATTCATAGACCCACGGCTAAATGTTTAGGGATAATTGTCCAAACCAAAGAAGAGAACTGGACTGAGATAGTTATGGGGGAATGATATATATTATATATATATATATATATATCTATATCATCATCATCATTTTTCGACCACGGTCGAGATCATGGATTTCATAATGCCACGCCAGACTTTCCGGTCCTTCATTGCCATCCCCAGTCCCTGCTTACATCAGGGAACGACAGTTTTCTACCTCTGGTCTGCTTTGAGGCAGGACTCCAGAGAATAAGGGAAGATATAACCTCATTGTCAGCTCTGTAGCAGTGGCCGGCAAACTGTGTTCTTCTGGATCGGACTAGTGAAGAAACACGGGGAAGGTTGCTGTATATTAGATTAGTCGATGGGTGGCTCTTCCAAGACAGATCATTAGAAGGCGGGTGTAAGTCCCATACAACCGTTTCTCTAGTTTCTTTGAAAGTCTCCATGTCTCGGAGCCATAGAGTAAAATCGGCTCAACGCTGGTCGTCCTAAATATGTTTACTTTTATCTTACTAAGCTGGGATGACCAGATCTTATGTATGTCATTGCAGGCTGACCAGGCCATACCCTTCCTAGTTTGAAAGTCCTTTTGGAAAGAAGATATATATGAACTTAAATACTTGTAGTCATCAACCTGTTTCAGAGGAGTGTTTTTATAATGTGGTTATTTGTTGGATTCGCATATATTAGGGGTGTAACGCTACATTTGAACAGCGATATGATACGTAACACGATACATGGTTGACGATACATACATACATACATTATGCGGTCTAGTCTAACTTGGACTCAGGGGGGTGGACGCCTCTGCCTTGCATAGTCCCCAGTGAATAGGCAGGTTGCCCTTCACTGGTAACCCTATTTTGGAATTATTTTTAAATATATGAAGGTATTGTGGGCTGGGATTTTACAAAAAAGACCCCCCTTTTAAATACATAGGGTAGTAGGAGATGAAAGGCAGGAGAAGGAGGAAGATGGTGAGAGAAAGAGAGAGAGAGAAAGAAGGACTTAGAAGAGCTTCATTCAGGCCCACTTGGATATGCTGCTCACGTTCTGAGACCTGAGAGACCACTAGTAAGATTTAGGGCTCCATTTTCATCACCGCTATAAACCCATAGAGTATATATATCTATAGAGAAGACACCCGAGTTCTCCTTCCATCCACTTGCATTGAGTTGCTCAAAAGCGCATGAGGCGGATTCACTCCTCCTTCCGGGTAGGAACAGAGTGCATTCTGGGACGGATTGCAATGGTGAGTGGCCCCAAACACATGACACAAGTATAAACCCCTTATCCCTAAACTTCTTTGCCTTTTTTACTATTTTGAAAAACATTTTTGAATAGTTCAACTAGCCAATCTACATTGACACGTTGTGAGCTTGTAGACTGGCCATTTAACTATTAAAAAATGTTTAGCAAAAAAGGCAAAGACGTTTAGGGATAAGGGGTTTAGCGTTGACAAAAATGGAGCCCATTGTGTGTGTGTGTGTGTGTGTGTGTGTGTGTGTGTGTGTGTGTGTGTGTGTGTGGAGATTAGATAACTAGTCTTTGTGTGTTGTGTGCACAAGCCTGTCATAATGTACAGTACAGTACACATTTTGTACCAGTAAGCAGCAGCTCCACTTGACATTTTGCTGCTAACATGCCCAGTAAATGCCCAGGGTGGTGGATGGAGATACCAAGAAGCAGTGAAGAATAAAGTTTGTGTCACAAACACATCCTGACGATGATGATGCTGACGAATCTGCTGTTAATCTCTAGCGGTGGCAGACAGCTATCAGACAGCCATCCATCACATGGAATAAAGGTGTGGGCAATTGCCTGTCCGTTCAGGGATCTTTATGATTATGGGGAGTGCACACACAGAACAGCTCTGAACTCATTCCTTTTCATTAGTTTAGACGTTGAGAGATGGGCCGACAGACCTGAGGCATGCATGCAACTGATAACATGTACCCACAACACATCAGTACACAATACAGTCTACACACAAACAGACACTCCTACCGATTTTGTCCAAACCTTACTCAAATTGATACAACACCTTTTTAATCTCTGTTGTCATGTGATCAATATATCTGTCAGATGTTTCAGAGCACCACTGGATCGATCGGCGGGAAACATTGCACACACACACCCAGTACGCCTAAATACGGCCTAAATATAGCGCCACCATTAGGCAGATTTTTTACAAGACACATTTTATGTCTTACTACTCCTACAGATTATGTCTAAAGTACCTCATGCTAATTGGGTACACAAACTACACATTATCTCTGTTATCAATGTAATGTAATGTATCAAAAAGTCATGTAATCAAGACGTATTTGTCAGATTTCTCATATTAGTGGCCACAAATCATGAATGCAGCGCCCAATTGCAGTGAAACTTTGCATGCTCGCACACACAGTAGAACCCAATTTTTTCAATTTTCCTCATGGTGGCCATAAAGTCCCTTTAGAATTTTTTGACCAATCTCCCAGCTCCAGGCCACGCAGATATGATAGATATCTCGCACATGAAGAATCCACAGGCTGGTAAGGATGGGTGACTGTGACCTTTTGGGCAAAATCTGATTTAGCAAAATGTTTTTTTCATTGTATGACCTACTGTTATATAAGATATTTAGAGTAGAAGGTTAGTATAGACCAGGGGGTTTCAACTGACCCTGGGACTACCATTCTCAAAGAAATATAGACTATAGTTATACTCAGAGGCGTGAAAGACATCTATGATGAAAGCAAAGGAAATGCAACCCCTGCATAGGTGTCTGTACTCTATAGTACTCTCTCGGAATGAGAGAGATACTCTTTAAGAGTTTTAACTTGACTTCAGTTCTATAAGATGTAGAACTGTATTCACTCTAATTAACCAGTCCAATACATCATTATTGTCTCCACCAGGCCGAAGGCATGGGGAGAGAGTATGTTTGTCTCCACCAGGCCGAAGGCATGGGGAGAGAGTATGTTTTGCACTCCGTCCGTGTGTGTGTGTGTGTCCGTCCTTCCGTCCGTCCGTTATCAGCTAATCTCCGGCACCGTTGGCCATGCCAAACTGTGCACACACACTCCCTGGATGCCAAGAACGAACATCTGCCCCAAATATTCCTCAGCGGCCTGTTATAGTGTCACCATGAGGCCGATTTAGGCAAAACACATTTCTGTAGTTAACTCCTACACATTTTATCCATACATCACACAATTCGGTATACACTATCTCCATAGTCATGAGATCAACAGTAACACAGATCTGCACAATTTCCCATCTTCCATCCTGATTGGCTAAGATTGGCTTCCAAAGCTCACATGATTGGTCCGTTTCGAACAAAATGCCACAAATCACAAACAATTTCCGATTGTCCAATTTCCATGAAATTATACACGCACATTTCCACTAGGCCAAGGACGACATGCCACTATTCTTTTCCCAAATCAGCCTCACGGTGGCGCTATAACAGGCCAATTCCTGTTTTACCTATAGACCGATTCCGTAGCGGGTCTCATGGTCGCAGCCTACGTATTTCCTGTAGGCGGACTCGACGTAGCTGCGGGGTTTAAACCCTCACCAGGCGCACCTCTTCCACTACAGTGAACGGCAGAGTGACTGATGTTAGTTTGCCTCAAACTTTACTCCTTTACCTGCTTTTTTACTAACACATTACAAAGATGCCCAGAACATCGAGATGAACCTGTGTAGTTTATGGCTGCTCCAACAGTAGTGGCAACATAAAAAAAACAAAAAACGGAATGTCTAATATCCACCGCGGTGGCGGAGACCAGAGCCATTGAGTAATGGTTGAGACGAAGCAGTGAAAGATACATAACACCAGTCTTACCCAATACCAAATATTTCTGTTTTATTAACACAAGGCTGCTGTACTTTATACCTCATACTTTAAATGCTTAGTATGAGGTATAAAATACAGCAGCCTTGTGTTCATAAAACAGAAAGATTGGGTATTGGGTAAGACTGAAATTATGTCTCTTTCAGGACCTTTCACTGCTTTGTCTCAACCATTACTCAATGGCTCTGGTCTCAGCCACCACGGTGGATATTTTGACATTCCGTGTTTATTTATTTTTTATGTTGCCACTACTGTTGGAGCTGCCATAAACTACACAGGTTCATCTCGATGTTCTGGACATCTTTGTAATGTTAGTGTTAGTAAAAAAGCAGGTAAAAGAGTAAAGTTTGAGGCAAACTAACATCAGTCACTCTGCCGTTCACTGTAGTGGAAGAGATGCGCCTGGTGAGGGTTTAAACCCCGCAGCTACGTCGAGTCCGCCTACAGGAAATACGAACGCTGCGACCATGAAACCGCTACGGAATCAGTCTATAACTGCATCGACAACTTATGTATGCGCACTCCCTAGAGGCCATGGAAAAACATTTTCCCTGCATCCCTCCACATCTGCCGGTTATTGCCACCATGCGGCAGATTTCTGCAAAACACATTGTTTATGTTAGTCGCACAGATTTCATCCAAATCTCACGCAAATCGGTACACATTATCTCTGTAGTCATGTGATCAAGACGAGCCTGTTGGATTTCTCAGATTCTACACTGATTAGCTAAGACTGCCTTCCAAAGTTTTCAGGAGTAGCCCATTTTGTACAAAATGCTGCACATGTCCTGCTCATCCAGAATTCTATCCTCAGAGATGCTATGAGTGATCTGGCTCTGCATTTCCTCAACAAAATGAAGAAAATTGTTGCAAGAAACAAACAAACAAAAAAACATGTTTATATTACTGTATATTATATTACTGCCAAACATCTCACACAGTCCTATCCTCCTGGTGGAGACCTGTGCCCAGAAGGGCACGTTTTCTAGTTTTGGTATGATTCCATGCTTTCATAGAAAGAAAAAACAACACAATGACAGTCATTCTAATAAAAAAGTATAGTCACATTTTGCCTTTCAATAATTGAAAGGCAACAACAGATTACGCTAGAGTGACATACATTAGGATATTTGCTATTGTGATATGGCATATAAATATCGGATCGGGAAAGATCGGTATCAGTATGTCTCAAAATCAAATGATCGGAATTGGATCGGTAGCAAAAAAACGGGACATCCCATCTAAAATGGTTACAAGATACAGCTTTAATGAATATTCACTAATTCATAAACTTGAGGAAATTATTTAATCCATGGCAACTCAATTGAGGAAAAAAAAATCTATATAGAATATATGACTTTGAGATCACTCAAGGAATACATTGTTCATATTGGTCATCTATTAGACGATGCTGTTTTGGTGTAAAACCCCAAACAGACATTTTTTTATGTTGCCAAAGAAGCAGTATCAGCTCTTAGTGAGTAAGAAGAAAAGCTTGTTTCAGTTGTTTGTGAATGAGTGGCTCATGGTCACAAGCATAAGGTAGCTCACGAAAAGTCCTAAATTGGGTGGTATTTCCCTTTATGTACAGTGCAATCAAGTACCGTGTATAGCTTGGCCTTTCCGTTTGCCTCTGAGTTTTAAACCCAATCCCCTAGTTGCCATGACAGCCGGGCCCTGCATAAATACTCCTGGTATTTGTGTTTCTGCATCCCCAGGAGGGTAGAGAACAGAGAGTGAGGGCCCTCTCTGACCACTAGCCTCCAGCAGAACAGAGCTGAGGACAGTTCAACCCAAAATGCTTTATTGTCTCCTAGAATGCAACACCATAGGCCAGGGGTCTATTCAGTTCGAATACAATGCTTGCCCCAAAACGGGCTCAGCCGGGTCAAATCCAGCAACCTTGGATTTAAGAATTTGCTATATTTGCTATACTTTTATTATTTTAATGTTATTTTATGTTTTTGCTCTGTAAACCATTCATGTCGTGTGTGTGTGTGTGTGTGTGTGTGTGTGTGTGTGTGTGTGTGTACACACACACACACACACACACACACACACACACACACACACACAATTATTATTATTACCCTTATTAATAATATTATTAGGAAACTATGCATGAATCTAACCTTGTTCCGAAACACAACTTCAGTAAAACTATGCCTAAACTTAACCTTATTCCGAAACGTAACCTCAGAAAACCTAACTATGCCTAACCCAAACCATAACCATAACCATAACCTTAACCTCAGTAAAACAAATACAAGAATACAAGAACCGCTGGGGGCAAGCGTCTGTGAAAGAATTGCGGGCGATTGTGTTTTGGGGCGAGTCTTCAAGTTACCTTCAATTCAGGTACCAGAAGTTTGGAACAGAGTTTTGGCTACAACAGAATACAGCACACCTGACGCAGGAATAAAACTATTAACCACTTGAACTCCGGCATCCATCTGGGATCCATATTCATATACCTTTAAGCCAATAGTATTAGTAGCAGATGTACCTATTTTTGTCAAAGAGATTTGGTGTAGTAAAATAATAATAATAAGCGGTACAGAGCCAACTCAGGTCCAGATTACTATGTCTAGAAGGTTTAAGTAGTTAATGAGCTAGTGTACGCAACTACGCGGCCAGGTTTGTTATTTATTACTATAAAAGGAGTCTGTTTTCTGCTGTATTTAAATACCATTTGGCTTCAGTTACAAGCTGTGAAAAGAGAAGTGAAAATTGAGATGATTCATTTGTGAGTGATGGAAAGAGTTATAATCACAGAGAAGGAAAAAAATGATTCGGTGGAGAAAAACAATTGTTGTAAAAATGTATGTGAAAAAAAATGCATGCGAACTGAACATGTGTAGCCTATACAGTAAATGTGTGTGTGCCTGTCACTGTCTTGTGCTATCATTGTGTTAGCAAGTGCTTGAAATGACCCCCCACTGTTTTTCTGTAAATGTCTGTATTGCTCCTAGTATTGATGATTTCTTGTATAGTATTGTATGTCTTGATGAATTGAATAGGGGAAGCACCACCTGGCAGCCAACCAGCCATGGGAGAGAAGCCACGACCCCCTGGGTCCACTTTTGACACCTCGGTTTGTTTTGGCCGCAGCTTGCCCGGGGAGCAACACAAAAAAGTGTGTAGGAACCCTGCAATCATTAATGCTTGCACGTAGGCCCGTAGGCACACCTACAGTACATTGATTAATAACTTGAAACTCGATTCTAGCGCCACACGTCGTTGGCTCCCTTGAACACATGACTATAGAGATGGTGTGTAACGATTTTTGGATTTTTCAAAAGTCCTGGTGGCGCTATAACAGGCCGTTTGGCATCCAGGGAGTGTGTGTGCAAAATTTGGCATCGACCAGGTTAACGGTGCCGGAGATTAGCTGTACACAGACGGACGGACACACACGCACGCACGCATGCACGTACGCACGCACACGGATGTGCCTGGTGGAGACGAAAAGAAAAGGGGAGGGGAGGGAACAAACGGCAAAATCGGCCTTGGGTTTAATTTCCCTTTAATGGCCTCTAGTGACTCAAATTTCACTAAATCAGTGAAATCCGTTCCATTAATCCAGGACTTTATTTTTTTCGGTACGGTTTGAGGAGGGTATGAGACTATTAAAAAGTGACTAATGAGCTGTTGCATGTGCTAATTGGTCTGAACAGAGTAGAGTGACCTGCCATAGAGTTCAAGCCATTGAACCCACCGCAGTTTTAAAGCCCTGCCCGGCCCACCCCGAAGCCCGACACCTTTTTATTTATTTATTTTTTCTAGCATGCAGGCCACTTTATTGGCACGGGACGCATGCAGCGGCAGCCACTCACTCTCAGCTGCACTATCTCGTGCTCTGATAAACCCACATTAGGAACAAGAAGTCAAGAACACATCATACTAAAAAGTACTTAATTATAGTTTTATATCTGCTGCTCATAACGCGACGCGTTATGAGCTTGTAGATCGGCTATCGCGGACTCACGCTGTATGATAAAAAACAAACCCACAATAATGATAAGTCAAGAACACCTACATTATCTGCACTGTACAAAACCGACTTTGTTTAGTGTGGTAATTCTCCTGCAGTATTTAAATTGTTTTTGTTGCAGAGCTCCTCTGAGTCAGTTCTGTCAGAGCCTAGAACGGCACTCGGTGTGTGTGTGTGTGTGTGTGTGTGTGTGTGTGTGTGTGTGTGACGTGCGCGTGCGTACACAGCTGCGCTACATAATAAAGAGAGAGAGAGGACGAGAGTATGGAGCGGTTGCACGGAGAGACAGAGATATAGAATGTAAAACACATTGTTTTTTAAAAGTCTTTAGTCTTTTTTACCAGATTTTAGTGTGCTTGTGTGTGTGGGGGGGCCTGGGGGGTGTGTGTGGGGGGGGGGGGGGTTGTTTTCACGTCACTATGGAGTGGACATCAGCATGCTGCCACGCTGCCGAAGCAAGTCTGGGTGAAATTCACAAATTATTATTACGGCTCGGCACGTGAGCCCGGCCCGGGCTCACCGGTTGGTCAGGGACAGAAGACGGCCCGGCCCGCCAATTATCTAGTGTGTGTGTGTGTGTGTGTGTGTGTGTGTGTGTGTGTGTGTGTGTGTGTGTGTGTGTGTGTGTGTGTGTGTGTGTGTGTGTGTGTGTGTGTGTGTGTGTGTGTGTGTGTGTGTGTGTGTGTGTGTGTTTCAAGCTGGTGCTCGTTGACGCTCATTAATGTCAAGGCCATTATGTTTATGCACTGTCAAATAGATCTATATAGACCTATTTTAAGTGTATTACATAAATCGTTGCGTTTGAACACCACACATTTTCAGCCCCCCACACAATCATTCTACAGTTGTGGCCCCCGGCCTAATCTAATTGAATACCCCTGCTATAATGACAAACATTGTAAGGCGTTTTTTTTGGTTCTCAAACCTTTTCATGCCAAGTACCTCCGAATTAATACGTATTTGGCCACAGATTCCCATCTGTACAGGTTTTGGATTTTTTTTTTCATGATTCTTTTGAAAAAAATACGTAATAATGACTTGTGATGAGCTTGTAGATCGGCAATTTTCAATAGCCAATGTATATGCTTTTAAAGTGGCTACACTGATTTGATGCGAACACATTTAGCTCAAAGGCCCCTGTAGGGTATTAGGTAAATACTGGTATGGACAATGGAACATGATTCCTATTGGAGCTACCCAAGCCATACAAAAAAGACACATTACGTGTGTACCCTTCTACTGTAGTAGTGTGAATTCATGAGTGTGAGTGTACAAAATAAATGTAACCAAATGGGTCTGTTTTGTTACATTTGTACACTCTTGCTGTGATTTACAAATTAATCAATTAACACTGAGGATTAGTTGATTGATTGATTGATTGATTGATTGATTGATTGTTCACTCGATCAATCTGAGGGAAATTCAGTTGTCATAGCAGAACTACAGGTTTACAGTGTAGAATTTGTATTTGACCCCTGCCTTAACACACTTGACACTTAACTTAACATATATACTTAGTTGACTGGGGTCCTCCAGGGATCTCTTCTTGGTTCCCCTTTTTCTTCCCTTTTTTCCGCTGAATGTTCGCCTATTATGCCCAGAATACAGCCATGTGGCTATATAGGGTTCATGTGGTTGAACTCGACTGGTGAACTTTCACCTCTTGCTTGTTGTCATTGTCTTCTGGGGCTGACCTTGTTGCTGACCCTTTGTCACTTGTGTGCACAATATTTGTTTGCTAAGGCAGCACTTTCTCTCATGAGTTTGAAATAGTGTCTTTTTGAGGGGCGCTAGCTATAGAGATTTTTGTCCAAACACAAACATTAAATGCCATTCACAATGAATGGAGAATTTACGTCATGTGTCTGAGCAAATCGGCTAATTGGCTAACAACTCAAACATGAAATGCCATTGACAATGAATGGATAATTTACGTCATAAACGTGTCTGAGCATATATGACGTCCTGTGGTCTGTGGATAACAGGATGTTGGTCCGCACTCAGCCCTCGTCTTCCGGTGGCGTGGTGGGGCTTCTGTGTTTACATTCCCGCTAACAACAATGTATACACATTCTGAATGCCCCTGCCGATAGATTCAGTAGCACAGTTCTTGAGAGATTATATTGGGATCAATCGGACTAAACAATTAACCAGGGTCTTAATCAAAGAAAGGCACATGCACACCGGCAAAGCGCACACGTGCCCAAACACATAGACACATGGCCTAGCACTTGGGAAGCGGACACATCAAGGAAATATTTGAACAGTGAAAGACATCACTACTCACTGTTGTTAACAGCAGGCCAGGTATCTCAGGTTATAGATCATTTGAAACAAATGTCTTGCAATAACGTTTTCTTTCTTTCATTTGTGCGCTGCTGAACTCACTCACATTGCTTATGTCAGCTATATACATGGATATACTTATACTCCACTTGTCTGACTACTATTTATTTTACTTACAGCACAGAATACATTATGTATGTGGAGTGATGTAAATAGGTATTCAAAGTAATGGGTCCTACTCCTGGGACCAAGTGGTGGTCCTTTAGATGGGTCATATTTTGTCATTTATTTTACAAATTGCAGCATTCAACTCCCATTTCATTGCGAACGCAATGAGCACTAACTATGAGACCCTGCAGAACATGTCTGTGTGTGTGTGTGTGTGTGTGTGTGTGTGTGTGTGTGTGTGTGTGTGTGTGTGTGTCTGTCCCGCCCGCCCGCCACCAGAGGGCGCAGCTGTAGCACACACACACACACACACACAGTAGAAAACTTAAAAAAATTACTAACTAAAAAGAAAAAAAAAGTACGTAATTTATTCTAATTGTTATTGCAATTTACGAGCTGCGTTCGCTTCCCGCGTTTACGCGTCTTACTTGTCTTATATGGTTATTCTGGGAGCCTGCCATGCAATGGCAGAAACACAGGTTGAAATCCGCAACACATACTTAATCGTAGTCGTAATAATCAAGACACGAAACTTTGACGTCTATGGCCGGCCGCACGGTTTACCAAAGCCCCACAATATATACATCGAAACGTGCGGCTCGGCCTGGAATGGTGTGCTTGTGCTTTTCTTTCCGTTTCGGGTTACCGTGCCGACGTAATTCGCAATAAACCACGCGTAAAATGCCCCATGCAAAGTCAATGGGGAAACGCGGGTAAAAACAGAAAACGACACGTTACTTTGGCTATTCTGAGTGGCCAAAGAGCATTGATCACGCCTCCAGGTCTTTAGTTTACTCAAGTTAGGGAATAAGACCTGGTACTTAAGACACGCAAAATACAGCCCTAAATGTCATCAAATGGTGGTCCGTGGCTCAAATGCTGCACAGACTTGGCGAGCTTCAGGCACCCAGTAATTTTGTTTCTAGTAATATGGTTATATGTAGAAAATGTATCTGAAATAAATGAACACAATTCCAAATCTGACAAGTATTATGCAAACAACAGTGCGAAGTATATGCAAAGTGCTAACAGAACAGTAAAGTAAATTAAATAGCACCAACATAAATAAAGTCAAATAAAATAAGTAAATGAAATACTTTGTGTTGCACTCAGTGAACTACGGTAGATAAAGTGTATCGTGCATTTATGCACAGCTCAATTAAAGTCTCTCACAATTTGACTGTTAGTCATGCTGTCTATGGTGTCATAGCTGTTATCATTGCCTCCACACACTTCCTGAAGAGAGGTCCAAAGCACGTTAAATGCGACCAAACTTTTCTTCAGAAAGGGAGGGATATAACTACATATTGACGTCATTCCGAGCTTGCATCCTGCCTCAATATATGACGTTGGTTATAAAAAACACAAATTCTCCACATCATGATCTGTCCTCCCTTAGATCAAACCTCTGCTGTTTTTGTCTACCTACTTTCATTCACCCTTTCTTTTCTGTCTCATCTCTGTCTGTCTGTCTGTCTCTCACTCACTCACTCTCAGAGCATCTCTTGGAACATCTTCATAAGAGTTCTCTTCTTCACTCCTCTCCAGGTTTATGGTGATCACCAGTGTCCTAATTTGGCAGCGCTACTTTCTTTAAAGCAAAAAGCCTGCTCAACATGCTGGGTCCAGGTTATGCAAAGTCCAGACAGAGCTGAGCATGCTCTGTCAGTAGTTTCAGATAGACAGGTGCACACAGTGAACAGACATGGGTATACGGCATGGGGTGCAAGAAATCGTTTTATTTATATATGTAAAAAAAATCTACTTGGAAGCAAGTGAAGGCTAAACCCAGTTCAGCCTTTTTACAGATTGAGATAGCAGTGATGCAGTGGCATCGGAGGGGTTCTTCACCACATGAACCCTAGCATTCCTATTCTGGGCTTGTCGTAATAGGCGCACATTATGTAAAAATAGGCGAACATTTGCCGAAAATAGGTGAACATTCAGCTAAACTAGACAATGTATACAAGCTTGTAGATCTGTGATTTTCAGCTAAGAAGACATTTACATTTGTAGTGTAGACTGGTAAAAAGGAGTGGGTCTGTGTAGACCTCTGGGGAATATAATATGAGTAGTAGTTAAGAGTCTCAGTCTTGTGATATATTTGGCCATGCCCCCGATCTCTTACTGCTGTTCATTTATTATTTTATTTATCTTAAATTGCTTTTTAAAAATCTAAAAATGTCCTTCCCCAGATATTCAGCAGAGTGAAAAGAAAAAAAATAATAATAGAAAGACTGTAATGCTTATGCAGGGATTATGGGTGATGTCTGAAGACAGCTCATCTGGTTTTGCCCTGGTTTGCTCCCAAAGTGTACTTTATATGGTCATAGTTTGACAGGAATATGGTGAGATCTGAGAACATCATTTACAGTACTCAAGACAGCTGCCTCCGTTATTGTCAGTGTACCTACCCCACACCGGCAGCGTTATCTTACAAGAAATGTCGTGCTCACGTCTATAGAGAAGAACGCCACACGTCTATGTGGCAATGCGATCTGAATGACACACACACACACACACACACGCACACACGCACACACACACACACGAAGGCAGACCGACAGCGATTTATCTTTGGCCACTGACCGTGTTTTTTCCGTGTGTGCACGGCTCTGTAATCGCCTCACGGAAAGGGAAACTGCAAAAGCTAGGTTGACACGGGGTATTGGGTTATTATGGATCTCACCACAGTTATAGGAAAGCCCAGCTGTGATTGGCCAGTAGCCAGACAGACTCAGCTTTGTGGGTCAAAGCTGAGTTGAAAACGGTACAGTCAGTGACGTATCGCGGCCACTAACTAAGCACAGGCGTAAAAGGCACTTCCACATACTCTGCATACGCCGCGGTCTATGACTTGGCCAACTTACCCTCTCACAAAGCTGTGCGCACAACTGTATAATATAACCAGTAAGATGCCTTGAGGGCGAGAACGCATCCGCCTGGCTGATTGCAGACGGCAGACTGCTGGCCCAACGCTGGCACTTTGGCATGGGGGGGGGGGGGGGGGGGGGTCAGATCAACATATGGAATGAATTCTGTATACATATAGCGTGTCTTTGATGAGTTGAGGGTTTGATGAGGTCAGATCAGATCAACAAGAGTGTGCTGGCCGGCACCATATTATATGCAGATCTAGGTGATGATCCAGTCTTCTCCATGTATGGTTATCCAGGGTTAGATGAGGTCAGTGTCGTGATCGTCATATAATGGAGATTGCCATATAATGGTGGCGTGACGTGTCATGAGGCGTGATGTCATGAGGCGTGACCATATATGGAGGCGTCTCCATTATGTCACGAGGTCAGATCCATATATGGAAATCTAAGGGTCTCCATGAAGTCATGTGATGTCACAAGGCTTGGATGGATTGGCAACCATATATGGTGGTGTGAGTGACGGACACGAGACGCAGGATTTCATAGTAAATTCGACCTTCCGTTGCAACATTGTGTATTATGTAGATGAGAGGTGTGTGTGTGTGTGTGTGTGTGTGTGTGTGTGTGTGTGTGTGTGTGTGTGTGTGCACTTCGGAGAATCCATGAAAGACACAAGTTGATCAGGACTCTTTTTTTGGTTGAATTCAAAAGAAATGCCTCTGACTGAAATAACTTGTTGGGCGTTCTGCAAGAAGAGTGCATTCAGAAGGACATACAGTATCACATTCTACATCTGTTAATAGTACCCAACATCATCCACCTCTCTCCCTGTCTCATGGTCTTCTGATGCCCGTCTCTGCTACGCACTCCAGTGACGTCACCGTTGCCAAGCGACCTTGTTAGCAAAACAGAATCCCTCACTGCACGGAGGGGAGGCCCCATACTGCTGATTGGCACGGGCCTTTCTCTCTCTCTTCTCTCTTTCTTCTCTGTTTTTGCGACTGTAGGTCGCAGATTACTATGAAAACCTGCAAAACATGTCCGTCAGTCGTGTCACGCCTCCATAAATGGTTATCAGTCCATCGCGCCTCGTGACATCACGTATCACATATATGGCCTTCTCCATATATGAAGATCACAACACTGACCTCATCAAAGCCTGGATAGCCATACACGGAGAAGACTGGATCATCACCTAGATCTGCATATATATACGGAGCCGGCCAGCAACTCTACATCTGACCTCACATCTCAAACCCTTAGATCTCTATATATAGAGCTGACCTGTTCTGACATTCCATTATGTTGATCCTCCCCACCCGTCCTTCCTCTTCGATGTCTCCCTTTTGACTGCTATACCTGTCCATTCAACAGGCCTGACAATGAAGGTCCGACTCTACCTGGGCCCTCATCAAACCCTGCACACTCAAGACACCGCCTCCGCTGCCACCCTTAGATCTCCATATGTGGAGTTGACCTGTTATGACATTCCATAATTATGTTGTTCTTTTTTTTTTTTTTTTTTTTTTTTAGATATTTATTTTGCGGCTTACGCCTTTTATTGATTTTTGAAGGGACAGACAGTAGGCTGACAGGAAACGGGAGAGAGATGGGGGGATGACATGCAGTAAAGGCCGTGTCGGGTCCGGGAGTCGAACCCGCGGCACACTGCGACTGGATTACCAGTCCGGTGCCCAGACCGTTACGCTACGGCCTGGGCCAATTATGTTGTTCTGACCTCATCAAACCCTGTACACTCAAGACACCGCCTCCGCTGCCACCCTTAGATCTCCATATATGGAGTTGTCCTGTTGTGACATTCCATATGTTGTTCTGACCTCATCAAACGCTGTGCCAAAGCAATAGCCCAGCAGTCTGCCGCCCGTCACCCAGGCGGATGCTTGCACGCGAC